>NC_092610.1:3882500-4482500 GCF_047663525.1 Anas platyrhynchos
TTGCAGGATTTTACCATTTCAGCGCGTAGGGCAGCAAGCTGCAGGCACCGAACCAGGGAAGTGACCCGGCCACGTTCTCACGCTGGCTTCGTGGCGGCGTGCTCAGCCCCAAGGTAAACAAACGCCTGGCAGCCGCGGCCTTGGCGCTGTCGGCTCCCGCCGGGAGGTCCGGGTACGTCCTGAGCCAGCGCAAACACCTGAGCTGTTACAAAAGGCCCGGCGGGCAGGAATGTGCCCGTTTCTTGGCACTATTTTGCACGGACCCAGCGTGAGCCGTGCTGGGGCTGCAGGCACCAGCAGCTGAATAGAGAGTAGAGAGGCTGTAGTGGCCCTACGGGGCTGTAGCGGCTTTAGGCCCCAAAAAAACAGCCCTAAACAATCAGGGGTTCTGGAAATTCAGTCTTTCCCTTTTGAATATTGGTTAAAACAGCTCTTTAAATACACCTGGAGCATCTCTTGAACCTGACAGCAAGTGAGAGAAGTGCTGAGAGGTGCCCAAACTGCTGCTTGGTGTTTCTGGGATGCAGAGGAATAGGTTTCCGCCGAGGAGCCCCGTAACCTCTCCGGGAACCCATGGCCGAGGTGTGCAGAGGGAGGAAATGCTTTTGTAGCAAGTGCCTGCTGCCACCGGGTGGTAACCGGCCTGCACTGCATTTGCACAGGCCTCGCTGAGCTCTGATTTTTCGTGCACGCGATAATTTACCCAGCGTCTAATTCGCGTTCGTGTCCTTTTTTTAGCACAGTTCCCAGAGCGAGCGAAACGGGATTCGTACCCGAGAGCAAAGAGCTGGGTGGAAACACGGAGCGTGCAGGGAAATGCGTCCTTAACGAAGGCTGCATCTTTTTCTGCTGAGATGTTTTTAACCCGCTTCTGCCTTTTGGTGTCTCTTTTTTTTTTTCTGTTCGTGCAGGTGCTCTTTTAAGCAGCACTTTTTGGGGCAGAGGCACGCCAGCTCTAACGCTGTGTTCTCTCCCAGAATGGTGCTTGTGGGCTGCAGCTTTCTGTAGATGTCGTTGCTTTCTGTTACAAGGTGTGCTGCATCGTGACAGGAACAGGCTTTTTAAAGCTGTTTGCTTTGAGCCTTCTTGGCACATTCATGCTAGGTTTTTTCTCTGCTTTAAAAAAAAATATATTTAAAGTGCTTGGACAATTTTTGCCTCTCTGCTTTGATAGGATTTGCAGCTGTGAATGCGCTTTAATAGAATTTACAGCTGGGCTGAAGTATCCCCTCTCTTAAAATAACATTGCAGCTTCGTGATTCAGGAGAATGTGCCTCCCACTAGCTGCTTTGTCTGTAGCTGTGAATGCTCTGGAGCAAGAGGAGAATATGAGCAAAACCAAAACTTTTGTATGTGGCAAAATAGGAAACATAACCCTGTGGTTCAGGACTGTAACTATAAACGAGTGCACTTGGGTCTTGTTTTATTTTTGCTTTGCCAGTGCTTTGCTTTCTGCTCTCGCGTGCAGCTTTTAACCTGACAGTTGTTTTTTTTTCTGCCATTAAAATGGGAATAGGAAAACCTCAGAGCGTTGTTAGATCATTAGGTGATCGTTCCGGGGATCTTTATGTACTGTCGGGCACTGGATTAGAAAGATGGCAGGTGGGGAATGGTGCAGGATGTGGTGTCGTTGGAGCCCAGAGAGAGCTGCGGGTCTTCTGTTTCTCAAACTGAAAAGCAGTTGGTGGCTGGGGAACCAACGGAAGAAATGTGTTATCTTAAAAAGCTGCACAACAGATACTGCCTGCCTTCGTGGCTCCGGGCCAGCAGTTTTCAGAGCTGGTCCCAGAATGTCAATCCAGAACACGCAGAAGAGAAAGCAGCGAGACTCTGCAAAGTGTTTTAGATCTCGCAGGTAAGGTTTTGAGGGAAGAGATGGAAGAGAGCCACCTCAGCATATGCAGTTTGCTTGACAGGCAGATGCCCTCGCTCTGGAGAGCAGGGCCCCTGCCAAAACGGTGGAAGATTGCAGGTGGAGAGGGTGGCGTTACGCAAGTGCCACGTCCTGAAGATGCTGCCTGCCATGGAGGGAAGCAGCGGGGGAAGCCTGCCTGTTCCTTAGCGTGTCCTGGAGGAGCTTGTAGGGCCGTGCAGTGGAGGCAGCCCTCAATAACTCGGATTTCTGATTCCCAGGAGCAAGCTCTGGGCAGGAGCAGGCGAGAGCCGAGCGTGCCTGGCAGCGCCTGAGCGACCACGAGCCCGCTGGCACAGTGCTCGCACGGATGTTACGCTCCGAGTCCACGTTTTAGTTCTGTCTCCAGTCCAAAAAAAGGTTTAAATCCCATTGAACACACTGGAACTGGAATGTGTGCATAGATGCTTGGCTGAGCTGTGGCTGGAGCCGCTGGTGTTTCTGCTGAGGCAGGCGGTGAGGAGGCCAACGAGACTGCTTCAGGTATTTACACTGGCCTGGTCAGAAATGTGCTGAGAGAACGCGTCGCAGCCTCTCTTCCTCTGCATCCTAGCCAAGGTTAAGAAGTCAGGGATATTTTTTTTGAATTTTATTTTTAGAAACAGTATCAAAGAAGCCTTCTGTCATCTCTCAGTTCCATGCTGTCTTTATACGTGACTTTCTTGTTCACAGAGAGTTGCAGCCCTTTGAAATACCTGATAGTAAATAAAGGTGCATAATTTACAAACGCGGCTGAAGCCAGAAATAACTTTTTGTGTCTCTGCTCTCTGTTTATCAGTTCAGGTTTCCAAAATCAGAGGGAGAACTTCCTTGGCATCAGGGAGCTACTGAAGGAGCTTTCAAGCTCGGGATGGAGCTGGTGAACAGACAGGATCCATACCTCCGAGAGGTCGTGCGGACTGCAGTGTGCTGCAGAGCCCTGACACTTCTGCTGCAGGCAAGTCTGATCCTGAGCCCAAGGTGCTGCAGTGTCTGCAGGTGCTGTTTGCTGCTCAAAGCCTCCTCTCCTTGGTACCAGCTGCTGCACCACGAGCTGGCTGCTTCTGCGGGGCTGGGAAATCACCTTCTCCTCTGGAGAAGCAGGAGGCCAGCTGCATCCAGGCAGGCAGGTTGTTGTTAAGTAAAATTACAAACGTTTCCTTCTAACTTACCACATTTTCATGCTGCTGTTGCAAAAGAGGCGGGTTTGGCAGCACGAGAGGCTGGCGGGTCTGTTTATCCACAGGACAGGAACGAGGATCTCCTCCTGCACCTTCCCCCCAAGTCTCCCTTCAGAGACATCCTCCTCTGAGTGGGGGGTAGCTCAGTTGCTCTCGGCCTGCTCCGTCCAAGCTGTGTGTGTGCCGAGGCAGCCAGCAGGGCCCAGCTGTAGCCACAGCCCTTGTGAAGCAAAACCAGCCTGGGAAATGGCCCCGGGAGCGGGCCAGTGGCCAGCAGATGGTGGAAGCCCGGTCACCGCTGTGTCGGCAGCGATGACAGACTCTGTACTGCACATTTCAGAGGCCTGCTTGGTCCAGCTGTGTGCTCCATTGTAAAAACATCGCCTTTGTAGGTCTGTTAGTCCCGATTTGTTTAGTGTGGCCTTTTCTCTTTTCTCTGCCAACGCTGAATCCTTTGCCAAGGACTCATCCCAGTCTGCACATAGTAAACTGCAAAACTTGCATCTGGGGGAGTTGTTCTTTTCAGAAACGTGTTTTCATTTGTCTTCCACATCAGTTTCCTCTGGGAAAATCTTTTCTTTAGTTCTGTCTCCTCTTCCTTGCACATCAGCTAGGACAAAAACACCAAATTCAGGAGCAAAGGAGCCTTGCCGGTGCTCTAACAGATATGCCCAAGGACGGGGCTGAGCAGCCTTTCCTTATCCAATTCCATGGGGATTCTTGGATGTTTTCAGCTTTCAGTTTTACTCAGTTCAGCTGTAAATGCCCCAAAACAGTCTGCATTTTTTCACAGTCTTAACAGGCACCCCTGCTGGAAAGCCCGTTAGCCTGTCTTCTGTGCTGCTCATCTCCTTGAACCTCCAAATTCCTCCTCCAGCTCGGTGCTTCCAGCAGGATCCACGAGGCTCTCTGCCTGCCTCCAGCCCTCTCTTCTCCTCCTTCCAGGCCGTGTTCAACCTCCTGATCCCGGACCACGCTGCGGATGCCTTCTCCCCGCCTCGACTGCCCGAGCCCGGCATGTGGGACATGTTGGTGGAGCGGCTGCTGGGAGGCCTGGCGCGCTGGGACGCCGAGCACTTCCTCTTCATCGCCGAGCGGGGCTACCTGTACGAGCACAACTGCGCCTTCTTCCCTCTCTACCCCCTCAGCCTGCATGCCGTGGCCGAGGGGACTCTGTGGCCCCTGCAGCCGCTGCTGCGCTTGCGGAGCCGCCTGCTGCTCTCGGCCGCCCTTCTCAGCGCGTTTTTCTCCGTGCTGGCAGCCGCTGCCCTGTACGAGCTGGGCTGCGGGGTGCTGCGGTGCCGCAGGGCAGCCTTCCTCGCCGCCCTCCTCTTCTGTATCAGCCCCGCCAGCGTCTTCATGGCAGCTGCGTACTCGGAGAGCATGTTTGCCTGCCTGGCGTTCTGCGCCATGTGGCGGCTGGAGAAGGGGCAGAGCTGGCTCAGCGCGCTGCTCTTCGCCCTCGCTTCTGGCGTGCGCGCCAACGGGCTGGTCAACGCCGGCTTCCTCCTCTACTCCTGCACTAAACGCCTCGCTTTCCACTTCCAGGTGGGCTCAGGGCCGGGAAGGAAGCTCTCTCCTTTATGGAGGCAGCTCCTCAGCGTGGCGTCTTCAGCGGTTGTGACGTGTGCTGGGATTTGCCTGCCCTTTGTTGTATTCCAGTATTACGCCTACGTGAGGTTTTGTGGCCCCGGCCCAGAGCTGGATGTCCCCAAGCCGCTGCGGCAGCTGGCTCTGGACAAAGGCTATCGCCTGGCAGCCACGAGCGGGGTTAAACCCACGTGGTGCTCCCAGCGGTTCCCCGTGGTCTATTCCTATATTCAAGATGTTTACTGGAACGTGGGCTTTCTAAGGTACTTTGAGCTCAGGCAGGTACCCAATTTCTTGCTTGCTTTGCCTGTCACCTTGCTGGGCTGCTGGGCTGCCGGGACCTACGTCGTGGCAAACCCTCGGCACTGCCTGACTCTTGGTCTAGAGAGAAGAAAGGCTGAACAAGAGGGCAAACCAAGGGCTGGATTTTGCTCCCCTGCTGTCTTTGTCTACGTGGTCCACGCCACGGCCCTGCTGCTCTTTGGATTCTTCTGCATGCACGTGCAGGTAGGACCTTCGTAGTGACACGAGTGATTTCTTGGAGCGTGGGGCGGTGGCCGAGGGCATTTGGTGACAGTCCCAGCCTCTGGTGCTGTTGCAGCTGCAAACCAAAGGCTTCTCCTCTCCTGTTTTGGAGCCGCTTCCACAGTTGGCTTCCAAAACCATCCGGCATCTGCTGGGGAGTTCCCAAAGGGTTTCCAGGTGCTGGGTGTGAGGATACTGGGACTGAGCGGAGGGACTGGCAGCTGCTGGGTGGCATCTGATGTGCTCCTCACCAAGGAGCTGGGTCACCGTCCTGCTGGGCTGAGTCCAGTGGGTGGCAGCGAGAGGATCCAGAGCCTGGGCCAGTCCTTCAGAAGTGCTTCAAGGTCTTTGTGGCGGCACTCAATGCGGGGTTTTCACAGGGAAATTAATTGAGGCGTGAGACTTGGATCTCCTCTGCAGCTGCTGTCACAGTTCCCGGACACGGCTGTGACAAGGATTTTGGTGGCAGTCCCCGTGTTTGTCCAAAACCCAGCGACCACTTGGCTGCTCACAAGAACATCTTAATAAATAACACAGCCTGGAGCCGAGTTGTTCTGTTGCGAGTGCAATAAATTGCAGTGCTGCAGCCCGGGGCTGTATTTCTTCCCCTTTATCAGCAGCCTGTTGGAGGCAGATGGATTGCACCTTCCATCACTCGCAGTCGGGGTTCCTCAGAGCCATCCCCACAGCTTATGGGATTCTCTTTCTCTTCCAGGTGCTGACCAGGTTCCTCGCCTCCTCCAGTCCCATCCTCTACTGGTTCTCAGCCCACCTGCTGCAAGAACACGAGCTCTGGCTCTGGACTGAAGGCGCTGCCGGGCAAACCGTGGTGTCTCCCCCCAAGGGGTCAGCGCTGGGTGCGTCGCCCGGCTCCTGCGGGCCGGGGGCTGCAGCAAACCCCCTGCTCAGGCTGCTGCGGAGCTTCCCCCTCCTTACCCCCCGCAGCAAATGCGTCCTGGGCTATTTCCTGGCCTATTGGCTGCTGGGGCTGGCTCTGCACTGCAACTTCTTGCCTTGGACGTAGGCAGTGACTGTGGCTCCGAGCCTGCGGAGGGGATGGTCAGCACAGGAACTGATTTTTCTATAAAAAACAAAAAAAATCCTACAGTGTGGTGGTGCTCTTGGCTGGGACAAGGGTGCTGCTGCTCCGTTCCTGCTTTGTGACCGAGCTGTGCCTGATGTGGGGCTGTGCAAACTGAGATCCTGGGGGCTGACTGAGGGATTGGGGGCATTTGGGCTGGGGAAGGGGGGCTCAGGGCAGAGCTCATTGCTCTCTGCAACTGCCTGGAAGAAAGGGGTGGGGAGCTGGGGTCGGCCTCTGCTCACAGGGAACTGTGCCAGGAGCAGAGGGAACGGCCTCGAGTTGTGCCAGGGGAGGTTCAGGCTGGCAATGAGGAGACATTTCTCCTCAGCAAGAGCGCTCAGGCGTTGGGACGGGTTGCCCAGGGAGGTGGGGGAGTCCCCGTCCCTGGGGGTGTTGAGGGAGAGGTTGGACGTGGTGCTGGGGGACAGGGTCAGTGGGTGGTGGTGGGGGGGGACGGTTGGACCGGGAGATGTTGGAGGGCTTTTAGAGCCCTAATGCTTGTGGGATTCTAGAATGTGAGGGATCTGGGGGCTGCCTCCTCCACCCTTCCAACTCTTGGGTTCTGTGATTTGGGAGACCCGGGGGGGGCTCCGGGTTTCCCCCCCTATTTCCCTGCCTTATCGCGGCTCGGCCACCAGGGGGCGCCGCTCTGCTCCGCGCATGGGCGTGGCCAACCACCCGAAGTGGGCGTGGTTTCCATCCAAATGGGCGTGGCTTCATTGTGGGGTGGGCGTGGCCGACACGTCCGCGGGGCGTGGCCAAGCGGCGGGGTTGGGGGGGGGGCGCGCGCGCGGGGCCGAGCTCGGTGGCGCGCCGGGCGCTGCGGGCGGCGCCATGCAGGAGCGCGGCTACCGCCACATCCCCCCCGCCGCCCCCGGGCCCGGGCCCGGCCCCGAGCCTCCCCCTCCGGCTTCCACCTCCTCCTCCTCCAGCACCGCCGCTGCCGCCGCCGCCTCTTCCTCAGCCTCCTCCGAAGGGCCCGGCCCGGCCCGGCGGCCGCTGCGGAAATGGGAGGTGTTCCCCGGCCGCAACCGCTTCTATTGCGGAGGGCGCCTGATGCTGGCCCGGCACAGCGGGGTCTTCGTCCTCACGCTCGGCCTCATCCTGGCCACCAGCGGCCTCTTCTTCGCCTTCGAGTGAGTCCCGGACGCGTCCCGGCCCCCAGGGGCTGCGGGGATGGGGGTGGGGGGGGCTCCGTGCCCTGCGGTGTGGCCCCGACCCCCTCCCTCCCTCCTGTCCCTCCCCCCGTTTCCCTGTCCCCCTGTCCCCCTTGCCCTCCATCACCCCCGTTCCCTGTCCCCCTTGTCCTCCTGTCCCCCCATTTCCACATCCCCCGTATCGCCCTATATTCCCCTTCCCCTATCCCCATTGTCCCCCTAACTCCCCTAGCCCCCATTCCCCTTATCCCTCTGTCCACCTGTTTCCCTATACCTCCTTGTCCCCCTGTCCTCCCTTTTCCCTATTTCCCCATCGCCCTTGTCCCCCTATCCCCCCGTTTCCCTATCACCCTGCCCCCCCTTGTCCCCTTCTCCCCCTTGTCCCTGTCCCTCCAGGCACCCCCTGCTGCCTCACCCAGAGCCATCCCATTTGCTGCTGAGCCCCCAGCCCCATTCTAAGTCTGGATCCCCACCTCCTATCCCCAGGTGCTCGGGGTCACCCCCGGTCCCCAAAGACCCCCCGTGCTCGGGAGGGGTGGGCAGGGGCAGCCCCACACCTTGTGGGCTGGTTTAGGAGCTGCACCCCAAAGAGGGGAACCCACTTAAATGAGGGGGGTGCCCTCCTGGTTATCAGCCACCCCCCATTCTCCAAGCCTACGGAGGGCAGAAATCCATCCGGAGTCACTGCCAGGAGTTTGTAGGGTGGACGTGGTACAGAGGGGCAGCAGGAGCGGTGTGCCGGGGGTCTCACCCCAAGGGTCCGTCCTTGCTTCGTCTGGGGGAGAGGGAGCTGCTCCCCTCTCCTTTTGGGAAGCCGCCCCCGCTGTCCTTTGGGACTACAGCCCTGAGGCTCTGGGTTCCTGCGCCCTATGGGCAGGGAGAGCCGGGAGCACCCCGGGAAGAGCCAGGGAAGGAGCACCCAGTGCTCAGGGTGCTGCTGGCCCAGCCCCGTGCTGCTCACCATGGGGCTTGTTCTTCCTACCGGGCACCAAGCTGGGGGTCACGCCTGCGTTGAGATCCCAGGGTTATCCCTCCGAGCCTCAGAGCAAAGCTGCAGCCGGGCAGATGGAGGTATTCAGTCGGATGAGAGGTCCTGAGAAGCCAGCCAGGCTCCAGGCAGCGACGGATCCCCGCACGAATGCTCCTCTCTTGGTGCTGTCCATGCCTCTCCGACAGCTTTGGGCAGCACCAGCACAGAAACTGCTTTGTGCGGGGCCAAGCAGAGGACATCTGCTCCCTCCTGTCTTGCCTGGTCACTGGTTCTTGGTTAAAGATGTCCCGGGGCTTTCCACCTTGTTTCTGCGCTTCTGTTGCATCACTTACGCTTTGCTAGATGTATAAAAAAAAGTCACTGTGTCTATAACTGACATTTTTAATGTAATTTCTTGCTGCCTTAAGGGGTGAAGAGGGCTCCAGAGATCAACCCAAAAATGGGTGTTGAGGACACTCGTCTCTCTCCTTTCGGAGCCCTTTCTGTCCCTGCACCAGGGAGAGGACCGAGGGGCTCGACAGCAGCTCTGCTCTCAGGCCGAGGGGATTTTGCAGCTTGGTGGCTGCTTTTGTCCTGGACAGCTGAGCTGAGACAAAAGTTACTTAATCCCTTCGCTGCCTCGCTGTGTCACCAGGACTTAGCGCTGCCGCGGGCATCGGGGCTCAGGCAGCTCGCTGGGCTGTGCCCGGTCCCGGTGCTTCCCAGTGCTCAGAATAGCAAATCCCTTTGCAGAGCAGGAGGGGGGCTCCAGCCCCACGTTACATAAGGAGCCACGTCCCTCGGGTCCTTGTTTTCATGCTGGGGGTGATGGAGCTGCCTGGCTTTGGATAACGCTGGTCCCCGGGTGCTGGTGTCGGTGCCGGCAGCGCTGATGTGTCTGGGTCAGACATCTGGCACGGCACAGGGGGCACAGGAATCATCTGGAGGCAGCAAAGCTGTGCTGAATCGAAGCCAAGGTCCCTTGGCTTTGGATGAAGCAGGATCACATCCATGCTGATTTTGATCCCTGATTAATTTCGGGTGTTTCTCCGCGTGTTGTTGTTGCTGCTGTTGCCATGTAGAAGGTGACCGGGCGTTGGGTTTTGCGATGTGATTCTGGAACTTCAGAAGGGTGCAGAGGTTGCGTAGAGGAGCCCGTGCTTTGTGTCCAAGGCCCCATCCTCCCAGCGCAGCTCCAGAGCTGCCGGGTGCTCTCTGGGCTGGCTCTTGCCTTTCCAGAGGTCCCTGCAAAGCAGCAGCGCTTCAGTCCACCCCCCTGTGATAATTCCTAGTGTGATAGCTGATGGCCAGTTCCGTGGGGATGGTTTTTAACGCTGCTTTTTTCTTTTTTCGCAGCTGTCCCTTCCTTGCCAGCCACCTGACCCTGGCCATCCCCATCATCGCGGCCGTCCTCTTCTTCTTTGTCATCAGCTGCCTGCTCCAGACGAGCTTCAGGGACCCAGGTATCCTGCCCAGAGCCACCCCCAGTGAGGCTGCGGACCTGGAAAAGCGGATCGGTGAGCTGCTCCTCCCTCTCCTGCCTTTGCTTGGGCTCACGCCTCTGTGTGCACATTTCAGGCTCAGCGAGCCTCCTCTCTGCAGAGGAGCAGAGGTGGTTTTCCTTTCTGTTCAGTCCCCTCGCCTCCCGAGGCGAAGCCCCGTGCAGGTTTGGGTGCCTGTAGCTGCTCCCAGGACAGGAGTGGGTTTGGCAGAGCCCTGCAGAGGGCTGGGACGAGGCAGAGCTCGTGGCACCAGTGCCCTGCCGCTGTCGGGGTGTGCGTGCCAGCAGCTGGGGGAGCACAAAGTCCCCATTCAGAGGCAGGCTGCCGCGCTCCTGGACGCAGACCGAGCTCTCATAATCCGAGCAGTTTGGATCTAGGCTGGGGTTTGCGAGGAACTGGGTACAAAACTCAAAAAAAAATATATTTTCCCCTCTGGGAAGAGCCAGTTCTTGGCCACCCCGATTTCCCTGATGAGAAGGAAAGCTGCTGAGGCTGAACCAAGCAGCATTTATAAAGCTGCCGAAACACGAGGCATGCTTGGAAGATAAAAAGCACTTGTGCTCATCCCCACATCGTCTGGGACAGGATGGCAGAGAGCAGCCTTGGCTCCATAGGTGAAATCCGCGCTTGGGGTGAAGGAAAGGGGCTGTGGGGCTGCAGCCCGAGCTCTGTATCTGCAGCAGAGCTTTGAAGGCCGGCGTGGGAAGGAGCTGAGCCCTTAATCTAGGTGCTAACCCCAAGTGGGACCGTCCCTTGCGGAGACTCCTGCTGGGTTTAGTGGATTTCAGAGCTGCTTCTGGTAAACCACGGCAAATCTCGGCTGAAGGGTGCTGAGCTGAGAAGCCTCAGCCTCACGAGGAGGAAGAGGCTGCACGCTGCGGTTGGGCTCCACGTCCTCGCTTCTCCCTCCAGCCATGCCCTGCTCTGGTTGTGTGAACGCTGCTGCCGTGCTCCAGGGCTGCTTCCTTCCTCCTCCGGAGCTTTGTGTCGCTCTGACCAACACAGAGAAATCAGTGCATTTGTGCAGGAAAAAAAAAAAACACAGAGTCACCTTTCCTGTGCCCTGATTTTGCGGGGTTTCATTTGGGCTCCTCTTCTCTGAAAATCTTTGCAAGTCCCATCCTCCCCGAGGGGTGCCCGGTGACAGGGGGATGTGGGCCAAGCAAAAGCTCAGCGCCCTCCCCAGCTTGCTGCTGACAAAGCTGGTGAGCCGATCTGCTCCTCTTTTTCCCCAAAAAAAGGCTAGAGCCAGAGTGCCCGAGCAGCAGCACGTTTGTTGCTTTGAATGCGCTCCGAACCTGGAGGGATCTGGCTCTGTACATCCCTCTGCGAAACGCTGGTGCTGAGTGCTCAGGATAATGAATGTAGGGAGAACGGTTTTTAAGGTTATGACTGCCACCGAGCCAGCTGTACCTTGGGGTTTCTTTATCTTGATATATTTATATCGATATTTATCTGGTTTCTAACAGCGTGCTCGTGTCTGTCCCCTCTGAAAGCTGCTCTCACGCCGGGTTTGCTCTGACCAGGAGGGTGCACGCACCCGGGGTCCGTGGGCCGTGTTGGTGTTAGGCTTAGTGACAAATCCCTCAAAAACACTGACATGGGGCAACGTCAGCCTGCCCTACTGAAAACAGTCGCAAGGCAATCATTCTGTATTTGCCTAAAAAACTGTTTAAAATCTCCTCGGAGCGGCTATCCGTGCTTCTATTTCTGCGTGCCTCCAGCAGGACTCTGGCTGCAGATGCTGCCCGGCGTGCCAGCTGTTCCTGCGGACATAATCCATTTATTTTCCTCTGAACTCGCTCGCTGGTACATCTATTTTCAAAGAAAACCACTGACCCCCAGACTGCAGAGGTGGCACGGAGATTTTGCAGCTCACGCTTTTGCTGAGCAGGTGAGAGGTTTCCAGCCACCAGCTCCGAGTGGATCACCGCGTGCCAGTGCGCACAGGTGAAACGCAGCATCTAAAAATCCTCCATCCCCACCTCGAGGAGGAGGAATCCTCGCGTGCCACCACCGTGCTCGTGTCAAGTTGCAACGAAATCTGCCTGGAGCGCTTGAGATCTCCCTGCTGCCCTCCTGCTCCTTGGTGGAGCCGAGGTTGGCTCCTGCGGGATGCTTCTGCCGAGCTCCCCACGCTGCTTTCTCCCCTCGTGTCGTGATCTGTTGGGCACCCAGAGACGAGCTGGAGCTGGGCAGGCGAACACTGCTGCCTTTGTGCTCGCTGGCCGCGAGTTGCTCCCTGTTCTCGGAGCGCTGGGCAGATATTGCTTCCTCTTGGCACCCCGTCGGCAGGGAAAGGACACAAAGAACGCCGTGACGAGCCGACTGGATTTCTTGGCTGCCAGCTCCGCAACAAATCGCGTGGCTGAGCTGCCTCCCAGCTCTGGCATTAAAATCCCGTGCTAATAACGCCTTAACTCTGCCCGGAGGCAGCTCGCGGCGACGCGGGGTCATTGGGTCGGTTGCGTTTCGCCTGCCCTGCCCTGACCGCCCCTCCTTGCCCTTGCAGACAGCATGGGCACCTCCACCTACCGCCCGCCCGCCCGCACGATGGAGGTGGTCATCAACAAGTACGTGGTGAAGCTCAAGTACTGCTACACCTGCAAGATGTTCCGCCCGCCGCGCACCTCGCACTGCAGCGTCTGCGACAACTGCGTCGGTGAGTGGGGACGCGCTGGGGTCGGAGGAGAGGTTGGACGCGGTGCCTGGGGACCTGGGTTTGTGGGTACGGTGGTGGTAGGGTGATGGGTGGACCTGGTGATCCTGGAGGGCTTTTCCAACCCTAATGGTTCGGGGATTAGTTCCTGAGCGGGTTGCTTGTGCTCTCCGTAAAGGATGGCAAAGCAAGGCACTGAGTGTGCCGCTTTGGTGCCTCGGGGGCAGCGCACCCAGCGCTCGCTCTCTGCTGTCCCTGTTTCGGGGGGCTCTGTGCTGTGAGGTATCATTAAGGCCCCACCGAGCACGAGGTTTGCTGCAGGCTCCTGACTGTCTCCAGCCTCAGGGGCACCAGGGCGGTGGAGGCACCACTGCAGGTTCTGGTTTAGCTCAGCCCCGTCCTCGCCCCACATCCCCAGCTTGTGGTGGGGCAGGAGGGGTTGAAGGAAGAAGAGAAAAGCCTCTGATGGCCCCAAGCGGGTGTAGGGGAGCTGGAAGACCCCAGCACCCTCTGCAGCAGCAGCGTTCAGCCTGGAGAAGAGAAGGCTCCGTGGAGACCTCATTGCAGCCTTTCAGTGCTTGAAGGGGTCTTATAAAAAGGATGGAGAGGGACTCTGCTCGTGTAGATAGAGATAGGACACGGAGGAGTGGTTTTAAGCTGAAAGAGGGTTAAAACTGGGAGCTGCCCAGCGCTTGGTGTCTGGGGATGGCTGTGGGTGGTCGGGTCCTGCTGGCGCTGCCTGGAAAGCAGCCACGGCTGGGACGGGGTTTGGAGAGGAGCCCTGGGGAAGAGCGGGCGTGCGCCGGATCTGTGCTGAGTTTTGTTTGCGTTGGTGTCCCCCCCCCCAGGAGGGTTGCAGCGGTGCTGTTAGTCTGAGGCACAGCCCTTTCATTACAGGGCGGGAGCGTTCCCAGATACACTGCACCTGCCCTGAGTTCCCAGGCAGTTTCTGTGGTTTTCGAGCCCCATCTTCATAACTTTGAAAGATATTTGCTGCTCCGACGAAGGCGGGGGGGGAGCAGACGTGCAGAGAGGGAGCGGCGAGGCCGCGTGCGCACACCCAGTGCTGCTGGGACTGGAAAACCTGCCGCGTGTCCCTGCTCAAAATTTCACTTTTAGTAATGGGAGAGCTTCCCAGCCACGGGGCTTGCGTTCACGCCGGGCTTGGGGAGAGAAGTTTGGCCTTTAACGATTAATTTTTTTTAAAAAAGGGCGTAGCAGCAGGCTGCAATGCTGTTGAAACCTGTTGCTAATGCAGTGCTGCAGAGCTGCTGGTCGTGGTGCAGTGGGTGGAAGCTCGGTTTGCAGCCCCCGGGTTTCGGAGTCGAGGCAGCAGCAGCCCTCACCCCCTTGCTCTGTTTCAGAGAGGTTCGACCACCACTGCCCCTGGGTGGGCAACTGCGTGGGGAAGCGCAACTACCGCTACTTCTACGCCTTCATCCTCTCCCTCTCCTTCCTGACAGCCTTCATCTTCGCCTGTGTCGTCACCCACCTCACCCTGCGTAAGTATCGAGGCGGCAGCAGCCTTGCGCTGGGCACCGAGCACCTCGAGGCCCCCTGTTCCTGCAGGATGAGCAAGGGAAGGGTCTGGCTTCTCTCGATTTAAGCCCTGCTTCTCAGTGCAGGTAGCTCAAATAAATCAGTTTCGCATCACAGGGAGCCCCAGACCCACCCTGCTCCTCGTTGCTGCCAGCGGGGTTGTCCCCTCTGGAGCAATCGAGTTTGGTGCAGCGCTGGGTTCTGTGCGCACCTGCCCTGAACCCCGCAGGGAAGGTGCCTTCCCTGCCAGCCCTAAATCTCCCGGGGCTGTCTGCTCGCTGCTATTTCTGCAAAGTTACAGGCTGCAGATGCTCTGCAGGCAGCCGGGCAGATCCGTCTGGCCCGCAGGGGGTGGCTGCGTGCTGGGGAGCCAAGAGTTGGCTGGGGGCGCAGAGGAGATGCGGGGCTGCCTGATGGGACCTGGTTCCTCCTCGCTTTTCCCTTCGCAGGCTCGCAGAGGGATGGCTTCCTCACCACCCTGAAGACAACACCCGCGAGATATCCTTCTGATGCCATCGGGCTGCCGGGCAAACACTAATTGTGTAATGAAGGAGGGCAGTTACTAATTGGGTAACCTCACGGGGTGCCCCGGTGCACTCCCCACAACTTCTTTTAGGGCCCTGCTTGGGGCAGGCAGGCCCCTCTCTGCTCACAGCCTGGGGACACCGCTGGTTCCACCTCGCTGCCAGGGATGAAGGCCAGTAACAAACTGGTTTCCCAGCTCGCCAGGTTATGTGGGAAGGGGAATGGCCGGAGAAAGTTGTCCCTTGGTGGATGCCTGCAGAAGGGGGAATGGGAAGGTAGCTGGGATGTTTTTGGGGCCCGGTCGGTGTGGGCTTCGCTGTGGGTGCCTCCCAAAACAGCCCCTCGCGTCTCCGTGTGGGATGGTTTTGTGGCCTGACTCTTCCTTGACTCCTGTTTCACCGTGCTGGAGCTGGTCATTTGTTTCTTCTCAGTCTGGTCAATTTTGGGCCTCTCAGGTTTTCACACGTACTTAGTCGCCTCCAACCTGACGACGAACGAAGACGTGAGTACCTAAAAGCTTGGCCTTTCACCCCAAAAGCTGCGCGCAGGCGGGGCTGCCAGCCCTGATATATTCTCAGCAGAGGTGAGGTTCCCAGGGACTCCTTGGCTCGGTGTCTTGGTGCCTGTGAAAATCCCCTGCAAAGCAAAAAGCCCCTGCCCAGGGCACAGCAGCAGGGGATCGTGGTGGGAGGGCGGCACGTGTCACTCGTGTCCGGCCTGGAGGTAACGAGCTGCAGCGTTAGAAGGGTCACGTGGGAGTTTTTTCCAGCCCGTACGCAGCCTTGCTCAAAATTAGGAGTTCCAGGGTTAAAAAAGGAAAGCTGGCCCCAGAGGTTTGGGTGTCAGCCTGGGTGATCTTAATTCAGCGTCCTGCCTAACCGCAGGCGTCCCGCGAGACCCTGGGCAAGTCCCTTTGTCTCTGTCAGTTCCTCGTGTCTAGCAAGCAAATGATGTGCAGACGTCTCCTGATGAGCTTTGCCTTCAAGACGGGGCTGCGTGCAGACTCGAAGGGCCGGGTGAGTGCCCTGAGCGGGGCAGGTTGCACCGAAAAGCAGGCTCTGTCTGAGCCTCGCAGGGAACCAGAATTCACCCTCCTGGCTAGGAGCACCTGTAATCCCAGCAGGAAGCTTCCAGCACTGCAGACTGCATGTTTGCATCCCCCTCTTTGTCTTTTTTTCTTTTATTTTCCCCTTCCCTCTCCCCCTTTTTGGAATTTAGAGCTGCTGGCAGGGCAGCACAGGGCTGGGAAGCTGCTGGAGGTACCCGGCACCGAGGGCACCGCGTCCACAGCACGGGGCCGCTGCTCCTCCAGCCGTGGTGCCAGGCTTGTGCCGCAGCTGGGGAGGGGAAGTAAAAGCAAAAGGAGGAAACGTGCTGGTAAATGGGTCGCTGCAGCCAGGGGCCCGAGGCCAGGTATAGCAGCTGCCCACTCGTGTGCCTACGCTTGGTGCGCCCGGGGTTTCGAAATCAAAGAGCCGCAGTGACAGCTGCTCGGGGTGGGGACGCAGGAGATGAGGAGGAGATCAGGAGATGCTTTCTTCCTTTTGCAGAATGCCCCGGAAAGCCCCTCGCTGTTCGTTTAGCCTTGATGAGCCTCTGATGAGCTCTCAGCCTAGGAGAGGACGAGGGGAGGAGGCGGTGGCTGGCGATGCGGGCGGTGCCACTGCCAAGCTGGCACTCAGCACAGAAGGACGCAGCTTTGGAGCCTTGGAGCTGCAGGGCTGAGCCCTGGCAGAGGCAGGAGCAGCACGAGGCTGTCTCCTCTGGCTTCCTTCCTGCAGCTGTCCTGCTCCTCCAAGCAGATTGAGGGAGGATGTCTGCACTAAGGCAAACTTTCCGCCTCATGAGCAAGGGTTTGACCTGAGCCCATCGCTGTAATTACCTTCTGTCGCATCTTCCCTACCTTAATCTGCACGTGTCCTTTTCTTTCAGATCAAAGGGTCCTGGTCCAATAAGAGGGGCTCCGAGTTTGCCAATCCTTACAGCCATAAAAGCATCCTCACAAACTGCTGCGCGGTGCTGTGCGGCCCCTTCCATCCCAGGTGAGAGCCTGCGCCGGGAGCTGCGCTGCTCAGAGCACAGCTTTGGGTTACCCCGACTCCCAGGAGAGCTGCTGCTTCTCCTGTGTTTGAACTTGATGAGTTTGGGCCACCTGTAATTGTTTCATGGAGCTTGCAGCTAAATCCAGCTAATTCAGTGAGGGGAGGAGGAACGGCACCGATGGGCTCGGTGGCAGATGGTAAATGCTGGCAGTGGCAGTGTTTCTTAGCACATTTTTCCTTCTCTACCCTGCTGCAAGCAGCCAGCAGTGATCTGCCCCAGGCCATGTGGACACCCTGTGGTTTTTTTTTACCACCACTCGGATTACCTGAAATACTCAGCAGCACCCCTCCGAATCCTCTCAGCTGTGAGATACCCAGAACCCCTGCTAACTTTCGGCCTGAAGCTCAGGCACCTGTGGCTGCTTCTCCTTTCGTCCCGTGAGCAGCACGGGGTTGTTTTTGGTGCTCTGACACAAGAGGGTGCTCATGGGCAGAGCCGTGGGGTGCTGCAGCAGCTGCCCACTGCGCTTTGTTGGCTTCAGAGGAGCCAAATTGCCAGGGCTGCCCTTCAGCAGCCATAAATCTGCGGATTCAGGGAGCTGGGAGGCTGTGGGAGCACAGCGTTTCGCTCCAAGTCTCTCCACATCCGTGGTGTTTTCCTGTCGTAAAGTCCTCCCGCCAGTTCCCATTTGGGTTTGTGGTGTCCCAAAGCTTTCACTGCCCAAAGGCCGTCCGGTGGCTTGTGTGATAAGTCTGTGGTTTGGCTAATGGGCAGGCAGCCCCGTTACCCATCCGGACTGCTGCCGCCGGCGCGCTGCTTCCCACGGGGAGAGCCAGCTCTGACCCTCTGTGGCTTCCGAGCTCCCGTCTTCACCACGGGGATGTCTGCGTGTCAGGAGGGTTTCGATTTTGTGGACAGAGCTGGTTCAGCTGCAGAAACTGTCCAGAAACAATTTGATTCAGCTGCTGTGCATCTGCTCTCCGTTTCCGCCAGTCTGACTCCTCTCCCTTTGCACCCTCTCCCTTTTTGTTTTCCAGTTTGATAGACAGAAGAGGATTTATCCAGCCAGATGTCGGGACCCCGTCCAGCCCGAAGAGCGAAGTCCCTTCCTTCGGAGCCAAGCCTGACACCAGCATGGTAGGAGGCATGCCCTAGCGGTGCTGTGATGTAGCCCCGAGCCTGCTGCACCCACACCTCGCTCCGGCCAGCTCCTTCCCATCTCCCCGGCCTCAGGCAGGACAGCCCTGCGATGCAGAGCTGCCAAAGACTCAGTTGAGCCATACGTTGCCTTTTTTTTTTTTAATTATTATTATTTATTTATTGGTTTTGTTCAATTGTTTCACTGTGATGTAGCCTGCCCGGACTCCTGACTGATGCAGGACCCTCGGGCTCGTGCAGAAAGCAGGGAACCCCCCTGCACCTGGGAAGCAAACGGGTCTGGGGAGCCCCCTGACCTCTAAACCCGAGGTGTTTGCTCTGGGAAATCGCCGAGTTCCCTGCACGGAGAGCAAAGGGGGGCAGAGGACGGGAGGTGGGACTGGCGAAGGGTTCCTGTTGGAGCCGTGCTGCCGAGCCTCATCCCCTGGGCTGGTGGAGGCAGGAGCTCCGTGGTGTCCCTGATATTTCCACAAATGCCTCTCGCTCCTCCGTGCCACCACGGAGGGGCTGTTCTGTGTCTTAACAGCCAGGTTCTCACCTCGGCGCACTCCCAGAGCAGCTTTTCTTTTCCAGCAGCTGCCGTGCCTTGGTAGGTTGTGGCCGTGCAGCCGTGGAGCCTGGCTCTGTGGTGGTTTTAGCCAGACCCAGGACAGGCTCATAGCAGGCGTGGAGGCTGGGCAGGGGTCCGGGTGGATCCTGTTTTCTGTCTGGTCACCGGGGGAGTGCTGAGGAGCTCCTCGTGTTTCCAGTAGGACAATGTTTTGCAGCAAGGGCACGGGTTAGGAGGGCCCTCCTGTTAGTGCGGGAGAGGAAATGCGTGCACCGTCCTGCGGCTCTCCCCGTGAGATGCTGGCTATAGTTGTGAGGTTCAGGATCCTGAGCTTGCCAGGAAAGCCTGGCTGTAGCCTGCCTGCTGGAGGAATTACAGGCTGCAGAAAAGTGGGTGAGTTCCCAAGGGTCCAACCCACCCAGGTGGTTACACAGAGGAAGCAGCAGGCGGGTGCTGGTCTCTGATACCCTCGTGTTGTGGTTTTGGTTCGGTTTTCTGGCCAGCAGACAAGAGCAGGGCTGTCCCCAGCACCCCAGGAGTGATTCCCGTGTGCCTCGGTGCATCCACGAGCATCGCTCCCAGCCCAGAGACACGGGCGAGCCGGGCTGGGCTGCCAGCTCTGCGGGTTGCCAACACTGGAGCGTGCGTGGAGGAGAATCGCAGACCTTGTTAGCAATACTTGAATCGCGTTACTAAAAGCTGCTGGATAATTTTGCACAATTTGTAGATTTTTTTCTATGTAGAACGTTTTATATTCGATGTAGGTAGCGTTGTGCATGTTAGCACCAGGGCAGAGGCTTGCAGTGTTTTGTGTCAAGCTGCCTGGTTAGGTTTTCTGTGAGTTAAACACTCAAATTTCAGCCTCGGGCAGGGGCAGCAGCACATTTAGGGGGGCAGCCTGTCCCTGCTGAATTAGCCAGGGTTGCGCTGTCCACACCGTGAGTGACCGAGCCAGCCCCGAGGGGTATCTGTGGATGGCAGAGCAGCCTCTTCCCCTTGCCTTGCCTTCCTGGCTCGCTGTGGGGGCTCTCCCTGCTTGCCTTGTGGCCACCAGCTCTGCCTCTGCCCTGCGAGGAGCCAGAGCAGCAGCAGGAGCGCAGGGCAGGGCAGCTCTGGCACGGCTGCTGACCCCCACCTCGCAGCCTCCCCGTGTCCCCCAGCTTCCACCACCAGCCTCTGGCTCACTGTGAGCCCAGCTGGCCCTGCCCAGAGCCTGGAAGCTGCTGAATTTCTGCCCCATCCCGGCAGGTGGCCCTCGCCGAGCACCGCGGGAGGCTCCCCGTGGCTGGGTGCCACCTCCCGGGCTGGGTGCTTCAGCCTAAAAGTCAGCGTTACCTCCCTGCTCCTGCTGCCCCGATGGCCCCAAGGGGGCTCGTCCCTGCCTGCAGGGAGCCTCGGTGCCACCTTCCAGCAGCAGGGACGGGACAGGGCGAGTGGTGCTGAGCGGAGAGGGTCTCGTGCCCGGAGTGGTGCTGGGGGGTGTTATCGGGGGCCAAACTCCTTCCTGTTCTTATTTAAACCGGTTTCCTTTGTTATTCGACATAATAAAATTATATTTTTAAAGAGTTAATTGCTTGGATTATTATTTTATTCCTGAAAGACAAAGGGCAGGCCTGTCTCAGCCTTCAGGTTGGACGCTGCGTTAGTCACAGGGCTTGCCTGGAAGCTCCGAAAATCTCCCGCGGGATGGGGCCGCAAGGGACACTTAGCAGCAGCCGGAGCCGAGGGATTTTCCTGTCCCAGCTCTCCGGGAGAGCTCTGTCCTTTTCCGACCCATCCTTTTCCAACCTGTCCTTTTCCGACCTGTCCAAGCCAGCCCCCTTGCTGTGTACCCTGCGGTGCGTAACCTCTGGTGTCTTCCCCAGGAGGACGCCTGCCAGGACTTTGCCATTTCCTGCACAGCCTGACGGGATGTGCCCCCCTCCCGGGACGTTAGCCCTGCTTTCTGAGGGCTAGCTGGTAAGAAAGCGCTTTCTTCTCCTTGCCCAGCCATCCACCCGAGTGACCCATCTCATCCCCACTGCATGGCCAGCTCCCTCCATGAGCCCATCGCCTCCAGCCGCGTTGCCATCCACGTGCCCCAAACCCCGACCACATCCCACCGGTGCGGGGCTTCCATGGAGGGGTTCCTGCAGCCTTGCCGAGGGGTTGCGGGATGATTTCCCCCTGCCACATGGAGTCAGGCGGTCTGCATGGTGGTGCTCGGAGGATGATGTGCCCCAAAGCCAGCTCAGCTTGGGGCAGAGGTGCTGTGGAGCTCGGGGTTCGCAGGACGGAGTGTGGTGGTGGTTTGTGCTGGGTGGAGCTGCTGGGAAACCCCCAGCTGCTGGGGAAATCTGGTGGTTGTGGTGAGCAGAGGGCTGGGAGCTGCATCAGATTCCTCACCCCAGCTCTGGTGTGCTTTGGGGTTCAATCCATCCCTCCCCTCCATCACCCTGTGCTTCCATTTGTCCTTCGGCGTGCTGGGAGCCGAGGTAAGTTCCCTTCAGAGCACGTGGTGAATTAGCACGGCTTCCACTGCCCCCTGCAAGGGGTGCAGCACTGTACTCTCCCTCTGTCCCCACAGCTTGAGTTGTGGCAGCAGGCACGGGGCTTTCTCCCTGCTGCTGTCTCATCCCTGGAGCAGGTTCAATTTTTGGCCTCAGCATCTGCTGGGCAACCCCTGGCAAAGCGCTGCAGCTTCCCCCTGCTGTATTTCTGCTACTAACCGTCTCTTTCTCTTCCTCCTTTTCCCTTTCCCTGTGCTGGGGCCATCATCCAGCCTGTCGAGGGCAGCCGGCAGCCCTCTCTCTGCCTCTCTCGGAGCACCCCAAGGGATGCCCAGACCCCGCGGGCAGTTCCCGAGACGACGACAGCCATCAGCACCGCCTGTGCCTCCGCTCTCCAGGGCTGCGCCTTCCTCCCTCCCGCCGCCAGAGAAGGGGGAAAGCTGCCGTGCGCAAGGAAAAGCCTTCCCGGGCCGCCCTCCCACGGCTTCCGAGCTCAAAGCCATACAGCATCCCTCCCGAGTGCAATAACTGGAGTTCCTGCTGCCTCCCGGGGTGGGGAAAACCCCACGCAACTGAGCCAGGGCCACCGGTGGCTCCCCGTAACCAGCCTTACCCCCCCAAGCTGGGGGCTCCCCGCTTGGAGATGCCGGTTTTTGGGGGAGCAGGCTTGGTGTTGGGGCCAAGCCGCTGGTGTTACCCATCCGATCCCCCTGGGTTTTTCCCCAGCCCCTCTCTGACCCCCCCATAGGAAGGGATTCGGTGTGTGGTCAGCGTTCGCCCTCCCAACCCCTGCCCCACAAGTTCCCCGTGTTACTGTTGGTGTTAGCGGGGCTCTGATTTAGGGGAAGGGTCCCCCCGTGAAGCCCCACGGGGCGGGAGACGCTTTGTGAGGCCCAGCTTAGAGCCCGGTAGGATTTGCCACCTATTTATGCCTTTGACTTTTGTAACGAAATAAAATTTCTCCTATTTCCTGTATGTCAGTGCCTGTTCATGCCGTGGAGCTGCTCCCTGTGCCTCGTGCGGTGTGGGGGAGCTGAGGAGGGTTCCTGCCACGGGGCCGAGTGCTCCCCAAGCTCCCTTTTTGTACCCACAACGGCCTCAAGGCGAGGCTCGGCCTCCCCCAGCATTAAGCAGCCTTCTCCCCGCTGTCTTCCTCACGTCGACCCCCACCAAAATCCATCCGTACGCACCCACCCCCTGCCCTTGAAATGCTGGAAGCGGCCCGGGGAGCAGCGGGGCGCTGAGCACCCTCCCAGCACCCCGGGATCGGCCGCCAGCGGCCTACTCCTGCCGCGGCCGAGCCGCCACAGCGCCCAGCCCCATCCCGCCGGCGGCATCGGCATCGCCAGCTCACGGGGCAGGCGGCACGTACCGGCCTGGGCAGCGTGCCCTGGGGCTGGGCTTTAATTCTTCGTCCCTCTCTCCCCGTCAGTGTGCATTCGGGTGCTGCTCTGCCCCATCCGGAGCACCCATGGGTGCTGTGCGGGGTGATGCCATGGCCGGGCTCAGCCCCAGCCTTTGCCTGAGTGGGGCGCAGCGAGCTGGGGCTCTTCCCTTCACCCACCCCGCTTCTCTGCACAAAACCGGTAGAGCAGAATATTTTTTTGCGGCCTCTTCGTGGCTAATTGCAACCTAAATTTGGCAGCGGCTCAGCACTTCTGGCAGGGGCCGCCGACAGGAGGCAGCTGAGCCAAAGCCGGGCTGGCGACCCCCCCATCACAGAGCTCGCGCTGCTGCTTCCTATGGCCCTGGGGGGGTCCTGCCCGGGGTCTCCTCCCCGTTGCCCCCCACAAAGGGCCCCATTTTTGTGATGGGACGAGGTGGCGGTCAGAGGGCTGGGCCTCCCAGCAGGGTTGGGCCTCCCACCCGTCCTGTGGGGGCTTTTGAGGTGGTTTGAGGGGGTTTTAGGGGTTTCTGGGGTCTCACTGGGCAGCGTGGCTGAGGGGGCACCCCATTTACCCCCCCACTCGGACATGAGGCAGGCCCAGGAAGGCTTTCCTTGAAACCACAGCCTCCGTGTGGCCATTTGGTCCAAAAATCCTTTCTATGGCTTAGCGAGGCCTGCTCTGCTCACCAGTCGGGCACTGCACGTGGCACAGGCACCCCAAACCCCACATCTCCCATCACCCATGCCCTGAGACACCCCGAGCCCCCACACCATTGCAGGGTGGGCCTGGCTGTATTAGGGTTGGAGCTATTCTGGGATGCACACGGCCAAGAAAAGCAGCTCCGGCCTTCCTCCCATCCTCATCATCCCCATCAGGGCTGAGGAAAGCACAGTGTGGTGCTGATAAGCCATGGGGCTGTGGCCCCATACACCTGGCTGGCCCTTCCCATATTCTCCGGCCCGGCCGAGCGCGGGGCCCCGCTCAGGCTGCAGCAGCGCCGGGCGTCTGCCAGCAGCAGCCGGCGTGTGGGAACAGGCTTAATCAGGCTGAGAGCGAAACTGCAGCGCAACAACGCCGAGCGCAGATCCTAATCTGGGCAGAGCAAGCACCTACAGCGAGCTTTTCAAAAAAAAAAAAAAAAAAAAAAAAAAAAAGGAAAGGAAAGAAAAGAAAAGAAAAAAAAAAGAGCCCCAAAACCAATCCCAAACTCTTCAAACGCAGCGTGAAGAGCTCAGACCGGTCACTGGTGAGCTGCTCCGGCTGGGCTGCGGTGGGGAGACGCGGCACCGGGTCGGCAGCGAGAGGCAAAGAAGCCTCAAAGGGGTCTGTGGGGTTTGGGAGCTGTCAGCTCAGCATTTTGATATTTTGGGGGTTGTTTGGTGGCGTTTTGGATTGTTTTGGAGCCAGGACCTGGCGTTTCCATGGGCCAGGGTGATTCCCCCGATCTGGGCAGTGTGGAGGAGCCGGGAACGCCCCAGCCCCGATCCTGATCCCGATCCCTGCAGCGGTGCTTGGGCAAGGCAAGGGCTGCTCCTCCTGCCTCGGTTTCCCCACCTGTGGGAATAAATACCTGCCCTTCAAGCCCTCGCAATTACCAGCGAGTTAATCACCGCATAAAAACGACAGCGATAGGATTTTTGGGGAGGAGACCATCTTTACAGCCGGGCCCACCCCGTGCCCTGTTTCTCTGGGGGGGTGGGAAGAGCGCGCCGGGCGCTTCTGCTTCGCCCCCAAAACACCGACCCCACCACTCCCCGTTCCGAGCACTTCCAGCAGCCGGGGATGGGTCCCCCATTGATCCAGGGGTGGGGTTGGGATTCCCCAGGGACCACAGGACGTCCCTGGGATCAGCCTCATCCTCCTGGCACCCCAAGGACCCAGAGCCTGGGGCGAGGGCAGGGCGGGGGCCGCCCGCTCGCCCCTTCCCCAGCGCCTCGCCGCCTCGGGGCGCGATGAATCACGGCAATTTTCCTTTTAAGGCTGGGCTCGGCGGGGAGGAAGCAGAGGAGGAGGAGGCCGCTCCTTCGGCCTCGCTGGCTCCTCCCGCTCTCGCTCGGGGCTCCGACGCCCAGCCAAAAGCGAATCCGGGCGGCGAGGCTCAGCAGAGGCTCCGACGGCTCCCGGCCCGCTCCTCGCCCCCAGCGTCTGTCGTGCGCGCCCGTCCGCGTCCCCAGCCATGGCAAGAAACCACCAAGTGCAGAAGGCCAAGCTGGCCGAGCAGGCTGAGCGCTACGAGGACATGGCGGACTTCATGAAGGCGGTGGTGGAGCACGGGGACGAGCTGTCCAACGAGGAGCGCAACCTCCTCTCCGTCGCCTACAAGAACGTGGTGGGCTGCCAGCGCTCGGCCTGGAGGGTCATCTCCAGCATCGAGCACAAAACCGAAGAGGGGGACGACAAGGCACAGCTGGTGAACGAGTACCGGGAGAAGGTGGAAGAGGAGCTGAAGAGCGTCTGCAACGTCGTCCTGGGCTTGCTGGACAAGTATCTCATCAAGAAAGTCAGCGACCCTGAGAGCAGGGTCTTCTACCTGAAGATGAAGGGCGACTACTTCCGATACCTGGCCGAGGTGGCCACGGGCAACGACCGCCAGGAGACGATAGACAAAGCCCAGAAGGCGTACCAAGAGGCCATGGACATCAGTAAAAAGGAGATGCAGCCCACGAACCCCATCCGCCTGGGGCTGGCCCTCAACTTCTCCGTCTTCCACTACGAGATCGCCAACGCCCCCGAGCAGGCCATCTCGCTGGCCAAGACCACCTTCGACGAGGCCATGGGGGACCTGCACACGCTCAGCGAAGACTCCTACAAGGACAGCACCCTCATCATGCAGCTGCTCAGGGACAACCTCACGTTATGGACAGCCGAGTGCGCGGGCGAAGACGGCGGCGAGGCTGGCGAAGAGCCCAAGAACTGAACAGCCCCCGCGGGGCCAGGGACCGGCGGCTCCCCTCCTCCCCCCCTCCACCCCCCCCCGACACCTCCTTCC
The DNA here is from genome assembly GCF_047663525.1 of Anas platyrhynchos. NCBI lineage: Eukaryota > Metazoa > Chordata > Aves > Anseriformes > Anatidae > Anas > Anas platyrhynchos. Next base: position 3,907,741 of record NC_092610.1, read on the forward strand.
TCCCCACCTTTCGGTGTCTCTTCCCTTTTTTTTTTTTTCTTTTTTTTTTTTTTTTTCTTTTGGGAAGGCGTCTCGGCCCCCTCCCCATCCTCCTCCTCCCCCCCCCCAGGTTGGGTGTCGGAGCAGGGGCCGTGTGTGGTGTTTGCCGGGGTGGTTTTGGCAGGTCCCCCCCTTCCCTCTCCCTCATGCTCTTTTCCTGGGGGGGGAGAAGAAGGAGGATGCCTCCATCTCCCTTCCTAGAGCACTGCCAGCCCCCCTCCACCCCCCAAAATTTAACATTTTAGATGGAAAGGGGGGGGGCAGCCTGGTTTGTGGCAGCTCCACACCCACCATCCCAGGGTGGGGGTGCTGGAGCCACCCTGCCGGTCCCCCGAGGCGGCGGGAGGAGGTGATGGGACGGGATGGGGAAAGGAGAAAGGGGGGGGGGGGACAGGGGGGTGTCGTGAATCGCCAAAGCCTCTGTGCGTCTCCAATAAACCGTCTCGTGCACGCCTGCCTCTGTGGTTGCCTCGTCTCTCCCCCCACGCACATGCCCAGGCAGCTTCTGCAGCCGCTGGGCACCGGCATCGCCTCCTGCCCCCCCCGTGCCGGGGAGCGGCCGGGGTCTTCAGCCCCCCCCCCCCCCCCCCCCCCAGAGCACCCATTTGGCTGCTTGCATCCCCCCCCAGCCCTGCAGTGAGGTGTCGGGGTGCTCAGTGAGCCCTGAGCCTTGGGGGGTGCCGGGAAAGGGCTCTTCTAGTGGGGTTTCCAAGGGGAGAAGGTTTGGGTAGCCCTGGTAAGAGAGCTGAGGTGATGTCCCAGGTCCCCAGCCCTGCAGCGGGGTGTCCCCACCCTGTTGTGTCCCCATCCCTGTTGTGTCCCCATCCCTGTGTTATCCCCATCCCTGTGGCATCCTCATCCCCAAGGTGTCCCCATCCATGTGGTGTCCCCATCCATGTGGTGTTCCCATCCCTAAGATGTCCCCATCCCCACGGTGTCCCCATCCCCATCATACAACACACGGTGCCCCAAAACCCATGACCAGGGGACCCTTGTGCAGGCAGGGGACGGTCTCCATGCCCCCCCACCAAGCTCTCCTCCTTGGCTAAGGGGGGGGGGTTCTCCCGAAACAGCGACACGGGGAGGGACACCGTGTCCTCCCCATCAGGGTGGGGATGTCCCCAGCGAGGCCTGGCTGCGCCGGCGCAAGGAGGAAAGCTCAGCACTTCTGGCCCTGGCGCCTGGCCACGGCGAAGGGCGCAGCTCAAGGAGCGCAAGTTTCGACATGAGAGGCTCATTACAATAAAATACAGTCACGGCACCCTGGGCTATGAGCTCATCAGATCAAGAGCAGCAGGGCTGGGCCGCGCTGGGCAGGACCCGGCCTTTGATGGGAAACGCCGGGATGCCGGGAGGAAGCGCGCCGTGACTCAGGGCGCGCCGCCTCCGCGGGGTCCCTGCGTGGGGACGGCAGGGACACCCCCTCACCGGGCCAAAAAATGGAGTTTTGGGGGTTTGGGGGGAAACTGAGGCACGGCAGGGAAGCCACCCAGAGGGTGCAGGGTGAGGTTGGTGCCGCGGTGAGGTTCGAACGGGCTCCGCCGTGGGAACGCGTTGGCTGTGGGAGGCTGCGCGGTGCAGAACCTGCTCGCCCGGCCGCAGCTCCTGGGGCAGAGCCGGATCAGAGCCCTGCGGGGCACTGCTGCAGGGGGGGGCCCTGCGAGCCCCCGCCCCAGGAGTTGAGGCACAGACCTAGGGCTGAGGATGGAGGATGGGGTCTGGGGGGTCCCGCTCGCGAAGGTCCTGTGGTGGTGGTGGGAGCGGAGCTGGTTCTCATGGTGGGGGGACAGTGAGGGGCCCCCCTGCTTGGCCTCCACCTGGCCTCGAGCACACCCAGCCTGGGAACTGGCCCCAGACTTGTAATTAGCCAAAGTAGGGCCGGCAGACGTGAAAAACAAGCCGCAGGCCCTCGCTGGCCCCTGACCCCAAGGGTTGGGGACACAAGGAGGGGACAGTGGGCCCAGCCCAGTGGGATGTAGGGACAGCCACTGGTCCCTGCTGCTTCTGGGGGCTGGGGAGGCTGGAGGACGATGCAGCCTCCATGAATTTTGGCAGCGCCCCAAATTGCAGCGTGGCGGGGCCATGGAGGAGGCGATGCTCTCCGGCCTCCCAGCCGGTCTGGTGGCTTTTTGGGGCTGGGAGGGAGCCCCCGGGCCTCACAACACCGCTGTCAGCAGCTGTGCACCGCCTGTCCCTGTCCTTATCCCCCCCCTCACCCAGCTGGAGGATGCTCTGGCAGGAATGGGGCACAGCAGAGCCGTACACCGGGATTTTAACGTCTGTGGCACCAGCAGAGCTAAGGGACTTGGGGTGCCTGGGGCCAGGGAGTGTCCCCAGCCCAGAGCCGCCCTGGGAAGGGCTGGGGACAGGCTCTGGGAGCAGGGACCTGCCCCAGCACCATGCCCTGGGGCTGCCTCCCCAATGCCATGGCTAGTAGCCATGGCTTTAAGGCTGCCGAAACGGGTCTCTGCTGCCCCAGCCACGCTGCCTGCAAAATCTGGAGGGTGGCAGGACCCACAGCCAGGCTTGTCCCCTGTCCCCAGGCTGGTTTTGGGTGGGTGGCAGTGGCTGAGCCCCCTCCCAGGGGGTTGGGATGGCGGCTTTTGGGGTGCCTGTGGTGGGTGCTGCCCTAAGGGGTGGTTTGAGGGACCCCCAGGCTGGTGGCAGTGGGGTTGTCCTGGTCATGGGCAGGCATTTGGGATGGCTGCGGTGCCTGGAGGTGTCCGTGAGTCTGTCTGTGCACTGCCCAGCCCCATGAGGCTGAGCCGTGGCAGGGCCCGTGCCCACGCTTGCCAATTCATCCCAGCACCCAATAATTTGTGTCTCGTGTGCTGCAAGGCCAGGGACGGGGGTGGGAGCAGCGGGGACACACCAAAACCCCACTCAGCATCTGCAGCCGAAGCCCCCCACCCCTTCCCCATCCCCAGTGCCGGGGTGGGCGCAGCACCTGGAGTGGGGCCGGGGCAGGAAGGCCCAGTTTAACCCAGAGCTGGGCCCCCCCAGGGCCGTGCCTCCGTGAGGGTGACTAATGCTGGCCCCGTGCCCGATTGCTCAACGGGGAGCGACGGGAGCCAGGGTGTCACCTCCCTCAGCCCCCGGAGCCGTCCCCTCCCGGCGTGGGGACGTGCGGGCGCAGGACCCGGCTGCAGAGCCACCCTCAGCATTTCTCAGCGGAGCTTCCCTGGGCTCAGTGCTTCTCCTGGCCTCCGATTTTATTTCATTTTCTCCAGCTGCTGGCACAGCACAGCAGGGCTGGGGTTGCAGATGCTGCACGGGTATTAAAGCGCCCGAGCAGAGCGGCCACAAAGGCTTTGATGGCTCTTGCATAACTCCGGCTTGACCTGACCGTACCCTTTTAAGCCACCAAATCTCTCAAAGCCATGAAAAATCAGCCAGAAAGTTCACCTTTTACTTATTTATTTTTTAAATGCTCGCGTCTTCCATCCCTTTATAGCAACTGCAGGGCTCAAAGATGACCGGGAGAAGCCCCCAGGACCGATGCAAGGCTGGAGTTTCGGCTCTGGTTATGGTTAGATTGGCTCTCAGCCCTGCGGCCCCAGATAGCACTGAGAGGCAGCTGCCAGGTTTCAGCCAGGAATACCCAGGGAAGCCCCTGGGCTCTCAGGGAAAGTGCTCATGTAGGGCAGGAGACAGGAATTTGACATCTATTTGAAATGTCTTTCATCACCTACTGATCCGGCTAAATAAAAGCCCGTCTGTGTGTGCAGGATCATGTGTTTTCATCCCCTTCTTCCCCTGAGCTCGTCTTGTCTGGATTTCTCCAATTTTTGGCCACAAAGCTGTGGAAAGAAAAAAATTAAATTCCGTGTCTGCCAGGCAAGACCCCAGGCCCATCTTGATAGAGAGCCACTGGCCTGCAGTTGCACTGTGAAGGGCCAAAGCAAGGAGCTGAGTTACTTTCTGTAAGGTCTTGGGGCAGAACGATGCATCTGGGACCCTGCCCCCAGCCTGTGTGCCACTGCAGGAGCTGCTTTCCATCACCCCAACCTCCCCAGCACCCCGGTCCCAAGCTGTCATATACAGCCAGGACGTGGAGCAGGTGGCTTTTGAGGTCTGGGGGCTGCTGCTGTCACCATCAGGATGTATTCTTGTAATTATGTAGGAAATGGGTAAGCCCCAGGTTTTTGGGATCGGAAGGTATTGCAGGAAAAAAAAAGCCCAGAAAAAGGTGGCTGAGAGCAGACGAGCCAGCAGCCGGGCAAGGACGTAGATGGAAATGATGTGCTCCAAGCTCCTGCTGAGTCACACAGGGTCTTTCTTAATCAAAAGCTCCCAAAAGCCGCGTTTGCAGTTTCTGTCAGCGCGCTGCGTGCACACCGAACGCCAGCACTCAGCCCCTGGAGAGGCGCGCACGGGAAGTGACCTGCTTTCACATCCCACAGCTCCCTCCAGCAAAGACCTTGTCTGTTCTCAGGCACATCATAGAGGAACACGACGTCGCGAACACGGCACATTTCTGCAAAGTACACAACGCAACAGCTGCTGTGACGTTCCCACCAGAGGCTTTTTAGCCCCGGGCTTTGTAGCACTCGGTTTTATTTATTCAGGTTCAGCAAACTCACAAGATGAAAGCGAGACGAAGAAGTGTTTTATTAAGAAAGAGTCCATCATTATTTAAAAAAAAGAAAAACAACCATCTTTCTGTCCTCCCTGAGACACATTGGAGGCTTCTCAGCCTGGATATTCCTCTGAGGACTGTGTACAACGCTCCTAGGAAGTAAACCAAGAACTTGTGTCAAGTCTCGCTATAAAAGAGACAACTCAAACTGATTTTTCTTTCTCTGGCTCCATCTTTGTCATGATGGGGAGGAGGAGACTTGGCAGAGGTCAGTCTCCTTTACCTGGCTTCTCTCCTCTTGCCACCCATGCCTTCCCCGTGCTAAATCTCCCTCGCTTGCCTTGCTCTCAGCCACAGCCCTTCCACAAAAACGCTGCTCTGTGCAGTGGAGCTGAAGCACAAGAGGTCAAATCCCCACAGCAAGGGAGTCCGGAAGCCAGACTTCTGCATGGAAAGGCTTTCACTTGGTCTGAGTCAGACGCCACGGAGCCTCCCTTCGACTCCTGGCAGGGGAAGGAGAGCTGTCAAAGCAGAGAGCAGCTGTGGCAGGGGCGGGTGTGTTACATATCCATCACTTCTTCTTCCACGGTCTTGTCCCGAGATTGCACATACTTCTCCTGCACTGCAAGTGTGCTGATAACACACTAATTAAGGAAAACAAGGCAGCAGGGCAGGGCTCAAACACTCCCTTCTGCAAGGAGCTCTAACGTTCTCAGCGAGGAACCAACCCCAACATTAGCCCGAAGGCTGGCAGGAAGACAGCAGTACTGGCAGCAGCACGCATCACCTGAGTTATTTCTGGCTCGGGCTGATCCCAGACTCGACAAGTGCAGGAGAATCAATTGTATGGTTTGGACAAAATGCAACGAAACAGTCCAAGTGAGTTTGAAGGAGAGGAAAGTTGTCAGAAGATTCCTCCCACGTTTACAGTATCAATTAGCAATACCTGTGGTGGCTTTGGTGTGTACAGATCCTGCACGTGAAGGTCTGGGCTGAGCTCTAATGATTTGCTACCTGTAAATCTGAACAGCATCAGATGTTACAAACAACCTGCGAGCTGCCGTACCACCTCCAGTCCCTCTTCCCCAACCCACACAGGAGAAATTAAAACTCAACACAACCATGGAGCAGTGAAGGATACGAAGTGAAGTGGAAATCAGCTCCCACTGCTGCCGACATCAGGGCTTCCAGGCTCCTGTGCTCCTGGTCTCCGAAGGAGTAGCCGTTGGCTTTGTCCACAGCCTGCATCACCTGCCGCATGCTCTCCTTATCCTGAAAGGGAGGGAGATGACACACAGGGGACCTGGTCCTCCCCGGAGGCAGGAGCTCACGCTGGGCTTTACCGCAGATTTTCCCGAGGCTCAGGGCCACCCAAACAGCACCCAAAGCCCCAATGACGCTTCCATGCCTCCCTGAGCCCAGAGGGGTGAGAGGACAAGGAGAAGCTCCCCCTTGGGGTCGGAATACGAGATGGGCTCACACCCTCCACCCTCTCACTCCCTTTCATCACCGCTCGTCTCAGCCTATCTCCCTTTGTCAACACTTCACCAACTACAGAATTAACATTTTCAGCCCTTCCTCACAAAGGTACTCCTCCCATCTTCAAATTATTTTCTGCTCCCTGACTTAACAACGTTTCAGGTAATAGTTTGCTCGGAATTGAAATGCAGGCTCAGAAGACCTGCACGGAGGGGGAGTCTTTAATTCCCCACCCCAGGTCACAAGGCCCACATAGCCCCAAGCTCATGAGCTTTTCCTTTTCCTTTGGCTGCCACAGTACATTTACAAGTCTGGGTGCATGTCACTGTCCTCCCACAACCCTGAGCCTCTTCATAGCAAAGCTTTTCAGCCCTCATGGCTCTATTTTTCACAGCCAGTTCCGGGGGGCAGAAGCGGGCAGAGGCAACGCTGGATTTTTTGGATTGCCCTTGCAGAACTCATCCTTCCCCCCACTTTTTGAACACTCAACTGTACCCTAGCTGCCACCAAACATGCTGGCTACGTATCCAGTGCCCCCTGTGCCCTCCACCCCTCTCCTCCTGCTGCATCACCTGGACGTTGAGCGGAACGAAGGACACCAGGCTGTAGTCCTCGATCACCTCCACCAGCTTCGTGTTGAGGCGGCGGTAATTTCTGAAGAAGGGGTCCGAAGCTAAATGGTCAACCAAGTAAGAGAGGTCCAGGACCTCTGTGTAATAATCCAGGTTGAAAGCTGCAGGGAAACAGCAAGAATCTCTGAAGGCAATTTGTAAGTATCAGTGATTCCCCGGCCAGAGCATGCTACCCAGTGAGCTTTGCACCATTTCCCTGACCCAAAAAAAATAAACGTAGCCAAGCAGCTAATTTGGATCTGAGGCTGCCCTGCTCCACGTCTCCCTCTCAGCAGTCTCTTACCCAGCTTGCCGTACTGCTCGATCAGGTCCATCTTGGAGAGGACGTTCACATGGGGCAGTTCCACGTGCAGCATGGTGGAGAGCGACGTGCAGAGCACCGAGATGAACTTGCCGGGGTCTGTGCAGTAGTGAGAATCCACCAAATGCACTGCAGCCAGCTGGGGAGCAAAGGCACAGAGGGACAGCACAAGGTCAGACCTAGTAAAGAGCCCATCCTCTTGCTTTTGGGACAGTCTGAGAACAACAACCCATTCAGCTCTAACTACAACCATACAGACTCCCGTGTAGGGAAAGTTACCACCTACCTTCTAGCCTGTGTACATAAAACTTCCTATTATATGAATCTAGGATTGCTCCTACGTGCATAGATGCACCTATCTCCACTTTCACACCTGTGGACCACCTGGGGGATTCAGGACTGAGGGTGCTGGTGCACAGAAAGGGCCGTGGGAAGGCTTCTGGCATGCGAGGCTGCACCAGCAGCACTTAAAGACGCTGTTAAACCTGCAACTGCTCTCCTGTTTCTCAGGGCTTCCTTCCTTGCTGATGAAGTTTCCCTTCTTGTCTGTACTCTGCAGGTTTTTGGGGTGGCAGCTGGGCTAACTCTCCTTCTGAACTACACGACTACCTCAAGACCTCCACGCTCCCCACAGGAATGCTCACGCACAGCATACGCTCGGCAGCAGCAACCGTAGCACACCTCACTCAACAGGGAGAAACAATTGTCATGTGGTTTGAAATAATAATTAATAATTAAATTAATGAGTCGTTTGATTCCCTGTGTTTCATGCAGCTGTAACAATGTGGTCGGAGATCTCTGCTAAGTTACTGCCTGTTACACAATGTTACTCAAAGTCAGGGCTCTGTAGTTGAGTGTGGCTGAGTCACAGCTCTGCTTCTGCAGCAAAAAATGCCGGTTTGAAGCTCACAGACAGGTGTAAGCACCCCAGTGAGCATCAAAACAGGAGCGTAACTATCTTTTTTTTTAGTAACTACAATTTCATGTACATTTATTTGAATAAAAATGAATTGCAATGTACAGATTCCCAGTGACATTCTCAAGCAAATGAACTTGCCGTTCTTGCTCACACCGTACATGGTTTGCACATTCATGGTTTGGCCCAAATGCAAAACAAATGCAACGTAGGCAAGTTAGCTTGGTTATGGGACTCTTCTCACCTGCACTTCCTAATTTGCATCTTCCATTGTGCAAGAAAGCACAGAGCACGTATTACACCGTGCACAGCGATTTGGTTTGGCTGCAGGAGTGGCAGGTAGGGCCTGAGCTGACACCTGAATTTCTCACAGTGCAATGCAAAGGATCCCCCGCTCACCCTGCACGCACATCCCTGCTCCAAAATACAGCACCGACAGATAAAGCACATGAGCTCTGCGGACAGGACCTTCAAGAAGAGTAAGACTGGGAGGAAGGAATCTGTTTCTGCTCATGGTAATGACACTGCATTAAACGCCCTGAACAAGCTGCTCTTGCCAATCCCTCGGAGCACAAAATGGGGACACATTCCTCCTCCCCTGATAAAGCACTTTCACATGAAAGGGCAAACAGGTTAGTGAAGCAAACAGTCATTAGTACCCACATCCACAACCAAAAGCCCCGACTACAGGGTACACAGCACCTGAACCCCTTGCACAAGGGCAGTGCCGGGCGCTCCCTGCAGAGCCCAGAACCCACCCTGAAATTCCACTTGGCCATCTGGGCAAAGACGTTCTTCAGGGCGCTGTGGTGGGTGTAGAGCTCCACCTGCCCCGGGCAGTCAAACAAGTAGTAGTGACCCTTGAAGGCAGCCAGCTTCTCCTGCAGCCAGTCGAGGTTGGCCTCCAGGTACTCCATGCAGTAGATGAGCCCCCCGTTGGGGCCCAGCTTCAAGCTCTCCATCACGTCGGGTAAGGTGATGAGCTCGGAGATGTCCACGGCGCACGAGTAGGGCATCCCCTCGTTGGCGGGGTCCAGGTTCACCACGGCCACCTTGCGCCCGATCCTGCCCAGGAACTCCTGCATGCCGTGGCAGTAGGTCGTCTTCCCGGAGCCCGGCGGCCCGATCACCACCTGGCCGAAGGCCAGCGAGCTCCCCTTGCTGCCCTCAGACATCTCGGCTCATTGCCTTCTCCTAGGGGAGGAAGGAAAAGCTCCCGTTTACCATCTCGTTTGCATTTTGTAACAACACCAGGCTGGGTCTTAGGCCCCGCAAGGAATTCACGGCCAAGGAGTAGGAGGAGAGGAAGGGAAAGCGACGCGGTGGGAGCGCTGCCCCCATTCACTGCTGGCACCCCCTGCATTAGGGTCTGGTCACTACGCTGCCCCTGTCAGCCCCAGCCCCTCACGCCATGGCTGAAAATTGGCACAAAACCCCAACCAGAGCTGCAGGACTGCGCTGTAGGGTGCAGGTCCCTTCTCCTGCTTGCCTTTGGGGTGAGTTTACCCCGGCTGGGCCCTTCCTGGTGTGACAGCACCCCTGTATTCCCTCAGTGGGTACAGCGTGTCCCCAGGCCCCTCTTCCAGTCCTGTGTCCCCATGTCCTGACCCTCCATGCCCTCTCTCGTCCCCACCTACCCCTCTTCTCCGACCCCAATTTCCCCCCTGCGTGTCCCCCACCCCCTCCCCTATCCCCTCTTCCCCCCCACGGCCTAATTCCCCCCCATATCCCCTCTTTGCCCCCAAGCCCCCCCTCCTTGCCCATGTCCCCCCCATATCCCCATTACCCCTGTGCCCCCCGTGTCCCCCCTCCCTCCCCACATCCCCTCCTATCCCCTCTTTTCCCCCACATCCCCCTTGTACCCCTCACGCCCCCCCTTCCCCCCATTATCCCTCCTTCCCCTGTCCCCCCCATATCCCCCCCATGTCCCCCCCATATCCCCAACCCCCCCCCTCCTTACCCACGCCCCCCCATGTCTCCCCCCGTGCCTCCCCACGTCCCCCCGTGCCCCCTCTTTGCCCCCACGTCCCCTCCATGCCCCCCAAATCCCCCCAAATCCCCCCAAATCGTGTCCCCCCCCCTCCCCCCCAGCCTCTCACCGCCTCCCCGGTGCCCCCTCCCCGGCTCCGGGCCGGCCCCGGGCTCCGCTCCCCGCGTTCCGGGCCGGGCGCGGCCGCCCCCACAGCGCCCCCTGGCGGCCGGAGGGACGCGGTGCAGGCGGGACTCGAACCCGCGCCCCCCCTCCCCGGGCTCCGAGCCCCGGGTCCGCGGGTTCGAATCCCGGCCCCGCCGCTTCGCCCCCCCTGCACGAACCCACCCCCTCGGGGTCACCCCAGCGATGTGAAATCGCTCAGCGCGGTCCCTGAGGTGTTTAATCAAGGAGTGCGAAGTCAGCAGGAGGGCTGAGACAGAGCCCGCTGGCACAGAGGACACCTAACCCACATTTAACGCCGCAATGCCAGGTCAACGGGATGAAAGCTCCCAGGGCCAGGGGACTTTGTACAGCCTGGAATCGGCCTTGGAGAGCCATGGAAGGAAGCAGCCGCTACACACAACCACAGGGAGACGCCTCCCGAGGGCTGCCAGGGCGCGTCTTTCATCCCGGTGAGTTTCTCCCGGGACTGTGGGATCGTCACGCCCAAGCAAGGCGAAGCTGCGGGCCAGCAGCAAGCTTTCTGCAGGACAGTTACGTTGCCACAGCTGGCCCTGTCTGTACTTGTCCTCCCCTAGGTCTCAAGGATCCGTGATCTATGAGCTTCAGTTTTTGGGATGAGCTGGCTGCAGACCTAGCACACAGGCTCAGCTGATCCATGCAGGAATACTTTAAAGCTCCAGTATAAAATGCAATACCCACCCCCCACCAGTGAACAAATATTTCCCCTTCTCACTAGATTGGTTCTGGGAAAATAAATAAAAAAACAACCAAACTTTGGTTTTGCTTTTTTTTTAAAAGACTCTTTCTTTCAAAAATAAATATATGAACACTCTGCTCCAGACTCAAGACCAGCAGGAGCCAGCCTGTGGTTGACAGGAGCAACACTAGTTAAAAAAAAAAAGCTCTGACAGTCTTTACTCAGGGTGACTGGGCACTGAAACTCTCCAGAGTGCCCTGTGATGCCCGGACAAAGGGCATGCCCTGTCTGTACTTCATGGCAGTGGGCGGTTGGCGCCTGAGGAGCTGGTCACCGCTGTCTATGGGTTCAGGGTCATCGTAGATGGTCGAGATGAGGACAGAAGCGTCCCGCCGGGGCTTCTTCACCCTGCTGAACGTTGGTAGTTTCTCCCCGTGGTATCTAGAAGGAAGCAGGTGGTGTTAGGTACAACACTGAGGCAGTGAGAAACCCCTGTAACCCCAGACTGTCTCCGACTGCTGGTGCAGTTTTCCTGTTCCTGTCTGTGAGATGTCCCTAAAACAAGAGGCAGCCCTCAAGGCACACAGGTCTTGCTCAGCTCACTTGGGCTCTCCCCATAGAAAAACTTAGCAGAGGTGACCCTTAATTCCTGAGCACAGCTCCCCTGTGCTTTTGTGATGCATGAGCCTGAAAATGGTTCCACTCCTGACCTAGCACAACCCCTCTATTAATGCTGGACTGCTAGGACAAGCGATGTGTTCAGTTCTGGAGTGCTGGGGCTGGCCCCACTGCCTGCTGCATGGGGACAGCGGATCCCTGGGACAGCCTTACTGTCCTGGTCCACACTCCACCCCTTTTGCTGCCATGTAGCTGTAGTAGCAGCTCAGGGAGCCCAGGCAGAGGCTCCAAACACGGGCTGGAAAGACAGGGCAGGGCACTTACCCCAGCCCCCTCTTGCATCTGGGGTTCTGACCCTCGTTGTCCAGAGCTTCAGCCATTCCAGAGTTGCTGCTCCCCAGCCCCTGCCCTTCCATCCAGCCCTGCTGCTCCAGTACCTTCCTGCCAAAGCCCTGGGAGAGGAGAAAAATGTCAGAGTTGGTGGACAAAGCCCATCTGCATCCCCCAGAACCCTCCTCCTCCAAGACCCACACCCTCTGAGCACTGCCCCCACAGCCCAAAGCTCACCTTGGTGTATCTCTCAAAGGTGCCGATTTGCTGCCCTGAAACAGAGCCGTCCTCCAAGCCATCCCGGAGCCTCTGCTCCAACCACATCTGGACCGAGTCCCGAGCATCCTTATCGCCTCCATCTAAGGAGAGAGAAGCAGGAGTCAGAGCAGCACGGCTCAGGAAAGCTGTTTGCTGCTCTGATTTCCCCCAGAGCGGCACACAACGAGGAGGCAGAACCTGTTCTTTTTGGCAACTCTCACAGCCAGATGAGAAAAAATGTTGTTTCAAGTGCTCTGACGTCTTGGACGCTCTCAAAGGATGACAGAGCCAAAGCGTTCCCCACGTCAAAAATTCTGCAGGGTCAGAACTTCCCAACCTCCCCCATTTCCTAAGGAGTTTTTCCAAGCTCAGGTACCTTTGTCGTAGTAGACGCTCATGTCCACGTCCCAGTCATCTGCAGTCTGCTCATCAAAGTCTGCCAAAAAAAAAAAGGAAAGAACCAGTTTTGGTGGTGGCTGTGGAAGTCTGACAAAGAAGTGCTGCTTGCTGGTGGCCAAGCCCCCTGATTTCTCTAACAAAATGGGAAGGAATGGGGCATTAGAGACTACACAAGCCACAGTGCTTACCCAAGAGGCTGCCAGCAGGACCAGAGGGGTCTCTGGTCCTTGGCCTGAACCTCTGCAGGTTTTGTGATCAAGGTTTACAAAGCAATGGCAAGATGCCTGCCTATATTAGCAGCTGAACTGGAAGGGTTGTACCCAATTTACTTGCTCCTGCAGGCTGGGCCCCCAGTCCCCTGCCTGTGGTGGGCAGTTTGTAGCTCAGTGACACAGACGCCACTGTTACCTCCGTTCTTCTCCTGCCAGTACTGAGCATCCGTGTAGAAGACGAGGCCGGAGCCTCCTTTCTCCCACTTCAGCTCGATCTCCTCCTCAAAGAGCCGCTCCTCCACGCGCTCCTGCTTCGTCACGTCCTCGTGCAGAGCCTCGTGGCGCTCCCACTCCTCGCAGGTGTCGTTGTCCTGCAAAGGAACCGGCCAGAGGTGGGTGACAGCAGCAGCACAGAGCCTCCTTTCCGCTCCCCCAACCCTCCCGGCCCGCTGCAACGCCTCCCCTACGAAACAGCTTTGTCGACAGAGCTCGTCTCAGCCTGCTGCTTTCAGGCACTGACACGACCGGCGCTGATGACCTCATTCCCCTGACTAATGCCATCTTCAGAGTCAGCAGACAGAAGTGGTGAAAAATACCACATCACACCCACTTCACGGCATGCTTTCAGCAGCGTACCCGCTCCGTAACGCGGAGATGCCCATTTAAGGAGCAGGTGTGTTGTACGTAAAGTCAGCACCAGCAACAAATTAATTCCACTCCAGTCGATCCCGAAGGAGATTTTATCAGTTCCAGAGGAGAAGCTGGCTGGCACCACCACAGATCAGGCTGACAGCTTTATGCTGCCTGCTCAGTTTTGGGCACAGCCCTTCCAGGGAGACATTAACCAGCTAAAGAACGGCCAAAAGAGTAGCTAGAGATCCAGGAAACGAGCCTGTGAGAAACGGCCATGGGAGCAGAGTTGCTTAGCACAGAGAAGAAAAGACCGAAGGCAGCTGTTGAATAAGAAGCCTGTAAAGGAGGGAACAGAACAAAGTGTTCTCTGTGCCCGCTGTTGCTAGGAGAACCTGATGGAATAAAATTGCAGCAGAGATTTGACATACGAGTTAATTCTAGCACAGAGTGGCGGGACAGCCAGGAACGGGAATGGCTTGCCTCGGGACTGTGCTGCCTCTAATGACACGGGTTTGGGCGAGCAGGCTAGACAGGCTGCTGGGGGGAGCGAGATAATCTCTGGAGAGCCAGTCCAGCCCAGTTTTCTAGGAGTCTTTGTCAGGAAAGCCATTTTTTTTTTCTGAATGACTAACGTGTACTGCAGGAGCATTCAAGGTCAACCACTCGTGATGCTCTGCGTGTCGCTGCCAGAGCCCTACCGTGCTCCCCAGACTCCAGCCACCTCATTTACAAGCAACAGCAGAGCCAGACCGACCGGCCACGCAGCAAGCAGAGGTCCCCTCCTGCAGCAACAGCCACAGCCAGCGCTCACTCCTCTGGACCAAATCCTTCGTGCTGAAACCCAAAAGCAGCTCAGCGTGGACGAGCTGTTTCAGAGGTGTTAACATCTGCACTGCTACGTGCACCAAGGGGCTCAGCACGCCAAGACGTGAAGAGCTACATTTAACATCATTTTCAGACAAGTGATTTATACACCTAAAAGATTAGAAGTGAGCTCTGGGAGTTATATCAGCCCCCTCAGCTTTGCAGGCTGACCTCAGACAGCACTAGAAAAATCCACTTACGTCATCCGAGTGTGACTCCTCTCCCTCCTTTTCCTGCCCCTCATCTTCCTCAGCGCTGGCTGGATCGGTCGCTTCAGATCTTGCCACAGGCCCCTCGCCCTCCGTGATCTCATCCCCCGCGGCGGTGTAAACTCTTTCTTCTTCTATAACTGTCTCAGTGTCCTGGTATTCAAAAGGCACGTTCCCATACCTCCGGGATGAGCCTGTCTTCGGGAAATCCAGCTGCAACTTCTTGATGACCGGGGGAGGCAGCCTGCAGGCACGGATCAGCTCCAGGAAGACGCTCAGGGGGGTGCCCACGTTCCCGAAGGGCATGCAGGACGGGGGGTTGAACTCCGGGAGCCGCCTCAAGTCTGCTTCCGCGACGGCTTCGCCTGCGGCCCTCGCGTCCGCCCCGCTGGGAGACGCCTCAGCGGCTGGAAGAGAGAAGGAATTATATTTTTTGGGGGTACCAAACACACACCGTGCACCGGAGAGGGATAAATCAGGGCCTTCCTGGTCAGAAGGAGGGGGAAGAGACCCCAAACTGACTCTTCTTGCCCCAAAATTAAATGAAGGAGTTAAAAACCTTCAGAAAAGCTTTTAAGCAGCTGGGAACCGGGCCTAAACGTGTCAGGAAGGGAGGGTCCCCCCGGTGCCCGGTCCTTACCTGTCCCGGGGCCCAGGCGGACCCTGCGCACGACGCAGCGGCCGGGCAGCGAGGCCCCGGCGGGCCCGACCCAGCTCTTGCCCGAGTACATGCGGACGAAGCGGCGGGCGCGGCCGGGCCTCACGGCCACCGGGCAGCAGCAGGTGCTCGGTGCCCCCCCCCCGCCGCTGTCCGCCGGGCCCCGCTCGGGCCGGTGGCGGTAGTGGAAGCAGAGGAAGCCGCCGGTTTCCAGGAACTGGCTGAAGTAGGAGCGGAGCTGTGCGGAGCGCAGCGCGGCCGGGATGCCGCTCACCAGGCAGTACCGGGCGGCCCCGGCCCCGCTCCCGGCCCCGCCGCCATTACCGGGCCCGCCGCTGGGCGCCGCCATCTTGTGCGCGTTGGGGCGCGCGGTGATGACGTCAGATAGCCGAGGGGAGGGGGAGGGAGGGAGGGCGCCGCCTGGTGGCTGGGGGGGGGGTGGAAATGGGGATGGGTGATGGGGGGGCACTGAGTCGTTGAAGCGCAGAATCCCAGAATCCCCCAAATCCCAGAATCCCCAAAATCCCAGAAACCCCAAATCCCAGAATCCCAGAATCCTAAAATCCCAGAATCCCCAAAATCCCAGAAACCCCAAATCCCAGAATCCCAGAATCCCCAAATCCCAGAATCCCAGAATCCCAGAATCCTAGAATCTCCAAAATCCCCAAAATCCCCAAATCCCAGAATCCCAGAATCCCCAAATCCCAAAATCCCAGAATCCCCAAAATCCCAGAATCCCAAAATCCCAGAGTCACGGAATCCCAGAAACTCAGAATCCCCAAATCCCAGAATCTCCAAAATCCCAGAAACCCCAAATCCCAGAAACCCAGAATGGCCAGGGTTTTCAGGGCCCTCTGAAGATCACCCAGTCCAACCCCCTGCCGAGCAGGCTCACCCAGAGCACATTGCCCGGGACAGCATCCAGGCAGGTTTTGGAGGCTCTGCAGCCTCTCTGGGCAGCCTGTCCCCGTGCTCTGCCACCTCCCAGTACAGAAATCCCCCCTCACATTCAGCCGGAACCTCCTGGGCTTCAGTTTGTGCCCGTTGCTTCTCGTCCTGTCACTGGGCACACTTGAAAAGAGACCAGCTCCATCCTCTCGACACCCTGCCTTTAAATATTTGTACGCACTGATGAGCTCTCCCCTCAGCCTTCTCTTTTCCAGGCTAAACGGGCCCAGTTCTCTCAGCCCGTCCCCATATGACAGGTGCTCCAGTCCTCTCATCATCAATAGAAATTAAGAACATCAAACATCTGGTTCCTTAGTTATTTAACCCTCTTTATTATTTGAATAAAATATATTTAATATGAACTCACAGAAGAGAATCCCTTAGAAAACTGATGACAACCATGTAAAGTTTTCTTAATTAGCTTCTGGTTATCTTACTGGGTGCTAAGGGCACTGGGACGTGGTGCTCGGAGACAGGGTCAGTGGGTGACGGTAGGGGGTGGGTGGGCCAGGTGAGCTTGGAGGGCTTTCCCAACCCTAATGATTCTAGGATTCTCTGTGTCATGGGCAGGGACATGAGGTACCGCCTGGGGCTGGTTCCACCATGCAGGTGGACCTGCGGGGATCCCATCCCCAGGAGCTGCTGGGACCAGAGGGGCTGGGGGCTCTTCCCCGTTCCGAAATGTTTGCCTCAGTGTCACCGTGGCGATGGGGCTGTTCGGCACCCAGCGCACCGTGACTCACGCACACGTCACCGCTGTGTGGCTCACGGTGCCCGTGGCTGGCGTGGGCCTGCGGAAATCATCCGGTGACTCACACGCTCCTTCCCCGTGGAAAACGGCTGTCAGGGGCTGAGATCACCTTGGAAGGAGCCCGTCACCCTGCTGCAGCTGGGGGGAGAGCTGGGGGACAGACGGACAAAGGAGTCCGTCCTGCCACGGGGCTGCTGGCTAAAATTTGAGGGGTTTCAGTGGGTAAGAGGGGACGGGGAGGCCTCGTGGGGCTTTACCAAGCACGGCAAACGTGGTGGTCGCGGTGCCTGGTGGCACCTCCTGCACATCTAGCTGAGTCAGCACCCAGCAGCAGCCTGGCAGGGAGCCCTCTGGGCGAGGCTGCGCGGGTGAAGGAAGGCACAGCGTGTGGACAGGCCACGCTTCTGCTGCCTCTGCAAGTTTCTCTCTGCCGGGCGCTCAGGAGATTGCGAGCCACGGGGATGTGAATCAGCTCCCCTGTCCACATCACAACGCTCCCCTGCGATGATGAGGCAGGAGGATTTTTATGGAGAGCCTCTAGGGAAAGTCTCTGTCACTGTTTGCTCTAGTGTCTTTCCCACGCCAGGCCCGCAGCCAGTATTTCTGGAAATTTAGAACCTCCAAAATTTGACACCATCTTTGAAAGTCAACGCCATTTTCCAAAGTGTAAAACATTTTATTAAAAAAATAATTTACTGTATCTTATATACAAACCACGAGAATGTTCACTTATAAAATACTGACATCCGACTTGTTGCAAAAGCTGCAGACAGGAGGAGCGAGCTTTCCAGACACGCTACATGTACAACCTGCTCTAACTCAAGACAGGGATGTTTTCTTCTGCCACTAAGTCAGTTCTGCCTGTTTCTGCAGCGTTACAGCTCAGTGAGTTTCTTCCTGTCACAGAAATGGAGGTAAAACCACAGCCCGAGCCACTCAATTTTTCTAAAATCCCACTGAAGACAGAGTACTCAGCACACCTAAGTACTGCACAACCAAGCTGTTACGGGCTTTCAGCTGAGGCTAAACCTCATCTCTTGGAGTTAGCAGCAAAATACACATGGATTTCAGTGGGACCAGGGATTCACTGAGCAAAAACCTGGACAGGCCTCTAACCCCATCTGCTCTGTGTCACAGAGTTTACTGGCAGCTACTTATCATCAGCTACAGGCCAGGGAAAGTCACATACACGCGCGCTCCCTGAAGCTGAGACTGGCACAGGTGGAGCAGGAGCTGCCATAAACATCTGCCGACTCCAAGTTGTTTTCCTGTGTGCTCTGCGAAGCCTCGCTGAGTCCTACAGCCTCATCCTAGCGACAGGCACACGCACGGCCAGTTCTCTGCAGAGTCCAGGCACCCAGCCTGCTAAATCCCCACTCCCTGGGTCTCTCTGCTCCCTGTGAGGTGTTGGGGAGCATCCACGAGGCCGGCAGCTGAATGCAGCAGCTCAGAGCGCCATGCGTGGCGTGGGAGCCAGCTGCCTGCTGGTGATTTCGTACAGCATTTCCGCGATGAGCTCAACGATGTCTGCGTTGCCGATGATGGGCCGGAAGAAGAGGTCTGTGATAAGGGCAGGAGGGATGGATTTCAAGGTGGAGGCAATCAGCAAAATGCGGGCAAAGCGGCCCTGGTCCTCAGGGTGCAGGGGCCGCAGGACCTCCTGAAGTGCTCGCTGGGCTTCCCGCTGGAGGCTCTCGATGTACAGGGAGGCTCTCAGCCCTGGGACGTCTGCCAAGAGAAAGGAGGAAAAGCCCATGAAGAGAGAGGCTGGAAAACAGCTCCAGGTTTCTCCCGTTCCCTTCCCCTGCATCTCAGAGGGAGTCTCTGAGCGCCACGCTAACAAGATGTACACAGCAGTGCTGAGACGTGGCTATTTCAGGGCTGCTGTTTTGAAGGAGCAAAAACAGTTAACAGGGCAAACAAGCCCCACAGAGTACGTACGGGGCTCTTTGTTGTTTGCAGAGCGACAAGGTCTGTGTTTTTAATGCTATATTTAACAGCCCTCCTTCCCGCTTCCCAGCTGCCAGCTGCATTATCGGTGCTAACGATAAGGCAAGCAGCCCTCTCTGCTCTCACGCACGCTCCTGCCCGTCCTCCAAGCCCAGAAATATGTTTTTAGATGCTAACACGTGTGGGGCCTTCTCTTGCTACCAGCAGGCAGGGCTCAGAGGGTTGAGCACTCACCGGGATTAAAGAGAATGGCTCCCTTCAGGTAGGCATATTCCTTGGGGCTCAGGTCCAGGCTCCAGAAGGTGTTGAGGCAGCACTGCAGCCGCTGCACGGCGGCCAGCGTGGGCTGCGTCCGCTCGGGCTCCTGCCGTTTGCTTTGGCCATCGAGGAGGATCTTCTTGAGCATGCTGGGGGCCGGGGTCTCCATCACCTCAAACGTCACCATCTCCTGCGCCAGCCCCAGGAGGAAGAGGGGGACCCAGCAGCTGTCCAGCAGCAGGAGCTGGTCCCCTCGCGGCAGCAGGTGGAAGGAAGGGAGGTTTTTCATGAAGCTGACGGTTTTCACCAGCACGTCGGAGGCAGCCTGGCAGGTGACGTGGGGTGTCCGGAGGCACACCGTCCGGCGCTGGTGGCACAGGCAGCGCTGGTGGGCCGGGCTGCAGCTGCCCCGGCTGTGGTTCAGGTTTTGGCTGAGGAGGGTGTAAAGGATGGCGGTGCGGTTGTCCTCCTGCTGGCACTGACACCTCTCGCAGTCCATGTCCACGCTGCTGCTCGTCATGGCTGAGCTGGGAGCCCGGATCCTCCGTGCAACTCAGCTCCTGCTGCAGCAGATGTGAGAGACCCGTAAACTTCCTCCCTGCCTCAGCCTGGAAACACCCTGTCCTCCCCGCTCTGCCAGCACATGGCCGCTCAAACCAGCTCTTATAAGGCTCGCTCGCAAGTGAAACACCCCCTTCCCAGCCTTGACCGCTCTGTGATTAAGCGGTCCTCATTAAAAAAAAAAAAAAAAAGCAGCCGTCCCCTGACTGATTGGCTGAGGCCAGCAAGTTCTCGGTGTGGCGTCAATGGCCGTTTTCTCAATGAAGAGCCAGCAGCTGCCGCAGGGGGGGACAGGGCAGCGCGGGTTGGGCGGCCTTATCACGATTACCCAAACAGTATAAACAAAGTCATTAACCCGGGCTGTACCATGGCACCAAGGCCCCGCGCTGCAATCAGGCGACACTATATGGCAGGTGTCACTGCCAAGGAGTTCACACACACACACACACACACACACGGCACCCATCTGGAGCGAGGGCCCTGTGGCAAACGGCCTGTGTGCTCTGCCCTTGGAAAGAGCAACCTGGAAGTCGTTTTATCAGCAGATGTTTGCCTAACCTTGTTGACAGGAGCCTTGCTGCTCTTACAGTTAAGGAAGCGGGTGAACCAAACGACTCATCCCCAGGCAGGCCCCGTGTGTCACAAGCAAAATGCTGGGCAGGGGCGGGACGGGTTTATAGATTTTCACCTTGAATTGCTCAGGTATTTGTATCTGCTGATCAGGAGCTGGTTTAGGCAAGGGGCAGTGTCTGAATACTGATTTCGGGAGGCTTGCTGGGGAATCCCCCGGGCAGCAGGAGCCTGCAGGCAAGGCAGGACCCCACGTGTCACAGGGGAAATATGGGCAGGGGAGGGCCAGGCTGGTGAATTTTCACCTTCAATTCTCAGCTATCAAAGAATCACAGAACGTG
Organism: Anas platyrhynchos; assembly: GCF_047663525.1. NCBI lineage: Eukaryota > Metazoa > Chordata > Aves > Anseriformes > Anatidae > Anas > Anas platyrhynchos. The sequence continues at coordinate 3,928,099 of NC_092610.1, forward strand.
AGGGACTGGAAGGGACCTTGAAAGATCAGCTAGTCCAATCCCCCTGCCGGAGCAGGAACACCTAGATCAGGTCATCCAGGAACGCGTCCAGGCGGGTTTGGAATGTCTCCAGAGAAGGAGGCTCCACAACCCCCCCTGGGCAGCCTGTCCCAGCGTTGTGGCACCCTGTGAACCTCCTGTGTTCCAGCCTGCACCCTCTGCCCTCTGTCCTTTCATCAGATGTCAGTTATTAGGTGCCAAGATGGATTTGTACGTGGTACCAGCACAACTTGGTTTAGGGGAGGAGCAGCATCCAAACACCGATTTCAGGGGGGCTGCTGAGGAATCCCCCGGGCAGCAGGAGCCTGTGTGCAGCACAGCTCGCCCTGACGGGGACAACCCTCCCCGAGCACCCCCAGATTTGGGGGGTGCAGACGGGGGGGGATCACACACATGGGGGACACCCACAGAGGCCTGCGGGGCCTGCTGGACCCATCCCCACGCAGTCTGCAGGCCCCTGCCCCTGGGTGCGTGGCCCCGGGAAGGGGGCGGCGGGGGCGGCTCGGGGCCAACCGGGGCTGGGGGGAGGGAATCAGGGCCTGGCCCCCCGAGGCCTCCCCAGGCCCCACGGAGCCTTCTGGAAAGGCCCAGGCCTCTCCGTTGCCATGGCAACCGCGCCCGCTCCTTTCCTCCCGCCCCCCTCAGCGCTCGGCGACCAATCCGCGAAGGGAACGGCGGAGCCGCGCGCTGCGATTGGCGGGTTGGAGAGGCGAACGCGGGGCGAGCTTCCGCTCTCTCACCTTCCGCTTCCGGCGGGCGACGGCGTGAGGGGGCTGAGGCGGCAGCGGCGGCGGGGTGAAGATGGGGCTGAGCGCGGAGGAGGCGGCGGAGCAGGAGGATCGCTTCGACGGCATGCTCCTGGCCATGGCCCAGCAGCACCAGGGCGGCGTGCGCGAGGTAGCGCCGCCGGGCCCGGCGGAGGCTTCGCCGAGCTCCTCCGCAGGGGGTAACGGGGATGGGCAGGCGGCGGCGGCCCTCAGAGGAGGAGGAAAAGGGCCTGGGGGGGGCCCCGCGCTGCCCCCTGGGTTCCCTCCCCCGCCGCCGCCACGGAGCGAGGGGCCCCCGTGTGCGGCCTCCCCACGCTGGGGGTTCTCGGCCTTGGCGGCTCCACGCGTGGGGCTCGGCCCCGGGCCCGGGAGAGGCACGGGAGGACGGAGCCGCCCCGGCCCAGTTTTGCGGTCCCTCGAGCCCCCCCCCCCCCGCGGGTTGTGGCCGCCGCCAGGTGCCGTTAAACGAGGCCGCGGCTCCTCCCCTCCTCCTCATGGGGCGCTGCGGGGGCCTCCTGCTCCTCCTGGTGGGGAGCTGACCTGCAAGGAGGGGTGTGTGGGAACAAGCCCTGCACCCAAACGTGGGGAAATGGTGCCAAACACAGCTCCTCCTGCCCTTGTGGAGCTTCAGGGTGAAATACTGACAAGACATAACTCTTGGGGGGGGGGGGAAATAAATCCACTGAGAGTCAAACCCATTTCCATGGGGGTATTTTGGGGTGGCAGTTCATAACTGCTAATTCACCAGCAACATCTGGCAGGCAGCGAGACAGTCAGAAGTAAAAAGCTGAAACTTTTGGAAATAAACAGGACACAGCTGGGGGGTGGCTTGCACACTTGGAGAGCAGAGGCAAGGAGAGAAGCAGAATACAGAGTACAGACAATATGTGAGCATCTGTATCCATTCACGTGTGTGTGTACATATATATATATATATATATATATATATATATATATATATATATATATATAAAAGTACGTATGCTGCATACCCAAAGTTTCTGCATCAGAGAAATGTAAGTAACTCTCTGGGATGGCAAAGTAGATGCATCTCCAAGGTGACCTGAGAATAAACTGGTTGCCCTCTCTTAATGTGAAGCACACACAGGCCTCAGAAACATGGGATCCAGGAGCTGGCTGTCCATAAAAACCCTTGGCTGTTTTCTCTGGGAAACAGTCACGGGGTTTCAGCATGGTCCTGATGCAGACAGAGATAGGAAGGGCACAATAAAGGCTGCTCAAGAGACACAAGGTGCCTTGGAGTGATCTGGTCTCACTGCTCTTTTTTTCTCTCTTCACCCCTTCTCTTCCCCTCCCTTTCCCCATTTCCCAGCTTGTGAACACGTTCTTTAGTTTCCTGAGGCGTAAAACAGATTTCTTCACTGGTGGAGAAGATGGCGTAGCAGAGAAGGTAAAAAAAAAAAACAAAACAACAAAATCCACGCTTTTTTTGTCTTATTTATGTGCCATGTCTGTGCCATGCTAAGGCTTCCCTTTCTGAAGGCCCCAAAGCCCTTTAATGCACTCAGGGACGGGCAGCCTGTGATGCTGATGAAACACACCACAAAACAAAGCAATAACGAGCCGCCCCGATGTGAGGTGAGGCAGGATTGCTTGTCCCAGCGATACCGTTGGTGCAGTTTTTTTTTTTTTTTTTTTTGCCACGCTGTGGCCAAAGGCTTGTTTGGAAAGCAAATCTGCCAGACACACTGACTTAACGGTGACAGACACTGCAGGAGCGATAACCCCAGGTTACCTTGTTTGTTCACCTCAGAGAAAGCACAAAGTCCACATCTCTGCACATGCGGCTGCACTTCTGTCTCCAGGCTGTAGTACCTGCCTGGACTGAGTGATCCCAGGGCTCTGAGCTGCCTCACTGGCAGGTGGAGTGTTCCAGCAGGAGTTAGGCAGGCTCTCTGGAGGTTTTTTGGTTGTACTCACCCGTGTGGTGGCTGTTCCCATCTCATTTAGCACGTGAGCTGCTTTGCAACGCTTGGCTGGAGGCTGTGGTGCCCCTCGTCTGCCCGCCTGGCTTTGAGGCTGTGGGTGGTTACCGCAGAGCTTACAGGGGAGCTGATGGGGGAGGGTCTGGTGCTTCTAGATCCCAGGCAGTAGGGAATTGAGGACAAAATCTGGAGTGCTTGTCTTCTATAAGGGCTTTCTGGTCTACTGGAGGTCCCTGTGAGCAAAGCAGGCACTGCTGCCATGGTGAGCGCATTATGGAAGGCATTAATTGCTAACACAGGGCAGTGTGTGTGCTGTCTAGTCCCTGGAGTGGCTAAGTGAGGCAGGTAAGGGGAAGGAGATGGTTCCAAAGGAAGAATGAGGTGAAGTCTCCTGCTGTTTTCCTTAGACTATGAGAAATCTCCCAAATTCCTGGGGTCTCTGCTCCCTGGGACTGAAACTGAGCAGCAGCTTGGAGATAAGCACTGGCTGGTGCTTCTGGAGCTCCTGGCTACTGCGATATCTGTTGAAATGCTTTATGCTCTTCTGAGAAGGTGCTCAGCACAAGGGGTCTGTGATACCATAGCAACACCACAAGTTGCAGAAGCTGCTTCCCTAATCCTGCTGGTCCTTTGGCATTAAAGACGAGGAGGGGAGGGTGGGAAAGTCACTGTCTTTTATGCAGCCCTTGCGTAGAGCGAGGGGATGTGATGGCAGTTGAGAGAAATGCAGCACGCACACTTACAGGCTCAGGCTGTGTAAATATCCTCACTCCCTGGCTTGTTGTGCTGTTAGGAACAGGAGCTGGGAGATGCACGTCTTGAATTCTGTGTCCTAGGAAACGCTGGGCTCGGGTTGCGTAAATAAATCTCACTTTGCCCTTTAAAAACAAAGCAGGAATAGTTGGCGGTTGGTTACAGAAGCGCACGAGGCCTGGGTGCTTTGAGCTGCTCTGGAGAGGTGCTGATTCCTTGCGGGGTTTCTGGGATATACATAAATACCTGGAACCCCTGTCTGAAAACACGCCGATTATTTCCTCAGATTGTCTGCACTGTTTTCTGGAGCACACAGCAGCTCTCATACGTGCTGCTCTGCACAGTATTCCCTGGCATTATTGACCACGAGGCAGTTGCTCTGGCTTTCTGCCTGTGTACTCAGCTTTCCCCCTGAGCAGTACAGCCATTTGCATCAGAGACCTTGGGATTTTGCTTTTCAGTCACAACAACAAGAGCAGTTGTAGTTAGGTTTGGAGCAAAGATTTTTGGAGGAACTTGACCCTCGGGAAAATGATAAGCTTCCCAATTTTTTCTCCTCGTAACACTGATGTTAAACTGCAATGCCTATTGATTTCTGCTTGCTGCCCTTTGCTCTTGCAGTAGTAGCAACCTTTCCAGGAGCTTTAGAATTTCTTCATTGAAAAGGTTTCGTAATATAGATATTAATAAGAGAGGAACCTCCATCTAGTGCCTGGGGAAAGCTCGGTTGTGGGAAAGGTCAGAAGCAGGTGCAAAAACTAGGTCTAGTGTCACCATTCTTCCAGCTCTCATAGGTGTACAGAGAGTGGTCAAATGGCTGGGTTAGGCAGCTGCTTGTCCTGCTGGAAGAGCACAATGACTAAACAAATGGAGAATTTAATTGTTATTTGTTTTTATCTCCATTGAAATATACTCCCTAAATAAGAAAGAGCTAGGAAGAATTGCATTTAAATACTTCAGGCTTTCCCCCTCTCTGGATTTTAGGTCAAATGATGAGCAAAAATGAAGGGAAGTCACATCAGTATGGCTAACATGTTCTCAGAGCCTTAGTAGATAGTCATTTGGGTTTGAAAAAGTGTCTTTTTTTTTTCCTTAAACCTTTTGTTATGTGTTCCTGTCTTTCAGCTGATCACAGACACCTTCAACCATCACAACAAACTAGCTCAGAAGGAGCGGAAGGAGAAGAAGGCTCGTCAGGAGGCAGAACGGCGAGAAAAGGCAGAGAGAGCTGCGAAACTCGCTAAAGAAGCAAAGCAGGAAGCGAACGAGCCGAGGATTAAGGAACTTACAGACGAGGAAGCAGAAAGGCTGCAGCTGGAAATCGACCAGGTGAGAGCAGCGCTTGGCACGTGTGGGTGCCATCCAGGTCTGGGCTGTCTCCTCTGTTTGCTGGCACGTAGTTCAGGTGGCGGTGAGCGATGTAAAAGGCTGTGTCTGGATCCCCAGATAGGAGCAGGTGGTGTGCTGCTAACGTAAATTAACCGAGGACAATCACTGCATTTTGGTGTGGATTTGCCCATAAGTCGCATCACCTTTCTGCCCTTGGCAAGGTGTCTCAGCAGCATCCTCTGTTACTGTCATCATGGCGAGGGGACTTCCCTTCAGCAGTACCGCTTTCCTGTAACGCTGTGGGGACTGAAAATTCCCCATCGGTCTTGGTTGTAGCTCTGAGTCTGGCTCTTCAGTTCGAGCTGAAGAGGCTGAGGCCACCTAGTGTCAGATCAGCAAGTGACACAAAGCATCAACGCTATCTGAGCCTGTTCATTCTCTTTTTAAACAGAAAAAAGAAGCACAGAAAGAGGTTAACAGCGTCCCAGTGAAATCCACGGAAGATGAAGGTGAATCTTCAGATTCTAACAAGCAGGTAAAGCTCACCTAGGGACTTTATGTTAGACTGAGAGAAATATGTTTCTGGTTAACCATCAGAACTCTCGCGAGTGTTATGGGATGTCCAGTTTGACTTTCTTTGGGAATATGCACTGAAAAAGATCTTGCCTTTGTCATAACACAATTTCCAAAGACTTCAACACCTCTTTTTCCCCCTTGTTGCTGTGTCTTAATAGAGACACCTTTTCACTGGAGGTTAAAGTTATGTGAATATGGAATATGCGCAGCTGAAATTTTTACACAAACCTAGAATTGTTGACACAGGTGAAATATACATGGAGACTTGAAAAACCTTTCTTTACACTTCAAATTGGTTGTTTAGGAAACAGATGAAGAAGAGGAAGATGAGAAGGATAAAGGAAAACTTAAACCCAACTCTGGCAATGGAGCTGACCTTCCAAACTACAGGTGGACACAGACTCTTTCAGAGCTGGATGTAAGTATTGCCTTATATCCAGGGTCTGAGGCATCTTAGCCAGGAAATAAGAGGAAATGCTAGTGAGGGTAACGGACCTGATGTCCTGTATCTTATTTGCCCATGGAAGATTGTTAATTGTAATTAAGGGCAGCATTTCAGTAGCTGGGGGAGAGCCTGGTAACTAAATACAATTCCCAGAAGCTGCACTTAACTCTGCCAAACCTTGGCAAACACGGTTAAGACGTTAAAATCTGCTTCCCTTCCACTGAGATATGTTGGCCATCGTGTTGCCAAATTTACACACGTATCCTTTCACTGCCTGCTTGCTCAGTACCCTAGGGAAATCATTGAGTATTCAGTCTTACTCTGATGAAAGCAAGGCAAAAAGCCTTAAAACAGCAGCACAAGAGGGCGAGGAGAAACCGCATTGCTCTGCTCCTTACATCTGATCTCTGTCTGGTCCAGCTGGCCATCCCTTTCAAGGTGAGCTTCCGGCTGAAGGGGAAGGACGTGGTGGTTGACATCCAGAGACGGCACCTCAAAGTCGGCCTGAAGGGCCACTCACCTGTTATCGATGGAGACCTTTTCAATGAAGTGAAGGTGGAGGAGAGCTCCTGGCTGATTGAAGATGGTAAAACAGTCACCGTGCACCTGGAGAAGGTAAAGCAGAAGAGACTGGGGAGAAGTGGGGCTTGTCTGCCTCTTACCTGGTGAAATGAGAGGCACGAAACCAGTGAAAGCCCTGGCCTTTGTGAGCTGAAACATAATTGTGCTTGTCCTTTGTACAACATCAGTGATGCTATTGGAAGCAGGGCATTTCAGTTTGCCTCTGTTTTCAGCCCAACTTCATGCTAATCCAGTATGCCCAATTGATTGCTAAGCAGATTGGGAAAATCTGGAAGGAAATCACTTATTTTAAAGTTGTGCCTTAGTGGAATAGCACTATCCTTTCACATCTGTTAGCGACATGAAAAATCCATGGACAGACCTTACTGCTGCTCCTGTCCCTTCTGGGCCTCTCCAGGTGATGTGTTTGTAATCCTCCTTTGTTGTGCCAAACGTGACATGTAACATGCTACCAAGATTTGCCAGTTGTGGAAATTCAGGCTAGGTAAAGTGGTTAGAAATGAAAGTAATGCCCTTTATTCACGTTCAGATTTTACTGACATTTAGAAAATTGTCGAAATTTGATTCCAACGTTTTTTTCCTGTGACTGAGACATAAAATTCCAAGAACAAGTTCAGGAAAAATAAATATTTTTTGCCTCTTCATTCCTTCAGATCAACAAGATGGAATGGTGGAACAAACTAGTCTCCACGGACCCAGAGATCAACACCAAGAAAATCAATCCAGAGAACTCAAAAGTAAGAACTCTCTGTTTTACTGAATGGAGCCTTCTCGTAAATGTGCTCGCGCTGAGCCACGTTCAACTTCTACATCTTCGTTCTGCTAGCAGTACTGGGAGTACTGATGCATGTGATGCTATCGTAGAATATAAATGCTCCCAGAACTTAAATGCTCCCAGAACTGCAAGTGAATGGAGCTGAATTTATAGATTAGTGTCTGTATAAGTATTTCTGAAGCCTGTGCACACAGCACCATGTAACACCAGTGTAGTTGTGTTTTCTGCAAGCAGGCTGAGGGGGGGTGAGCAAGGTTATGTCGATGTTGATAGAAGTCCTTGGTTTCAGTTGTCAGACCTGGACAGCGAGACTCGCAGCATGGTGGAGAAAATGATGTATGATCAACGACAAAAATCCATGGGCCTCCCCACATCTGACGAACAGAAGAAGCAAGACATTTTGAAAAAGTGCGTAGAATTGATTAATTCATGGATCCTCGCTTTCCCATACCCCTTCTCCTTTCACACATATCTAGCAGTGCAACCAAGGAAAGAACGGGTTGGCGCTCAGTCCTACCTGAGTTCACGTCAGCAGTTAGACAGTCATTGGCTACTCACCTGTGTCTGTAAAAGTCAGTGGGTGTAGAAAGCCTAACGGGAAATTCTAGGAACAGCCTAGCTCTAGCATTGTCTTAATCTGCTGATTTCAAGTCCAGAAAGCATGTTTGGGCATGGAGGTGCCATCTCTGCTGAACTTTAACATGGTCTTGATTGTTTTCTAATCTCCTGCTCAGTAGCACAGATAATCTCCCCCCTGCTCTACACACCTGCCACCAGACAGCTGTCTCCAAAGCCCGTAACCCTTTTATGTCTTTATTGCCCTGTTTGGCATAAACGCACCTCGGCGGGGAAATTACTCACAGGGCTCCCAAGGCCACGTAGGAAGGCGTGGAGGCAAGTTCTGGATCAGGCAGCTTCCTCAGCAAGTGCAAATCCCCATCTTATCTCAGGGTTGCAAGGAGGATTAGTGTAGCTGGCCTGCCTTCTGCACCTGACTCCTTTCCTTCCTTGGCTTATCTGTGCTGGCAGAAGCTTGGCTCTGATCAGTGCACTGAGTTTAGGGTAGGACGAGACTTCTAGAGCACAGCCCAGACATCCTCAGCACCTGTGGAGCTGATAGCATGACAGGCAGCCCTCGCCTCCCTGGAAAGTGCACATACAGGATACCTCGTTGGCAAAGTCAGCTCCCTGCAGGTTTGGCTTGGGTGCAGATTGGCTGGTAGAGAGCGGATAGGAAGTTTAGACTTTGTTCAGGCCAAAGTGGACCGAGTGACACCCAGGTGGGTGCTAATCTCTGCCAACGAAGCCCTCCTGGCTGCTAAACAAGGACGCTACTCCCGCAGCACAGATTTCCGTGGAGGTGGAAGTGCTGCGGTAGCATTTCGGGGGAAAACACGAGATGAGAGCGTGGAAGAAGAAGGGGGCCTGCCCTTGTGCTTTGTGTCTGCTTCCCCCACATGGTTACGTGTTATACCCGCTTGTGAACTGCAGGGCAGAGGGGGAAGGTGGGAGCTTCTGCGTGTGCTAATACCTCACTGCTGAGCTCCCGCAGGCACAGCCTTTTGTTCTCAGAACTTTCTGATGTGGCAACCTGTGTCCAAATAGTCCTATCTGCCGGGGTTGCAGGGCATCTGTAATCAGGTTGTACCTAGCCTGAGAACAGATTTCTCTGGTCGTGTGCTTCGTTAATTTTCACCGTCGCAGCACCGGAGACATTCCCGGTGTCTCCAGTAATGCGTAATGCAAACACGTTTAAGCTTAAATCATAATCTTCCCTTATAATCTCCCCTCTGCCCCACAGTCAGGGTCAGAGCTGTTACGTGTCTGTCCGAGAGGTAACAGTTACAGGGTGTGTATCTGATAATTAATAACTGCCATGTGTCTGGGCTTGCTGACCTTGGTGGCTGGTAGGGTTGCTAATATCACTGACCTGAGGGAAGAGCGTTTGGAGATTGTGGCCCAGGAAGCTCAGTAACACAGTCCCTGCTGTGGAAGGTGTGAGGAGGAAGCAAACTTGATAGCACAGGAAGTAGGGACGCCTTAAACCTTGGGAGAAGGCTGCCTTGAACTTGAAAAGTGGAACAAGAGGAGGTTGCACGAGCGACTTGAAATGGAATTGAGGGAGTGCTGAGTTCTTAGGCACTGCGTGTCCCTGAGGGGAGCTGTTCTGTGGCTCGTGCTGACTGACCAAGCTCTTACCTTTGTTCTCCTCGCAGGTTCATGGAACAGCATCCAGAAATGGACTTTTCAAAGGCGAAATTCAACTGAGTCCTCCTCTTTTCCTCCCCTCCCTCAGTCAGCCCATCGAACGGGGCAGGATTTGTGTTGCCGGATAAGTAGGGATCCCTTACCTTGGGCAAGTAAGCACTTCCAGCATCCCCACCTGAGCTTGCTGTGGAGGCAGCTCCATGAAGTCATCCTCAGTTGTCCCGTGTCAAGCAGAACACAAGGCCACAGAACCAGCCTGCAGCAGTTCCAGTCAGAGCCATCTGCGACACTTCCCAAACAGCAGTTAGCAGAGAAGGAGGGGCTAGAGCAAAAAGAGCATTAGGGCTACACGAGCCAGACTTGAGAGGCTTTGGGACATACCCTTAATGTATTGCTTAGCTTAATCTCCTGGCTCTTCAGCGTTAGTAATCCACGCTTTGCCATATCAGTTCTGGCAGCAGGTTCTCCTGAGTTTTTACTCCCTCCCCCTTCTGGCATTCTTGCTCTCTTGTGAAAACGAGGGCCGGTTTATTTCTTGCAATAATCCCTGTTCTGCCTCCATGGGCCTGGGAAAGGAAAGCAGTAGTATAAAAGTAACCCATTGCAGCTCCTCCTCATTGCCATAACCCAACATTGTCAGGTAGCAGAAGGCATCACGCTGCTGTCTGGAAACTGAATGGAGAAAGGGTAAAAACTGGTTCCCTTCTCCTCACCTGTAATGGGCTCAAGGGGAAATCACATCTGAGCAGAGGGTTTGGTGCCTTCCACCCTTGCTGCTGCTTCTATTTGAGCCAGAGCTGGAACAGTTTGGACCCCACGGGGCTCAAGGGAGAGCTCCTGTCCCAGCTGGAGAGGATGACCTGCTGCCCTGTGGGAAAGGAAGGCCAGGAAATCTGTGGGTACAGGCAGGGAGGAGGTCCTTGGGGTGCTGCCCTTGCTGGCAGTGCATCTCGCGGCCCTTTTCCAAGCACCTCTCCCTGCCGACTGCTGACAGGCATTGCTGCGTTCTCTTCTGAGCTCCTGCTGACGAGTGGCATTACTCTGCATGTTCATATCTTTGTTAAAACTGCGGTGCAACATAAAGACAAAAAAAGTGGCATATTTTCAGGCAGAACGTGTGGTTTCTCCTGCAGGAGGGCTCCCAGAAGCCCAGGCAGGCTTGGGTGCAAGCTGGGAGGGGGCAGCGCCTGCGGACGAGGGTGCCCCAGGGTGTTGGGGCTTGTGATCTTTGGCTATTTATGAATTCCTCTCGGGTTCCCCGCTCCTAACATTTGCTCCCCAGCTAAGGAGAGGCAGCAGGAGCTGTGCACCTTGCTCAGGAGCGCTGAAAGTCTCCCTGCCCAGCTTAAACCCCTGGCTACAACCAAGGCTCATGGCTCCAGGCTCCACCTAGCAGCGTGTGACTGCTGAGGAAGCCACCCTTGCCCCAGGTCTGCTTTATGACGCCCGCATGAGGAAAGTGGCACAAAAGCCATGGTTCCTGTCAGTCCTTTACAGGCTACCCCAAAATCCTGCTGCCGTGGTTCTTGCTTCTGCTGCCCCGGGACGTTTCCACCTCCTACCAGAGGGAGTGGGCACAAACGGCTGAAAAACGTGCTTGGGCAAAGGTCAGTCTGGCATTGCACCTGGCTTATTTGGATTTATTTTTCGAACAGGAGGATGTTGTTTGCATTCAGTCTTCCACTTTTACAGGCCCTCAGGGTCAAAAAACAGCCCCCACCCAGCCGAGCAGTGACCTTGTGGGCGAGGACTCGGGTCAGGGCACCTACGTCTGGCCTGCCTTCCCCACTACCTGCTGGGATGGAGCAGCTGCACTCGGGATCTTGCTGCCTGGCAGTCTTGGGGTTACCTTGCACACCTCTGCCTTGCTGTACTTCACTGAAAAAGGGGAGAGGGTCTCGTGTATTTGTAGAGAAACCAGACCAAATGCTGGCTTCAGGGGCTGTCAGCCCTGGTTTGAACGTACCTGCTCTGAACCATGGTGTGTGGGGCACTTGGGCTGCGGGTGGTGGAAACAAACTGCAGTGCTGGGGGTGCAGCGAGCTTCCCTCAGATCCCAGCGGTGCTTCAGAGCAGGGCTCGGTGCCGCGCTGCTTCCTGGTGAGCAGGAGCTGGGGCCGGGCTCTGCAGCCGCAGCAGAGCCGTCCAGCCAGCAGCCCCTCCTGCAGAGCAAGCACAGGCAGGCACCAGGCAGCGGTCATAAAGCGGTGTGGTGCACGGCACCACCCTGAGCCCAACCTTGGGGACTTCCCCGGCACCACCCCAGCTCTGTAACCCGCACCAGAAACCCCAAAAGGGACGGCAGGGGCTCTGAGTGGCTGTCAGCCTGGGGCTGCCTGGACTAAATGCAGAACTCCTGTGAATTTTAACAACGCCATTACCAAAACCCCAAATGTCTGCAGCTGCTCCTGTCCTCAGCCCTTCGGTCTGCGCCTGTGTGAGCCCAGGGCAGCCGTTGGTGTACCCACGACTGAAACTCCGGAGTTTTCCAGTTCGGGCTGGCACGAGTCTGCACGCTGCTTGGGGTCAGGAGGCAGGCTGGGAAGCGGCTAGGCAAAAACAAAATTAAGACCAAGAAAAGTCAGTAAATAGCGGGAACCCTGGAGGAAGCTGCGAGGGGATTTTTTGGGGGAAGAAGCGGCGTCGTTTGCCTTCCTTTCAGGCATGTAAAGAGGAAAGGCAAACAGTTCTGGGAGAACTGGGCCAGAGCTGCAGCTCTGATCTGGCGGTGGGTGAATGCCCTGAGCTGTGTTTGTGAACTGCGGGTGATCCAAGCGCTACGCCTGGACTTCAACCCCTCCAGCCAGCGGAACAGAAGGTGTTTCTCCTGCTGGCCTTGTCCTCTGCAAACCACCCGGCTGCCTCCGACTTTCTCTGGGCTGAGCTGAATCCCAAGCACCCTTTGGGCCCCGGGAGGCGGTTTCCTCTGGAGCAAACAGCACCGGGGTGGGACAGCTCTGGGCTGGGCAGCTGCAAAAGCAGCTCAAAGATTGCAAATCCCTTGGGCTGAGCTACCGGAGAGCCCTGACTGCAGCCTCATGCTCATGAGCCATGCAGGGAAAGTGCCTGCTACAAGGGACATCGGGGACCAAACCCAACAAATATTTCCTTGTCTTCATTCTCAGCAAACATCTCCCTGCCCGAGCTCTGGAGGGTGGCAGGAGATGAAGGTCCCTTGGCCTGTCACACCCAGGTCACATCTCCTGGAGAAGCTGTTTCAGTGCTGCCACCCCTTGGAGCAGCGGCTGCCAGCGCACCCAGGGCTGCACCCAGGGCTGCACCCAGCAGCAGCTCCCTCGCTGCTGGCTTTGGGGCTGTCCCCAAGCGAGCAGCCAGGCCGGGGAAGGGGGCACGGCTGCTCCTCTCCACCCATGGCTCGGAGCAGAGGCAGAAGGGCTGGAGCTGAGAGAAAGGCTCCAGCAGTGCCGTGGGACCCAGCGAAGTGGCTCCTTTCCTAACGTAGAGCCAACTCTTCCTTCTCCCAGCCTTTAAAAACAAAACCTTGAAGGCCCTCAGGCTCTGCAGGGTCTTCTTCTTCTGGTCTTTTGTCTAGCACCAGCTCTTGGCTTGGCCTTTACTAATGACAATCGCAGCTCAGATCGCTCAGGAAACGGCCCAGGCTGCAGGACAGCTTTGGAAAGAGCACTGAGATAGCAGAACCCCAGGAGGGAAACAGGCACGAGGGATTCACATCTGTTTTGCTTACTTTGAAGAGAAGCCTCCACTCCTCTGTCACTGCTAAGGACCAGGCTGTAAACCTTCGGGGAAAATTAATCTGCTTTCTACCCCATGAGCTGCACTGAAAAATAAATCCTTCGGTAGCTCAAGGTGTGGACGGGGAGGTTTCCCTAGCACAGAGCAGCGTGGGTCTGCTCCGATCAGAGCCACCGAGCTTCCTGAACCCTGAGCCAAGGAACCTGCTGGCAGTGGGGTGCTGGGGACTGCGGCACTGGGTGCTACTGGAGGTACTGGGTGCTACTGGAGGCACTGGTCCTGTCGCAGCAGGGAGTGCTGCTTAGCACGGCGAGGCCACGTGCGCTGCATGGTCTCGGGGAGAGGCTCCTGGCAGAACCGAGCCCAGCAAACCCGAAGTCTCTGGGAAAAGCAGGGTGCTGAGTCATGATCCCTAAAGGAAGTACCCAGGCAAAAAAAAAAAAAAAAAAAAAAAAAAACATTTCTATGCATTTAGCTGGGTAAAGGGCCCTCGTATTTCTAAGATCTCTGGCCACCACGTCAGATCACCCAATAAAACACTCGGCGCTGATGCTCGGAGCAAAAACCACTCCAGCAGCAGCTGAGACAGCTCGGTCAATGGCAAACGACCTTCAGCAGGCAGCCAGACTGCAGTCATCCCCTGGGCAGCCGTGAGCAAGGCAAGCCAGGATCAATGCCCGGTCAATGCAGCAATCCAACGCCCCAAACCGGGAGAGGCACAGAACACGAGACTGACAGCGAGAGAGGGAGCAGCTACGAGATCACAGTTCTAAAGGCAAAGATTTCAGATGTTTCTAGGAACAGCAATGACCTTGCAGCAGCTGTTTCGAACAAACCAGCTAGTTTGGGGCAGGGGATGAGCTCCTACGCTGTGCACACACAACCCAAAGCATCCAAACAGCTCTGGTGGGCGTTCAGGAGACCCGAGGGAAGCAGGAGCAGCACCGTGCACCGCTAAGAGCTGCTCTGCACCACCCCACCTGGGCAAACTCCCTCGCAGGGAAGATCAGCCTCCTCCAGGAAGAGCACTGCAGGAATTCAGGTAGAAAGGACAGAGGACAGAATAACGTGGCCCAGGCTTGAAGGAGGAACTGGCAGAGCAGCTTAGGAGCCGGTGGGGACAGCAGTGACACAGCCACGTCCCAGCACGGTGCCAGAGGCTGCTGAGCACGCTGCTGTGAGCAGCCTTTGCTCTGTTCCCCTGGGGCCCCGACAGGCTGGTCCAAGGGCTGCAGGATCAAAGCATCCTCTCTGGCAGACCCTTTCCAGCTGCAAAAAGGCAGCATTTACCTTTTTATGGGTTTTAAATCCTTCCAGGAAACATCTCTGCAACGAACGCTGCCTGCTGACGGAGGGAGGTCGGGATGAACTGCAGTCGTTGACCAGCACGGCACCTTCTAGCAGGAGGTTTCTACGCCCCCGGGGGAACAAGTTGGAAATTCTCCCCCCAGGCTCAGCTTTCCGAACATCGCCTGTTGGGTTTCCCTACATGCAAACAGGCACTTCCCCAGAGCATCCCTTATTTGCATCTGGCTTTCCCACGTCTTACACGCCCACTCTGCATTCGGTCCAGGAAATATTCCCCCCGTGCACACAACTGCTCCCAGCTGCACAAAATCACCTCCGTGCTCGTGCTGCTGGGAGGGCAGAGACCTCCCCCTGCACCAACCGCCCTCCTGGCCCCTGCTCCCCCAGCACCAGTGCAACGTGAACAGAACGTAAGAGACAGAGCCCGGGTAAAGAGCACACCTTCTGCTTTATAAAAAAAAAAAAAAAAGACTGAATCAGATTTAAAGGGTGAGGACTGCAAAAGAATCCCGCTAGACACCACAGGTGCACCAGCTTCAGGGACCAGGGGATTGACAGTGTTCCACCTGAGGGTTTTGGTTTTTTTTTTTGTTTGTGTGTGTTTTGCAAGTTAGATCCATACGCATTCACTCGTGGTACACAGACTAAACAAAAAAAATGGGCCACTGCGTCTGTAGTAGGCATCGGTGGCTCTTTGCACGTCCGTTCTCACCCCCTCATCTCCAAAGCTCCGCCGCAGAGCTGCGTGTCAGTGTGACCCGTGCCGACGCCTCGGTGCACAGGTCTAAGTAAACTTGTCCAAATTATGTATGTACAGCTCCGTTTGGAAGCAGGAAGCCCAGCGGGTCCGTCGGTACACGCAGCATTTGAGGAAGGTCACCAAACGCAGCTCATCTGGGAGTCCGGGGCTGTCCTGGCCTCGCGTCTCTTCTTGCATGAACAGGGTTTTTCACAAATGGCCAGCTTTAAAAACAAAGCAGGGAGGGGAAGCCAAACCAAAGTCTCAGTCTCTCCCCTTTATTGTCAAAATCTCTCCAGTCAGTGTCTCAAGGTGTGGTCTCCGAAACGTCCATGATTTATGAAAGCATGCTCCGAAACGCGAGCAGTTTACAAAAACAGGCTCTAACAGGGACTTAAACTGTACATTTCAAAGGGCTTTGGCCAGTTAAATAAGCTTGACTGCTTACGTAAGGAACATAATCCTCTCCCCCCACCAACACCCGTACCCAACCTTTTGAAGAGTAATCACAGGCTACGAACTCAAGGCACATTTCAGTTCAATTAAGGCACATTTCAGTTCAATTAAGGCACGAAAACATGGTCCACACCAAAGCACGGGACCTATTTTGGTTTCCCCTCCCCAAAAAAACAGCGGGTGTGTTTATTCCATTACCGGTAAATTCAACTAAGCATTTTCTAGTCCCGTCCAAGGCCACCCGAACATATAGCCAAGTCCCATGGCTTCTCATGTTTACTTTACGATAACCAAGTGGCAGCAGCAGAAAGATAGGGCTTCCTCGTGCTGCAGCCCTCAAGGTCGCCTGGCTTTGTGCCCTCAGGTTGGCAAATCCACATCTTGTGCTCGTTATTGGCTCTTAAAGAAGAGCAAAGGGAAGGAGAAGGCTCCGAGTGCCCCCAGGGGAAGGCAGGACCAAGCAGCTCCTCGCAGACCCTTTGGAGATGCTCTCCAAGGGAGGCTTTCCTTCAAAGCGAGCCACTTTTAAGGGAGTTTCTGGCAGAGCAGTCAAACAGCCCAATTCTTAATCACAAAAACCTTCAAATGAACCGATTCTCTCATTCACCTGCCATAACCCAAGTTCAAGGCTCGCCCCAGCAGTCAGCACCAAATGACACCAAGCCCGATGGGGAAATGCAGAGGGCTTGGCAGCTGAGTGAGAAGAGCTGACTGGCATGCAAGCCACAGGTCACCACGTGCAACTAGAATACCTGGTGCTGGTAGTTCACATCAGATTGGCAGCAACTGGGAGACGAGCGGGGTAGCAGTCCAGGCATCTCGCCACCCTCCAGTTGGCACTGACTATCTTGGGAGACACGCCAAGAGGCCAAAGGTTAAACGAACCACCTTACCTGAACCTTCTCCTTACAAGGCAGCGGGAGATGACACCGCTGAGATGTCACCAGGAAGGTGGCAGAAGGAAGAAGGCGTTATCTGGCCACTGCAACACCACGGACAGAGGACTTAATGCTCCCGGGACCACCAACCCAGCCCCTTGGCACAGAGATCTGGGTCCCTAGAGGGCAGATGCTTGGCTTTCGCCTCAGCACCATCACAATCACAGAGACACCATCTGATTATTCCCTCCCCAGGTTAACTTAAGCAACGCCAGAAAGCAAGAACTGTACAGCAAATTCTCAAAGCAGGGAAAGACCTGGGCCACTGGGCTTGTTGAAGCTAAACGTGAAGATAGGAAATAAAATCACAGAGGCACAAGTTATCCAATACTTCCTTGTCCATCTCCTCCCCTGGGCACACATTCCACCTCCCAAGTTCATCAGCTCCACAGTTCACTTCCTTGATGTTCTATATTGTCCAAAAAAAAAATAAAAATCCAGTGAAACTCAGACAGCAGAAGTAGTTTGGCTTCAACAAAAGGATAAGGGTAGACTGGGGGGGGGGAGAAAAGTGACATAGCATGCCCCATATTGAAAGAGGAGAAAGCTGATGGCAGCAAAGCCTCGCAATGCCTGCCTGCTGCTCGGGTCCTTTTCCTTAACAATACACCTGAAGCAGAGGTGCTCCAGATGAGTCAGTCTCTGTGTCTTGGAAAGAGGAATCTCTGCTTGTTGGAGAGCCTTGGAGAGGAAAGAGAAGAGACGGTGACATTAGACAAGGGCAACTGTAGCAGCCAAGTGCCTGGCAGTTAGGCAAGCAGCTGCCACAAAAGGCTTTGTGTATCATGAGGGAGGAGAAAGCCACACAAAGCCCACAGGCAGGGATCAACCCTGCCTGTATTGTGGCCATCTCCGAGGAGAGATCTGTTATTATGCAGGAGAAAACTTGTCTTTTAGCCCTGGGCGGCTCTTTGGAGTGGAGCCTGCACGCCGTGAGGATCAGGGCTGAGGGGACAGCCAGTCATCCTGCCCCGCTCCCCTTTTGCACAGTTCTTTGTTCTCTTATAACCCAGCTGTGACCTCCACTGGGCACACCCCAGGTACAGCCCCAGACTTTGTCAGCGTCCTGGCAGCTCTCGGGGCGCTGTGCACAGAGAGCACCCCACACGGGGGTGTCCTTCCCTCTAGGAGGACCCAGAACCTGGGCAGACCCCAGCCTTCTGAGCCCCCTTTGCTCCCAAAGCTCCCAAAAATGACACACCTTACGGTAACCCAAGAGGCAGGTGCCAGCTCAGCCTTTGCAGGCGGTGAAAACTGAAGGTGCTCGTAACAGGAGCAGCTCAGGGAGCCCCCCTGACTCCTGCCAGACCCCCTCCCTCAGCGAGGCCTCTGCAGCCGGGCACGTTACCTGCACTGCTGTGCCGCCTCATGTTCCTGGCCATCACGTCCGCCGGCGTTTCCTCTGATATTTGCACGGCCAAGTCTGGAAGGAAAAACCAAGAGGGCCTGAGACAGGAAACGGTGACTCAGGAGCGAGGTTACCTGTCAGGGAACGCCGGGCTCTCCTTCAGAGGGCACCACCCGCAGGTAACAGGAGAGGCAGCATCTTATTCCCCAGATTGCTTCCACCTTTGTCTCAGTAATCTGAGTTTTATAGCGCACAACCACCAGGAAGTAACAGCACTGACTGTTAAGAGAGGAAGCACGACAGCCAACCCGTTCCCTCCATTACTTCTGGGTGTCTCCTGGCTCCCCAGACTCAGCTTGTCAAGGTCTTTCTACAACAGATTCTCCTGTTCTAGAGGTCAGTCAATTCAGGCTGCCCCAGACAAGGAGAATATCCTTGGAATAGCCACGAGGCACTTACACTGTGGCCACAGCCCTCCCCTCCTCCTTGCAGGGCTCTTTACTACTTTGTCCTTGTCCCCCACATGCAGAGGAAGTCTCAGCTCCAACACAGCCCCTCTGTCACAGCGGTCTGAGAGGGGAATTAGCAGGAACGTTGCTGGAACATGGGGAAGAGAGCCAGCACGGTAACTGGACATCCTCTGCAATAAGCCAGCTTGTCTGGTCATACCAGTTACGTTTGACTCACAGTCCTTCTGCCTAGCTGAGAGGTTCGGAGGAAAGCCAGAATCGTTGCAGAAGCAGCAGAATAAGCGCTGCACTGCTCGGTGCAAGCTTTCCTAGCAGTGACAGGTACTACCAAGAAAGCTGCATCGCAATGACTGGTGAGAAGCAGAGGTTTCATAAAGATCTCCGTTCACCCACCTGGGAAGAGAAACCCAGCCTGAAGACAGGCACCAGTTCTCAACCCTACTCCATTACCACATCCCCACGGCTTGGATTAAATTGCCCTGCTGTAACGAAGCTGTGAGACCAAGGGACCTGCACGTACCGTCTTGGCTGATGACCGTGGACTCCAGCATGGTTTCATTGCCGCTGTCCGGCGCGTTGCCTCTGCTGGACTTCTCCTCGTGGCTCTGGCTGGCTGGGACAGAAATGTGGGGCCGGACCCTGCTTTTTCGGGTGCTGATGCGTATGATGCCTCGGACCAGCCTGCACTCAGCATCCTGCTCGTCCAGGTTGTAGTCCTGAGTTATGCTATTGATGAGGTCCGAGATCTTGTTGGTCTTCTCCAGGAAGACCGTGTCTGACGTGCACTTGGCCAGCTCATCGATCTGGTGGACGCTGAAGAGCTCCGTCAGCTTCTTGAAGATCAGGACGTCGATCTCCCTGCTGGACATGGAGCCGTTCAGCTCGCTGATGTCCAGGTCGGACTCGTGGAAGGAATAATACTCCTCCGAACTCCGGTGGCTGCTAGGGAGCGGCGGCTTTTCTATGCTGTTCCTGAAGGGCTTCTCTGGCAGCAGCTCCTTGAAGTATGAATCGGATTCCAGGTGGTGGCTGGGGCTCCTGTTCTGATAGACAGGAATGCCCTTCAGTTTGACATCCGGGTAACTGAAGCTGCTGCCCATGTGGGACTTTTTGATCTGGTTCCCGTTCTTCTCGGTGGGAGAGACGTTGGCAGGGCTGTTGGGCAGTCGCCCGTTATAATCTCCGTTCTTCCCATCATCAGTGGAGGTCTCAGCGGGCCCCGGGTAGGGGATACAGACACTGCAGTCCTGAAAGCAGCCCCCACAGGTCACTATACAACACAAAACGGCCTTGTACGTGTTCCAGGCCTGAGACAGAGAGGAACAGCAAAAGCTCTGGCTCGGGGGAGCCTCTGCTGAACCAGAGATAAAGGTAATTGTTTCTGCCTCTCGCCCGTTGGAGTCCTTGAGGTCGGCTTTGCGACCTTTCCTGTCCCGCATCTGCTGGGCTCTGGTGCAGCCCTGCTTGATTTCAGGCGTGGAGCCACTGAACACCTCCAGGCTGACATCGGATGATTCCTTGGATGCTCTGGTCCTCAGGGGCACGGCCTCCTGGTAGGGCTGGTTCATCTGCCGGTGGCTGTTCAGGTCGGGGGGGAGTCCTGCTTTCCGGCCCAGCATGGCTCACCGCTCAGGCACCTGGAGAACGAGAAGGCTTCGAGTCAAACAAAGCGTGTCTGGCTGCCCCCAGCCTCACCTTAGCGAGCTCCTGGTCAACAGAGGAGGAGCTAACCTTCAAATTCCATGATGCCTGAGCTCAAATCCTGCATCTCAGTTATTTACAGAAACGTTTTGCATTAGAGCTCGCTCATTCTTATCTGTCACACAGACAAGGCAGCCACCCTGTGTTTCAGACTCCTACAGCTTCGCTGCTTCCTTTCAGCAGGTGCGGGAAGGAGATCTTTTAGAGGGGCCCCTTTGAAGGCATCAAAATCCCCGCAGCCTTCAGGAGAGGTTTTCCTAAGGCAGCTGAAGAAGGCAGGCTCCAGAGGCGCTGCTTCCAGGAGATAACCGAGCAACACAGCCGTAGGTGGAGCTGACTGACAGGCTCCGAAGGGAAAGTCTCTCCTTTTTCTCTCCTTTTAACCAACTTCCCCTTTGCCTTGCATTCTTTGGGACTACGCCGGGCTCTGACAGCACTTACCCATTTCAAAACACACTATGCCCAAGAGGAGCCGACAGGTAATCAATCATTGTGCAAGCTGCCAATTCAGGCTCCAGGTTATTTGATGCCATTCGAATTTGGAGGATTTAGCAATGATGGCATTACTAACAGGCTGAGTTTTGCCACTCACAGCCGTGTTACGGCTAAGGCTTCGCCAAGAAAACTGCTGCCTGCATCTGGATCACAGATCTTGTCAGCGAGTCCACCTGAAATCACACCTCACGGGAGCAAAACCTTTACAGAGCCCTGCCGCAGGAATCCTAGAGCGAGCTGTTTTTCTCCTTGCCACCATTCTACCGCAGCTACCCCAGGTGTGGACACAAAATAGTTTCACAGGCTCCTGTTGTCACCCTGCACAGCTCCCACAGGCAGAGGCTGGCACACGAAATCTCCCCATGACGAAGAAAGCTCAGCAATGCCAAAGGAAGTCAGGTCAGGGCTGGCGCTCTCCACTTTTTTTGCTGGTGCTTTTATCCCAGCCTGTGCCGGGCCCCTAAATTGTCCACGGTTCCTAAGCTTCTTGGCTAGCACTGCTTTCACCCCCAAGAGATCCTTTTCAATACTAATTAGGCTAATTAATAAACAGCGAGAGCCCAGACGTAGCGTAAGTGGTTTTGGACTGCGCCCGCTGCTCCGCTCTGCACTTTCTATGGGGCACCTCAAGCATGAATAAGTAAATCTGCCCTACCTCAGAGCGGGCTGTGCAGGCAGCGTGACACTGCGGCTGCAACGCTGCCCCCACCAAGCAGCAGATGCAGGCTGAGAACGCTCCCCAGGCAGTTATATCACACCGCTGCTTTCCAGGAACCTGCTGGCTCCATCAGTTTATAAGAATTCGTAAGTAGTGCATGTCCCAGGAGCTCCCTTCGCACATTCCTGGGTGATATGCTAAACCTAAAAGCCCCAGAAGCTCCAAGCTCCAAGTCCAAGAGACTCTGCACCAGTGGAGTTTTCATTGCTCTCACTTCGGAACAGTTTTATTTTTTTCCTTGGCTTCACCATTTGTGTAACGAGGTCCAAAATTTAAAAGCAAACAAAAAATATCTGAGCTGATCTAATCACAGAAACACTTCCTGGGATCTTTCTCTTAATAGGGAGGTCTCGTCAACAGATCTAATATGTGCACTGCCCGTGAAGAGCAGCCATCGTTTATGGAAGGAAACATAACATCCTGAAATTTCGAGGCATCTTTGCTGAAGGGAACGATCTCAGCTCTGCAGAATAAGACCACCAGAACACCCATCTGAAAGCATCCCAGTGAGCACGTCCAGAACACAACCCATCGATTCGGCAGGTTCCTCTGGCCCAGGCACCGAAACACGCAGCCAGCAGCTCAGCGCAGCCACAACCACGCTCCTGGGCTAAAACCCACCGCCAGGCTGATACTCACGGGATCGCCGGGAGCTCTCTGCTCTCTCGCAGGCACCTATTCCAGTCGGGAGGAGCTTTCCAAATTGCTCCAGCACCAGAGGAGCGCAGGGGGAGCCGCAAGTGGTTTGCGCGTCTGAGAGTTAGCCGGGGTCTAAGATCTTCATTGTTCAGAGGACAGGATTTCCTTCGAAAGTTTCAAAAAAAAAAAAAAAGCTGAATTAGGTTGTGAGGACGCTCAATAAAGCCACGCTAGTTTGCCAATAACCACAGTGCCCCTGTTTTTAGGCACTAGGGAAGTCAAAGCAGGCATTGCAAAATGGGCCAGAAGAGCTAAATTCAGGATTTAGGCATAGATAGAACTTCTCTGAGATCTATGGATGCTGAATTCAGGATTTAGGCATAGATAAGGCTTTTCTGAGATCTGTGGAAGCAGCAACACCTCGTAGCTCTCCCAGCCAGCCCCATCAGCAGCGAAAACTGCCCCACGAAGTGCCAGCTCAGTCCCTGGATGGAGACCCTGGCTCGGAATAACACAGCCACTTATATATAAAAACCCTGTGCCCCCATGTCCAGCCTCCCCCCTCAAGCCCTGACCAAACCCAAGGAGGCACCGCCTTGCACCGGCCCCTCCACCCCCCCCCAGCACCCCCCAGCTCCAGGACACGGGGCTGGAGCGGGGCTCCCGGTGAAGGCACCCGAGGGGCCGCTCCTCTGCCCACCGGGACACCCACGGGGCCTGGCCGGTTCCCCACGGGGCTGGGGTTACAGAGCCCCCGGGGGGTGGCCGGCAGGCTCTGCGGGGCTGGGCACGGCCTGGCTGGTCCCGGTAACCGGAGACCCCCGGGGAGAGCCTGGAGCCCACCGGGAGAGGCCGGAGCCCCTCGGGGCAGGACCGGGACCCAAAGGGGATGGACCGGGGCCCACCGGGGGGAGACTGGGGGGAGAACAGGGACAGAACGGAGACCCCCGGGACCCACCGGGGGGAGACCGGAGACCCCCGGGGCAGGACCGGGGCCCAACGGGGCAGGACCGGGGATAAACCGGAGCCCCCCGAGACCCACCGGGAGTGAGACCGGAGCCCCCCAGGGCCACCCCCGCCGCCCCCCAGCCCCTCACAAATCCCCGTGAGGGCCGCGGGCAGCTCCCAGCCGCCAACCCCGGGCCCGGCGGGGCCGAACGGGACCGAGCCGTGCCCGGGAGGGGGCGGAGAGGGGGCTCAGCCTCAGGGGGAGCAGGGCACGGGACGGACCCCGGGGCAGGGCGGAGCTGGGGAGCGGCTTCCGCTGGGTGCCGGGCCCGGGGGGGGCCGGGGGGGGCCGGGGGCAGCGGCGGGGCCCGGCCCGGCCCCGGTTACCTGCGAGCCTGGGAGCGGCGCCGGCCCCGCCTCACCTGGGCCAGGTGCGCCCACGTGACCCGGCCCGACGGGGCGCCGAGAGGGTCACAAAAGAGCCGCTCGCGAAGCTGCCCCTCAGCCGCCCCCCCCCCCCCCCCTTCCAGTGTCAGCCTTGTGGGGTGCCAGGGATCCCCCCCACACACACATACATACACGGGATCCCTCTCCCGCACGATCCCTGGGTGCAGTCGGAGTGTTTGGGTCCTCTTCTTGTCCGCCAGGACAAGGGGGCAGCCCAATGGCCACCGAGGTCACAGAGTCACAGTTGGAGTGGTTTGGGTTGGAAGGGACCCCAAAATCCACCCAGGGGCCCCAAAGCCCACCAAGAAACCCCAAAGCCTGTCCAGGAAACCCAAAGCCCGCACAGGAACCCCAAAGCCCGCCCAGGAACACCAAAATCCACCCAAGGACCCCAAAGCCTACCCACAGACCCCAAAGCCCAACCAGAGACCCCAAAGCCTGCCCACAGACCCCAAAGCCCACCCAGGGACCCCAAAATCCACCCAGGAACCCCAAAGGCCACCCAGAGACCCCAAAGCTCAGAGGCTACAAAGTCCACCCATGGACCTCAAAGCCCACCCAGAAGCCCCAAAGCCTGCCCAGGAACCCCAAAGGCTGCCCAGAGACCCCAAAATCCACCCAGGGACCCCGAAGGCCACCCAGAGACCCCAAGTCCACTCACAGACCCCAAAGACCACACAGGGACCCCAAAGGCCGTCCAGTTCCAACCCCTGCCCTACATAAGGATGCCACCCACTGGGCCAGGCTGCCCCCTCCAACCTGGTCCTGAACACCCCCAGGGCCGGGGCATCCACAGCCCCTCCGGGCAGCCTGTGCCAGGGCCTCACCGCCCTCTGAGGGAAGAATTTCCTCCTAACACCTAACCTAAATCTGCCCTTTTTGAGCTTAAAGCCATTCCTCCTCCCCCTCACTACCAGAAGGACATCGGGGCCCTGGAACATGTCCAGAGAAGGGCTACGAAGCTGGTGAAGGGCCTGGACCCACATCAGGCCCTTAGCCCCTGCCCCATGGACCTGCACCCTCCATGGGGGTGATTTCGCCCCATATGCTCAGCAAACAGCATCGTCTGTCCTGCTTTTCCCAGCAGGAGGGTCCTTTCTGCTCAAAACCGCCTCGGTATGGGGGTGGCATGGGGACATGTGGCACTGCCCGGCTGCCAGCTTGTCCTTTGCTGCTGCTCGGTGGCTGAAGTGCTGGCGACTCCCGTTCCTGGGGTCAAATCCTTCCCCGGAGAGGAAGAGGAGAGCAAAAATGCTGCAGGCAGAGCTCGGCCGAGATGCACCAGGCGGGCTCCGAGGGAAGGATGGAGAAAAATCAATTCAAAGGACGGCGAGAGTGCCAAGAAGCTCATTCCTTCTCTAAAGGGCATGAAGACCGTGTTTATTTATTTAAGCCTCTGGCACAGGAACACCGTGCTTAATTCCAGACAGGGCCGTTTCCCTGGCTGGGGTTTCGTTTCTGTACAGCTCGATGCGCTGCTTGGCAGTGCCTTGGCTCCTCCGCCTGGTGCCTCGAACACGGCCCCTGACCCCAGCCCCCCATCAGTGCCCCCCTTCCCCAGCATCACGGGGACGAGCAGGGTCCTGGTGCTTAGTCCCAAAACCCCAAGTCCAGGTTCTTCCCCTTAACCTGTGGGTGAGATGTGAGATGGCAGCACTGCAGCACCTGCCTTCCACCAGTCCCCCGGTGCCCTGGTAACTGGGACACCAGGGAGAAACCCTGCAGAGAGATCGGGACTGCACGAGTGTTAATGAGCCGCTGCCTATTGTGGGGCCCCAGCATCCAGAGGGGAGCTGGGACTGGGGAATAATTCACCCCAGGAAACAGAGAGACAGGGACATTTTATTTTATTTTTTTCCATTATTTGTTTATATGAGCCTCTAGATAGTGAAGAAAAAAAAAAAAGACCAAACACCCAAGTGATTATTTTATGAGCAGGTGCCTGACGGTCCCACTGTCTGCAGAGGTCCCTCTGAGGTTTCACTTGGGGGAACCGGGGAAGTGGCTGCATGGCAGAGCCAGGAGCCTTGGGAGTTTCACCCAAGCAGAGCAAAAAACAGCAAAGGCTTTTCTGTTTTTTATCTCTTGGACCTTTACTTGGACCTTCCCATCTGTGTGATTTTGTTGATGTGGGGGCTGTTCCCCTGCTCGCTCCCAACCAGCACCATCCCCGAGCAGTGCCGGGGGATTTTTATGCTTCTCAGGGGGCTGCAGACCTGAACCCGGGAGCCTGACCCAGCCCAGGCTGCCCCCAACCCTTCCCAGTAACCCCCAGCATCTCAGCCAGCCCTTCCCAGTAACCCCCAGGAGCCCTCCCAGCTTTTCCCATTAACCCCAGCCCAGCCTTTCCCAGTGTCCTGGTGCTGCCCCCACCATGCTGGTACCGCACCAGGGCTGCCCCCTCTGCCCCCTCCATGCCGTGCCATCACGTCCCATCCCCATCCCCATCCCCATCCCCATCCCCATCCCCATCTCCTATGCCCTCCCCATTCCATCCCCACCCCATCCCATATCTCAATCCCCATCCCATATCCCCATCTCCATCCCATATCTCCATCCCCATCCCTACCCCATCCCCATATCACCCCAATCCCGTCCCCATCCCCATCCTAATCCCATCCTCCCCCCATCCCTACCCCACCCCATCCCTTCCCCATCCCCATCCCGTATCCCCATCCCCAGATCACCCCAATCCTGTCCCCATCCCCATCCCATTCCATCTCCATCCCCATTCCTACCCCACCTCCATTCCATCCCCACCCCATCTCCACCCCTTCCCCATCCCAATCCCATCCTCCCCCATCCCTTCCTAATGCCATCCCCATCCCATATCCCCATCCCCACCCCATATCACCCCAATCCCATCCCCAGCTCACCCCTTCCCCATCCCCATCCCGGTGCCGCCCCCACCGGGGCCGAACCGCGCCGTGCGGGCGCCGCCCCCGGGCTCTATATCCGCTCCGCACCGCCCCGCAGCGCTCCGCACCCCTTCCCCTTCCCATGGCGACACCAACAACGCCACCGCCACCGACCCCGGCACCCGCGGCACCCGCAGCACCCCCGGCACCGGCGGGCGAACAGCACCGGGAGCGCAGCCCCAGCTCCCCGCGCACCGCAGCATCCTCCCCGGCACCGCCACCGCCACCAGCACCGGCACCGAGCGGAGGCTCGGGGGAGCTGGCGGCGGCTCGGAGACGTTTGGTGGCGGCCGAGGGGCGACGGAAAGCGGCGGCGGAGCTGGAGGGGCGGGTGCTGCAGGTTCACTGCGCCCTGCGCCACGCCGAGCTGCGCCTGGCAGCCAGGGCCGAGACCCTGGGGCGTTTAGGGGCCGGGGTGGCACAAGCCCAGCTGGCTCTGGCAGCCCAAGGGCAGAGGTTGCAGAAGGGGCTCCGCCGCCGCTCTCGCCTCCGTTCGGCCCCGTTGCTCGCCGCCGCTCGGGCGCTCCGCAGCTGCGTGCCCTGGGCAGCCCCCCGCAGCCGCCGCTCCGCCGCCTGCCGCCTGCCCGCAGCCCCCCGCAGCCCCGCTTGAAGAGGGGGGGAAAGTGTGGGGTGGGGACAACGGGGGGAGATATAAGGGGTGGGGGGCTCTAAAAGGGGTGGGGGGGAAAGGGGAGTGGGGTGGGGAAGGGGGTGCCCAAGGGGGTGCCCAAAGGGGTGCCCAAAGGGGGCTGGGGGGAGGTTGGGGGGATCTTGGGGAATCTTGGGGAGTTGGGGTTTTGGGGGGTGGGTGGGGGGTTTGGGGTGCTGGAGGGTTTAGGGAGGGTCTTGGGGGGTTGGGGTGCTGGGGGGTGGGTAAGGGGATGGTGGAGGATTTGGGGTGCTGGAGGGTTTAAGGGGAAGATAAAAGGGGTGAGGGGAATCTTATGGGGTGGGGGGAAGCTGTAGGGATCTTGAAGGAGGCTGGGGGGGTCCTGGGGATTAGGGTTCTGGGGGGTGGGTGGGGGGATGGTGGAGGGTTTGGGGTGCTATAGGGTTTAGGAGGGAGGGGGGAGTTTTATGGGGTGGGGAGAACCTGCAGGGATCTTGAGGGAAGGCAGAGGGGATCTTGGGGAGCTGGGGTTCTGGAGGGTGGGGATGATGGAGGATTTGGGGTGTTGGAGGGTTTAGGGGGAACCTGCAGGGGATGGGGGAAGCCTTAAGGGGTGGGGGGTGACCTGTAGGGGATGGGGGAGGTCTGTGGGGTGGGGAGAACCTGCAGGGATCTTGAGGGAAGTCTAAGGGATGGGGGAACCCAGCAGGGTCTGGGTTCCACGAGGGTGGCCTGAGTCTGATGAGGAGAGACTCTATGGGGCCTTTAGGGGATCTGGTAGGATTGGGGTGCTCCAGGGGACCCAGCAGGGTCTGGGGACCTTGGGGTGTCCTGAGGAAAATGTGTGGAGAAGGGTCCCAGGGGGACCCTGTGGGGTTTGGGGTGCTTGAGGGACCCTACAGGGTCTGTGGGAGTGGCTTGAGTCTGATGAGGGGAGACTCTCTGGGGTATTTGGGGGTCCTTAGAGGACCCCGTGGGATTGGGGTGCTCCAAGGGACCCAGCAGGTCTGGGGACTTTGGGGTACCCTGAGGAAAATGGGTGGTGGGGGTCCCTGGGGGACCCCATGGGGTTTGGAGTGCTTGAGGGACCCTGCAGGGTCTGGGGTCCTTGGGTGTGCAGAGTAGGGGTGTGTGTGTGTGGGATCAGTGAGGTTGGGGACCCCAGCAGGGTCTGGGAGCCCCTATGGAGTTGGGGGACCCTTCAGGATCTGGGGTCCTTGGAGGATCTTACTGGCTGTGGGGGCAACAAAAGGGGACCTGCTGCCAGCAGCCCTCAAAGGCAGCGGGTTCAGAGCAGCCGTTGTGGGGCAGGGCCCCTTCCCCAGGGATGCCCCAAAGCCCTGTGGGCACCCAGCAGGACAACGGGGGGGACCCAGCCTCGCACCACAGCCCCGGTGCCCGCTTTCATCCTGAGCGTGCCCCACACAAGCCTTGGAGCAAACAAGAGGGCTGGGGGCTGCCCCGCATCCACCACCTCCAGACGGGGATTTCAGCTTCAGGCTTCAACTCTGCGGAGGCAGAGAGCAGAAGAGGGCTGCTCCTTGCCGTGACACCGACCCCATTTACCTCCCGATGGGTTCAACCGACCGCTGGATGTTTGGGACTGCTCTGACCGGGCCGATGCTGCTTGAAGCCTCCCTTCCCCGTGCCTCCAGCTCCGAGCAAGCGTCCTGCGGGCACCCCAATGTCACCTGGGTGCCCTTGGGGGAGCCGTGCTGTGGGATCTCAAGGGACAAGGAGGTGGGCTCAGGACCAAGACCCCTCTCCAAGCTGAAGGTTTGCTCCAAGCTGAAGGTTTGTGTGGGGTCACCCCACTGCTGTCCCCGTCTGCGCCCCACCAGCTCCGAGCCGGCCTCGCCACGGAGGGCTCAGACCCGACAGCATCGTCCCCATCACACCGGGAGCACCGCAGCCGTCCTGCTGGCCACGCTCTCCTCTCCAGCCGGCCACAGGGCTCGTAGCCCCTGGGCTAGCAGCTTTTCCTCAGCCCCACGGAGGAGCCAGGGAGCTGGGGGCTCGCTTCGCTGCGCCAAGCTTTCGCCGTGGCTTTGCCTGGAGTCTCCACGCATCCTCCCTGCTGCTGGAAGATCCCAACTCAGCTTCATGTTATTATTATTTTTTTTTAATTTAAAAGACAAAAAACGCTCGGTTCGGGTCGGGGTGGGGGGGGGATTTCACTGACTCATGAATGTGCTGCTCCTACCTTCCCGTCAGACAGCAGGTCTGTTGTGTAACCGCCCGCCTCGCGCTGCCCCCGCTCCGCAGCGGGGCACAGGCAGAAGTAAACTCCAGATATTTTATTCCTTACGTTGGGTGTCCTTCGGTGCCGGCTGGAACATCACCGAGAGGGTGATTAGAACGGGGATTAGCAAATAAGCCCCGGTAATGGCATGTAATTAATAGCGGGGTGGATTTCACTGATTAGTGACATCTTCAGCTGGGCGCGTGGGGGCTTGGAAAAGGGGATGGGGGCTCCCTGAATGAGGAAGGGACACTGTGGGCATCTGGGTCTCTGCAAGGCAACAATATATTTATAAATACATGTATACACATTAAGTCTGCCCTAAAAAAATTATATTGTAAGGCCACAATATGACACCTGTAAATATGGGCAGGAAAAGCGTGGCAGAGCAATATCTGAGCGTCACCTTCACATTAACAAAGCTAGGAGGCAGCACTGGCTGGGAAGGTCTCTCCTCTTCATTCCTATTAGTTTTCAGTCTGATTTTGGTGCACTTGCTGCTTGTTCTTGTGCTTCCCATGCTGCTGCCATCCCACCTCGCTGGTCCCCAACTTCTGCCCTTGCGTGCCCAGCCGTAATCCCAGCAGGAGGCACCCCCAGCAGGGTGGGAGGCTGCTGCTAATAGCAGCTTACGGGGCTCAGCCGGGAGAAAGGACACATCATCTCTCTGTGATCTCTCCCAGGCTTTCAATTAATAGTATGAAATGCACAGCTTGGGTTTAAATCCCTCATTTTTTTATTTTTTTTTTTCCCCCTCTCTGGTGATTATTCGCAAATCAGCTTTTGACCTGATTAGAGCCGAACCTGCTTAAAGGAATTGCAGGGAAAGACCTTAAAAAAAAAAAATCCACTCCGTTTACCCAGTATTTACCCAGTAAGACCAGAATCATTCAAAAAAAAAAAAAAAAAAAAAACAAAAAAAAAAACCCTTCGATGCAACAATTCGTCCCCACCCTTCGGTCTCGGTACAGTTACGGCCTCGTCACACCGTGTTCCTGCAGCGTCTGCAGTGTGAGATTCATTGTGCTTCACCCACATTCCTGTTGCCTACCAGATACGGGAGGTTGTTGCTGCTAGCGAGGACGGGAGGGCTGCTGGAAGAGCAAGAAGCAATCCCAGGCGTCCTTGAAGCTTCACTCTGCAAATAAGCGCTCGTTTAGCTCAATAATAATAATAATAATAAAATACCTTTTTGCTTTGGGTGCACGGTGAAAGCTGTGCTTGAGGCAGAAGGGATTTTAAAGGATGGGGGAGGCAGTCGTGGCCTCCTGGAGACCCAAAGTCAGAGGAATGTCCCCTGTTCATGGGGGCATCACCTTGCAGCTGAAATGCAGGGGGGTGGTGGGAGGTTGGTGGTGTCCGTGTCCACAGCCCTGGTCTGCAAAATAAAAGAACAACAGCTCCCCCAGGCCGGTGCCGGAGCCAGAAGCGATACCTGCTTTAGGAAAAACAATAATTAAATAAAAATTAACCCATGTCCCATCACAGGGTGCTGCTTCAGGCCAGGATAACCCTCCTGGGACTTTTGGGGTCGCGGCCACCTGCACCCCTGCCCAGCCCTCGCACCCCAAACCCTTCGGAGTCCCAGGGCTGTGGTTTTGGGCAAGTTACCCCCTGGCACCCCCAGCGAGCTGTGCTGCCCCCACCACCACATTTACCCACTATAAGGGGACAACAACCTGCTGGGGGGTCCTGGGCCCATTTGGGGGTCAGATTTGGGGAGAAAACCCCCAGCACGTGGTCAGAAGGGGAGATGCAACCCAGGATTTGGACCTTTCCCTGCCTGCTGCTGGAAGAGCACAGGGTTTTAAATAACCCCCAGCACCTCCGCCAGCAGAAACACTGCGCAACGAGCACCCCCCCCCCGACCCCCCCGCCACCTTTTTATGAGGTTATTCCATTAAACAACTTTCTAGGAAAAAAAAAAAAAAAAAAAAAAAAAAAAGCTAAGATCTAAACCCAGAGTTTTTTGCTTTTCGCTCTTAATTCCCAGCCGTGGGACAGGGGGGGGGACATTCGTGGGGCCTCAGCGCCCAGCAGAGGGCACTGCAGGAGCCGCCTTGGCGCAGCCCGGCCCCGAGAGGCTTCGTGGGGTGGAATCGGCCCCCCCCCGGGTGTTCCCTGGGTCCCCAACCTCCCTGGGGTCTCTACCAACATTGGGGTCCCCAGCCCTTCCCACTCTCCCCCAGCCTCCAGCATTTATTCCCTTAAAGGTCCCAATTAGCCCCAATTAGCCCCAGTGGGTGGGAATTGCCCCCCCCCCCCTCCCCCCAGCCCTGATTTGCTCCTCCAAGCACCCGAGTCCATCCCGCAGCACTGCCCCAGGTTATTTTTTGGGGGGTCTGCAGGCACCGCAGTGGGGGTTTCAGCCTCTTTCCTTCCTCCTGCCCCCCCCGGGAGGTAAAACAGGGGCTGGGGGTGCGCCTTGGCACATTTTTGCTCCTTTTGAGCCCACGAAAGTTTCCACCTCCCACCCTGTCCTGTGCCATCTGCCTTGTGGTGGGCCCCCTCAGCTCAGACACACGGAGAAATGTTGATTAAATCATTTTATTTCCAGTTCTGCTGGCCCATTTCTCCCCAGACCCCCCCCCTGCTGTGCCCAAAGACGGGGCTGTCACCACGGGGTCCGCGGCTGCCCCATCCCCTGGGTGAAACCAGAGTCGTTTGGGAGAACCCCCGGTCCCCACCACCCCGTCACCCCTTCCCCACCGGTGCCATCCCCCCCCAGCCCCAACCCTGGGGGTTCCCAGGCCCCCACCTTACTGTGCTAAGCCCGTCTTGGTCCAGTTCTCCTTCCCCGCTAAGCTCCTTAAGTCACTGATCTGGTTAAACCTCGCCGATCACTTTGTTTTGCCCGGCGAGTTAACGCACCTAATTCCCTGCCACCATCCTCCTGATGCTCACCCTGCATGGAGAGGCAGCTGGGTGGGTTGGGGATGCTCCACACCCCGCGGTATGGGGTCAATGTGATGCCTTTATGGGGTCCTGCCCCCCTTGGTAGGGCTCTGGAGCCGTCCCCATCCCGGAGCTTTGGGTGGAGAAGTGCAGAAGAAAGCGGCTCGCTTCGCCTCATCCCCCTCCCCGCACGCCCTCCACATTTTTGGCTCATGAGGAGGGTTTTCTGCAGGCCTTTGGGCAGTTTGTTAAGGGAATTGTTTGAGGGAAATGGGGTAATCAGCCCTGCTACGTGCGGGCTCGGGGCTGTGGTTCCTCGGGGCCTTTCTCCTTTCAGGAAGGCCGGGCAGGAGAAGGCGGTTGGGCAACAGCGAGGAGCGTCCAAGCCGTGATTTTCCAGGGTTCAAATATCTCTGCCTCTGACCCGGGCTTGGTTTAAGTGCCCCACAAGCCTCTCTCGGCGCAGCGGTGTCTCTATTTTCAGCCCTAATCCTATCACACGCCCCCGCCTGTGCCTCCACCAGCTCCTGCCCCAAGCCCGCAGGTGCTGGGCAGGCTCCGGCCCCTTCTCCGCGGGACAGAGCTGGCACTTGGAGGGTGATGCCGAGCATCCTGGCACCCACACGGGTCCCTTTCCTACAGCTCCAGCGTTTTCCCATTCCTACAGCTTCCAAATCCCCCGCAAGCCCCGGGAAGGGTGACAGAGACAGGGCTGCACCCCAAAATAACTGTACCATGCGCACGGCACGCGGCCTCAAAGGGCAGAGTGCATGGAGGGGCTGCACCTTGCTCGCCGCCCCCTGCCCCACACATTGGGGCTGGCAGAGGTGGGACGGGTCCCCCCCCCTGCCCCTATACCTATATATTGAGGCCACCCCCTATAGGGACCGGTGGGGCAGAGCTGCTCAGTGCACCAGCCCGCCCCGCACGTTTCCTTAGGCTGTCCACGCTAATCCTCAGCGATCCGATGTGACGGGAAACCTGTAACCTGATCGCGGTTCCTTAAGGGTTTTAGAGGGATTAATTGCCAAAAGCGCTGCTTATCGCTTGTGGCGGCTCGGTCACGGCCCCCCCCCCGGTGCTGCCTTCCCCGGTGCTGTGACTCCCAGCGCTCTGAACCCTGTATGCCTGTGAGGAGCCCCAAAAACTGCAGTGGTGTGATCCCCAAATCCCCAAACTGGAGTCTGAGATTTTTGGGGTTTGCCTTCCAAAAAGGAGGGAGGAGAGGCAATGCTCTGGGGTTCGGGCTGCGAGGTGCTGGCACATCCCAGTCCCCACGTGCGGGGCTTTCCCTCGCCTGCACCGTGGTTGCACCCCGATGTTGGTGCTGCAGTGCCTGAGCTTGCACCATGGCTCCAAGAGGTGGGGATTTGAGGTAAAAAGCCCCAGGTTTTTCCAGACGTGGCGTTTGAAGGGAGGTTAACTCCACCAGGCGGGGTGATACGGCAGAGCTACACACCGGGTGTTCTCCAGGGCTCGAGGGGTCCCAGCCCGGTGCGCATGGTGGGGGTCCCACTGCCTGGCTCCCCAGGGGAACCACAGGGCAGTGGTGCTGAGCAGCTTTTCCATGCCCTGAACCTGCAAGAGGCAGGAGCCCAGAATGATAAAAGAGAGGAAAAACAACCCAAACCCCTTCTTTCCATTCCCTTTTTTGCACCAGGGGTGGCTGCCGTGATGCGGGAGGGCGACGGCGCCAGGAGAAGGAACCCCGGCACCCAGCGGCACCCCTGGGCACCGAGAGCCAGCCACAGCCCCGGCTGACGCTCTTGGGCTGACGCGGGGACTATATCGGTCGGTGACAGGCAGGAAAGGAATCCGCCGAGGGAAGCCAAGCGCAGGCTCGGCGCTCCCCGCCACCGCTCCTCTTATGGAGAGGAGCAGGAGGGCAGAGGGGCCGGGGCAGCTCCCGTTATGGAGAAGCCCTGGGGAAGCCCTGGCTCGCACGAGCCCCGCAGGACCCCGTGGGGACTCTGTGCTCGGGGCACGGCACCGCCTGGGGACACCGTATCCATGACTGCTGGTGTCTCCTGGAGAGGAGGAGGAGGAGGAGGAAGAGCTGGCGAGCTGTTCCTGACACCTGCTCGGCGCCGAGCCTCGGTGCTCGGGGACAGGCGGCCGAGGTTGCCAGCCCCGTCCTGCCCGAGGTGGCACGGGCACGAGCGGGTGGCACCAGCCCTGGGTGCTGCTGGGTGCCCGGCGGGTCGGGGCAGGTGCTGGGGAACCAGCCCTTGCCTTCTGCACGGGCTCAGTTCCCAGCTCCAGCATCATTTCCAAGAAAAAACCCTGGGCGGGTGGGAACCACGCCGTTCCCAGCACCGGTACCACCCCAGGGTAGCAGACGGGTTTTGGGGTGGGTTTGGGATCCCCCGGGGACCGCAGCTGCTTTGAGCATCTTTGGCAGAGGAGGAGACGGCCCCGCTGCAGCCCAGCTCCTCCGCCAGCCGCCGGCCCCGCTGCCCAGGGCTTTTCAACACCAGCCAAGAGCGATGCCCCTTTGCTGGGGTGCAAACTAAAAGCCTCTTTGTGCAAACCCACGGAG
The DNA here is from genome assembly GCF_047663525.1 of Anas platyrhynchos. Lineage (NCBI taxonomy): Eukaryota > Metazoa > Chordata > Aves > Anseriformes > Anatidae > Anas > Anas platyrhynchos. The sequence goes on from NC_092610.1 coordinate 3,962,644, forward strand.
CAGAAAAAGGTCCGAAACCTGCGCAGCTCAGCACGGGCACGGGTCAGGGCACGGCCAAACCCCCTCCCCGGCCCAGGTCCAGCTCCGTGGAGCCGCTGCCTTGCCCCGAGCCGGGGAAGCGAACGCCCCTGCTCTTTCCCACGTGTTGTTGAACTGCTCAAATATTTGCTTTGGAAAGCGCTGCCTTGCCCCGAGCCCCGCAGCCAAGGCCGGCCCTGGCTGCTCGCAGCAGGCACCGAGGAGGGATCCTGCTCAGAGGCAGCCCCGGGGGCTGATTCGAGGGAAAATGCAGCCCCGGGGCTGGCCCCGTGCTCCAGGCTGCTCCTTGGGGCTGCGGGACCTTCCTTGGGGTGGGACTGGGATGGGGAGATAGCAGCAGGGCCAGAGGACATGGCCCCAGGGAGGGGATCTTCCTCCTCCTCCTCCTCCTCCTCTACCCCACCAAAGCACCCACAGGGCTGGGAATCCCTAAAGGAAGGACAGAGCAGGGTGATGGGGGTGCCAGTGCCCATCCCACAGCACCCCAATTGCTCAGGGCCCTCGGGTGTCCGCACCACGCTGGGACCCCTCCAAAACCAGGCGAGACCTCAGCAGAGGGAAGGGCTGGGAAGCCGCTTTGTGGAGGGCTATCAGCGGGATATCCCAGCCCTTTGGGGCTATTTTCCAACCCTCCTTTGCTCTCACAGCCACGCTTCCAGCTCCCCTTGCAGCAGGAGGGCTCGCCGGTGGCCGCGGGGAGATTTCGGAGCAGGAATTTGGGGCAGGGGCCCCTCCGCCACCACCGCCGCCAGCAGCAGCAGCGACTCCCGGCGCTCCCCAGCCCTGGCCTCCGCGCTGCCGGCCGCCGGGAGCTGGAACAGCCCTCGGTGTCTGGGACACTGCCCTTTGTTTCGGAGAATAAAGTTAGCGCTGTTACTCAGCCTGTCGCTATTCCAGCAATTCCTGCCTCCACTTCTGCTCGGCAGCGGGAAGCATTCCTGCCCGCGGCTGCCAGGAGCAACGCGCACGGGGTGGGGGGGATGGAGACGGGCAGGGGGTCCCATCCCACCCTGCTCCTGGCCCCCGTGGGAATGGTTTTGTATGGTTTTGGGGGCTTTGCCTTGGCCTTCTGGCTCACCGCGGTGGCTCCTCATGGAAGAAATGTCCTGATTCTGATTTTTTTTGTGGTTGTGGCCGGGGGAAGCCTCGACACGGGGTGGTGCCGGGTTTGCATCCCCAAAAAGCCCGTTTCCAGCACGGGGCACCAGTCACTCACTGGATGCATGTACGGGGCAGCTTTGTTGTCCCCTTGGGGGGGCCAAACCGCAGCCGAGCAGCCTGCAAGCTGCGGGGTGTGCTCTCCGGGGTGATGCAAGAAAATAGGGGGGAAAATGGAGAAATTGAGGCAAGGCAAAGCCGAGCAGCTTGCCCAGAGCTTTGCTGGCTGGTCCCAGCAAAATTGGGACCCTGCCCTGCATCTCCTGTGCCCAAATCTGATCCCGATCCCTGTGCACTGCCCAGGGACACCAGTAAGGGCACCAGCAGCCCCCAGACCGGGTTTCAGACCGGCCACCCGAGGGATTTTCCCCGCATCCATCACCTGTGGGATGCAGGTAAGGAGAGTTGGAGGACGAGGGGCTGGGGGTGAGGCGTTATCGCCCAGAGCCACCAATTTCCATGGAAAGTTTCGCCGATACCAGCAGGGCTCTCGCAGCACGAACCATCTGGGGCCGTGTTTATTTTCCTGCCTGCTTTCTGCCCTTTCCCTTCCGATAGGCAAAGCAAACAGCCTCCCTCTCCGCCCTGCGCACCCTCGCTCCGTCCCCCTGCTTTCGCCCTCGTGGAAAAAAAAGGCGGTGGCATCGATAAACCCGACCCGGGGTGTGAAACAAGTCCCTGGGGCAGCTGCAGGGATGGAGAATTCAAAGCAAAAATTGGGTTGAAAAGCAGAAAACAGCCTCCTCCTGGTCCGGTGGGACAGGTCCAGGGCCAGCATCCTCCTCCAGAGATCCACCCTTGTAGGGGCAGATCCAGCCCCAATGGAGAGGTTTTGGGGCTCCTCACAGCCCGTCCCAGTGGTACCCGTGCCTGTATTTTGGGACCCATCGTGCTGGTGGTGGCAGCAGAGAGGGGACCCTGCCCCGATCTCATTTTGGGGACGCTCCAGGACAACCCCATGCGGGGCAGCCCCTCTGTCCCCTCATCCTGGGGAGCTGCCGGCATGGCACCGACACCCCTTGTCTGCTACACTGCAGCTGGGGATGAAAACCTGGAGCACAGACCCCCCCCAATCCCAAAAAAAACACCAAAACCCCTTTGGGAGCACCCCATCCCCACGGCTTTCATCTGACAAGGACCCAGCACAGAAACCCCAGGGCTCCACAGCCCGTGCCCGGGGCTCCGCGCTACAATGGTCAGCAGGGAACAAAGGGAGGTCGGGAGGCCGGGAACGTCCCTTCCCAGCCCCGGGGACATTAAACAAACCCCAGAGACCATTGTCCCTTTGTCAGCCCCGCAGGTCAGCCGGGGTTTGATCTACAGCCCGGCACATCAGAGGGGAAAATTCCTGCTGAGGGTTTTGGAGCAAGTCCCCGCCGGCCTCGTCGAGCTGCTGGGCACTGCGGACCCCCAGGCTCCCTTCCCGGCTCTTCTGAAATGGGCTCAGTGTTGATTTTTCCCCAATTTTCCCCTTTTTTAAAAGCTTGTGGGAAGTTCTCCCTTCGTTTGGGAGCAGCGTTTGGCGCATGACCTCCAGTGCTGAGGAACGAGGGGGAACCACGGACACGTCCACCACCTTGAAGCCTGGAAACACCCCCCCCCATTTCAGTTTTTCCACTGGAAAACTGCATCTGAAAGGGCAAATTCTTTTGGCTACCACTTCGCCACTGGCCCTGGCTGACCAGGCAGCCCATTTCTGTCCTCCTACCAGCCCGGCCCACCAGAGCAGGCAGCAATATGGTCAACAAAGCCGATGAAACCCATAAAAACGTGCCCTTGGCTTTGCAGCCCATGCCAAGGGCAGCAACGAGCCCAGTATTTACGCTCGCCGTGGCTCGTGCATTTTAGAAGCCCGTCAATTGAGCCTTCTAATTGCCTTATAAACCAAAGCTATTTTAATGGCGCTATCTCCCTCTCCTAGGCTCTTCTGATAACCCCGGAGTTATGTACATAAATAAGGCGAAATTGCCCTAATCTCCCGGATTGTACACAGAGCTCTCGCCGGGAGAAAGCAGCCAGGACACAAAGGTTGCTGTAATCTTGAAATACTCGAAGAACAGGGCACGGCCAGGGGAATTTATTACCTGCTGTCAAGCTCTGCTCCAGCTGGGGCTGGCCGAGGAGAAATCCAAACAGCGCCGCTGGGAGCAAACACTGCCGCTCCTGCGGCCGCTCCTGCCGGCCCCTTATCGCTGCTGCTTTCCAGGTTTGGGGTTTTCCTGGTGCTGCGAGAGGTGAGAACCCAGAGCTCTGTGCTAGCAGCATCTCGAGGGGTTGTGGAGCCCCAGAAAGCAGCGAGGTGCCTGGGGACAGCACTGGGGAGCTAAGCGCAGCCTCCGAGCATCCCTACTCAGAGCTGGAGCTGCTGAAAAACCCTACAAGGATGCAGCCCGTGCGCTTGTCCTGGTGTGGCCCAGCAGGGGTGCAGTTGGAGAGCTGAGCCCCCTACGTGGGAGGGGAGAGGCTGGGTTAGGGGTAGGAGCGGGCTGGAGCACGGCACAGGGTGCAGGGGCAGCCGTGTCCTTCCCTCACCTGCCCCGCACGGCTTCCCGGAGCCACGTCTGGAGAGGGGCAGATGGATATCACAAAGCTCCCAGCTCCTCATTACCTCCTTTTTTTCCAGCCCATCTCCTGCCAGGGGACAATTAAAGGCGTGACACACGGCGTGGGGACTCCCCGGGCTGCCCGGGCTGGTTTGGGAGGGTGCTGCTCCCCCCCGGCCGTCCCCGTGCCGGATCGCTGGGCCCTGGGACAGCCACGGGTTGGTGGCAGCCACCTCCCCTCCAGCCTCGCTGGGTGGCTGGAGAGGCAACGCCTGCCAGGATGGTTCATCCTCTGCGTCCCTTCGCGATGCCCAAAACCTCGTGTATGGCACCCCGGGCACCCCATTCCTCCAGGAACACGGCCAGCTGAGCCAGCAATTCGGACACCCACAGGCTACAGCTGCGGTTTGGGGCATCCTTTAATGCCCCCCACTGCTAATTACCCTCTCGGTTGATATTGCAGCTTGAAATCCAGCCCTCACACGGCTGCTCCAACCTAAGCAGACTCCTTGATCCTTCCTGGAGGCTCTGCGAGGTGCACCCACAGGGGAGAACCTGCGGGAATATAGGGTGGAGACCCCGGTGAGCGTCCTGCAGTGAGGGGAGAGCCGCGGTGATGAGCTCGGCGCTGTCCTGTCCCATGGCCAAGAGATCCCTGGACGTGGCCCCGAGAGCACTGGCCCAGCCTTGCTGCACTCAGCTTATCGAGCTGGACCCGCTCCAGTCTGCAGGGCTGGGCCGGCCAAGTCCAGCCAGGGCCGGGCTCTGCTCCACGCGGGGTGAGACACAAAACTCCTCTCCCGCTGGCCTGTCCTGGTGGTGCCTTCTGTCCCTTTCTGCCCTGCCACTTCCCAGGTCATGGGCTGCAGCGTGGGGAAGGTGCCAGCCCCTGTTTCTGCAGCGTGCTCCAGCCCTGCGCCCTGTCCCTGGGTGCACGGACACCCCCACACACCGGGGTGGGTCTCAACAGCTCCCTTCACCCTGTTAATCCCCCGAGACACAGCCATAAAGTGGCTCCAACCCGCACCCACCAGGCAGCCTGCGAAGGGCTGATTCCTCCGTAGGGTGGGTGAGCAGTGGCACGGTGCTCTCGTGCAGTGTGAGCCCTTTGGGTGTCTCAGCATCCTCCCCGTCCTGGCAAACCCTCCAGGCAGCTGGCAGGGGAGCATCGCTGCTTGGCACGGGACAGACCCTGGTGTGAGGCCGAGCTGTGGGGTCCTGTAGGCTCAGCAGTGTCCCCAGCACAGGCTGGTCACTGCTCCGTGGGGTGCAGAGGCTCTCTCTGTCCCCATCACTACTTTCCCCTCCTTCATCCCAGCCACGCTGCTTTCAGGACGTTGTGGTGCCTGTGGATGGCTCCATGGAAGAGAAACCCTGGTGCAGACCTTTATGTTTTACCCCACAGCAGCTGCTGGCCTGCGGATAAAAGAGAGAAAAAACCCCAAACAGCTTCGGTGCTGCAGCGCCGGGCAGCGGTGGGCTCACCTTGAATCCCCCTGGCCCTGCACCAAGCAGCGAGGAGGGAACAATGGGGCTAACGAGAGGCTGGATCTCCTCCTTGAGAGGATAACACCACAATCCTTGGCTCTCAAAGGTTTTTGTGAGTGATGAGTGCAGGGGGGATCTGGGCTCCTCCATCCACACCAGCACCCAGGGGCCCCATGGTTTCAGTGCGTTATGATGGGGAGATGCTGCGGGTACGGGGAGCCCGAGTGGGTGCTGGTGTTTGGAGGGGTTGGGGCTGACCTGGGGGCTGTGGGTAAGAAGCTGCCGTGTAAGAAGCAGCCCAAGAGACGGGGCTGGGTTTTGCCATGGGGTGAACCAGGCTCAACCAGCGTGCGGGCTCTCCTCTCGCCCCGGCACAGCACGGGGCACCCTTGGGGTGGGTCGGGGTCACTGCGTGCCACACTTGGCACAGCCTGGCTGGATAAAACAAGTCATCGGCACGGTGACGGTCAGGTAATCATCATTATTAGGGCTGACCCTCGGTGATGCCACCCGCCCCCGATTCCCTGGCCCTTGAGGGGAGTCGGAGGGCGCAGGTTCCCTCCCAGGGCTGGCCGTGACGTGGGAGCGCGGGGAGGGTGCGCTTACTCACGCTGCGCCCGCTGTCATGGGGAGGCCTCAGCACGCCTGGGAGCTGGAACAGCCGAATCCTGCCCCAAATTAGAGCCTGGGCTTCAAAGGCTGCCTCCCTTCCCTCGGCAGCCTCGCAAAGTCCCCGAGCTGCCTGCGGTCGGAGCAGCCCCGGAGCTGCAGAGGACGCGGGCGCCGCGTTCCCGGCATGGTGTATGGGAAGAGGTTGTCTGCGTCCCTCCTGCCCTACAACCTCCCCCATTTAGGGCTCATTTTAGGCTTTCCCAGGATGGCAGCACTGCCTGGGAGCTCACCTGCTACAAGACACCCGGGCAGGCGATTCTCCTTTCCCGGGGCAGAGCTGCTCCCTGAATCCTGGCTCAGCAGCGAGAAAACCCCTCTGCTAAGGGGAATTACGCCCTGGATGCTCACGCTGGCAAATTGCAGCATTTAGGGCTGGCTCCAGCCATCCCTGCCCCAGCAGAGGAGGGGCAGGGGAAGAAACAGGCTCGACCCGTCGCGCTGACGAAGATGGAAGAGGGTGGTTAGTAAGTGGCACGTTCGCCTTACGTCCAGCCTGGCAGGAATGCAGCCAGGATCCATTAGGGGAGCAGCCGTCCCGTGAGTCACGCCGTGGCCATGCGGATTTAGCCGGGATTTCGAGACCAAGCGAGCTGTAATTGCACATCAGCGGAGGGATGCTTGCAGTAATCGGCCGGCCCGGCCCGGCCGCTGCGGGGAGAGGGAGGAGGGCTGGCCGGGGCGTGATGCAGCCAGCCCCTCGTTAAATTAACCGGGCAAAAATGTAGGCCACACCAACGCCACGGGGAAACGCGCTGCCTGGCGCTCTCCCTTTGAAGGCAGGGTGACACTGCTCCTGCTGAAGCTGGGTTTTGATAGCGGCGAGATAAGCAGGGTAAATATGTCGTGGTGGCAGCACGGGGCAAGGATCGACCGCCCCCGGTGCTGAGCCCGGGACAGGCGGGCACGCAGGGCAAAGCCGTCCTCGTCGGGGAGCTGTTCCCATCCATCACCCAAGGGAAACGTCGCTCCTGGCCGGGGCGATGTGGGAACGGCTCCTCCACTCTTGGCTACGAGACTCTGGAAAAATGATGAGAGCCTGAGGAGTAAAAATGCGTGTTCTCTCTTGCACAGCAGAGAGAGATAACACCCTGCACCTCACCGGCACTGCTCCAGCCCAATGCCCGTCCCCAAAACCACGCTCCCACCCCTCCTCGCCCCTACCCTCTGCTATTTTAGCATTAGGAATGAGCGGTGGCTGGGGCAGGGGGCTCACAGACCCCCCAAATCCCAGCCCCGCTGCATCTCCCGGCTCCGTTGTGCAAGAGCTGGAGGCTGTGGATAATCTCTTTCATTCCTTTCCCAAGAAAACATGACTCGGCGAGGGCTGTCACTCATCCCCTTAATAACGCTGGATGCCAGCGGATGATTTCAATCACATCGGTCGAGTTGCTACACGCTGGCACCGGCGGCCGGGCAGGGCTGCGCCCAGGTGCTGGGTGGAGGGAAGGGGTGCTGTGCTCGGGGAGCGGGCGCTGCGCTCGCCAACACCATTGGATGCCACGACCTGAGCCTTGAAGGGAGAGGAGCGGTGGGGATGGAATGGAGAGCAGCTGTGGGGATGCCCATGGTGCTTCAGGGAGCTGGGCTGCTGGCCCTGGGGCATGGGTGAGCTGCTCCGTGCTGGCTGGTGGCTCCCAAGGGAAGGGGACAGCTGAATTCCCAGCTCCAGGTTGTTCATAATAAGTTGAGGCACTGGGGCTGCTGCTCCTCCTCGCCCAACGACGCACCAAGCTGCGCTTCTCTCTGAGCACACCACAGAAGGCACAAGAAGAAGCCTTTAAAGCGCTCCCTGCCCCCAAACCAGCGCTGAGCGAAGCTGAAATCCCATTCACAACCCTTCAGCCTAAACCAGGACCTCAGGCAGACCACGACCAGGGCCAGCAGATAAGACACCAGGGCTCAGCGGAGCCGCGCTCCATGCGTTTCTCGCCCTGAGCTGCCCTCGCTCCCTGGGGGCTCGGCTGCTCCCCGGCCCCCGGTGCCATCCCGCGGCAGCTCAGCTCCGTGCTGGCCCCACCGCCCCACACGTATCAATGGAGCATTTGTCTCGTGCTTGGCACCAGGCGCCGGAGCGCAAGGGTCCGTGCGCTGGCTCGCCCAAACACAGCTATAAATGGCAAGAGGAGCCGCACAGACAGGCTGTTCTCGCGGTCGGCACGCTCTCAAATAGCACGGTTAACACCCGCGCTGCCCGAGCAGCTCCTGCGGAGGAGCAGGGGCGCACAGAAGCTCCTGCGTGCCCCAAAAGAGGCTGATTGCAGCCCGAAGTATGGCCCCAAAGCGGCCCCCTGGCACGCACCGGGATGGTGCCACCCTTGGTGCTGAGCAGAGCGGTGGCAGCTGAGGGGTTGGAACAGGATTGCAAGCGGAAGGTTTGAGATAAATTCCTCCCGTTTCACTGATTTGGGGCTTGGCCAGACCTGGCTGCAGGAGAAAGGCTGCAGGAGGCTGCCCTGCAGCTGTAAGGCCCTGCAAATAAAGCACCACACCGCAGCCCACCCCATCACACTGACCCCACCAAGGCACCCTCCATCCAGCTGCGCCGCAGGGCAAGTGCCCAAGAGCTCCAAGGTGCCCAGCAGGCTCATCCACGCCCGAGCTGCTGGCCACGGCCAAGCAGAGCCCAGCCCCACCACGGGCACCGCACCAAGGGTCTAAAAATAAGGGCAGAGCCCCGAGCCCAAGGGAAACCCAGCCTGCGGGCAGCCTCAGCACACGGAGCGCCCACGGCTCCCCGGAGAGCTCCAGCAGCCAAATGGCTCTGCGCTCCCCTTCCTTTTGAGGGAAGGGCACCAGGAGAGCAGCAGGAGCTCCTCGTGCGCTCAGATCATCTCTGGTATCAGGCACAGCACCAATCCTGCCCCCAGCACAGCCCCTCTGCAGAGCGCCCAGCACCCGAAACCCTCATCTCCTGCACCAGGTGCTCAGGGCGCTGGTCCGTCACCCCCTGTCCAAAGCAGGGGGAAAAAAAAAAAGATACAGGCCATGAGAAAAATATATGGTTTTATTTGCCAATTAACAAAAGAGGGATCCAAATCTCAGCTGTAAACACGGAGAGCTCCTTTCTGACCACAGCTAGTACTTTCCACCACCGTCCCTTTGTATAGCCTGATCCGCCCCAACAATGCCAGCCGACGCTGTCAGGGCTTTTGCTGCTCTGCTCGGGGTCACACACCCTGAGCTTAGTCCCCAGCGCAGCACCAGCTGCTGGCAGGGGAAGGAGCCAAAAAAATGAGTATTTTGGGGTCAGTCCTGCCCATGGGACACCTGGGGAAGGCGATGCCATCCCATCTTGCCACGCACGGGGTCAGGGAAGGTGGCAGAGCTCCTGGAGCGGCTCTGCAGGAACAGAGCCCTACCTGAGCAGGTGATGGGGACAGTCCCCACGCCAGCCCTGCAGGAACAACCCCAAGCCGATGTCAGGGGGAAGCTCAGCCCTGGGACTGGCAGAATTTGGAGAAGCAGAGCCAGCAAGTTCGTCCCAAACAAGGACTGGCATGCCGGCAGCTCGCTCGGTGCGGTGGAACCAGAAGTGCCTGTAGCTCCGCATGGGGAAGTGAAACTGCAGCTGAGGCTGGAGGGCAGCCAGGCACAGAGGAGCTCACACCCAGCTCCCAGCCAGGGTGGGAGCCTGCCCCGAGCACCAGGACCCAAGCGTTTGGGGAAGATAAGGCTTTTGGAGCTCCTCACCTTTCCAAAAAGGACCCCTAGGCACCCGGTGCCACCCCGGCCAGAGGGACCTCAGATGACCAAGGGAATGGGATGCCCATGGGGCCACGAGCAATTTGAGGAGCCACCAGGAGCAGCATTATAAATAGAAACCTCTGGCACGGAGCAGCCTGCCAGCAGCTACACGCTCCCAGGCTTTGCTGCCCGGATGGGGAAGCAGGAGCCCAGGGTGCCCGCACCAATTCCTCCACGGCCATGGGTGGGTTCAGACCTGGTTCTTCACGGGGTAGGGGCAGCAAAGGGAGCACCCCCCTGCCCTGCTGGACAAGCAAAATAAAAAAAAAACAACAGATTTGAATACACTGTATTTATTTGAAACAGATTCTAAAGAATCTAGTGAGTCTATGTCAAGCCCATCGCATGACAAGTGATACAGGTGTAGGAAAAAAAAACATTTAAAACAAAATCAAGTGCCATTCAAGCTACTGGAATCGTCCGTTGCCCCCTCACAGGAGGCAGCACAGTATCACTGCAAGATCGAGAAAATTCAGATTCAACTCATTCACAGGAGTCCCACCACACACACTCCATCATAAACCAAAAGTGCAATCTCAATATAAGTCGCCCTGTCGAGCTGTTGGCTGTAGGGTTCTCTTTTTTTTTTTTTTGACATCTTAACCAGGAAGGAGGGAATCTCAGTTTAGTGCATCTGTGTTTGGGGGTAGAGAGTAAGAAGCCTGTAAAAAAATAAAGAAAGAGCATGCTACATGTCATCTACGTCCAGCTGAAGATTAAAATGCAAGAAAAATCGTCCCTTGGAACCATGAAGGAGGTTTAGAGGCATAAAGGGGCGTACTGGCGGTGTCCAAAGCAGCCCTTAAAGCAGTTTTACCTCGCACCAAAAAGTCTCAGCCCCCACTACAGGGACCTGCAGCACCCACCCCGTTACTGGTGCTTTCTCTTCGGTGCTCACCGGCCGGGAAGCAGAGCTGGGCTGAGAGCTGGGCAGTTAGTTGGTGTTTTTAGTCGGTGTTAAGTGCGAGAGCCCCCGCAGCATCCCCTCCCCGCCCCACGTCGCCCCTACCCCCAAAAAACGTCGCAATCTGGCTAAAGGCATTCTAGACTTTATTAGGGTTCGGTCTGCCCGGCTAGTACAGGTGTCACAAAAACCAAGAAACAAGTTAGTAGAGATACTCGGGTAACTGCAGTAGGTTAGCCTCGGAGGGAGCACCGTGAAGCCCCGGCGTGCCCAGAGCAGCTTTTTGGGAGCGCCTGGTTGCCTTCCCACCTCCCCGGCCGTGCATAGTTAAGTCTGAGATGATGCTCCACGAGAGCGGGCCCCGCAATCCAGGCGTCTCAGAGAGACTTCGTGCTCGGGACACCCAACAGCTTCAAAGCCACATCTGACCAACAGAGCCAAACCCTCCAGACACAGAGGGTTTGTTCAGAAAATACATACTTTTTTTTTTCCACCCCCCTCCAAGGCCAACTGACTCTCACACAGAGCCCCGGTCTCCACTTCTAGCTAGGAGAACGAATTTCAAATGCTACCGATGGCTCACACATGGGGTCACTCAGCTGGGAAGAGGCTGTTTTGGGGACAGGAGGCAAGATCCCAGCCCTGGGAGAAGAGATCCTGGAAGAGGTCTGCTCTTCTCCTGGAAGGACACAGGCTCCAGCCCCCAGAACAGCCGGAGATAACGGGCTCATTCACCAGTTTGTGCTTCAAGGACAAGCCTCAGCCTCCCAGATAACCCAGCCGGCCTCTGGCTTTGGGCATTAAAACCACACTGCAAGCCAAAAAAAGAAAACAGCATTTCAAATTCTCCTAGAAAAATCCACGGTTTGGTACAGCAGCCTAGGGCAGGTTCCTGGACAGATCTGCCTCATCGTTTAGGGACACGATTAACATTTTGGCACTGCAGACTCGGGAGCTTCAATAAATTCATCAGTAGGTCCCTGCTGCCTTGTCTCCACGAAGCTTCGCCCAGCATTTTCCACCATGCACTTTCCCTCCCTCCTCCCCCCCCCTAAGTTTTAGGCATTTACAAGCCCACCCTTGTTTATGCAACTCAGCTTTGAGAGCTATTTGCTACAGCTGGTCCTTCACAGGCAGCAAGCCATGCCAAAAAAACCTCAGCAACACATAACCTGCAGTCCCATCCTTGCTTCAGCGAGGCTACTAGAAATGATCTCACGACCCTCCCTCCCCAACAGAAATATTTTCCTCTCGGGACATCCCACTCAAGCTCTTGGGATGCCAGCCCCTGCAAAAAAAAAAAAAATAAAGGTTTACAGTACAGTTGTGTTTATATTGTTACAGGCACTTAAACAGGATTCTTTGGTCCTTCAAAGGAATTAGCCACTCTGGCTTCTGGCTTCAGAAACCACAAGTCTGCACTCCCATAACACCTCCTGCACTAAAAAATAATTCGGATCCGCTTCAGGGCAGTGCAGCTCTACCTTACTGTAATTCTACAATCTCCCCACACACACACCCACCCCCCCCGTTGCCCACAGAATTCGGGAAGCCGTCAAGTCTCCCCATAAACGTCCCCGTAAACGTCATCTAGCTTCCATCGCACTGCACATCCCATCACAGTGTACAGCAGGCAGGTCTCGTCCCGACCATCCCAGGAACAAGACGCTCGAGCCAAGAGTCCAGGAAAAAAAAACAAATTTCCTCTCGGTGCAGTCTTGGGGAGGGTCCCCCCCTCCCTCCCCGCTCCCCAAGGCAAGGCAATACCTCGGGGGACAGCCCCTGGAGCTTGTCCCGGCTCAGTTACAGGGAAGCCACGTTGGGTAGGACTGACTGCAAGGCAGGAAGGGCTGCACGTGGGTCACGTAGTAGTTGAAGTTTATTTCGCTGACGTAGGGAGCTGGCTGGTAGAAGCAGGTAACGTTTGTGACGGTGGGGATGATGTTCTGCTCAGCCAGGACCCTCACGGCCAGCATGGCAATGAGGTTCAGGGTCTGCCTCCTCTCGTGTCCCATGAGGCAGACCGTGCTCTCATTGACCACCCTGTGGAGGGTCATCAAATAGTCATATCTTTTGCTCTCCATCCCGACAAAGTGGCTCTGGAGGTAGCACTCCAGCTTCCTCTGCTGCTCGCCGATGTCGGAGAAGTCTATGAAAAACCTGGAGCACATGTACCTCTGTAACGCCTTCATATCCACTTCCAGCTTGGGCTTAAACCCCCTGACCAGGAGGTTGCAGTACTTCAGAAGCCCCCCGCCTCGGATCTCCTCGGGGTTCCTGGTGGCGATGACCCTGCTGCGGAGGTGCTCCATGGCCTCCTCGAAGTCCCCGTACATGCTCTCCCCGGTCACCGTGGGGTGGAAGTTCTCGGCCATGGGGTTCTCTGAACACTCCCCAAACAGCAGCAGCGAATCCAGGATGATCTGGAAGGAATCCACGCTGAACTCGAACTGCCGTCGGAGAGAGTCCACGAACTTGAGCTCCACGTTCTTCCCGCTGTTGTTGGACAGGGAGATGAGGCTCCAGCGGTCGGTCTCGTTGCACACCTTGACCAGCTTCTGCACGTAGGCCTCCTTCAGGGTCACGGGGGTGATCTTGTCTTTGTTGACGCCTTCCGGGAGGAAATCCAGCAGGCAATCCATGACCACGTCCTTCACCTGCTGGAAGACGTCTTCGGTCTTCAGATCCACGCCAAAAATGAGGTCCAGGTCTTTGTACCCCAAGCCGCTGTCTTGGTGGAGGACGTGGCTGGCTGCCGAGCCGTTCAGCCTCACGTTGTGGACTGCGATTCCTTTCTTCTCCAGCCGACTACGGACAACCTGAGAGAGAGAAACGTGGTGAGAAGCAGGCAAAGGCTCCTGGAAAGGCCTCGCTACAGCAGCAGGATTGGCTCCCTCTGCTCATACGGGTCACCCCAAGGCAAGACAGCGAAATAAGAAGCTAATCCATTAGAAATAGGTCGCTTTGGAAGGCTTCCAGAGCTTTGAGGGAGACCCAGCCCCAACTGCTGGGGGGGGGTCCCACTCACCCCTTTGAGTTATGGGGCTCCTGGTGTACAAGAGGAGCTCCTGGGAGTGCTGAAGGGCAGAGTCTGCTCTTCCCTGCTTTCCCCCACCGAGGGTGAGATGTTCCCTAAATCAACCCCATCTCTGCTCACCCAGGGGAGGAGCAGCCAGCCATCCAGACCGGATTTAATCAGGGCACCCACCCACCCCGGCCATCCCTTTACCTGTCAGCATTCATCAGAAGCAACCCAAAACGCCCGAGCTGCTCCAAAGCCCCAGCCAGGTGTCTCCGAGTTCGTGTCCTAACTAGTAAGTGTATCCTAACAATTTCCAGTGTGTCAGAGCTTCGTGCCGAACTTGGCGTGCTATCAAGCACAGGAGGCAGCTTTCATCTTCGGGGTGTTACTTCCCTGATTTTAATGCTGCCTGCTCAGTGCTGGCACACCCACCCGACCTGCGGAGCTTTGTTCGCTCGGCAGGGCGCTGAATCACTCGCCCGATTACTTAACATGCAGGAGGCTGAAATAACCCCAAGACCAGAAGATCAACCGCTCTGGACACCAGCTTGTAATTTGAGTGTCACCGAGCCCAGGGGACGAGGCTCACGTCCCCCCGCCAGCTCGTCCCACCTCCCGTCACTTTCATGTCCCTCCCCAGCCACCACCCGGAGCCCTGCGAGCCTCATCCTGCTCACCCAGTGCACGGCTGGAGCTTGAAAGAGCCCAAGCTCGGGCTCCAAATGGAGACGTTATCTCCCGAGAAGCCAGTCTGACCGGGCTACTCGGCCCCATGAGGCTGTCCCGGAGCCCCACAGAAATGCCAAACCTCATCGAGGAGCTCAAATTGGCTCAGCCCTGTTCTTTTGGGGGATGCTGAGGGTTGGGTCTGCAGCAGGACTACCCCAAAACTCAGTCTGCAAACAGCAGGGGGTGAAAGGCTCCAGCAGGCAGCCCCCTGTGCAGGGAGGAGATGTTTCGGCAGGGTTTTGGGAGCATTTTTTAATCAACTTGTTAAACCCTAAGTTCAGGGCGCTGCGAAATCTCCTGATGCAGCTACTCTGCTGGCATTTCCCCACTGCTCCCTGACATTAGGAACTGCTGCTCGGGCTGGAAATGCGCCAGGGCTCGTGGCCAGCCCGATGGCCGTGGTCACATGCCAGGCACCAGTTAACCAGTGAGCTATTCACCATCGGAAGTCCCAAGTCCCCCATGGACGCATTTGTTCTCCAAGGCAGGCAGTGCCCAGAACCAGATTTACTCCTGAAATAAGGCGCTGGGTTATTCCTACACGTAGAAAACAGCTCTGAACTGACCCTAATGAGCTCTTGGTGGGACACTGCTGCAGTCACCGAGCTGCTGGCGCAGGCACGGCTCCACGGTGCTGCCTGGTAGGGGTTAGGGGTTGTTCTACCTGGTTTAATGCGAGATGGGACACAGGTCACAAGTGTCGGGTACAGATCCAGGTGTTGGTCCTAGCTAAGATCCCATTCCAGATTAATTTCCCAGCCACAATCAAAGATTGTTGCCTAATATCTCCCTGGGCAAGGCTCGGGACCTACAGACCCATGACCCTGGGCAGACAGCTCTGCATACACAAGAACCATTGAGGAAGAGTGGAAAAAACTATTGAATTAGAGAAAACCCCACCAGAAGGGGCAAACCACCCCAGTTTGGCCCCAGAGGAGCCCAGACAGCCCCAGCACCCCAGGATGAGCACCCCCAGCCCCAATGTGGAGCGCACCCGGAGTCACTCCCTGGCTGCAGGGGGTGCAGGTATGTGCTCTCCCCCTGAGGGTTGGATATTTGGGGGGTTATGCAGCTGCTGACCTGCTTCCCAAAGCAGCACCCCACCTGGGGTGTGGGTCAGCTAATTGCTCGCCAGCCCTGCGCCTGCCCTCGACCTGCCGCTTCCCACCGCAAGCCCGAGCCACGGGCACGCACCAAACGAGTGCCTTTGGGGTGGCTCACATCGTTAGTCAGCCCTAAACACAGGGGGCAGCACACCAGCCCCTCGCCGCATCTCAAGGTGCTGGTGGCATTCACAGCATCCTTTTGGGCAGCTTCAGCACCAAAAAATTCAGCTTGCTGGGGGACATCTGATGCTGCCCCACATCAGGGGGGGTTAAGGACACTGGGGCTTCTCCAGCCCTTCCTGACCCCAAGGCAACACCTTAGGGTCAGCTCCTATCTTCTGCTCTGCATAAAACCTCGGGAACACGGGCATGCAGAGCTCCTGCCCCCAGCAGATGCAGCAGGAACTCGAGGAATTTGGAGTCAGCCTCGCTGGAGCGTCACTCGCCCGTTCCCAGGCAGAAATACTCCCCCAGCAGTCCAGGCCCCCCCGATCCTCACCTTCGGTTTATTGTGAAGCCGGTTTGCTCGTGGCTTCGTGAGCAGCCTTTTTAATTAGAAGCCGGCATTGCCCGATTTTTTACATTTGATGAGTCATTACCGAGGCACGAAGTTACCTCCCCACCATGAATATGCAGCAGCGTAGCCGAGCTGCACGGCCAGTTGAATATTACACGCAGTTATTGCTTTATGGTTGAACTAACAGGAACTCTTCGACGACGTTAATCGGGGGGGGACACCGTGTGCCACAACCCCGAGGACACTTGGGGCTGCCAACCCCACACCAGCTGCCCCCCAGTGCCCAGTACTCAAAGGCTGGGGGGGGAACTGGGAGGCAGGGAGCAACTGGGGGAGGCCCTGCAGGTACTGGGGGGGCCTTGCAGGTCCTGGGGGGTCTGACCAACACCCTGATCCCACCATGCCACGATGGTCCCAAGGCACTGGGGGGGCAGAATGGTGCTGTCCACCCCAGGGGGGGGTCCCAGGGGACCCCAGGAGGGTCCCTGCTGGAACTGGAGGGTCCCAAGGGGGCTCTGCCCACTGCAGCCACTCCAATCCCACCACATCCCAGTGGTCCCAATGCACTGGGGGGGATGGCAGGATGGCTCTGCCTACTCCAGAGGGGTCCCTGTCGGTACTGGGGGGGTCACCGGGTGGTCCCAGCCCCCCCCACCACCCTGACCCCACCGTGTCCCAGCGCTCCCCCAGTCCCGGGAGGGTCCAAATTGGGGTCCCTACCGATATGAGGGGTGCTCAGCCCCCACCACCACCCCGACCCCATCACATCCCGGTGCTCCCCGGGTCCCGGGGGGGGGGTCCCCGGTCCTCACCTGCACGATCGTGCGTGGCCGCACTGAGAGCGTGGGGAAGTTGCCGCGGCCGTGGATGGGCACAGCCTCGCCCAGGATCTGGTCCAGCCGCTGCACCTGCTCCCATGTCAGGACGCTGAACCGGCCCCCACCGCTGCCGCCGCTGCTGCTGCCGCCGCCGCTTTCCGCCTGCCCCCCGGAGCCCGCAGCGGGCCCCCCCGGTGCCGCCGCCAGCATCACCGCCGAAAACCCCGCGGAAATGGGGAAAACGGGAGGAAAAAAAATTTTTTTTTTTTTTAAATTAATGACAAACGAAGCGGCGCGGGGAGCTGCGGGCGGAGGAGGCGGCGGCGGCGGCCCCGGGGGGATGCTGAGCCCGGCCCAGCCACGCTCCGCTCCGCTCCGCCCGCCGCCGGCCGCGCTCGGCACTGCGCTCGCCCGCGCCCCGCCGCCGGTTTATATAGCCCCCGGCCACGCCCCCTCATTGGTCCGGTCTCTCCGCCAATCGCTGCCCGCCGCCGCCGCTCCTCTGGCTCTGCCATTGGTCGCCGATAGGGGTTGGGGAGCGCCGCGGAGCCAATCGAGAGAAAGGGGCGGGGAAAGAGGCGGGGCGGAGAGGGGAGGGGCGGGGCTCTGCCGCCTTGTCCCGCCCCCTGAGCGCGGGAGGGCGGCGGCTTAAAGGGGCCGCAGCACGGGGGGAGGGGTGGGGGGCTCCTGCACAGGGCCCCGCTGCTGCCCCACTGGTTCCCAGTTGACATCCCACTGGTGCCCCATTGACATCCCATTGATGTCCCATTGCTGCCCCATTGACATCCCATTGATGCCCCATAGGCTTCCCATTGATGTCCCATTAACTCCCTATAGATATCCCATTGCTGCCCCATTGATGTCCCATTGACGTCCCATTGAGTCCCCATTGACAACCCATTGCTGCCCCATTGCTGCCCCATTAATTCCCCATTGACCTCCCATTGCCGTCCCAATGATTCCCCATTAATTTCCCATTGACCTCCCATTACTTCCCCATTGACATCCCATTACTGCCCCATTGCTACCCCATTAATTCCCCATTGACGTCCCATTAGTTTCCCATTGACCTCCCATTGCTGTCTCATTGATTCCCCATTAATTCCCTATTGACATCTCATTAATTCCCCATAGGCATCCCATTGCTGCCCCGTTCATTCTCCATTGATTTCCCATTGATGATCCACTGACGCCCCATGGCCTGGTGCCCCACAGCCCCGTGCCCTACAACCTCCTACTTGCCACCCCATGCCCCTTGCTCCCTCCCCAGCAGCATCCCTGGACACTGGGGGGGTGACACCGGGGGGTGACACCAGCAGGGACGGAGCCCCCTGGGCAGGGTGCCAATGCCCAGCGCCTCCTGCCCCAGGAGCTCAGCCCCAGACCCTAAACCTGGCCCCAAACCCTGCTCCCGGCCACCCGCCGTTGTCATCCCCACCAAGCCCGTGGCCTTAAAACCCTTTCCTCACCCATATAAGCCTGGATCCCTTTCCCCGATCACCTCGGTGCCGGACCATCACCTCCACTTTTCCCACAGCTGCCTACGGGGTCAGCCATACACCCACAAATCCCAACCCCACAGTCCCCAAATGGGGGTACCTCATTTTGGGGAGCCCCGCAGAGCCCTTTGAGGCTGCGTCTCCGGAGCCGAAGTTTGCTCTTGGGTTTTCTCCTCCTCCAAGGGTTTCCCTGCACAGGCGTCTCCCAGAAATGCTGGAATTTCTGAAAAAAAAAAAGGGCTCAGAAATGGGGGAATTGGGGTTTTGGGGGGATGGGGGTGCAGGAGCGTCCTCAGTGCTGCAGGGGCGAGGCGGCACTGCGTGTCCCCAAAGCCAGGTCCCTCCAAACCTTCCCAACCCTGTGACACACAGCGTGCCTCAGGGCGGTGACACGGTGCCAGGGGTCCCCAGGGGTCCCCATGGAGCAGGGGGGTCCCCAAATCCCATGTGCCTGCCCTGTCCGGGGCTCCGTGTGCCCCAGCTCGGCGCTGTCCCCGTATTGGGGTTTCGCTCCCCTGCCGGCGCAGTCGGGGCATCTCCCCACGGGGATTAACGCTGCTCCCAGTTACACCCACACCACATGAGGAGGGTGTCACTGGTGCAGGACACGGCCCAGCTCCTGCCCCGAGCTCAGCACCCACCTCCCGTGGCACTGGGGTCCCCTGGAAGGGGTGCGGGGAGCCCACGGGTGGGCCGGGTGCTGCGCCGCGCACCGGCCGTGGGGATGAAGGGGGCACTGGGGCCACCCTGCGGGGTGCGAGGGGACGGTGGCAGGGTCACAGCACGATCCCAGGGCAGGATCGGGGGGGTGGGGGCGATCGGAGGTGGTTTGGATGTGGGGTGATGGCAGGAGGGGGGCGATGGGTGCCAAAAAGAAGCTGGCGAGCAGCTGGGGGGCACACATGGCACGGCCAGGGGACAGGGGGCAGGGGACAAGGGACAGGAGACAGGGGACAGGAGATAGGAAACAGGGGACAGGGGACAGGGGACAAGAGACAGGAGACACAGGACAGGAGACAGGAGACAGGGCACAGGGGATAAGGGACAGGGGACAGGGCACAGGGAACAGGGGATGGGGGACAGGGGACAGGGTACAGGGGACAGGGCACAGAGGACAGGGGACAGGGGAAAAGGGACAAGGGACAGGGGACACAGGACAAGGGACAGGGCACAGGGCACAGGGCACAGGGCCCAGGGGACAGGGCCCAGGGGACAGGAGACAGGGGACAAGGGACAGGGGACACAGGAAAAGGGACAGGGCACAGGGGACAGGGGACAGGGGACAAGGGACAGGCACGCTGGTGGCCCCGGAGAAAACCCCGTGCCATTAAGAAGCGCTGACGCGCCCCGGCCGGACTGGCTGGGTGGCTGGGTGACATCCACCCCCAGCAGCACCCCAAAAAGCCGCCGCGAGCAAACGGCCCCGCCACCATTTCCTTCCAGCTCAGCGAGGCCCGGCCGGGCTTTGCTCGTTTGTTTTGCCAGCAATTAAGGGCTAATCAGCGTCTTGGGGTGACGGATGGAGGGGTCCTGCCCCCCGCACCCCAGACTTTGTAGGCGCAGCGGTGCGGGGTGGCCGGGTGGCACCGGGGCTGTGCCGGCACCCACATGGGGTGGCACGGGGCTGGGGGACACAAAAGGGAGGTGGAGCCCTTTTTTGGGGCTATTTTTCAGCCTATTGGGTAATTTACCCACCCGGGGAGACGGGCGTGCGGGAGCAGGGTGTGGGGCTGGGAGGGCAAAAAGCCGAACCTAGAGGGGAGACCTCGGGGAGTCCCCGAGCCGCGTGGGACCGGCTCTGCCCTCCGTTCCCCAGGGCGTGTGCCACCTCCCTGAGCACGCAGCGGGGACCAAGCCCTTCTCCCAGAGCCACCCCCGTCACCCCGCGTCACCCCGGGGAGCAGCAGCGCTCCCCATGGGGCGGGGGAGCTCCTCCTCCACGGCAAACCCCGGCATCGACACCGTGCTCTGCGGCCATCCCCGTGCACCCACTGCCTGTCCCCAGGCACCCACTGTCCCCATATACCCACTACCTGTCCCCAGGCACCCACAGCCTGTCCCCATATACCCACTGTCCCCATGTACCCACTGCCTGTCCCCAAGCACCCACCGCCTGCCCCTATGCACCCACTGTCCCCATATAACCACTGCCTGTCCCCATGCACCCACTGCCTGTCCCCAAGCCCATGGCAGCTGTCCCCATATGCACACCAGCTGTCCCCATGCACCCACAGCCTGTCCCTATGCACCCACTGTCCCCTATACCCACAGCCTGTCCCTGTGCACCCACCACTTGTCCCCACGCACCCTCTGCCTGTCCCCTTGCCCCCACTCCCTGTCCCCATGCCCCCCCCATCTGTCCCCATGCAGACCCCAGCCATCCCCTTGCGCACATCACTGTCCCTGCGCACAACCCCAGGTGCCACCGTCCCCACGCAGGTGCCACCATCCCCAGGCCCTTTGTGCCATCCCCCCCCACACATGTGCCACCATCCCCGTGCCCGAGCCGCCGTCCCCGCACACGTCCCCGCTGCCTCGCGCCCGCTGTGGACTTAGGAGGTGGGTCCCATCCCTGCAGCCTCCTTCAGCAAACACGGCTCCCGGCCACCTCCTGTTTGCGGGTGGCCACCGGCCCCGCTCCCTCCCGAGCAGCCCCGTGCCTGGCACGGCCGGGCCCCGAGGTGCCACCGCTGGCAGCAGGGACCCCGCGGGCACCCCGGGGCTCCCAGTCCTGTGGGGTGATGGCTTCGTGCTCCGGGGAGAGGAGGTGAGGGTGAGGAGGGTGAGGTGAGGATGAGGAGGATGACATGAGGATGAAGAGGATGATGTGAGGATGAGGTGAGGATGAGGAGAAGCTGAGGATGAGGAGGATGAGATGAGGAGGAGGAGGACGAGGTGAGGGTGAGGAGGAGAAGGCGAGGATGAGGAGGAGAAGGTGAGGATGAGGAGGAGAAGGTGAAGATTAGGAGGATGAAGTAAGGATGAGGAGGATGACATGAGGATGAAGAGGATGATGTGAGGATGAGGAGGATGAAGTGAGGATGAGGAGGAGACACTGAGGACGAGGAAGATGAGGTGAGGAGGAGGAGGACAAGGTGAGGATGAGGAAGACAAGGTGAGGATGAGGAGAAACTGAGGATGAGGAAGATGAGGTGAGGATGAGGAGGAGAAGCTGAGGAGGAGGAGGACGAGGTGAGGAAGATGAGGTGAGGATGAGGAGGAGAAGCTGAGGAGGAGGAGGACGAGGTGAGGGCACCGGTGTGGCAGGGGGAGTGGCACTGCTCTGCTTCCCAGAGGTGAAGGAGTTGGCTGATTTCTGCCTAATTCACCCTAAAAGCCAAAAGAGGGAAAAGAAACCTGGGGGTTTGGCTCCTGGGGGTGGTTTGGGAGCCGGTTGCGTTGCTCCCCCCTGATTTCACTGACCCCCAACTCCTGCAGTGCCTCACCTGGAGCAGGTGGGGAAACTGAGGCAGGGCGTGCAGCACCCCCCCCCCCCCCCATCCTGCTGCCCCCAGACCCCGGGCACCCCCATGCACGGCACCACCACGAGGCGATGTCCCCGTGTCAACCATGGCAGGTCCACATTTGTCACCACCTGGATTTGGGGGGGACCGTGGTGGCTCTGCTCAGAGCCCAGGGTCCCTGTGGGACCACCCCCAGCCCCCCCAGCCCTCCCAGCCCCAGCTGCCTCTCGGAAATCCCGATAACTGGTGGTGGCCACGATGCCACCCAGCGAGGTCGGGAGTCACCGAGGGCCACCACCAAGGGGCTGAGATGAAAGGCGCTGCGGGAGCGCACGGTGTCATCACGGCGGTGACACAGGGCTGGGGAATGGCACCCGGCACCTCCCCGGGGCACAGCGGGGGACACGGCCCCTGGGTGTCCCTGGAGAGGTGCCGGGAGCAGCCACCGAGCCCCATCCCAGCTGCCTGATCTGCCACCGTCACCATCACCATCACCGTCACCATCCAGGGAGGATTCTGGATCTTCTGATTTTTTATTTTATTTTTCAGGCCCAAGGTGATGGCACCAGGTGGTGGCACCGCTGGGGGAAAGCAGGGACGCAACCAGGAGCTCTGCTCCAGGCAGCTGCTGAGTCCCGGGCTGGTGACAACGGTGGGGACTTCATGGCCATGGCCCTTCCCGAGGGATTTTTTTGGGGCTGGTGTTTGGTGCAGGACCCAGCCTGGGGTGTGCAGAGCTCGTTGTGGTGTGCCTGGAGCATCAGGAAGGCTGGGAGCTGTTGGGGTAAATTATCAGCAGATCCGGCCAAGCCGAGGAGGCTCCTGCAAAGCGGTCACCAACACACTGGGCTGTCCCCAAATTGGACACTACAGAAGCTGATTGAGCTGAGATGGGGCCTGAGCACCAGGACGAGAGCATTAGGGATGGGGAGAACCCCCCCATGCTATGGGGTCACCAGCAACCAGTCCCTGCCCGTGCCTGATCCCATGGGATGCTCAGGACTTGAGCCGCCCCGTGAGCTGTGGGGCTCCTGGCCCCATCCCCTGGGAGAACCTCATCATGGGGCTGCCACAGCTCCGCCGTGGGCGCAGGGAGGAGGAGGAAGGCTCGGAGGAAGGAAAAATTTGCTCTGCCTGGGCTTTGTGCCACACCTCGGGGAGGGAAACTGAGGCACGGGGAGCCCAGCGGCCCTGGCTCGGGCAGATTCCTGCAGCTGCAATGGACAAGGGTGGCCCGATCAGGGTCCTGCTGCTCCCCCTGTCCTTGGCACTGGTGATTGGGGAGGGGGGAGAAGGGAAACTGGGGGCTTGGGCAGGGCACGGGGACACGGCACGGCCACGGGCACCGCGGGTTTGGGGACACTCGCCGGGACCCATCCACCCCGTGGCCTCGCTGCGTGCGCTTCAGCAGTTGCTCAGCGGTGACAGCCCATCCCTGGAGGGATTATTAGTTCCTCCCTCATTAAGAAAACTTACTCACCCCCCCGACAGAAACAAGAATATCCTGGAAATGCCTTTGTTTGGCGAGCTCTCGCATTAAAGCTATGAGCAGAACGGGGAGGGCGGCTGCACGTGATGCAGCCCGGCACGTGTGGCGGGCGAGAGGCTCGCACCCAGCCGCAGCCTGGGGCTGCCCCAAGCTCTGCTGTCACCCCCTGTGCCCGGTTTGGTGGCCGTCACCGTGCTGCCGGGCTGTGCCAGCACCTCCCAGCACACCCAGCACCAGACCCCCAGTGCACCCTTGGGGACCCGCGGCACCCCAAACCCCGTGCGGGGCAAAAAGGACGGCACCCGCTGCCACCGTGCTGCCCCGAGGGAGCCATCAGGAAGCCCCACGGAGCAGCAGCGGGGCCGAATCCAGCCCTGAGACGCACGGGGGACCCTGGGCTTCAGGTATTTTAAGCAGATGAGCAACGCCAGCGCTTATGTGCTTGTTGGATTGTAGGAGCGTGAGTCACGGCCGCGCTGAATCAGAGCTGTAATGCGCCACGGTGAAACACGCTCGAGTTATGGCCACCTAAAAGCCAGGGGGGAGAGGGAGCCCCGAGGGATGGGGGCTTTGGGGTCGGGGCTGCTGCATGGCCCCGCTCTGGGGATGGGGGAATCGTCCCCCAGTGCCCAGCTGGGTGAAGGGTGTGGGTCCTGGGCAGGGTATTGGGGACCCCCCACACCTGACGCCGCACACTGGCTGTGCTGGTGGCCCTGTGGCCATGCTGGTGGCCCTGTGGCTGTGCTGGTGGCCCTATGGCTGTGCTGGTAGCCCCATGGCCACGCCAGCTTCCCCAGCAGCAGGGCCCAGAGCGGTCCCCAAGGCCCTGTGTTAATCACAGGCTCCCAACCAGCCCGACCAGGCGGGTGACACGCTCCCCGCTCCCCGGCACGGCACGACGCCAGCCCTGCGCTTCCCCATCCCAATTATAAACAAAAACCAAAAGAGGAGGGAGGTTGGGAGCACAAATCAAACATCCCTACAGCTCCCAGGGTTTACAGGAGGGCCTCATCCTGCAGTTTGGGCAGCCAGAGACCCAGCTGGCTTCTAGCCGGCGGGGCAGGAGGGGTCCCCATGTCCCCAACCCCAGCGCCGGGCACCTCACGCACCCACAGCAGAGCTGCTGCCCCAGCACAGCTCCCTGGGCCAGGAGGGTGAGCTGAGGGCAGGAATTTGGGCACGGATCTGAGATGGGGGAGCACAGGCTCGGCCGTGCCCTGCCGCAGGGTCTGTCCTTTCTCCTTGGGGACAGCGTGGGGACAATGCACCGGGGTGGGCACCACCAACACCTCGAGGCTTCCTCCGGGCTCGGCGATGTCCAGCACCCAGATGAGTTCAGGGCTGGGTTTGCCTTCGGGATCCTTTGTGCTGACGGAGCTGGCTCGTGCTGCAGGAGCTGCGGGTGTGGGACAGCCCTGCTGCTCCAGGACGCGCCCGGTGCCGTCACCCATGGGTGCTGGGACAAGCAGCGACGCATCGGGGCTGGTGCGAGCCTGTCGCTGCCCCGCAGGGCCCCCAGAGCCCCGGTGGGAGGTTGAGGGATGGACCCAGCACCCCCACAGGGACCGAAGAGCGAGGTGAGGTCTTGCAGCTGCCCCCTGAGACATGGCTGGTGCCCCGCGGCAGGGGCAGGAGTCCAAACAGCCGGAAAGAAAACACGAAAAATTAACATTAATTTATTATTCATGAAAAAAAAAAAAAACAAACAACAACAAACGAGATTCTCTTTACATGTGTGTGGCTTATTTTTTTTTTTCTTTTTTCTTTTCCTTTTTATACAAGAGAATTTTCATTGCTTTTATTTTTTTTTTCCTCCTGGAGACAGAGCAGGGCACGCAGGCACACACAGACAGCGACGGTGGGCGCTCGCCCCAGCGGGAGGAAGCTGTGCGGATGCCAGACCCCGGGGCCAGGCACGAGGCAAGGTCCGGGGGTCCCGGGATGGGCGCGCACGAAGGCAGCAGGACAGGGACAACGCGTGACAAGGCACGGCACAGGGAGGGGAAGGCAGCTCTGGGCGCCCCCCCCCGGGGTGCTGAGCACCCCATGGCACGTGGTGGGGACCAGGCGGCACACGGGGGACACGATGACATGCTTGAGCACGACGCGGGATGGTCCTGAGCCCAGGGAGGGCTGCGAGCCACCCGAACACCCAAGGCTCCCTCCCAGCAAAGTCTCGGGGCTCGTTTCGAGCTCAGGACCCTCAGCACCCCCAGCTGGCCCCCTCCTGCCAGCTCCCGGCCCCGCCGTGCCCCCGTGCTGGGTGAGCAGCAGGAGCCGGTCCCCAGCTCTTCCCAAGCTCTCCTCTTGGTCATGGGGGAAGGAAAAAAACATCCAAACCCTGGAGAAAATACAATCATCCGCACGCCACCTCCCCGCGGACATCGAACCCGGAGCCTGTCTTTGGTTAAGGAGCACCCGGTGCCGTCTGTGCCCCCCGCATGGGATTTTAAGGGGTCGTGCACGGGGCCGGAGCCGTGCTGCCGGGCAGGCGAGGGCAGCAGGAGGTGCTCGCCACGGCTCTGAGGCCTCCAGGGCACTCGGTGGTGGCTCGCAGTGGGGTCCCCGAAGGGCTGGGTGACAGGTAGCGGCTCCAGGAGACGAGAGGCATCGAGGGCCACGCTTGTAGGGCCGCTCGGAGCGAGAGGGGAGCCGGGTCCCCCTCGCATGGCTATAGGATATTTAATTGAACAAGACCCGGCGTGAAATGCAGCGCTGGAGGAGGTGCCCCCGGGCAGCAGCCAGCCCCGCAGGGGAAGCAGCCAAGGCAAGGGGACCCTGACACGAGGCGAGCCCGCGGTCCCTGGGAGGCTGCCGAGGGAGGCGGTCTGCGCCCCAGCCCCCCTCCAGAATCGAGGCGAGGAGGCGGATAAAAAGCGAAGCAAAGGAGAGGCAAAGCCGTGCTGCGAGGCAGCCCCCGCGGGCCCCCCAAATTGTCCAGCCAGAGCCCACGCTGCGCTTGCCAGAGCCACCCTGAGGAGCCGCTCGCTGGTCCTGAGTCAACGCAGGTTGGGGGCAGCCTCTGGGGAAGCCCTGCCGAGGCCTGGCAAGTCCCAGGCCCTGGGATTGTCCGTCCCCGTCCCCCCCCCAGGGCACGGCGGTGCCGGGTGCCCCCGTCCCCTTCACCGCCGGCTGTCCCAGGGGCTCCATCCTGCTCCTCGGGGCCGGTCCGTGGCTTGCTGGGCAGTCCCCGGCCGGCCGGGACAGTCTCTCCTTCCAGAACCCAGCGTGTAGTGATAGAGGAACCAAAAAAGGTGGTGGCGGGGGGGGGGGGTCAAAGAGAGAAGAACAAACGAAGAGAGAGAGAGAAACCAGACGGAGACGCGCGAGGCTTCCCGCGCTACTGCCCCTTGGGGATGAAGGGCTCCCCTTCCTCCGGCTCCGGCCGAGGCCCCGGGTCGCTCAGGCACCGCAGCATCCGCTGGCTGCTGGGGCTGTCGCTGGTCCCCGGGGTGAAGACGTCGTCAGTGCCCGGGGAGGAAGGCTCCTTCACCCGCATCACCAGCCCCTCCTCATCCTCCTCGGGCGAGGGCGGCAGGCCGCCGCAGCCCTTGGGCACCTCGTTGGACAGATCCACGGACTCCGGGGACTGCGGCGAGGCCGGGTCGATGGTGATGATGGGCAGGTTCTCCGAGTCCGGTTTGGGTTCGTAGGCCAGCGGATCTGTGGGGGAGCAGAGAGGTGTCAGGCAGAGCCCAGCTCACGTTTTGCTGCTGTCATGAACAAATTGGGTCAACCTGGGGGGTTCCAGCAGGGAAAGGGGATCTCAGGACCTCCAGCTATAATGCGCTCCAGGTGATTGGGGTCTGGACCCCTGGGCTCACTCCCTCTTGTTTCTGAGACGCTTTTTAAGCCCTTTTTCCCATCTCCACATCCTATTTGGAAAGGCAGCCAAGGACTGCAGGGTTTGCACGGGGCGAAGCTGCCCTCTGGTGATTAAACACGGTCTCAGCAAGCACCCAAGCAGCGCAGTGCCGCGTCACGCCGAGCGGGTTACGCTCAGCCTCCTCTCCTCCAAGCTGTCCCCAAAAGCGGAGGGAAGGACACACAAGGCAGAAGAGAGACAAAGCTGGCAAAGTGAATGTGTGATGGAGAAGCCAGGAGGACAGGGGAAGGTCTGGGTGGTGGGAAATCCTGCTCCTCTCCCCAGCAGAGATTGAGAACGGTCAGAGAGAGGCAGGGCTGGGAAATACGGCTGCAGGGACAAGGTGAGGGGAGCTCTGGGCAATCCGGGTCAGAGAGCTGGCAGAGGGGACATGGGACAGCCCAGCCTCCGAGTGCTCAGCACCCAAGTGCTCAACATGACACCGAGAGCAGCACTTCCCCAGCAGCTCAGCACCACCCTACCTGAGCCGATGCGAGCCCGGGACATGGTGGGCGAGTCGAGCTTGTGAGCCGGCACCGTCAGGTAGGTCGGTTTCTGCAATGAGAGCGCAGGGGAGGCAGCGTGAGGGGCTGCCTCTGGGTGAGTGGCTGGGATGAACAGGGAAGGGGAAGCCTTCCAGGACCCCAGGCCACAGGAACGAGCAAAAAGCAACAGCAGCACGCGGAGAACAAACGCCCGCGTCCTCCCACCCGTGCTGCAAGGACTTGTTGTGAGCCTGGGATGATCAGAGGGCAGATACCCACAGACAGCACACCGCTGTCCTTCCTAGGCTGGGAAGAGCAGTCTGCATTCCTGTCCTCCCCATCCCCGCCCCAGTGTCCCCTCCATACACTTCGTTCCATCTGCCGGGCCTTCTGCCTGCGCAGGAGCATCTGGTTCCAGGCTTCCTCGTAGGGGTCAGCCACAAGCGTGTGCCGGTTGTAGGATCGCAACTGGGAAAATGCCCGAGAAAAGGAGACGGGTTAAAAACCTCGCAGAAAGGCAAAGAAAGGGCTTATCATTTCCTTTAGGGATGGGATGAAACAGCCACCAGTGTCCAAGCAGTTTGGTGGCTCGTCCCTTGTACATTATGGGGTGCCCCATCCTGACCCACCGTGACCCAGCAAGGGTTTAAACACCAGGCTCAGCCAACAAGCCAGCTCTCCCCTCAGCATTGTCCCAAGAGAAAAAGCCTCTTGGGGAGAGAAAGCCAGACTAAGAACACAAAGGGCTGAGCTCAGGGATGCCCTGGGAGAAACGCAGACCTGGCCCCGAGGGTTTCTGGCTGAAGTTGTGCTGGCCACCCCCAGGGAAGCAAAGAGGGCACGCGGGGTGCAGAGGCACCGTGCAGGGTCATGCCTTACCCTCTGCCTGGTTTTCTGCAGGTTATTGCGAAGGATTTTCCGGATCTCCTCCTCCTTGTCCTTGGACAGGACTGGAATGACGCGCTCCACGGGCACATTCTTGGGGTTGATGTTCCTGCAAGGACGGAGAGGATTCAGAGTCACAGTGGGAGAGCTCATGGCAGGGCTGAAGGGCTGCTTGCCCCGCAGCCACAAACTGGGAGTGT
Source organism: Anas platyrhynchos (assembly GCF_047663525.1). Taxonomy (NCBI): domain Eukaryota; kingdom Metazoa; phylum Chordata; class Aves; order Anseriformes; family Anatidae; genus Anas; species Anas platyrhynchos. Next base: position 3,991,271 of record NC_092610.1, read on the forward strand.
TCACCCCATAGCCAGGGCCCTTGGGAGGCTCATGGTGGCCAGGGCCGGAGAACTCACTGGATAGAGACCGTGGAGACAGCAGAGGGGATCTTGCCCAAACCCCCGCTCTCCACCAGCTCGATTGCCTGCTTCATCTCCATCTTGTGATAGAAAGCGATGAGCTGGGGCTCCTTGGAGCGCTCCCCTGCAATCAGGCACTTCTTCACGTACTTCTTGTTGAAGCGGTTCAGCCTTCCCGAGGACACGGGGGAAGAAATAGGACAATACGTCAGTCCTCCCCCCACCTCAGCACCTGCTCCCTGCTCCCCGCTCTCCTGCTGAGGCCAGCAGCAGATGGATCATCTCCCTCGAGCACGGGTCAGGAACCCCTCCAGAACCAGGCAGCCTCCAAAAACACCACGCCACTGCTCCTGCTGACAGTGGAAAGACCTGAGCTACTGCAGGGACCGGCCACCAGCTGTCCCCACACTGCTGTGAGAGCTTTGTGGTGTGACAAAGGGGTGCAGCCCCGCAGCCTCACTCAACCCAGGGCCATAAATCATCAGGGAAGGAACTTGTGCTGCTATTCCAGCCTGGGGAAAACCCTGGCCTTGGGCTGGGGCATCCTGCTAGGTGGCCATTCAAACCTTTCCCCACCTCGCCCCCAAGTCCCCCAAGCCACCGAAGCTCCGCACTCACTTGTCTTTCCAGTGGTGGTGCCCATAGTGGCCACAGATGTCCTCAATCCCCGTCAGAAGGTGATCCAGGAACTAGAAGAGAAGGCCCAGGGCGTGGGCAGCCTGCGGGGCTGCTGCCTGCCTCTCCCCACCACCCTGACACCCCCTGCCCCAGGGGTGACGGCACTCGATAGGGTGTGAAATCGGGGCTGTGGGGCCAGGATGGGCCTCAGTAGGGTGACACAGTCCCAAATGGCCTGGCTGCTGGAGGGGAGATCTGGGTTGGAGCAGGCACTGGGTGACACAGATGGGGGACAGCCCCTCGCTCCGTACCCCTTACCTCAGGCACCAATATAGGGGCAGCTCCCGCTCCATAAACCTAACGTGGTTACAGAGGTGGAGGTGGTGGAAGCAGAAGGAGAAGAGGGCTAAGGTGGTGGAGAGAGGCGTGTGAGAAGGCTGGGTGCGGCCCGTTACCTGCGTGTGGATCTCCTCGTTGATGGAGCGCTTCGTCTCCTGCTTCTTCTTCACAGCCAGCAGGTCTACCAAGGGCCGGATGGTCATGCCCTAGGGACCGGGGCAGGAAGAATCACAGAATCATCGAATATCCCCATTTGGAAGGGACCCACAAGGGCCATCGAGTCCAACTCCTGGCTCCACACAGGTCTACCCGAAAATTCAGACTGTATGGCTGAGAGCACAGACCAAACACTTCTTGAACTCTGACAGACTTAGTGCCGTGACCGTGTCCCTGGGGAGCCTGTTCCAGTGTGCGACAACCCGCTGTGAATAACCTCTTCCTGATGTCCAGCCTAAACATCTCCTGCCACAGCCTGACACCATTCCCTCACGTCCTGTCACTGGTCACTAAACAGAACAGATCAGTGCCTGCCCCTTGTGAGGGAGCTGTAGGCCGCCATGAGGCCTCCCCTCAGCCTCCTCTTCTCCAGGCTGAACAGGCCCAGTGCCCTCAGCCGCTCCTCGTAGATCTTCCCCCTCAGGCCCTTCACCATCTCTGTAACCCTTCCCTAGGGAGGTCAGGCCTCTCCCCACCACGGAGCTTAATGTGCCCTGCAGGAGCTGGCTGGGTTCAGCACGGTGTCACTTGTGAGCCTGACGAGCTTTGCAAACCAAAAGGAGGACAGTGGCAGAGGCTGTGGCCACGCTCCTTGGCTCTCCAGACACACAAAACGCTCGCTGGCCCTCCGTAACCGCAGCACGACCACCTGCGAGCCACCAACCTGCACGAAGACCGTGAAGAAGATCACTGTGATGATGGCCGTGAGGAACATGTCCCTCATGTCAAAGTGCTCGTAGTCGAGGAGGTAGCAGAGGGAGAAGGCGATGGCTCCCCGCAGCCCCCCGTAGGCGATGATGAACTGGTCCTTCGGCGTCAGCTTCACAATTCGGAACTTGTTGATGAACCAGGTGAGGACCAGGACGCCTGGGGGAGCGGGGCAGGACCTCAGGTGAGCAGATGGTGAAGGACACCCCCGGTCCTGAAGAAGCCCCCCTCCCAGAGCCCAGCTTGCAGGCCAGAGCAGTGTCATACCCTCAGGGCCGCAGCTGCAGGCGGGTGCTCTCCTGCTCATCCCAACCCCATGTCTAGGGCAGTCTTGGCCTCACCCCATCTTCCTGCAAAGCCAACCACCAGCAAGGTCCAATGCCCACGGTGGAGCAGTGCTCCACCAGTCAACCCCAGTCTCCCCAGCAAGGCACACCAGGACCTCGTAGCCCTGGAGCGGCCCCAAGGACCTTGTCCTCACAGCGGGACCTCACCTAAAACCCTCGCGATGAGGCAGAAGAGCAGCGTGCTGATGACAAAGGTCCAGTTCCAGTAGTGCTGGCCGGCCACGGTGGAGACACCCAGGAAGATGAAGATGAGGGTCTCGCTCACGCTGCTCCACATCTTGAGGAAATACTTGATGGTGGTGTGGGACTTGTGGGAGATGTTGGCTTCCACGTAGGGCCGCATGACCACGCCGGAGGCGATGAGCCTAGGGGCAAGGTCGGGGCACTCAGCAGCCATGGGGACAGTCCCAAGCCCTGGCCCTGCAGGACAGGGCTTGTGAGACACCAGCAATTATCCAAGGCCTCCAGGGAAGACAACACAAGGCTTCTCCTTCCCCCTAGTAGGGCAGGAATGAGAATTGGAGCCAGGAAGCACAAAACCATGGCATTTTGAGTGCTCAGCAGGCCCTGCCCACTGCCACGTGCCCAGAAGAATGGGAAATGGGCTGCCAGTGCTTTGGGATCCGCTCAGGACAGTCTCTTCCCTCATCTGCCTTCATGCATATCCTGGCTCAAACACACCTCTGGCCCTCGTCGGGCACGCACTGGGGTGTGCTGGGACCGCCACAGAGAAAATGTGGTTACACCAGAGAAAATCCTCCGAAAACGGGGTCCTGCCCTGGGGACAGGAGGGCATCTCATCCCACCCGTGCCCAACTCACGCCATGATGCCAGAGAGGTGGAAGAGCTCAGCAGAGAGATAGGCCATGTAGCTGTAGAGGAAGACGAAGAGGGGCTCGATGACTCGGATGTGGGAGGTGAAGCGGGAGGTGAAGGCAGCGACCAGCCCGTAAATGACGCCCACAAAAACGCCGCCCAGCGACACCACGAAGAAGCTGAGGAAGCCGAGGATGATGTCGATAATGGTCACCTGCTCAAAGTTGGCAAACTCCTCGAAAAGGTGGTAGAGGACCTGGGGATGAGAAGGGAGAGGGGGGTTTCAGGCTGCCCTGCTGCCAACAGACACCCTCACCTTGGAGGAGAGCTGCTCAGGGACAGCATCGACACGGACGCAGCCCCACGGGGGGCAGCTCCCCGTTCTCCATGGCTTGCAGGGACACGGAGCAGCTGGACACGTGTCCAGGACAGCTCTGCTCCCCAGCACTCACTCAGGATGGGCTTCGGTCAAGGATGAGCCAGCAGGAGACCGCTCCTGCTTCCCAACAGGATGGATCCAGGCTGGGGGACCCCCAAGAGACACATGGGGAGAAAAGCCAGCACCTGCCCTGCTCAGCACGGAGAACAGCCCAAACCTTTTTGCTGGTTTGCTGCCAAAAGGGCAATGAGGAGCCCACTCCGGGCTGCATCTCCCACCCCCAGATGCATTTACTTGAGAGATTTTAAAGCAGAAGCCAAGGTGTCAGGAGGGGGACACTGGTTTCTGAGCATCCCACACAGATACTTGAAGCGGTGAGAGGGCAAGGTGCCAGCTCCAGCCTGCCAGAGCTGATTCCTCGGGCACGGGCAGGGACAGATGTGACAGCAGAAGGCAGAAGCATTCCCCAGGGATGGGGAGCGAGGACACAGACCCTGCAGGGAGCCCCCCGGCCAAAAGGGGAGAACAACGCCTGGGAAAAGCCCCGTGCTGGGACAGCGCGTTCCTCCTCACCCTGTGCAGCACGCCGAGCAGCCAGCCCTGAAGCAGACAGATGGGATGTGGGAGAAGAGCCAGGAAAAAGCAGTGGGCTAGACGTAAATTTAGAGGTCAGCACTGCAGAGAGGAGGACGCCAGGCTGACAGGCACACCAGCAACTGGACACAAGACGTCCTTTGGAACCAGCACAGCTCCTCCGTGCTCCTGCTCGCCTCCGCTGGGCGGACAGGCAGGGTCCCTGCACAAGGGGCCCAGGAAAGCAGCGTCCCTTGGTCCCCTCCCTGCATGTCCCCTCGCCCTGCAGCTGGGAGCAGAGCGAGCAGAGGGGCTCCAGGCTCATCACCGAGATGCAGCAGCCGGCTGGGCACGTGCTCTCGGCTCCCCCAGTCTGCCAAGCACAAAGTTTCACCTTAAACCACCTCTGCAGTGTTTTAGGCTGCTATCTTTAGCTCTGCACCTGCAAAAGGTTAGAAGCGAGCAGAGAGCTACGTGGCCCAGCTGGCAGGAGGCACCTCGGAGCTCACCGGTGCCAATCCCGGTGTCACACCAAAGCAAAACCCCGTCCCCTCGTCCAGCCCCCGGGCTCCACTTACGACGGTGACGGCGTCGTTCAGCAAGGACTCCCCGAAAACCAGGATGTGCAGCAGCTCGTTGATGTGAATCTCCTCAAAGACAGCCAGCACGGCCACCGGGTCCACGGCCGAGATGATGCTGCCGAAGAGGAGGTTGGCCAGGAGGCCGATGTGGTTGAGGCCGCTGCCGCCGATCTGGCACACGGCGTACATCAGCCCCCCCAGGAAAAAAGCGTTCCAGAGCGTCCCCACCACGGCGAAGATGAGGATGGTGCCCAGGTTCTCGGTGAACTGGCGCAGGGGGAGGAAATAGCCGGCGTCCAGGATGATGGGCGGGAGGAGGAAGAGGAAAAAGATCTCGGACCTGAGGATGGGGGGCTTCTCGCCCACCCCTTTGATGAGCCCGCCGACCAGGAGCCCCACCACGATGAGCAGGCAGCTCTCGGGAACGATGTTGGACACCGAGGGGATGACATGGAAACCTGGAGGGCAGGAGAGAGCAAGGCACATGTTGGGGGCAGGAACGGAGGGAGGGCACCCCATGGGAGCGCGGGGCCAGTTGCGTGCCTCAGTTTCCCCTTCTAACCCCCTTTTTCCCCATGCTCCCAAGCTGTAAAGCAGAAACTGCAGCTCCACCAGGCTCACACACCCTGGACATTGCTTTTTCACAGGCCAGAACCCAGCAGAGCCCCAGCCCAACACCTGGTGGCCGCAGCCTGGGGTCTCCGGGGCCCCCCAGCCCCTGTGCCAGCCGCCCGCGGCACAGGCGGTTCTCACACAAGCTGTCGCTGGCCCCAGCTCTTCCCGTCAGAGTTACTAATCCCGAGCACACGTAGGCACTGGCATTTCTCTCCCGTCAGACGGCAGGCTGCCCACACGGATGCCGTTACAGGCTCTGGCAGGAGGCGGCAGCGCCATCCCTGGCCCCTGGTGCCCGGCTCCTACCCGAGGCGCTCCGTGCCTTGCCCTGAGCACGTGGCAGGATTGGAGCAGCGCTGGGGGGGTTTTGGGGACAGCAATTTGAGCAGCTTCTTGTTCCTCCTCCTGCCAGCTTTGGGAGCAAGCAGGGAAGTTTTACATGGCACGTTGCAGCGATGCCTGCTGTCCCTGCAGACACTGGCACAGAGGCAGGTGGGACATATCTCTGGGGAGCAGAGCTATTCCTTGGGGTGCGAGGTAAGGCAGAGCTCTTTATTCCCTTTTGAACCAAAGCTTGACCCCAGATGCAGGTCTCTGAGCCAGCCACGACCCATGGGCACGCCACGCAGCCACCAAAAATCCTGCAGCAATGTGGGCACCCGACACGGCAGGCAGCGCAACGCTGGGCACAGCAGCGCTTCCTCCGCTGTGCTGATACCCACAGAAGGATTTGGGACCAGAGGTTTTCCTGGACACCCTCCCAGGATTTATAATTATTATTTTGAAGCGAGGCACATTTGTTCCCTGGCAGGGGAATCGGTTTAAAATAAGGAACCCTGACTTGGCATCCCTGATGTTCCTCAGTTCCTTCCGGCCGTGCGGCTGTGCCATCTGCACATCGTTTCACAGCAGATAAAAAAAAAAAAGAAATAATAAAAAATAACAATAAAAACCTCCCTCCTGAGGCAGGCGCCTCACCACCAGCACATCACTGACCCGGAGCCACTGAGCTGGCGGCGAGCCCTCACCTTCCCTGAGCCCGCAGGACAACGGCTGCGCCCCGGTGCCGGCTCATCCGTCCTCCACCAGCAGGGACGGCGCCGCACAAATAGGGCCGGGGAGGGAAAAGCTTCCCCCGTGCCTCCCCAAACACCCTGCAGTGAGTCAGCTCCAAGGATAGGAGCAGATCTCCAATTGCTGTCCAGCTGAAAGCCCGGCACCATGGAGGATGGAGGGTTCATGACACCTGGAGCCCCCACAACGGCCTCGGCACAGCGCAGGCGGCTCGGGAAGGTCTTGGGTTTTGTGGCAAGGGGCAAGGAGCCCAGTTTCTCTCTCTGTTTTGTGACAGCAGAACCATATGGGCAGGAGGACTGCGGTCCCTGCACCACCACGGGGCTCAACCCACTCTCAGCAAAGCCCCCCTGGGGATGGGGGGAGCGGGGCAGTCGTGGCCCCCCTCAAATCCCTTCCAGGAGGGGCTGCTGCAGCCCTGGGGAGGTTTGGGCACGAGGGGACGTGCCCGAGCTTCCTCCAAACGCTCTGCCAGTGTCTGGCCATCCACACTCAGGGATTCCCGGACTGGGTACAGTTCCTGATTTACCCCCATGGGATTTTAATTCAGTCCCCAGCCCCCCCTGGAGCCCACACAAGCTCTGAGCACCCCAAAGCTCAAAGCCGAGCGGCCCCACGGTGCCGGACGGTCACACACAAGGGGGGCAGCCGTGGCCCAAGCCAGAGCGGAGGTGATAATCCCTTTTCCTAGCACAGCTCGTTGGAAACAACCAGCTCTTCTAGCACACTGGGCAATTGCATGTCTCAGCATATGCCATCCCTGGCCGGAATAAAGTTTAAAGCTACACAAGCAGCGAGAAGCCTGCAGCAAATTGGCTTTCGCTTGCTGGGTACGCTCAATCATGAATAAAACACAAACACTGACAATTAAGCATCTCTCACTTCTTCCCCACAGGCCCCAGGATCCCATTAAACTGGAACATTCGCGTGCTGATGTGAATTCAATGTTTTAGAGCCTTTTTGTAGGCCCCTAAAAATACATTCACATGGGCTGCATGTTAATTATGCCTCTGATTTCGCTGAATCTCAGCCATTTTCGCTCCCCACTTTCCCCGCTGAGTATTTTTAGAGCGCTTGAAAGCTCCTCGGCACCAATCTGTTGCTGGGATCCTGCAGGGATGCTGCTCCCGGTGCCAGGCTGGCATCCCGTGTCGGGGACAGGGACGTTCGTGGGGAGAAATGCAGCTGAGCTCTGGCTGCGAGGGACCCAGGTGAGGTGGGGGAAGCGGCCAGAGCCCAGCTCTGCCTCTGCATTTCTCTCCTGGAACAAAAGGGGGGCTGCAGCAGGACGCTGCACGTGGCCGGGACACATCCAGGGAAGAGGGAAGTGGATTGAGCCTTACGGAAACCTCCTGCTCCTGCTCCCAGCTGCCAGGGTTTTGGTAAAGGGTTATTTGCCAAGGCTGAGCTGTGCCGGGTACCTGCTGCCACCCTCCTCTCCCCCTTCCCTCGCTACCTGGCACAAACACGGCTCTGCACAAACCGGGACTCATTTACTGCAGCTCCCCTCTGTGCGTGCTGCAAACCCCTCCTCTGCCTCCAGTGCAAACCCAGCAGGAGCTGAGAAGCAGGGCAGGCACAGAAACACCTGCAGCACTCCTTTTTTTTTTTTTTTTTTTTTTTCCCCTGTTTTAAGCACCAACTGCTTTTTTGCCGCAGCAAAAGGGCAGGAGGCTGCATCCGTGCGGGGTCCCAGCGGGAACCCCAGCGGGGAGGGCGCTGCCTCACGCTGCTGGCACAAGAGGAGCTGCCCTAAAGAGCGAAGGGCACGGATGGAGAGGCTGCTTGGACACCAGATGCATGCAGCACCCATCACACCGCTGCCAGGACACCCTGAGCCACCAAATCCTGCAGGAGCAGAGGGGACGAGGCAGCCTGGTCTCCGACAGATGGATGGAGAAGCACCTCTGGGTTTCTGCAAGCCCCACCAGCAGGGAACTCCTTCTGGACCCCTTTTCCCCCCCTGCCCTAATGGTGACCCCCAGCACAGAGCGTGCGCAGCCACTCGTGATTCCTGCCTTGGAAAACAAACCCCACAGAGGCGGTTCCTCCGCTATCAAAGAACATCACAACTATTAAAAGCAAGAACAGTTGAGTAAACACCAACCTCGACGGCCTAGGCAAACACGGAAAGGGAAATCTGCAAGTTAATGGCTTCTGTTCCAAGGGTTCCTTGTCCACATCACGCATCCTGCTCCTACCCTGCCTGGCGTGGGACTGCCCAGCCCCTGCCCTACAAGGCAAACACGGGGACTCTGCGAGCTCTTGGCTGGGTCAGAAACCAGCTGTGGGACTGGTTTCCCAGCCTCACCATTAGCAAAGGTCGAGGAAGGACGTTTGGAAATCACAGAGCTTCGTAAAAGAGATTAACCAAGGGCTGCTCCGCGCCCCAGCAGGCACAAGGCTCCCATCTCGGCTGCTCCATGTGCTACCGGGGGGGCCCAGGCTGCTTTCCCCAAGGACCTCGATGCTGACGGATGCAGCACCACGTAAATATTTACTCCCAACCCAACAGCCTGGGAGAGACTCCAACCTACATGCGTGTTTTTTTTTCCTCCCTTCCTTCGCCGTAACTGGGTTGCAGCGGCGCTGTCGGCTGGGCAGGTGCCGTGCCTGGCATTATATAAGCCCTGTCCCACTGCGTCTGCTCCTTCCCTGCCTAACGACTCGAAACCTGCCACATCTCATCTGCCCCCACCTCCTTCCCAAACCCCAGCCCGAAGGGACACGGTGCTGGGAAGCAGCCCAGAGGCAGCAGCCGCCGAGCGCAGCTCTCCGAGCGACCCGGACCCCACACGAGCGTGTGCCACTCTGGCACCGCAGCTCCAAGAGGCGATCTGAGTGCCCCAAGCTGCTCACAGCCCTTTGGAAATCTTCTCTCCAGGCCAAAAGTGGCCAATTTGCTGCTCTCCAAGCGCAGCCCACTTGAGAGCCGCCCCAGGAGCTGGCAACCCGCTGTGAAAGGGGGCCCAGCAGCACCTCCCGGCGCTCAGCCCAGCCTCACCCCACAGCAGAAAGCCCCCAGGACCAGGGGCACGGCGTGCCCATGGGGTCACCTGCCCGCCAGCAATTCCCCCATCCCACCCACCCCGTGCTGTCCCCTCTCGCCATGCTGCAGTACAGCTCCGTGTGGCACGGGATCCAAGGTCGGGCTTAGTCACGGCTCTGGCAGCGCTCCCCTGCTTTAAGGACCTTTCCCAAAGCAGTGGAGAAGGAATGTTTTAATAGTGTTTTAATCAAATCCTTTAAAAGAATGCTGATGGAGAAAGAAAGGAGAAGCCTTTATGCGCTTATGCCCTATGCCATGAGCTCCCGCCCCGGGGACATGGCTGGAGCCTGAGCCACAAAACTCCCCGGTCCCTAAAAAATTGCTGATGGTCAGGAGCCAGAAATAAAAACCACCAGGCTCCGTTTTCACGCTGTTTGCCAGGACCCGAGGCACCAGGGGCTGGCAGGACTCAAAAGGCGAGCCCACCCCTCAGCTCGCCCAGTGCTAAGCCCAGTTTTCCACCAGTGTTCCCAGCATGACCTCAGGTCACGTTCCAGTGCCCGGTGATGCCCGCAGGGTACAGGGACACTGCGTGCCCGCCCTGGGGACCAGCATTATCAGGTCCCAACAGCTCCCAGAGCTGCCACAGGCTCACATCCACGATCCCAGAGCTGGATTGCTGCAGGGCATTGCATCCCAACCTGCATCCCAACACTGGAGGGCAAAATTCACCCCGTGCACAGCCCTCCTCTGCACCGGGAGCGCCGGCAGCCACGAGGGGAGGCAGCGCACGGCGTTGGCACGCTCACAGTTCGATGTCACGCTCCTGCGGCTGCACCCCCGGCTTCCCGAGTGCCCACGCAGCGAGATTTATGGCAGAGCCACGCTGCTTCCAGGAGGATGTCTGCTAGCTGAGAGGAGGCACGAGAAACGAGGCCAGTTACAAAAACACCCCCCTTCCCAGGGCTTCAGGAGTCTACAGGAGCTGCTGCAGGGTTTGGCAAGTGTGTGGAAGCCCCTGGGGAGAACCCACAGGGTTACCAGGCGGGGATTACACGGCCCTTCCACCCCCTGGGAGATTTGTGCCGAGAGGAAGGAGGTGAGCACGGGGTTAGGCTGGACGAGGAGGTCCCAGAGGTGTACCATGGCCATGCCACCGCGCTCGCTGCAGCCCCGGGGACCCCACGGTGGGACCGGTGGCATCGTGGCTGGGGCAGGGATGTGCTGGAAAAGCCCAGGGAGAAGGCACCAAGCCGGGAAGGAGGCAGCGAGGGGGGGCAGGCATGCTCAGCAGGGCTGCCCTTCTGAAGGACACTGCAGAGAGCACCGGCTGAAGGAGGCACACGTGGCTCAGCAGCGCCAGGGGCCCTCCAAAAGCCACTTTAACCCTTCTGGGCAGCAGGCTGGCTGCAGCCAGGTGGATCCTGCTCCATCAGCAAAGCCACCAGCCGGTGGTGACAGATGCAGGGAGGTGCTGGCTCCTTCCCTCGTGACACGGGAACAGCGGAGAGCCCCGACACACGGATGCTTTCCTGGGTAAGCCCCAGATGAAGCCACCCGTGTGTCACCAGCCACAGGGGCTGGGCACTTGCAAAGCCATTTCCCAGCCCACCGAGGCACTGCCAGGGCCGGAGGGATGGAGCCGGGCGGTGCCTGCACAGGGAGGCCAAGGACAGGACCGGGACCTCGGAGCCAAGCGGTGTCCGGGGGATTTCTCACAATTCCCCCTCCAGCAAACCCAACCCCTCGCAGAGCAGAGCTGCACCTCGGATCACAAAATCGGGTGCTGCAGTGGGGAAGGCTTTCCAATTCTGCATTTTGGGGTGGCAAAGGGTTGAGGATGCGTGAGCAAGGTGCAGGCAGGGCTAAAGCCCTGCGTGGATGGAGGAACAGAGCCCTGCTGCCAGCTCTCCTGCCATGCTGCTGTCTCGTTAGCTCCTGCCTTACCCGCCAACTGTTTCCCACAGCAGACCTCTCGTGCTGCTGAGGCCCCACATTCCCTCCCTCTCCATGGGTCCCCCCTGCCCCACGGGGCCATCACGGCACCGGGATGCTGTCCCGGGGGACGTCTGCCCCATGACACAGGGCTGGCAGGGGACAAGGAGCTGGTCCCTGCGCTCTGCCAGCCCTTCCCTTGGTGCGTGGGAGCTTTTAGGGCATTCACAGCCTGTGGTTGTAGAAACAGCCGTGATTCCAGCTCTCTGGTGTTCCTCCTCGCTGTACTGCCCGCTGGGGCTGCGAGGAGAGGGCTCCCCATGGCGCAGCAGCACAGCTCCCCGGGGCCTCGCTGTTGGCAGCCCCTCTGCTCTCAGCTCCCAGCTGCAACCCATCAAGACCGCATTTTGCAACCCGTCCCCGAGGGAAATAACCCATCCTGTGCTCCCAGACCCTGACCGTGGCTCCAAAAAAGGAGCCAGATTCCTCTCTCCCCTGCGCAGCGGCGAAGCACCCGGCCATGCGCCGCCGCTGCCGTTGTCCAAAGCTCAGCCAGGCTTTGCTGATTGCTCCTGGCCTGCAGCACGGCCTCCTCCCGGGACGTCTCGTGGCTGCTCTACGTGCGTCTGGCCTCCGTCTGCCTCGTAAAACGGAGAGGATCCTGCGAGCAGCCTGCGCACACGGAGCAGGGAGCAGGGCACGGAGGGAGGAGACGGAGCCGTGCGCACCCGGCCCCGCTGCCGCTAGCAGACGGAGCGGGGAAGTCTCCAGGGAAGGGGATGAAAATTGAACTCGCTGCGAAGGAATTAAAGAGCTGGTGATTTACGCCTAAAAATAGAGCAGAGCCACAGCTCCTGTCACCCTGCAAGGGGAAGTGGGAAAAGCACGGCACTTAAATTGGGAGGCTCAGGTGGTGAGGCTGGAGCCTGGGAGCCACATCGTGGCTCCCAGGCTCCAGCCTCACCACCTGAGCCTCCAACCCTCCGGGGCACCAAATGGGCTCGCTCGGGGACTGCCCAGCCCGGGCAGCTCGGTGGGGCTGGTCACAAGCCCTGCTCTGCTCCACCACGGAGCAGGCAGCATTTTCGTGCAAGTCCAGGTCTCCTGAGGACACTTCTGCAGCTCCGGCGGGCTGCCGGCAACGATCTGTGTTGGCTGGGGGAGACCTTTTAGAAAAGCATCCCATGGCCTCGATGCATAGAATGGAAATCTTTTGATCTTCCCCTCCGAAATGCCATTTTCTGCTCGGGAGTTGACGTTTTACCTCTAGTCTTTAAGGTACAGGTACATAAAAAGCTCGCAAGCAGAACGATTTGCTCCAGATCAAACAAAACGTTCTGTGCAACCCTCATTATTTTCCTGTGGCTAATTAGGAGGAAAAGCCAAGAAATGGGAACTTAATTAATTTAGACTGCTTCTCGTGACTCACTGAGTTAATGCAGATCCCGCAGCGGGGCTGCAGGGCCAGCACCCACCCAAAGGCTCAGGACGGAGCCGCCCCTGGCCTGGATCCCTGCAGGATCCGTCCCCCCCAAACACACGGAGCCCTGGCTGGCTCCCAAACCTTGACGACGAGCTCGATTACACACATATCCCTCCAGAAACCACCTTGGTGCTGCATGGCAGCCAACAGCCACTTAGCCCCGTTGCTATTTGCTGCAGATATAGCCTTTATTCTTTATTTTTTTTCAGGTCCGACGTTCCCATCCCGCAGCCCTTGCTCAACCAGCCAGTCCCCCCGCCCAGCCGCTGAATTGCTCCTTGTTTTCCTTCCCTTCCAGCAAACAGACTGGGGGTGAAGGGAAGGGAGTTTGCTGCGATAGGAGATCAATAGGTGCCTGGCACAGCCTCCAGCTCGTCCAGGCTTGTGTGCTCAGCCCGTCTGCCTACAGCAAGGCAAACGTGCACGAGAAGGTGACCTGCCCGGCCCCGGCTGCTCTACAAGAGATAAGAACGGTGCTGATAGCGCTGGGACGACTCCTGAATGAGTCAAACCCCGAGAGCTCCACAGCCTGCATCAGGGGAGAGCCTTCATCCCAGGCAAAGGGCTCAGGGTGCCTCCGCACCTCGCCAGGAGGGGCTGGTGAGGGTAGACAAGTCGAGGCACCCTGCACCCCCCGGGTGGCTGGAGGAAGCACACATGTACTTGCCTTTCTCCCAGCTCATCTGGGGGCTTTCAGAGAGCACAGCCCATGCTCCACAATGGAGTAAACAGAGAAAATGTGGAAGCCAGAGCCTTCCTCCTCAGCAGGATGCTGTGAGAGCTCCTCGTGCCCTTTGTGCGCCGAGGACAGGAGCCAGAGCGTCAGCACGGCTGGCCTGGCACGCTGCAGGATCCAGGGACAAGGAGAAGGACAGCTCAGAGCCTGTCCGAGGTGAGAGGCTGTGCTTTTCCATGCCCAGAGCCTTTCAGAGAGAGGTTCTTTGGAGCCATTTAATGCGTTCTGGCTGCTAGGACGAGCAACAGCCAAAGGGACTGGTGATACCTGGAGCGGGTCTGGTGTGCCATGGAACCAGCCGTCGCTGCAGGGCACCGGGGGCACTGCTCCTCTCCATCCTGCCCCTGGTGGGAAGGGCTCAGAGCACGAGGAGCAGCCCACGAACCCCACGTGGGTCCGGACCAGCTTGGCAGGGCAGGGCGAGGAGTCCTGGAAAGGGAAAAGCCTCTTCTGGTAACCCAGCGCCTGCAGCAACTTTACGCAGGAACGTGCCTCTCAGCCAGCCCGTGGTGCCAGCGCCTTGCTCTTTCCTTGGAAGCTCTCATGTGGCCCCCCCAGGGCTGCTGGCTCCAACGAGGGCCATGGCAGGCGTTGTCTGGCCCCAGGGGGATACAGGAGGGCCAAACTTCATGCCCTGGTGGTGCAGCCCCCTCCTAGCCACAGGTAGCACCAGCAGAGAAACGCTCACAGATGCTTAAGGTGCTGCCCCCCACCAGGAAAACACAAGGTTGTGTTTTAGTGCAGGGCTGGATTTGGGGATGCAGAAGTGTCCCGAAAAGATGAGCAGTCTGGGGAACGCAACCAAATGCGCCCCTTCATCCTGCAGCAGCTTCAGGCAGGGGCTGCGAGCAGATGAGCCACGCTCCCTGCCTGCCCTGACGCCCCTCCGTGCGTGCACCCCCGCACAAGCAAAACTCCCCCCTCGGCGAGGGAAACCTCGTTCCCCCTGCACAGAGCCCTGCTGGAAGGTCGCAGGGGGTGAGGCCGCTGCGCTGCAGCCAAATGAGATGCTGGTGCCTTGGGACCTTGACGGCAGCGCTGCAGTACTGCAGCGCAGGAGGAGGAGGATGCAAGGAGCCCAGGCACACGAGGCAGCTCTGAATCATCTGCAGGCACCCTGGCTAGCAGCCTGCCAGGAGGGGTGCAGCACCCTGCAGAGAGCTGCCGTGCGCACTCACAAACAAGCTGCTTACGCAAACGGCAAGAGCAACGACGACGACGAGAGCTCCCTTTCCTGGAGCCCAACGCAGACCGAGCACGCAGGCACCCAGAGCCCCTCCGGCACGGAGCTGGGGACGGCTGCCTGCTGCTGGATTTGCAATTTGCCAGCTCAGCTCTTCCCTCCCTTTCTTCCCAGGCACCCAGCAGGGCACAGCTCGGTGAAACCCGCTGAGACCTTTGCAGGGAGGATCTGCAGGCTCCCAGCTCACCACGCCTGGGGATCCCAGCGGCTTACCCAGCACCATGCCGCGGCACAACAACGCACCGGGGCTTTCCCTCGCAGAGCAGCGAGCCCAGCACAGAGCTGGAACATCTCGATGCTCAGCCTCACCACATCCTCCCCACGCCGGCTCACGCTGTGCAGGCGCTGCCTTCCGCACCCCGTCCAGCTCAGAGGATTTCCTGCTGGAAAACCAAAAGCGAGGGTGCCCCCGGCGAAGGCTGAGCTCTTCCCAAATTAAACCTCGCTGCCCTGACCAGGAATGCCTGCTCACAGCCAGCTGAACCCGAGCACTCTTTAATCTTCCCTCCCCAGCCCTAATTAACCACGACGAACTGACATGAAACGCTTTGCCCCGCTGTGCTGCGCCGTGCCGCTGGCAGCAAACCGCAGCGGCGGTGCTGGTGCCCTTGGGCAGGAAGGGGCCTGTCCTGAGCCTCTGCACCAATTTAATGCCACTTGTGCCAACCTCAACCAGCCTGTGCAGGGCTCAGCCCACTCAGCACTGCCCCGGAGAGCTGGCCCTGACACGGGGCACGCAGCACAAGCACAACACTCAGGGGAGAGCAGCAGGAGAGCTGCCACGTGGGATGGAGCTGGCCTCCAGGAGAGGACAGGACAATGAGGCTGGGGCAGCCCAAAGCCTTCCTGTGTCCCACAGGTCCTTGTCACCCAGTTGGTGGCATCTAGGCTGGGTTGACAGAGTGCTGCTGAAGCACACCGGGCTGGGCAGCACCAACTCCAGCACAAAGCATCCGTGCGCCGCAGGAGAGCACCGTGGCGGTGATCTGCGGACAGGAGCGCTTAGCAGAAGCACTTGAATTTGTTTGAGAGCAGGGAGAACTGCTGCAACAAAAGGCACGTCCCCTCATTTTATCTCCGAAGCACTCACAAGAAATTAACAGATCAATTGGGAGTCTTTTACAGAGCTGGTATTAATTTCCTCTCAGCTGTAAAAAGGAAATGAGAAACAAAAGACATTAAATGGACTTGCCCGCGTCCCCAAGCGAACAGCGTGAGAGCTGGCATCAGAACTCAGCAGCTCCCAATTTCCAGTCCTATGTTTAGATAATGCCTCCCCTTCAAACCAAAAGGAAAGCCAAGGGCACTCTGCACGAGGAGCAGACACAAAGGAAGAGCTCCTTGCTCTTACAGGAGGGACCCGTGGCGCCCTGGACTGTCACCCAACGGCTCCAGAATTTCAAGCAGGGAGGAAACACAGAGCCACACGGAGATGCTGCTGAGGGAAGCAGTGATGCCTGGCATCTCAAAGAGCCCTGGGCTGCTTGGTGTCTTGAGGAGCCCTCTCCCAGACCTCGTGGGGCAGAGCTGCGAGCGCAGCAGTGCCCCTTTGCCCCCCGATGGGAACGAGGGAGGTGTAACGCAGCCTCAGCGGGGCTCCTGCTCAACGAGATGCTGCAAAACCCAACATCCTCCAGAGGAGCTTTGGAAAACCACTCAAGGAAGGAATTGCTTGGCGCTAGGTGCCAAGCTGGATATGAAAAACCTCCACCGAGTCCAAGGTACCCCCGGTAGCCCCGGTCCCACCAGCTCGGTGCCGGCGTTGCTCCGGCGGGCACATTCCCCGGCCGCTCCCAAGCCAGGGGCTGGGATTACCAAACCTGCCGAGAGCCTGCAGAGCGGCTCCACGCTCCCTTTTGCTAAGGCGTGACCGGGTAAACCTGCCCCTGCCCGTGGCACTGCTCCAGCAGCAGCTGGGCACACGGGGCCAAAGCTCTTCTGCGGCTGCTGCAGGGCTCAGGCTGAGCCCGCAGCCTCGTCCCCGGCCCAGTGGCATCGCACCGGCACGCTGGGGGCACGGCGCATTTACCCCAAAAGCCTGAATTTTCTATATGGCAACAGCATCCTCGTCTGGGTCTGCATCCTCCACCCGCATCAGGGAGGGGACAGCAGCCGGAGCAGAGCTCTTTGAGACGGCCCAACAAAAGGAGGGCTACCAAAAACCGTTCCAACTCCATGGATAAAGGGCCAGGAGCTAAACATAACCGCTCGGCAGCCGAATTGTTCTCAGCCTTCTTCAGCTGCTGCAGCGTGCGCTGGATGCCACGAATAGCTGGGCTAGGAGGGGTCGGTGCAGCCGGGCTGGCTGAAGCTGTGGGCTTTCTGCAAGAAAACTGTCCACGTTACCTTTGTAGAGCACAAAGCTGAAGCTCACACCGCTCCGTGAAGATATTGGACTGCTCTGGAGTCGGAGACACTCAAGGTGATGTTCGGAGACTGCTGGCCGCCCAAAATAAGACTGCAGTCGCTCTCCCAGCTTCTTGCCTTCAACCACACGGTGCCGCATTTATTAACTGGTTCCTGCTGGCCCTTGGAGCCCCAGAAAGAGTTAAACCCCCCCGAGCCCAAGGTGACCACTGGTAAACTCCCCAGGCCGAGCAATGCCAATCGCCCTTCCCAGGAAGGGCAGATTTCCTCCGGGGAACAGGGGCAGGAAAGACAAACAAAAGCTTTGCAGGAAACAACCTGCTGGTAGCCACTGCGACCATGGGGAGGATGCGATTGCAATATCTCCCCGATTACTACCGGACTTGGCGAAGCCAGACAAAGCCCCAGCACCTGCAGCACACGACGGCGGCGAGCCGGGAGCCGGAGCGAGCGTCCAGCCACTTATCCTCTTCCTGAGCATCCCGCGGGAGCTGCCGTGACGCAGTTCCACGCCGGGATCCGAGGGGCTGACAAGTCCCAGGGGCCGGGAGCCACCTCTTCAGGCACCGTTTCAGCCTTCCTGCGCTGCGACACCACCGCTCCTCCAGCATCCTTCCCGAGCAGGAGCGTGCACGGTGCGATTTCACGCCCAGCCAACCTAAAACGCGTGCTCCTGGTTGCAGATGCTCTTTTCCATGCAGCATTTTACAGGCATGAGGAGCCCAGGGACCAGGACTGCAGAGGGAAACTGAGGCTGGATACTCCAGCTCTTCTGCTTAAAGGTCTGTGCACGCCTAAGCCTGTGCCTGTGGCGTTTGTGCTGCTAAAACCTCCAGCAGCAGGGCGAGAAGCTGCCTGCTCCGCGGATTTGTCACCGAGATTTGGCATGTCGTGACTCCTAAACAATTCCAAGCCCTGAAAAAACCCCGCTGGAAATCTCCAAAAGGGAGCCTGCTACTGCAGATGTGCCTCTTGCAGGCTTAACAGAGAGAGGGGAATGATTTCTCTACCACCACCCACTATTAAGTGGAATTCAAGAGCCGTCCCTCGAGGCTGATTGTGTTACGACTTTCTGGAGACAAAGCCTGGTGCATGCTATGATGTTTATGAGTCACTCCTGGGCAACCCAAGGAAACGCATTTGTTCCCTTCTGATTACGAGAAGCATTTTGTACTCTTCAACTTTCCACTCCGGGATCAACTTCCTGAGCCTTCGGTCAGCCCTGTCCCCATCACACCCATCGTGCAAGTGGGCCAAGCTCTCTAGGAGGCAACCCCGAGCCACGTGGGGACGTCTCACCAAAGCACAAGCTGCCCAATTCTCCCTACGAGGCTGTGAGCAGCGATCAATCTTTGATCTCACCACTGCTGAGCAACCCGCAGCAGCAACGTGTGCGTGCCTGCCTGCCTGCCACGAGTTTAATTTCAGTTCTTCGCTCCCAAGCAGAAGCACACGGGTGTTCTTCTGCCCCAGGACAGAGCAGGAGAACAAAACACCACAAGATATCCCTCCCTCAATTAATAACAACTGGAAGGTGCTGGAAAATTAGAGAGAGAAGCGAGATAGCATCAAGCATCACATAGAATAGGCGGCGATCGTACGACTCGCCTCGAGCAGCAGCGCATCCATGGGCAGGAAAACCGAGCATTGACACTTGGCCAAAGCCAAACTGTGGCCACAATTCGCCTTCAAAGCTTCACTTTGAAGCCAGGCAGCAGAGATTTCAAACCCCCGAGGCTGTTATCGAGCTGCACCAGAGAGAGAGGTGCACCAGAGAGGTGCAGCTCGGCTCCAGCACCAGAACCGGAGCTCCGTCTCGGCTCAGCTAGCCCGTGTTTTCACAGAGTATTCCTGATGGATTTGGTTTTATTTGAACAAATTAAGCCTTGGGGACCCAAAAGGAAAAAAAAAAAAAAAAAAAGAAAGTAATCAAATGTTTACGAGGCAGCTGCAGTAATTTATCTTCATCGTTGCTTGCTTAAAGTTTCCTCTTTCAGTGCCCACAGCCGCATCCACAGAGCGCCGGCTGGGGCGATGCTCTCGGTGCAGGGCTGCCTCCGGCACGACCCTGGGACAGCCCAGAGCCAAACCCCAGTCCCCTGAGCTCCCCAGATCCCCTGAGCTCTCCGTCCCTCCCTTGCAGACAAGGAGCTCCCTTCCCTGTGCCGTAACCCAAAGAAGGACCCTCTCCCTTCCCTCCAGCTCCAGCCGGTTTGCATTCTCCATGCATGCTTCACAACCTGTTTTGCCACGCTAATTGCAGGCAGCAGGCTACTTCTCCACCCCACTAATTTCTAAGGGATCTCCGGCAGCTTTGGGTATTGTGGATAAGCCGTGGCTGCGTGTCTGAGGGTTCTGGGGTGGAGGACATCACTGGGACCATTTGATGCGGGGTCCTGTAAACCAAACGGGCCAAATATCAGCTCCTTCTGCTTCTAACCCCAAACCATCCCAGGTCTATTTGAGGTCTCAGGGCAGGGACAACTTCCCGACATCTCCCCAAAAGCTGGGCCAGCGCTGATCTGGGCTTTGGCCATGCAGGACTTTGCCAAACAACACTCACACCCCAAATCCCACCTGCAAGCTTTGCGGGAAGCTCGCCCTTCCCCGGCCCCTGGCACAATTAATAAATGGGACGAAACAAAAGCTTCAGTTCCCGAACGGCCTTCGGGTACAGAAAGCACAGCAGGTGACGAGGTTCCCGTGCAGGGGAAAGTCATGACTGCAAACCAGACATAATTCTGTTTTAATGGGCGTTATGCCTCGCTGGGGAGGGCCGGGCTGTGATTAGCAGCACTGCGCTCAGACGCGTGCATCCTTCCCCGCTCCATCACCATCCTGTACCCCACAGCAGGAACCTTTCGCTCTTCCAGCCCTAATTAACGGAATGGTTTTCTCAGATCCACGGAGGGAACAGTTTGGACGTTTTCTTTTTGCTCAGACATCAGCAACGGGCAGGGCAGGAAGAAAACAACGCCGTGGACGTTCCTTCTGAGAAGGCAAACCAGAAAGGGAGAGACGGCAAACCACAGCGAGCGCTGGATCATTCCCCGACCAGGAAGCCCAACGCAACAAGTCAGCATTAGAAGAGGCTGTTTAAATTCATTAGCACGACAATTTACACTTGGGTGGCTCCAGCTGCAGCAGTTCTTCCAGCTCCATCCCTTGGTTATTCACCAGGCCTCGGGTCCCCTGCAGGACAGCCCCCAGCTCGCCGACGCAAACGGGGCGACGCGTGGCGAGGTCTGGGGCGCTCTCAGCCCTCATTTCTGCCTTGGTAATTGCAGCCCCTGCACATAACGAGCAGGCAGGCTGTAGGACAAGCCTTGGGGTCCCCGAGGGAACCCACATCAGAGAGCCCAGACCCAGATGCCAGAGCCCACGGAGCCAAACCCATCCCACGGAGCGGCCCCGCCGTGCTCCCCGTGTCCTCACCCCAGGAGCCCGAGAGCCCTGCCAGGCAGACGGCGAGCAGAGATAACTCCCAGATAACAGGGAGCAGAGATAACCCCGGGTGTGCTCACGCCCCACGTCATGCAGACGTATTTCCGACGCGATGATGAAGGCTGAAGCACGTCCGAACATTTCTTCTCGTCTCCTTTCCCGAGCCCTGCAAACGGCGTTGCTGTCCTGGTGCCGTCCCCTCGTGTCCTGTCTCAGAGATGAATTTCTGCACCCCAAACCTGCCGTTCCCCGCTCCCTGCCTCCAGCACAACAGGTTTGCTACCCGGCTCATTCACCCCAACAAGTCCTCGCCCCAAACCCACGTTTTTTTTGTGAGACCTCCGGGGTGGCCCCTCCAGGAGCACCCAGCCCCAGGAGATGGGGATGCGGCAGGCTGAAAACCAGAGGGTGGCATTTGAAAAGCGCTCAAGCGTTTTAGCACCCAAGTCTGGCTGTCAGACTGCAGCTGTCAGCCTCTAAAAAACATTCCCTCGCCAATTTGGAAACCGTCCCCTCTCCTCCGAGCGCAGGATCCGACCCCCCATGCCCACAGCTGCCCCCAGCCCCCGCCGGGCTTGCTGTGCCCACAACCCCACGTGCGTCGGTCACGTTTTGCTCTTCTTTTTTCAGCTCCTATCACCAGCCCGCAGGCCCCAAGGGACTTCCTTAATCTCGTTCCTCTCCAGACACCAGCAGTGACACAGGGACGGCCGGCTGGAGCTGGCCAAAGGCAACCCACCGCCCCCGCAGCACCGCCGCTGAACGCAGGAGCTGCACCCGGTGCCTGCCTCGTGCCCTGCAAACGGAGCTGAGACGTGACACCAAATCCCAGGGCTTTGGGCTCCCTCTGTGCCAGGACAGCTGGCTCTGCAGGGACACGCTCCCCAGGAGGTTTTATGGGGCTCTGATAAGGACAGGGGCCATGGGGGGGATTTTCCTGCAGGCATGGGGATGGCACAAGCTGCTGCCAGACTGTGAGAGACGGAGACACCCCAAACAGCCCCAGCCTGGGCACACAAACAGAAAAAGGGCTGAGAAGGAGGAAGAAAGAAGGCAGAGCAATGACTCAGTGATTGCTACGGGCTCCGAGCAGAGCCCGCTGCGCCGGGCGCTGAATTAACGTCTCGCATGCACCAGCGAGCAAAAGCAGGGCAGGAGAGCTCGGACACAGAGCCCTGCCTCGTAGGTAACCTCTGCAGCAGTCTCTTGAGCAGACGTGTAGGAAATCGTGACCCCGGTACCTGCCTGAGCTGCTTGGTGCAGTGGGGTGAGGCTGCTCCATGTGGGACCGTGGGGACCCGGGAGCTCTCCGATGCAGGACAGCCACTCGGTGCAGCTGACCCTACAAATAACACGGCCGTCCTGCACCAAACCTGACCCCGGGAGGGAAATAGGACTGCTGTGCTTTTCTGTTTCAAAAGGCAGGACCTGAGAGGGGCTTTGGGGACGCAGCTAACCTCGCAGGTGGGCAGGAGCTGGTTTGCAGCAGGGCTCCGACCACCGGGCCCCAGCAAGCGCCTGGAGGAGGCAGCGAGGGGACCGCTCACCACAAGCGGCTGTTCCCAGCCCTGACTCACTGCTTCCCTTTTCCCCAAAACGGAAAAATGTTTACAGCTGAACCCAAATGCTCCTGATCCTCTGCTGGAGCTGAAAGGTCGTTCATTCCCCCCGCTGCTGGGCTCAGGACACGGGGTTTGTGCAGCAGGTCCTGTGCTGGGCACGGCACCCAGCCCTTCCCCAGCCGCTCCTCCAGCACCCTGCCAAGGAAAACCCCCCCGGTGCCCTTACAGAGCCCTCGCAAACAGCCTGGAGGAGGTGAGTAAGGCAGCGGGGAGGCCGGGGACAGAGGGATTGGAGATCTGACGTGCTGGGGACACGCAACAGGCTGAGACAAAGTCTCCTTGCAACACCGCGAGCTGACCCAGCTCCGCTCCTGGCACGGGCACCGCCAGATGTGGCCTGCACGTAGCTGGTGGGGCGTTGGAAAAGCCCGATCGTGGCTCTCCCTCCCCCCTTTTTTCCCCCCCCCAGGCTGAAAACTCTGCTTGAGCACGAAGGGAAGCAGGCAGCAGGCAGCAGCAGCCGTGCCCTTCCGCGCTGGGATGAGGCAACGCAGAAGCAGCCCACGCCTGCGAGGCACGCGGCAGCCACAAGCGACGTGTCCTGTCCCAAAAAGCAGGATGTCCCCCTTTAAGCCCCAAAGGCTGCCTGTGAATTACCCAGAGCAATGAGGAGAAACCCAGCAGCAGGACAAGGCTCTGGCTGCATCTCCTGGCACAAGGGAGAGCTCTGGAAGTGGTTCGGAGCCCCTGGACTGCCTGCGCCATGCGGTCACCCCCTGGGGACACCAGCTGGGGACACCCAGAGGCGACGTGCTGACTTCTGTGTAACTTCTTCTGATGCAGGACGGGATGGAGCTGAGGGAGCCTGAATATTCAGCTCTACCAGCAACATGGGAACAGCACACCGAGCCAGCCCCGCCGTCCCCCTCGCTCTGACGCAGTCTCAAAACCCTGGGGAAGAGGCCACGGAGGAGGACGAAGCCCCGTTACGGCTCTGCTGCCAAAACCCCTGCTAGGTCGGTAGCTGAAGGTACGATTTTGGCATCGGCAGCATCCCTGCAGAGCACCTGCCGTCCTCGAGGGACCCTTGCCAGAGCTACGAGGCAGCTCCTAAAATACTCCCCATCACCGCACAGCCCTGCGGAATACTTTTACTGGGAACCAACCGAGCTCAGCTGACGGCCAGAAATAACTTTCCACGCAAGGCAAACAAACCCAAACTTTCAAGGCAGGCTCCCAGAACAGCCTCTGGCTGCCCGTGGGGATGTCCCCGTGCCCCACGGGCTCTCCGCTGCCCACGGGGGGCTTCGGGCAGCGAGCCGAGGTTCCCAAATCGTGCCCTGAGCTCGGCCGAGAGCAGAGCCCTGGCTGGAGAGGGGCCAGCTGTGTTTGGCCCCTCCTTTCTCCTCCGGTTTCGGCGCAGATCCTCCTGATTTCATCACTCTTTTTACTCCCCAAGACAGGCGGCAGAGCCCGCGGTGCTGTAGCCCCGAGCAGCTAGCAGAGGTCGCTTAGCAGATGCGAGGTGAGCCATGGGAGAGGTTTCAGGGCCGCGTTTCCTGCGGCGAGGCTGCCTACAGCCACCCACGCTTTTTGAAGCACTTTGCTCCACGGGGGAAGCCCAGAAGGGCCGAAACCCACACGGCCCCTTTCCGCCTCGCCACGCCGCTCTGCTCGCCCGGGAAGCCTCTGGCGTGGAAACGTTTTCACTCATTTGCCTCCGCGTGAATAAAACATGCGGGAGGGGTTAGGGAAATGGGGTTTTACCGGCCTGTGCACGCTCGCAGCAGGCTGGGAACGGGGTGAGGTGCTTTGGGGGAAAACTTAGGCAGGGAGTGTCCGCGATCCCAGCCACGTCTGGGGTCTCTGGGACCCACCGGAGCAGGATGGAGCATGGCTTAAAGCAGGCACCCGAGGGAAATGTCCCTGGCTGTGATGTCTCAGGACCCCCAGCCAGATTTCAATCTGTTGCAGTGCTCCAGAAGGAGCTGCTAGCGCTGCTACGGCCCTGATGGTAATTAAGGAACAAAATTAAGGCAACACACATCCTCCCTCCCTCCCTCCCATCACCCAGTCTAGGGCTGGGACGGGCAAACATTTCACCTGCCCTCGAAATCCCCAGCTGGAGCGGGGCCAACGCGACCTCCCCAGGTCTGGCCCTTGGGTGCTGGCGGGTGCGAGGTGGTGGCACCGTGGCACGCTGTGGGGTGGTTGGCTCGCTATCGACCCAGCTGCAGAAGTTTGGGAAACACTCGGCCAAAACCCGCCGGCCGCCCCGGCACGCTGCTGCCTTCCCAGAGCCCTCATCCCGCGGGGTCTGCTCCCAGCCTCGGCCCCCAGCTGCTCACCACCCTTCCTGCAGGGATCCTCGGGGGAAAACACGCCGCAGCAGGGGGTTTGGGATGCCCAGCCCCATTCCCGGGAGGAAGGGGAGGCCGAAGCGGGGAGAAATTGTAAGTGATTTCTCCAAGGTTACAAAAGGCGGCTGTGGTTCGGGAAGGAAACAAAGCAACGAAGCCGACGCTTCCTCCCCGGTGCTGCCTGCCTCCCGAATGATGTCAGGGAAACCTAAAACGCCCCTTGCCCAAAGAGGGGATGGTCAGTGCTTGGGGGAGCGTCTTCGCTGATGCTCTGGGCATTGGGACAAGCAAGCCTGCCCCCACCAAGGGGGCTGGGGTGCCCGCTGCACCGGCTGCCGGGCCTGCAGCAGACACAAGGTCGCGGGGAGAGTGATGCGCCCCCCGTCCTGGGGTGCCCGGGGGGCTGCCCGGGGTGTGCAGGGGGCTTTGCCCGGGGATGCTGCCCCGTCCAGCCAGGGGGTCGCACCCTGCATGCTCCGGGGGTCGCACCCGGGATGCTGCCAGCACCTTCCCTGGGAATCCAGGGGGTCCCTCCCGGGGCTACCGCGGGGCGCTCACCCCGGGGTCGGTGGCTCGCGGTGGGGACCCTTCCCCATCACCCAGCACCACCGCCGACCTACCCAGCTTCATCAGGCAGGCCAGCAGGATCCAGAGGGAGATCTCGAAGGGGATGCGGATGCGATCGTAGTCGATGTCCAGCACGGGGAAGGCTTTGCGGTGCTTCTGGTGCCCCTCACCCGAGTGGTTGGCCGCCTGCTTGTTCAGCGGGTGCATCTCCTGCGCCGTGGCCGGCGGCGGCGCGGCGGTGATACCCCCGGCTTCCCCCCCCGGTAGCGGTGCCGGGTGTCTCCGGGAAGGCTCGGAAGCCAACATGGGGTTGGCCTGCAAGCCCTGCCCGGGGAGCAGCGAGCCCAGCAACACCAGCAGCACCCACGGCAGGAGGAGCGCGGCCATGGCGCAGGGCGCAGGGCGCGGCGGGGGCTCGCTGGGGACCGGGACCCACGGGTGCTGCGGGCTCGGAGCAGCCCCGGCGGCAGGCTGCGAAAAGCCGGGACCGGGACCGGGGCTTGGGTGGCGGAGGAACGGCGGAACATCCCCCGGAGCGGCCGGGGCGGCCGCGGGGAGGAGGCAGGGGCGGAGGCGGTCCCGCAGCGCCTGCGGAATGCAGCGCCCTGGGCACGGCGGAGGGGCCGGGCCGGGGGCAGGGCGGGGAGGGGCGGGAAAAAAAAAAAGGGGGAAAAAGGGGAAAAAAATAAAGGGGAAGGGGGTGGGAGAAGAGAAGGGGGTGGGGGGGGTGCGGGGTTTAAGCGGGGGTGGGTGGAAAGGGGGGTGTTGGGTGGGGGTGCAGATGGAAAGGGGGGCGCAGATGGAAAGGGGGTGCTGCAAAAGGGGGGTGCACGCGGAAAGGGGGTGCTGAAAAACGGGGGAAGTGGGGAGGGGAGTGGAAATGGTGCTGGGAAATGGGGTGTAACTGGGAAAGGGGGCTGCAAAGTGGGGGGTGCTGGGAAACGGTGCGAGTGGGAAGGGGGGGCTGCAAAGTGGGGTGCAATTGGAAAGGGGGAGGTGGTTTGGGATGGTGCAGCTGGGAAGGGGGCACGGCAAAGCGGGGTGTGCTGTGATATGGGGTTTGACTGGAAAGGGGGTGTTTTGAAACGGGGTGCAGCAGGAAAGGGAGCACTGCAAAGTGGGGGTGTGCTGTGAAACAGGCTGCAAGTGGGACAGGGACACTGCAAATTGGGGTGCCACTGGAAAGGGGGGTGTGTTTTGAAACTGCAACTGGAAAGGGGCACTGGAAAGTGGGGTGCAACTGGAAAGGGGGCGTTGCAATGGGGTGCGTTGTAAAACGGTGCAACTGGAAAGTGGAGCACTTCAGAGTGGGTTGCAACTGGAAAAGGGGGGTTGGAGGGCTGAGGGGTGTGCTGCAAAGTGGGGTGCAGTTGGAAAGAGGGCACTGGAAGGGGCGTGGGGGGGCTTTGCAAAGTGGGGTGGAACTGTAAGGGGTGTGCACGGGGGCAAGGGGTGCACGGCAAGGCGGGGGGCAGCTGCAAAGCAGGGTTAGAACCCAAAAGGGGGAGCAGAGGAGCAGGAGGGCGCTACTGCAGGGCAGGGGGCAGCTGCAAGGGGGGTGCGTGGGGGCGAGGGGTGCGGTGCAAAGGGTGGGGCAGGGAAATGAGGGGGTGCTAAAAGCAAGGTGGAGTGCAGTGCAGGGCGTGGTTGGGTTGAAAAGGGTGCACAGAGGAGAAGCATGAGGCGGGCATGGGTGCAAATCTTGGAGGTAGGTGCGGTGCGGGGTGGTGCAGCGCCAAAGGGAGGTGCGTGGAGGCAGGCTGAGCACGTGGAGGGGGGTGAAAATGCGTGGATGGGCGCAGAGGGGCGAGGTGGGCACCAGGAGGCAAAGGGGCCATAATGCAAGGTGCGAAAGGAAGGGAGGGAAAGGGGACCTGGGCCCAAGCCGTGCTGCTGGAGGGGTGCAGGGGGGTGACACTGCAGGGCTGGGGACAGCAGAGCACTGGGAGAGCAGAGCAGCCTCCTCCGTGTTTGCTGCTGGGAGAGGGGAACGGGGCTGTGGGATTTGTAAAGCTTCCAGTGGGGTTAGAAGGGGCCTGGTGGGTACTGGCTGTTATTCTAGGCCGACGGGCTGCTGTAACCGCATCTGCGCCTGCTGGTAGCTCCGTGCCCTTCGTCCTAGACAGCAGGAAATCTGATAAGGATCTAATAAAACCCCGGGTGTAGTGTGGGGGGGGTTGCTCAGCACCACACGCCTGATTTCTTGGCTCTGCCGCGCTGTTCCTGAGCGTCACTGGAGCCATTAAAGCTGGCGCGAGTTTTGAACTGATTTAATGACTGAAAGTCAGGGGAAATGGAGCTTTTTGTTAAAGATGCAGCCCCTGATCCTTGGGGGCACTTGGTGTGGGGAAGACGTGGGTTCTTGGCAAGACACGTGGCAGCTCAAACCCAAGAGCTTTGAAGGTTTGACTTGCTGGTTTCAATCAGCGACGATCCTCTTTTAAAACAGCATCAGCTTCCAGCATGATGGTGCCTGGGGAAAGCTGCAGGAAACGCCGACGTTCGTCCTCTGGCAGACCTGGGCGGGAAGAGGGAGCACGCCGTGTTGCTGGTGGAAATGATCAACGACAAACGTGAGCCATCAATTAACGCGAATCACGAGCCTGAGCAGGAACCAGCTAGGTGTGTCAATTCCTCTCTTCCGCTTGGTGATGTTCTCAATAGTCAAATTAATCTGTTTTACCAATTAAGCAAGAAATCCTGAATGTTTCTCCTTTTGAAAGAGCTTAGTCATAACTGGGTGAGAAGCCTGATCCTAGACTATGGCAGCTAATTTGTGTCTCAGCTGCAGCAGGATTGGTGCTGGGAGTGTGCAGGCGACTAGACGCTGCTTCAGGAGCAAACACTGGCTCTGGTTTTCTTTCAGAAACAGTTCTGAGAAGCTAAAACCGGTACAGTGTTCCCTTAAAACTGGGTCAGATTCGTCCACCTCCTCACGCCTAGATCAATCAACAGCCGTGGTGGGCTGGCACGACCCGTCTCGTATCTCACCATTGTACCTTTGCCAGTGGGGGATGCAGCATCAAATTAACTTCTTGCTACTTTGGGAGCGTGCTTGCACTCGCCTGGCTGAATAACGCTGGCTGGACAGAGGCCTTTCAACCTATGGAACAGGCTGGTGCTCTGGAAATGACTGAAGTTGGTGTAAATTCTTGATAAAGGGGAGATTCCTGCTTCCTCCTGATCGGGACACAAAGACTTGGAGACATTCAATTAAATCTGCGTACCGAGTTAATGAATCGTCTCTGCAGTGCTCTGATAGTGGCAAATATCCCCATCAGGGCCTGCAGGCTGCTGCCTTGGTGCTTTTTTCCAGCAATTTCTAGCTTGTGTGCCATGAGAGGAGTCCCTTTACCTGCAGCTTTTTACGGCCCAGCCGAGATGCCCGCTTGAGAGTCTTGGAAATTGCACCACCCTCGCACTGGGAGGGAGCGTAACGAGGCTTGAGCTGCTTGGCCTGCAAAGGGAGAGCAAAACTGCTGCGTGAATGGGCACCTGGAGCTTTAAAAATGTCCAATCAAGCAAATTGCATAAGTTACAATACACCAGAGCTTATCCTATTGTATCCTGGAGAGCAAAATCATATACTGTGGATACAGCTCCTCCGCATTTAACTTCATAATTGGAAAGACAAGTGTGTCCCTGGAAATACTTTGCACCTCTTTCCTTCGAGCAGCCGTGTAGCTGGGCACCTGCACTGACCCAGGCTCCTCCAGGCCACAGAAGCACACGATTTCACAACCCAGCACACGCTAATGCAGTACCCAGCAAATGCCCAGAGCTGTGTTTGCATCCAAGTCATGCAGAATTCAGCCCTCACATTGAATCTGCAGCAAGGCTTTGACCAGAGCATCTGAATATTTTCCAGAGGACATTAATCATCAAAAGGTAAACATCTTTTACGTTGCTCAGGGAGGGAAACCCAGGCAGACACACGAGAGAAGGGAACTGTTTTCTGTAGATTTGCTCAAAGAAGCCAGGAATGCAAACCTTGCTGTGCGTACTGGCTGCAATCCATGCTAGCTACAAGAGTATTTTTATACATGTATAGTCTATTTCTATATTGGACACAGCTGTTCCTTTCTCATCCTCTGTGTATTTATTTGAAAAAGATGAACTCGGCACAACTACCTCTTGGTTTATACTTTGCTGCTGTTCTCCCATCCCCGCTTCCAACTCACAATTGGCTGGGCAAAGTGGATGCAGGTCAGGCTGTCAAATGATTTTCTTTTTTTCTGGTCTGGTCCAATAAACAACAGAGTTAAGTGGAAAGTAAAGAATGCATGCCACTAAATTTTATTTCAGCTGCTTTAGTGGAACCATTTCTGCCTGAAAAAAAAATCTGGTCCAGCTCCAGCACTCTGATGTCTGCAAGACAAACCGTGTTGCTTCTCTCTCACACAGCAAGGTCTACACCTATAAACCTGTGTTCATGTGCACTGTGACTGCCTCACTATGTCACGGTGTGGAAAACTTAACTTTATCATGAATTTTCTACATTTTTTACACTATTTTTTTTTGTGTGTGTTTGCATGCATATGTGCAGCATACATTGATGACAGGAGACGTGTACTTATTGACAGCATTAAGTAATGCCTTCTGTCTGACTTAAATTATTTTCCCTCATGTAATAAGCAGGCCAAGTCCAACTCTCAGGCAGTTTTATTCCTTCCTCCCTGTCTGTTTCTTGAGACTGAAAATCCAGCCACCCTATTTCATGAGGACGCTCACCGTGGTGCTGTTTATATGGAACAACATCGGGTGCTGGGATGAGAAAGCCGTGTTTACATTCCCCAACATGCCTCCAGTTCCCTTTGTGACCACAGCGAGTTCCTTAAACTCTGCGGATCTGCAATTCAGAGCGAGTAAGTACCCAGGCTCTCCTTGACTTCAGCCACTGTTATGTCTATCACCAGCTCTGAAAAAAATCAAGCCTTCCATGCCCCACTTTCCTTGCTGTCAGCAAGCAAAACTTACATGTCAAGGGCATCTGAAGCCTGACGGATTTTTGCGTGGAGCTTCAGATCCCCGTGAGGACAGCATCTGAGAAAAGAAGATAAAACCCTGTTGTACAGATGGTAGCGATGGATACCGATTATTTTTTGTTTAATTAAAAGAGCCTGGACAGACGCAGAGGCAACAATTAATTATCTCCTGTAAAAACTTTGACCACGGCTAAATAAATTAATGGGTTACGAGATGAAGACAAATCGTTAAAGCTAACGGTTGGTCTGTCCTTTATAAATTGAGAGGTATATGGGAAATTCCTCAATCTTGCAGATAACTGAGCTAAGAGGCTTTTTGCCGTGTTAACACAGAACAGGGAGTAGCGATTTCCTTCTGTTGAGCAGCCGGGTGTATCTCGGAGCTGTAAAACCAAGTTCTCAACGAGAGTTTATTCATTAAAGTTTATTAATAGGCTTCAGGACGTTTAGCTGGGGATGTGAGTCACAGAGGGATGAATGTTTAACTCCTGAAATATTTTATTTCACGGCCTCCTGGTGTCGGGAGCGCTGCTTCCCCCGTGCCCAGCAGCGTTGGACCTCAGGGCGTCCCACGGGGGCTGGAAGGCCGAAGGGAAGGTTTTTTGTGAACACTGCCGCCCCCTGGCTCTTCGCACAAGGTTATTTCTCCTCATAAGAAAAATAACTTTGTGCTGCCTGGGGGAGCCTGAGGCGCCACGGGGGGGAACTGCTTGTGGAAGGGGCACTGGGGTCGGGCTGGGGGTGAGGACTGCCACTGGGACACACTCTCAGGCTGACAGGGAGCCCAGGCCTTGGCCTTGCTACCGCCGTGCCCACCGAGGCACAGCCCGGAGGCTCCCGGCCCGCAGGCGGGCGGCGGCGGGGGGAGGCCGGGGGACACCGCGGGGGCCGCCGCGGACCCCGGGAGCCCCCTGAGGGGACTGCGTGAGGGGAGGCCCAGGGCCTAGCCCCCCCTCCGCGGACTACAACTCCCAGCAACCCTCGCGCGGCGCACGTCCCGCCCCCTCTCCTCGCCGATTGGTCGGTCCCTCCCGAAGCGCCCTCTCCCCTTTTTCCCATTGGCTCGGGGGCGAGCTGTCAATCACGGGGCGGCGTCCCTCGGCAGGACGGGCAGGGGAAGGTATTCTCGAAAGCGATTTGCGCCGTTTGCGCGGGGCTGAAGCCGTGGCGGGTGCCCGGGGGGTGGTGGCGCAGTTGGCGTAGCGCATGCGTAGGGCGGGCGGCGGCGGCTGTGGCGGCGGGGGGGTGCTGCTGAGCCCCGGACAGGCGGAGGGGGGGCACCGGGGCACGGGGCGGGGGGGCACGGCCGGGGCGGCTCCTGAGGGGCCCTCCCCGCTCCCAAGGGACCTCCTCGTAGCCGGGCCGCGGCCCCTGACGCTTTAGGGGGGGGCCCTTTTGGCTTCTCTATTCGCCCCCCCCCCCTTTCTCCGCGCTCGGCCCCGTTTCCGTGTCCCCCCCCCCCCCCCCCTCAGTGTCGCCCCCTCCCGGTGTCGCCCCCCCCGCATGGATGGAGCCGCGCAACTCCCGCTGCCCGCTGCGCCCGCCGCCGGGAGGCCTGACAGGTAACGGGACCACGGGACCCCCCCCCCACCCCCCTCAGTGACACGCCCCCCCCCCGTGTCCCCTTCCCTGTCAGCTCCCCCCCCCTTAACATGCCCTTTGCATTCCCCCCCACAGCCCTGTCCCTCTCAGTGACCCCCCCGTGCCCCCTTTCCCGTCAGTGACCCCCCCTTGTACCCCCTTTCCTCTCAGTGACCCCCCCATACCCCCTCCCTTATCAGACCCCCCCCATACCCCCTCTCCTCTCAGTGACCCCCCCTTATACTCCCTTTCCTGTTAGTGACCCCCCCACACACCCCCTTTCCTATCAGTGACCCCCCCCTTTTACCTCCTTCCCTGTCTGTTAACCCCCCCCCCATACCTCCTTTCCCTCTCAGTGCCCCCCCCATACCCCTTTCCTTGTCAATAATTCCCCCCCGTCCCCCTTCCCCTCTCAGTGCCCCCCCTCTCAGTGCCCCCCCATGCCCCCCTCCCCTCTCAGTACCCCCCCCATACCCCCCTTCCTTATCACTTACCCCCCCCAGTGCCCCCCCTTCCCTGTCAGATCCCACCCAGCCCCCACCTAGCCCCTATTCCCCATCCCTCCTGGACACCCCCCTATTTGCCACCACCCCCAGCCCTTCTGCCCCCTGCCCCCCCCAACCCCTCTGTCCCCCCCCAGCCCTTCCCGTGGGACTCTCCCCGACCCCACTGGGCACCCTGCAGCCCCCTACCCGTGCAGGGGCCCGGCCTCGGCTCCCCCGATCCCATTAAACTCCTTCTTGGGGCCGAGTGGCTCTGGCACCGGGCAGCTCTCACATCTTCCCCTTCTCCCCACCACGTCAGCTGCAGGATGGAGCCCGGAGCACTGCGGGGTGGGCTTCTCAAAGCCCCCCCCCCTGCTGCTGCCCACCTGCAATGGGTTCGGGTCCTGCCTGTCCTGGTGCAAGCGGCTTTGGGGCCGTCTGTCCTGGGGAGCTGCTGCTGCTGCTCCTGGCAACTCCTCCAGCTGTAGCAGAGCCGCCTTTTCGCTAACGAGCTCTCTTCCTCTCGTTTCCCTGGGTTCGTTAGAAATCCACCCGTGTAGCTTTGAGTTTGAGCCGTGGCCTCTTGGAAAGTCAAGGTAAAGGGGGCAGGGAAAGCGAGGTGTGAGCCTAAAGAAGCCCGCCGAGGGATTGAGTTCTGGGTCCTGGTGGGGTTTGGATAACTGACGGCGTTTATAGATGCTGGAGGGGAGGGTAAGAGGGATCTCCCCTCGGGATGAATCACCTCTCCGCTAGGACTCGCGGGCTGTGAGCCGCTGCTTTTTGTTTTCCAATGACCTTGAGTTCAGGGACTGAGAAACGCGGGCGCATCCGAAGGCTTTGGGGTCGCGTCGCTCAGCTGAGAGCGGGGCCCGGCTGCTTTGGGGCCGCTGTCGGCGTTGCTGGAGCTTTTTGGGAGGGCAGCAGGCCAGAGCTTTGGACTTTGGAGCTCAGCTCTGCGGGGTGCTCGGCCGTGGCGCTGCCTCGCCGTGTGTGTGAGTGGGGCGGGGGCGTGTGGGTGGCTCTGCCGGGGGAAATATTGAGGCACAAGAACACCCCTCCAAAACCGGCCGCTTTGGGACCGTTTGATAGTAAAAGGATGGAGTTGTTTGCATTACGGGGGTCAATGCTTTGCTCCTAGACTTTGAGTGAGTGTTTCAGGAAAATTAGGAGAGCCGGCTGGGGAAAAGCCACGAATCTTGGAAGTGCCCCCTCCCCAAAGCTCTCTTTGGAAGAGTTCTCTCCCTGGAAACCCTTCAGTTTCCGTCAGTGCCGATGCACCCTAGCAGGTCTTGAGAGCGCAGCCTGCAGAAAGCTGTGGCTTGTTAATTTTTGACTGCGGATTTAAAGGCCAAGTGTTGCGAAAGTTTGGGGTTTATTTGTCTCCGGAGCTTTGCGCTGCAGGAGGGTCGGAGAAGTGAACCAGCGCTAACCCCAGGTGGGACAGGGTCCGGGCTTCGGGATGAGGTTTGAGAAGGGGCTGGTACCGGGATGGGCTGGTGGAGATGCTCCTGAAGGCTGACGGTGAAACGTGCTGCAGTGGTCGTGTAATAAAGGAGCAGAAAAGCTCTCGGTGGTCTCTTAGGTGTGGGCAAAGTGGAGCTGCTTCTGTGCTCATCGCTGGTACCAACAGCGCGGATTTATCCCAAATTGCTCTGTAAGCGGGATGCAATCCTGTCCTTCCGTGAGCTGGTTGTGCTGGTGTAGTGAACAGCCAGGAAACTGCACGAATGGTTAGGGAAGGATGTTTGGAAAGCGAGCAGAACTTGTACAGCAGTGAAGTTTTGCCAAAAAACGCCCTATAAAGAGCGATGCCCCTTTGGGGGGACGTTTGGACAGGGCTCTCCGAAGGGACTGGGTGACTGGAAGGGGTCGAGGCCCTGCTTATTCTTCTCCAGTTATTTGTGGTTACTTTCCAGGAGACTTACAAGGCTTAGGGGTTTTTGTGCTTTATACTGGGGTCAGTTTTTAACTAAATTGCCAGCTGCTGACCTACGTGCGCAACGGTGTGGTGAAGAGCGAGGTATTTGTGGTGAGTGTGGGGCCGGGGCTGTGACCGGCTGTGCCTGATGGAAAAAGTCTGGCCTGGAATGGGAGTTTGGGACTCCGTAATTCCTAGCCTGCAATTCCACAGTCATTTAAGCTTGCCAAAGACTCGGCAGCGGTGGTTTCTTACTGCTGAATACCTGTCGAGCAGCAAAAAACGGCAAGAAAAGCTCCACGAGTCCACTTGGCCAAGCACGTGTGCGTTGTGGGAGGCCTTTAAGCGTGTAACAGCATTCACTCAAACCTCTGTGTCAGCAAGAGAGACACCTTAGGCTCATGTTTACCCATTTGACTTTTTTTTCCAAGCCTGTCTTTTTTTTTTTTTTTAATAGTCAAACACTGGAAAGTTTGCATTGGCATCTCAGGTATGGCAGCCACTCAGCAGCGTGCTGATGTGCAGCCCTGGATGCTGGCACTGGGACCTTTAAAGTCAGGTTTGCATCAAATGTTTTGTTTTAAACCCTTGTTCGCCCAACTTTGTCAAGCAAAGGACTGGTTTCATGGGTGATTTTGTTGACCTTTTAACTGTTAAGAGCTAGAGTTGAGATGTTGAGACCTGCTGGAGGATGATCTGCTGCGAACGCCTCCGAGTTACTGCTGGGAAGCTCCACAGCACAGCTGCAATCCCAAAAACACTCACAGAGATACCAACCTGTGGTGTGTTCCTGTGCTCCTGCAGAAGATGGGCACGAAATGAACTCCAGGATGCGCACAGCTTCGTGGCAGAAGAGGCTTTGTTGGAGAGGAAGGGAATTTGAGTCTATCTTGAGCATCAGAATCACTCTGCTCCTTGTATTTTCTTCTGAACATCCCGTTCGTACAGTCAAAGAGTAGATTTATGGTATTATTAGTGGGTTTGCAGTAACTTATTGAGAAGTGAATCGGCTTCTTGGTGTGGGTTCTTTCTCCCTGCTGTGTGCAGCGTGGCAGCTCTGTGCCTTTCCAACAACACGCGTTCCTCCAGGCGTGTGCTTCAGGGCACTGGCTGAGCTGTCGTGGCAGGTCGGGGTTGAATAAAAAGGAGCTGTTCAGAAATTAGCCACGACTAGAGGTAAGAAATGGGACAGAAACACTTCCAGGGGTCTTGAGAAGAGCACTGGGTGTTTGTCAGCTGGGAGGCGACTGCCTGCTGTGCTCTGGTGTGGTTTTAGCCCTGGGAGACCTCCTGAGATCCAGAGAAAACCAAGCTGGTCTGGAGCAGGGAGATGAGGGATTCGGATCCTGCCTGGGGGGGGGATGAAGGTCTCTGCCCTGCTGTAGCTACAGGTGGAGGAAACACTCGTGTGTCCCAGTGGGTTTGTGGAAGGATGGGGCTGCGCTCAGGAGGGAGGGAAGGAAGGAGGGAGAGCCCTTTGCTGCTGTCCCCTTGCAGACCTGGTCTCCATCAGCAGGCAGAACGATGCCAGCTCTAAGCTCGCCTGGAAAGGCAGAGGATAGGTAGCAAAATGTGATAGCCTCATCATCCCACGACAGGAACTGGCGTGAAATATTGATGAGGAGATGCGTTCACAGCCCTGCCTCTTGCCATTAAGCCTGGGAGTGAGACGACTCAAGCTTAACAGGAGGGTAATAAAGTTTAGGAAGCTTAAAACACGAAAGTCCCTTCTGGGGCATGCGTCCTGGCTTTCCTGGTGCTGCTTCTGCAGCAGAAGAAACTTGGCTGAAGTGCCAGCGTGATGGCACGCTGGAGAAGCACACACACCCCAGATCTGGTGATCGAGGACAGTTTCAGGCCAGCGGATTCTCGAGGAGCCCTGATCCAGTGTCCTTCAGCTGAGCAGGCGATGGGGTGCAGCACGAGCTCAGCCAATTGCCCCAGCGGATGGGGAACGGGTCGAGCTTCTTCCTCTGCGATGAGCTGAGGGTGTGGAAGCTGTGGTCTTACTGGGATGTGTCTGCTGGGGAAATTACATGTGGTGTGGGTGAGGTGGCTGCCAGTGCTCACACCGGGGAGGAGTCGGTCCCATGTGCTGGCTGCAAGTGGCCACACGGTGCTGGGTCCTCCCCTCCTGCTGCCTTGTGCCCAAAGTTGAGGGAATTTCATCTGTTTTGGCCTCAGCACGGACAAAACAGGGCTCGGGCACAGCCATAAGGGCTGCTCGCTGCAGTAGGGAGCTCCTCAAACAGCTCTGCCTTTCTGTGTTGTTTTGAGAGCTCCTACAGCTGCCCTAAATCCTGCCTAGGAGCCCGCTACACGACTGATCTGCAGTTTGCATGGCATTCCTTGCCACCTGTAGGTTTAACGTCCTTTCTGCCTTCACTACAGGGTCGCGTGGAGGAGCCAGCTGAGCTAGGAAGGAGCTCAGAGCCTCCGCTTGGAGGCAAGCCTGCAAGCTGGGAAGAGAGGTGGACTCCTGGTACCGGCACCACGGGGAAATGCCCACACACTGATGCTTTGCCCAAAGCCAGGTGGAGCTGGAGTGGGGCACGCCGGGGTGCAGGAGCCTCGAGACTTGTAGGGTCAGCTGTGGCATTGACCAAAAAGCCCTCGTTTGACCCAAACTGGTGGCTGGACCAGCAGGGGCAGTGTTTGTCAGGCTGAACTCAGCGGAGCTGTTGGGTGCTGCGTTTCTGTGAAACATCCTCGTTTGGGTGAATCAGCATTTCCTCCTTCAGGAGGACTTGTTGGAATATTTCGGCTTGTTCTGCTCGCGACCGCTCGTTAAAGGGAATTTAAAACTCTCGGCTTATGTAGGACAAAATGGTGTTTAAAATACGAGTTGTTTTTTTTTTCAGAGAACTATAGAAATACCAAAATGGGACAGCACAAGGCTTGTGGTATGGAAATGAGGTGAATGACATCATTTCGCAGAGACGAGCTGGTGTTCTGCTAGGTAGCCTGACTGGAGCAGGGTTGTGACAATAACCCTGCAGCTGGGAGATTTTCTAGCAGTGTGGCTGATCTTACGGGGTTTCAGTTATTTAGGGGAGTGAATTCAATGTGGAGCTCCATAAGTATGCGGAAATCTCTCATTTCTTCTAAAACACAACTAGAAAAGGGCACCCCTTTTTATTGCTAATGTAACGGGGTGTTCTGATGACAGCCTCACCTGAGGGTTGGCTGTTGTGGTTTCTAAGGAACACATAATTGATTATTTATTATAATAATAGTTGCTATGACCAAATACAGTAAATTTACTTTTTAATTAAAAAAAATAAAATAATCGAATATAGTAAATAAGAGAGGAGAGGTGGCCAAGAATATCACTGCCTTATAGGTTCATGGTGTAATAATTCTTGTTGGTTTTGGGAAATAGGAAAAGCAAAATTGGACATAAATAGGCTGCACATACAAAGGTGGAAACTGGAACAGGGTGCGTCCTGACCCTGGACTTGCAGGGTCTCTTTGCATGGCTTTTTGAGGCTGATGTTGTCCTGGAGTTCCTCTCTTCTTGAACTTGTCCCCAGACTGGGGGTGACCTCTTTGGTTGGGTGTCCTTCAGTCCTGGGTTGCTCCTGCCCATCCTTGAGTTTCTGCAAGGAGCCTTTGTAGAGAATCCTTCAGCTCCTGGCCACTGCTATTTGGGGTGGGTCGTCCTTCCCCGTTTTATGAGCATCCTAACGTGTTTGCCTGTCTCTCTTTGCTCCCTCTCATGTTCCGCAGGTAATTAAATGCCCTTGGTGTGGATCTTGGCTCTGTTGGCATGCTTGGATGCACAGCGGCTCTTCCGATAGCTTCTTGCAAGAAGATGGCAAAAGCAAACATTACCAGAGACATCATCCACAGGCAGATCAAGGTATGTGTGAGCCAAACGTCCGCTCGTGTTGAGCAGGGAGCTGCTGGAGAAGCAGCGTTCACGCGGGGTTGGGAAATACTCGTGGTGTTGCCTGTGCTTCTGAAGAGATCCCTGCCACCTGCGTGTAGATCAGCTGCATAAGGAGCTGAAGAGAACAAACGCACAGGACCCAGCGTTGTCCTTAATGAGGAGCTGGGGCGAAGCACGGCATAACAACACAATCCTTCTCCCTAGCAGGAACACACCAGACTGGTTCCATGTTGGCAGGTCTGTTCCTTTACAGTACACGGCTGAAGAGAGAAATCTGACTGCTTGTGTTTGGGCAACATAAAGGACCCTTAGCTAGCTTCCCCCACGAGTTTTTTTTGCCGACTTCTTTGTGTTCTTTTTGTGTGATCTTGCCATCAAAGGTATTTTCTGACTGTAGTGAGGCTAATGATCTCTCTCTGTGTCTCTGTCTTTTTTTTGCCGTCTCTTTTTTCTTTAAAGAGTGATGTGTTTGCTTCCTTTGTGTAGGGAGAAACTTCTGTGGTCAGATCAGTCATCTGATGGCTGCCTTAGTGAAATATCTCTTAACGTGAAAGGACTAGCTCCAGCAGACACAATAGACAATTACTGCTTGGACTGGGAGGCCTTAAATCATTTGCAGCTTTGTTGGTAATCAGAACTCACAGAAGTGGCCTGTTAGGGGCCCGAATAAGGAACTAGGAGTTGGGATGCCACAGTTCACCATGCAGTTTGGTACCGAACCTTGTGTAAGCTTGTAATTTAATCCATGTGCAAAGATTTATTTTGCTGCCCTAACAAGGAAGGGCTGGGGCTGTGGTTGGAGCACTAGCCTGGGACTTTTTTGCGCTGTCTGTTCTGTTAGGCTTTCATCCGTGACCTTGGGAAGGTTGCTAAGTCTGACAGTTCCTTGCAGGAGAAGCAATATCCTGCTGCACTGACCTCACAAAGCTCCTGAGGCTGCAGGAGCAAGAAATTATAACTGCAGCACCTTGTGCTGGACCTGGGAGTGTTCTGGGAACACGATCCATGGAGATAAGTCAAGAGGTTTGAAGTTTGTAATGGAAGTTTCTATAATAGCCTGGGTTTTTTATGTTTTGTTTTTCTTTTCCCCCTCCAATCTCCTTATACCTGGCTCCATTTTGTTCTCAAATATCTGCTAGCACATGGAATTCACAGTTCACTATTGGTCTGCATTGGCCACACGCTGTGCTTGTTCTTTGGGGCTGTTATGTGACTCCTGGTGCGTTCCTAGCACCGTGACAGCTTTTGACATCAGTGTTCTCTGTGAATAGCGATGACTGAGGCTTAAGCTGTCTTCACCTGACCGTGGTACATCACGGGACAGGGCTGGGGCTGGGTCAGGTGCTGGGAAGGGATCTCCTCGGACATTTGATGTTCCATTCAAAATACGACTTGCCTTCCCTTTCCTTCATGCCTGCCTCTGCAGTTGGCCTTCTTTCATCGAAGCCATCTGCTGATGCATCTGTGAACTCTGTGAGATCACAGGGGAAACAACTGTCCTGCTTTTCTTCACCTTCATTTGTACTGACGCAGTTCTGTGGCAGCTGTTCCCTTCCCTGTAGAACAGGCTGTGCTGTGGTGCTGCAGCCACGCGCTCCTGCTCCCTTTCTGATGAAATAAGCCATCTCTAGGGGATGCTGTCCAGTTGTGTTCCCCATTATATTTCCCAGCGGTGCTGGTAGATGCGGGGAACGGTGAGGATGACCTGGGAATGCTGAGATTACAAGCGCTTGACTCAAGTTTCAAAGTCATCTTTGGTGCTTCAGGAGAGATTCTGCAGTCTGAGGAGTCAGTTGTTTCTGAAATCCTTGCCAAGGGTTTGAGGCGGGTGGACTCGAGCTCTTTCATATCTCTCATTTCTGGCACAAAGCAGTCAACTTGGTCTTGGTGTTGGCTTCCTCAAACCTTGCCTTTGCTGCCCAGCTGGAGCCCATCAATTAGGTAGAAATATTTCAGAGCAGTCCAGGACAAGGACTGCAAACTGTGTAAGCAGCTGGAGATGCCATGAGTGATGTCCTCCTTCTCCAGGACGTGTCCCTGATGCTATGGACACCCCAATATCTGGCAAGGTCCCTGCTTGATTTTTATGGCTCACGAATCTTCTCTTAAAGGGAACAAGGAGCGTTTTGTTTGCTGTAGTCAGTGTGACATTTCTTTGCTTCATGCAGGAGAGGGGCGCCCTGGGCTTTGAGCGACACTATCATGTCACCGACCCGTTCATTCGACGCCTGGGCCTGGAAGCAGAACTGCAGGTGAGTGGGCAGTGCTCAAACAGCAAACACAGCCACTGGTTGTACAGCTGGATGTGGAAAGTACAGCGGGCTGGAGTGTATGGAGTTCTCTCTTATATGGGAGAGAGATGCTGGTTATTAAGCCCCCTAAACTGTCTGCTGGAGCCTTTGGGTGTGCAGCAACTGACCCTAACAGTGCTGTCTGAAGGAGGCAGCTGTCAACTCTTCCAGGTATTCAGCTGTAAAGCCGAAGTGTAACGTGTTGTCTAAAGAATGGGCTGTTGTACTGCAGTCTGACACAACCTAAAAAAAAACACATTAAGATTGTCTTGATTTGGGGGAGGAAAGGATTCTTCTGTCTCCCTTTCCAGCCACCTCTCAGCTGCTGCTCAGTGCTCTCCTAGTCTTCCCCGTTGCAGTTGTTAGCTAATTTGGTGGAGGATGTATGGTACAGACACCGAGCAGCAAGGTGCTTCCGAAAGAGTTATCAGAACTGCATTTTCCCTGCAATCCCAGAGAACCTGCACATGTAATTTGTCAGCCTAGCCAAGGGCTTTTGAAGCAAAGTCACCTTTCCATGTGTACAGCAGGATTTCATCAGTAGCCTCTGAGGCTGAACTGCCATTTTATTCAACACTACATGTTTTTTTTTTATTATTTGTTTCACTTTGTCTTTTCTACCCCAGCTGCTTATAGCATGTCTGTCTTTTCTGGAGGTGTTTATCTGCCATGTGGGTGTTCTTTTGCAGAATAAAAAGCTGCTTGTTTTAGAACAAGTTGTTATGTGTGGGGAGCTCGCTGCGTCCTTGTCTTAGAACAGCTCTGTTTGATAAGCCTGAAGTTTGTGTAATACTCTCTTCCCCTTTTTTTTTTTGCTCAGGGTCATTCTGGGTGTGTCAACTGCCTAGAATGGAACGAAAAAGGAGAGTAAGTATGCGACTTGATTCGGGGGATCAGCAGAGTGATAACCCAGGTTCTCCCAAGAGTAGCATGTAGGTCACCTTATCGTAAGGAGCTACTTCCCATAAATAAATTCCTAATAAAATGGATGAGGGCTCAAGCTCAAAGTTGTGAACTTGGAGAGCTCGCGCTTCGAAAAAGCTTTATTTTGTTGGATATGTCTGGATATTATTAGAAATGCCCCTTTAGTGAGCTCGGAAGGGAGATGGTCAGGCTAAGAAGTGGAGGCTGAAGGCTGCTCTCTTCTCTTAAGTGGCATTATGGATTATAATGGATCTTCAGGATTTGCCCAGCTGGTAGGAAGTGACATTTCCCTACCCCCTTCGCTGTGATGCTAAATGCTGATGCTGGGGACGTGCACATTAGGGAGGGAGGCACAGCAGCACTCACCCCCCTCTGCAATTTTAGAGAGAAACTCATCGTGAGAACATTTCGGTTAACCAAGTAGAATAAAGAGTGTCTCCAAGAAAAATAACTGGATGGAAGAAAAAGCCTCTATTTCTTGACATGCCTCTTGTAAAATCCAAAGCCTGCTGTCTGATAGTCTTCAGAATTATTTACCAGTGAAAATTTCACATACTTGAGAGAGATCTGGCTCCAAGGAAATAATTTAAAACAGCTGATGGTTGCAGAT
Source organism: Anas platyrhynchos (assembly GCF_047663525.1). Taxonomy (NCBI): domain Eukaryota; kingdom Metazoa; phylum Chordata; class Aves; order Anseriformes; family Anatidae; genus Anas; species Anas platyrhynchos. The sequence continues at coordinate 4,032,969 of NC_092610.1, forward strand.
GTCAGATTCTTGTGCTTTAACAGAAGATAGATGTACGGGCACCTTGCAATGCTGCCACACCCTGCACTTAAAAAGCAGTCTGTGAATCACGTAATGAGTCCTGCCTTGGGACTGCCTGGGCACATCTCAAGTCCAGGAATGAATGGCTTGGCTTGAGCTCGCCTGTGATGTGGGAGCAGTTAATGCAGCCAGGCTAATGAGGGAAGTGGAGGCCCTGCATTTCGTGATTGACCAATATTCCCATTGTTTTTGCTGTGCCATCTGAGTCTGTGGTGAGCTGGGTCAAGATGCTAAAGCAACAAAAAAAAAAACTTGCTTTATTTTCTGTGGAGTTGATATTTGGCTGCTTTACTTCCTTGGACTGGCTGAATGGAAAGCATCAAGAAAACAGAGCTGAGAAAGGAGGAAGGAAGGGGGCTTCTTAGAGCTGAATAAGGTTAATGGCTATCTGTGGTCAAACCACTCTCAGAAATCGGTCACAGCTTGGAACAGAAGAGTCCATGATGCATATTTCTCTTCTGTTTCTTTTAGCTTGTTGGCCTCTGGCTCTGATGACCAGCATACCATTGTCTGGGATCCTCTGCACCACAAGAAACTCCTTTCTATGCACACAGGACACACTGCAAACATCTTTTCTGTCAAGGTATTTGAGTGGAAGGACTAAATGACTAACAAAATCAGCAGCCAAAGCAGCCAGAGAGTAGCTCTTGAAATGTTGCTGGGAAATGTTTTTGTGCAAGCAATCCATTCCCTCAACCCCAATCATTGAGTATTTGTAACATTAGGAAAAATTGCATTACATCTAATACCTGTGCTTCTTAGTTTATGCAGCTCCTGGGCTTAGCTCCTTACCTCTGTAGAATCGAAGGAAATGGTTGTAGCAAATCAGGAGTTAAAGATACGAGATGGAGAGAGCATTTTGTGTGTTACTGTGAGAGCATTTTGTGTGCTACTGTCATTACTGACTCTTGAGTGTGCATGTGGAATATAGGGGGTAACATGGGGCATCCTGTGTTCCCAAAACAAGCTGCTCTGCGACCTGCCAAGGAAGCTCAGTGTTGTGTTTGTGAAGAGCCTCAGCACCTCTCAGGTCTGAATGTCAAATCTGTCTTCCGCAGTTCTTGCCGCATTCGGGGGATCGGATCCTCATCACGGGAGCTGCCGATTCCAAGGTGCACGTCCACGACTTGACTGTCAAGGAAACCATCCACATGTTCGGAGACCACACAAACAGGGTTAAGCGGATTGCCACAGCTCCCATGTGGCCTAATACCTTCTGGAGTGCTGCAGAAGATGGGCTAATCAGGTACAGAACGCGTTCTGCCCCAAAATGAATTGGATTAGGATCCATTGTGATATGTGCTAAGCATAAATCTAGAGAGAGACTCTCTGTACTAAAGAGCTCAAGCTAATCTCTCCCTTTCCTGAAGCTGAAAGGATTCATCTTGAAATGCAGATTCTTCCTGAAATGCAGATTATTCTGATAAGTACTCACCCAGCTCCTCTGCTTTCCTCCACTGGAAAGGGAGGACAAGAAGGGAAAAGCTGTATCAAATGGAGGGTAGGAAGGCAGGAACAACACTGAGCAAAGGTTCCCGTCAGAGTCGTTGGGACTTAATGAGTAGATGCAACTGCAAGAGTCTGTTCATACTGTGTACTGTTTGTTAGGTCATGGCCCGGAGTCCAATGTAGAGCTTGACTAGATCTGTGCATGTTATGGAGCTGGTGTTAGTGATTATCCTGATGTTGGGGCCTAGTGTTTACTGAACTGGTTTGCTCCCAGTCACCTGTGGCACACACGCCTGTTAGTGGTAGTGTCAGCTCTTCGAATACAAGCCAGATAATTAAACACGGGTTGCTGCAGAGCAGGGTGGATGTGGTGACTCTCCCTTCCCTTTGCAGACAGTATGATCTGCGGGAGAACAGCAAGCGTTCAGAAGTCCTGATAGACCTGACGGAGTACTGCGGGCAGCTGGTGGAGGCCAAATGCCTCACAGTCAACCCCCAGGATAACAACTACTTGGCAGTGGGGGCGAGTGGGCCCTTTGTGCGGCTCTACGACATACGCATGATCCACAACCACAGGTAACAGCAGCTGGCTTTTCTGGGCCTTCTTGGCACGTGTGAGTGGGGAAGGGGGAGTTGTGATAATCTGGGACCCGCCTGCCTCACTGTGCAGTTTTACCCAGTCTTTTCTAGCACCCACAGAGCCTTTTTATCTAAGTAAGTACACTGGGGTGATGGGAGGCAGGTCTGTGACTGCACAGCTGCACGGGCATGAGGGCTTGCCCTTGTGTATGAACAAGAAGTGTTAGCATAGAGCAGACTTCCAGCAGTTGAATGCTGTGATTATAACTGCTTTTCTTTCTGGCTAGAAAAAGCATGAAGCAGAGTCCTTCGGCTGGAGTCCACACGTTCTGTGACCGGCAGAAACCTCTCCCGGATGGTGCAGCACAGTACTACGTGGCAGGTACTGGGACGTGTCCTGGGGGTCACCAATGGGGCTTTAAATTAATGCCTGAAGAAACTGAGTTCAACCCATCACACAAGAAACCACTACTTGGAAAAGTGCTTATGTAATACACGGATGTTCCATGAAATTGTAGATTATTTCTCTTCTGTGCTGTGAATTCTTGCTTATGCCACCTGCCCACCTTCCCTGACTTGGCAGCAGTGTGTGTTGGTGAGCTGGCCTTACTCCTTGTCTAGCGTAAATGTCTTTCTGTCAGCTTCATTGGAAAGTCAAGGACTGGGTAACCTGAGGGCTCTAGACATTCTTCTGGAACAGGTCCCAGCAAGGATGCTGTTTAAAAATCTTCTTGGCACAGAAGGGAAATGGCTTGTCTTCATCCTGCACATGAAGAGTCAGCAATGCAGTGTCTGGGCAATCTAGACGTCATTCTACTCCAGTGCTCATTTACTGTTTTTTTCCCAAAACTTTTTTTTTTTTTTTTTTAAAGTATCTTAAACCAGCATGTTCAACAGACCAGTTTTGACAGTCTTGCTTCTGATGAGTCCCATTGGAGGATTTCTTAGGTCCCCTGAATTGGTCATGCAACACATCTGCTGTCTGAAGCAAAAGAACCCTTGTGTGAGCTGAATATTTAGGAGCCATGGTTTGATTGTGCTAAGAGCTTTATTAAGGAAACGTGATTAGAGAGTTGAGAAAGGAGCTATTTGTTTGCAGTTGGCCACAAATCACGGAGGCTAAATCCTTAGTGAATCCATAAAACTGTGATTTGCTGGGTTCTGCAGCCTGCAGTTGTTAGCAAGATAGTCGTAATCTGGTCTTGTCTGCATATGGAAATGGCCTTGCAAAAATAGCATCTAGAACTTGTGAAAAGGCAGCTCCATACATCTAAGTGTTTTGGTAGCTGGTGGAAGTATTCAACAGACAGCAGTAGGAAATGGAAAATTGCTTTGGTGCATGTGCTTCATGCCCTCGCTGTCCTAACAACCTCTTGTAAAAGGGAAGAGCTGATGTAGGACAAAGACAACAGTTCCTATTACACTAATATTTATGGACCTCTTCCCCCCACAGGACACCTTCCAGTGAAGCTTCCAGACTACAACAACCGGCTGAGAGTCCTGGTGGCCACGTATGTCACCTTCAGTCCTGATGGCACTGAGCTCTTGGTCAACATGGGAGGGGAGCAGGTAAGAAGACAAAGTTTGGTAGAAAGTTTAACATTTTGGCTGTGTTTGTTGGGCCACCATAGGTTGTCTTCAAAACGGATGTAGTGACTCCTCTGTGGGATAACACTGTTGGCTTTTAAACCGTTCTCTGATGCATTTGGACTGAACCCCTGGTACTAGGGATTTATTTGTTATGCTATCAGTGATTAAATTTATGTGATATTTTGATCTGGTTTTGCAATTCACTTTTCCTTCTCTTGAAAGAGAAAGAAAAGTTCTGGTACTGACCTTTCTTGATGCAGAAAAAAAAAATCTTAACTCATTCCCGAAACATCAAACTGCTTCTGTAATACAATCTAGTACGTAAGGAACTTAGAGAAGCAAAGGACTTCACCTGCGATATTGATTGCTTTAATTTTAAGCACTGGGTGATATTTGTGGCTCTTTTGTAAAGCTTATCAGTGAAATGAGAAAATCCTCCTGACAGTATTAATCAGCGTGGATTAAGTAGGAACTTCCCTTGTGAGCAGGTTACTCTGGTTGTCCTCTAGAGATCTTTCTCACACTCGGACTTCTCTTTAAGAGGAGGTACTGAATTACACGAATGGATAAGGGCTGTCAATTCCTATACTGGTACAAGTTTAAATTAGGGTTTCACAGGGCTGTGTTTGAAGTTTCTCTTGAAATCTTTGCTTCAGCTTAGAGACACCTTGGTTTAGTGTACTGCTTTTCTACCGCTAAGCTTTCAATTTGTTTATGATCACTGTATTAATTAAATGGCTAAAATATCTTCTTGGAGTCAGAGCTTTTTGAACAGGTTGGTTTGTACCTCTTGAGTAAAACGAGGCTCCTGTTTCTCAGTGCTGTTCTCTGAATCCAGTGCTGGCATGCAACAAGACACTGGTACTGCTGTTATTCAGTGCGAACATGTCTATAAACAAGGTTAAAAACTGGAAATAGTAAAACAAGCATGGAAACATCTAGCCTTGTTTTATTTCTGTCCCTTAAGCCTCTATGTATCACTGACGGTTTTTTTTTTTGTCTTTCTTTCTTCATCTCTCAGGTCTATTTGTTTGATCTAACTTACAAGCAGCGGCCATACACTTTCCTCCTCCCAAAGAAATGCCACACGTCAGGGGGTAAGTGTGATGCTGTCATGGAAGTGAGTGCAAGGCAGAGGGAAATCATGTACAATGCAACTCTTTCTAGGGCGCAGCCCCATCTGGGCAGGAATGAGGGAAAGGAATTATGACATGGCTGTTGCTGGGCAATTTCTGCAGTGCAGTTCATACCCTGAGCTCTAAAACCCTTATGCATAGCGACAAAATGTGTCTTGAGGGAAGAAATGAGCTGTCGAGGGGTGTGTGCGTGTGTCAACTTAGGTATAGCTTTAAGCATTCTCCTCCAGATAAAGTAGACTTTGTAGAGTGATTGAGGTCCTACCACCCTGCCTTTAACTAAGGAGGAAATACTTTGTATGTGGACAAACATGGCAATGGTGTGCTGCTTTTACGTTTATAAACTTACAAACTGTGCAGCTGTTACCCCTTTAAACGCCCATTAGAAGGAGACAGAACAATCTCTTCCCCGGTCTGAGAGTCTGGCCTGGCACTAATCTCCTTCCTGGTGGTGAGATAGTTGATTCAAAAACTCATTTACTCGACAAGTAAGTGAATCCAAGAGCTTTTTTATTCCTGGCCCTGTTTCTTACAGGGCCTGTTCGTACGCAGATACTGCAGGCAGCGTGCAGTGAACATCCAGCTCGCTGTCCCCGGGCAGAGGCTGGCTCTTTCTTATCAGGGAGTGTTCCCTGCTCAGCCCTGTGCTCGGAGCACTCTGGCAGAGTTCAACCTGTGTACTCAGCATGCCTTGGGCCTTAATCTAACACTCACATCCTGGTAGCGAGTAGATGCCCTGCCTGCCGTTCTCTTCTGCCTTGGCTGCATGTGGGTGATCTGTGCTGTGGTATCTGGTGAGGTCATGCTTTAAATGGCAGAGCAGGGTTTGAACAGGTTCACCATGGTGCAGTTTCAGCAAACGCTCCGCCCTTCTGGGTACAGAAAGTTCAGGCAAGGGCTGTGAAAAAAGCAGCATCTGTACAAAGGCTGAACTTCGTGTGCATGCATGTCTCTGTGCACTGAAAGCTCCGAGCTGTTCAGTAGAGTGCTTGGAAAGAGTCCCCAGTTTCCCAGCCTCTGAAATGGCTGCGGGAGTATTCCCAGCTACAACATAAATGCAGTTTATAAAACTTGAATTTGAATATTTTTCTATAAGAATGGCAAGTGATCTGGCTTCACGACCTTCAGAGGATTGCTTCAGCTTGTAACTGCTCCTTGAGCAATAGGGTAAGAAAAGAAAAGAAAAAGAAAGGAAAAAAGCATCTGGAATTCCCTTACTAGATATCTCCAGTGGTTCCACTCATCTTCCTTGTTCTATAAAATGTTAAACAACTTGGGCCTGTGTTTTTTTTTTCTCAGTGCATCTGAAAACTGCAAAGGCATTTAGAAAGAAGTTGCTATGTTTAAGGTTTAGATTGGATATTAGGAAGAATTTCTTCATGGAGAGATTGGTAAAGCATTGGAGCGGGCTGCCGGGGAAGTGGTGGCTTCCCTATCCCTGGAGGCATTTATTTAAGAGACCTGGGGACATGGCACTAAGGGATGTGGTTTAGTGATGGGACGTGATGTCAGGTCAATGTCAGGACAGTTGGGCCTGATGATTTTGAAGGTCTTTCTAACCTAAAGGATTCTCTGAAGGCAAATCAAGTTGAGGTGGCTGGAAGATGGGAGCGTGTGGCATTGTGGAATTCTGCTTCATTGTGCTCTGAATGGGGCTGTGGCATTGGCTTTGTTATGCTGTAAAATGTAACCCTGATATTTCAGGGATTAGTTTGTGTAATCTACACTGAGCCATTGCATGATTATATTTTTTTCTAACCTTCAGAAGTGCAGAATGGAAAAACCTCTACCAATGGAGTGTCCAACGGCATCCATCTGCACAGCAATGGCTTCCGCTTGTCAGAAGGAAGAGCACACGTGAGGTAAGGTGATAGATCTGCCTCAGTGAGGGGCCAATGGCTTTGTTCAGGCCCTCTTCCTCTCCTCAGGGTTAGGTGCTGCTAAACGAGGTGTGGAGTGCAAACCCACTTGGCATGTTGATTTGATTGTTGAGTGGTCTCTGTCCTAGGGGTTGTATTTGTTTCTGGTGTGTGGGCTATGAGCCTGAGTCGAATCAGGCAACAGCATCTTAGGAGAAGCATATTCCATTAGGATTTTTCCCCTCTTACAATGATTTACTGCAGACAAAACTAAGAAATGACTTTTCAGTCCTGGAAGCGAAGTGTTCTTAGTTGTCCTGCATGGTTTTTACTTCCTGACCTTGCTGGGGCTGTGATCTGACAGATGGGAGTGGCTGTCGGGTTGAAAGAGCCTTTCTTCCCTTGGCCGTTTTTTAGGCACCTGCCTGCTGCAAGCTGAACTGAAGCTGCCAAAATTGCTTTACAACGATGACACTGCTGTCATTACCCTTGCATATGAGCTGGGGGTTGATGGAGAGCCCTCTTTTACTGTCCCTGCTGCCTTTTTTCCTTACGAACAAAGAGCAGTTGGGGTGAAGCAGAAGCAGACTTCTAGCACATCTTGCAGACTGGTTTTCCTCCAGCTGATGAGATGTGGTTAAAAGTCAAGACACAGTTGCTTAATACCATATAAGGGTAGTCTAGGTTCCTCCAGCCACTGCTGAATGCTTTCAGCTCGTTTCCTCTAGATGGCCCCTCCACCACAGCACCGGAGATGCTCATTTTGGTTTGCTGAGCATGGGCCTTGTGTGCAGCCCTGTGAACTTAGACACTTGGTTTCCTTCTGAATTTGCAACCCATTAGATGCTGCTAAAGGAAGTCTGGATTTTTTTTTATGCAGTCAAAGCACAGATATATTGGTGAAGTCTGAGGAACGAGACTTTAAAAAAAACACTGTTGAATTTTGAGTGCATCTATATATAAAGAAAAGATGGAAACAATCAAATGATGGTCAAAAAGAAACTCCCTCTTCCTAAATTCAGGTTACTCGGGTTCAGGACCTTTGAAACTTCTGGTATTAGCTAATACTTGCTGGGACCTGTTAAGTTAGAACAAAACGCTGCAGGTATTTAACTGGGTTAACAGTTAACTTTAACAATGGGAGTGTTAGCAAGTGAGACATTTAGCTGTGCTTCTTTCCTTCTTTCCCTGCAGTCCCCAGGTAGAGTTGCCTCCGTATCTGGAGAGAATCAAGCAGCAAGCCAACGAGGCTTTTGCTTGCCAGCTGTGGACTCAAGCCATCCAGCTGTACAGCAAAGCAGTACAGAAAGCCCCCAACAATGCCATGCTTTATGGAAACAGAGCTGCTGCCTACATGAAGCGCAAGTGGTAAGTAAGCAGAGCTCTGGGGCACCCCTGGCACAGAACAAGGGGTGCACAGCAGCATGTGTTGGAGAACTCGTGGCCACAGCCGTTGTGCAGGCAAGCACACCTGGTAGCAGCTTTGTGGGTTTGCCCACTGGTATGCTGAGTCATGTTCTGTTCCTTTCCTGTTTAAAAGGAAACCAGAAATCCACTTGTGAGTAACGACATTGTGAGCATCTCCAAAGGTGTTTGTGTGTCTCTGGATTGTTCTGATCTGCGTTAGATGATGTCTCTACATTTGCTGTCAGCAGATGAGGTGATGGGTTACCGTGCTGTGTAATTTCACGTGTCCTGATGTAAGATTGTTGTGAGTCTGCCTGGAGCTGCTGTGGTTGCTGCCTGATCCAAGAGGCTGGTATTGGAGATAGTCAAATGTGGCCTGGTCCTGTGTTAGCCCAGCTAGCCCACATTCCCCTCAACTGGAAGCTCAGCTCTCTGAGGGATTTGGTGAGGTGGCAACTGGTGCCTCAGAGTCTAGAGGAGGTTCTGTCTTCTTTATTGCAAAATACACTCTTAGCCTCTGCAGTAGGTAGTGTCCTCTCTGACCAACAGCCAGGGCTGCATCTGCAAGACACAGCTGGGTTATTTTGGTATCTGTCCCCTTGAGCAGAGTAAGACTCAGTAGCATGGCTTGCTATTAACATATTTAAAATAGCTGTGGCCCTTCATCTACATTTGCTTTGTGAGGATATCCTCCTTCTCTCCCTGCTGAAATCCCCAGAATGAATTCTCCCATCATCTTGCCAAGATAAAGAGCAGCCAGCAGTTGTTGTGACTGTTGGTAACTGGCCTACTGGCTGTTTTGCAATAGCAGAGATTTGGGAGCTGCCTCAAAAAGACCTCGGCGTTCAGAGGGAGAAGAACAATAGGTTGGGATTAAGGAATGGAAGACGGAAGCTGAGTGCTGATCTCAGTGAATGACATTTTTCTTATAGGCATCATTTTTCCCGGAGGATGTTGGCAGATCTGAACCTTTCTGCGTGTCAGCTAGTGCTCGCTGCAGCTTTCAGTAGCAGGAAGATGTGAAAATATATGCGATGGCTTTCTGTGGTGTGCAGTGATTAGAATGTAAATGGTGCTGAGCTCATACCTTCTCAGGTGCAGAGATGTGTTTTTCTGCTAGGAACAGCTGTTGGTAAATGACAGAGGAAGGCTGGGATGTCGCTGAGGAGGAGGGTGAAGCAGTTGAACACACTGAACCGCAGCGTGCCTCTAAGGTGTCCTTCACGTTTGGGGCAGGAACAGCAACCAGGCACCCTGCAGAACACTGCAGGTCTTGCTTTCACCTCCTGAGCAGCAGGGAGATCCAGAAAAAGGAAGCTCTAACTTCCTAACCTCCCCTTGCTCACCTCCCTTAAGATGCTGCTCGTATTCTGCAGCACTTCAAAGGCTGTCCTTCTAAAACTTGCTCCTAAGAGCCAACTGCATCGCTCCTGATGGCTTTTAACTGTCTGCGTTGACAGTACTTCAGCTGATTCCTAGTTAGAGCACTTTTTCACAAGCTGAGTCAAGGCTGTAACAACAGGAGAAGTCAAGGCCTGTTTTACATCTCAACACGTACGTTTTCACGCCAGTCTCTTGGGCTGTCTGTCCCTGGTAGTTGGGGTTGAAGGGTTTTGGAGGGCGGCAGAGCATTTTGTAGCCTGTCCGGCTCTGAAAATGTCTTGTCATCATACCAAGTAAGTTGTGTTACCTCCTCATTAGAGTGAAGGTGGTGAGATGCTGGTTTAACACGGACACGGTGCTGCAAAGGTAGATGCAGGCCTCAAGATCCGTGTTTCTCCTGCTCTGCTGCAGATGTTATGGACAAAGCACTTCACATTCTGTACCGGCGAGCTGCAGTTTGTGGCCAACATCTACCTGGAGAGGGGAGAGAGCAGTGGGATGAATGGCTTGCAGAACGTGCTCGTGGCACTGAATAAGCACTGCTCGCTGTGTTAACCCAGCCATTTGGAGCTCCTGTTGATGATCAGATACAGGAGCACCTCTTGCTTAACAAAGGCTCCACGTGATCCGAATCCTCACCCCGTGGGAGGTACAGGACAATTCACCCCCTGCTCCCTGGGACTGTTCCAGGCGGTGTGTGTGGGGTTCAGGTGTGAAGCTAATTAGTTTTATTAGCCATCACGGGGAGACCTGGCCCTCTTTAAGGAAAGGCTGTGGTGGCTTTGATCAGTTTAGGCTCAATGCTGCTACAAGCACCTGCCGGTTAGCCCAGGCTGACTTCTCAGCCTCTATCAGTCTGAATCAGACATGGGTGTGAGAGGCTTGTTGTGTCTCTTCTCCTTCCAGGGCACAAACAAAAACACTCTTACCCCCACTGCCGTGGCGTTTAGGGAAATCAAATGTAGTCTCTGGTACCTGTACGTAGGATATAAATACCTGTTACAATACCAATCTGCTTTACTGCTTACATCTAAATGATCAAGTTTTTCCTGTAAAGGTGGGAAAAGGCTGCTGCTGTAGGTACGTATCCAGCAGGACTGTGAAGCCTGGAGGTTCTTCAGCTCCTTCCTGAGGACTCCAAGTGGCTTTGGCTGTGGGCAAGGAAACATGCTGCCACCCCGCGCGTCCACAAAGGGGCACGCGTGAGCTGCCGTGCTCCGAGGAGGCCCCGCTCGCCTTGCAGGAGAGGCCTTGCCTCTGCTTGGCCAGAGGGCTTGTGCATCCTCCATCTTCAAAGGACTTCCCTAAATGTGTTGTATCAGTGAGCTCTGCTCTGTCGGATTTAAAATGGCAGGTCAAGACTTGCTGGGCTTCCCCGCGTGGTCACGTTAACAGGGCTGCCTGTGTACATGTGGAGATGCATTCGAGAAGCTGGCCTTGGTCAGATGGTGCCCCTGGGACACAGCAAATGCTATTAATACGTGAGCTTGTGGTGTGTCTGCTTGCATAGAGAGTGCTGGAAACAACAAGCTTTGGAGAGAGACAAGGGCTGGGAAATGGCGGTGGAGAAAGTGTGCTGTTGCTACCCGGACTATCTAATCCACCCCTCCCTTTTCTCCAGGGATGGGGACCATTATGATGCTTTGAGAGACTGCCTGAAGGCCATATCCTTGAATCCATGCCACCTCAAGGCCCATTTCCGTCTTGCCCGCTGTCTCTTTGAACTCAAGTACGTGGCAGAAGCACTGGAGTGTCTGGATGACTTTAAAGGGAAGTTCCCAGAACAAGCACACAGCAGTGCCTGCGACGCGCTAGACAGAGATATCAACGCAGCCCTCTTCTCCAAGAGTGATAATGGTGAGTGCTGCTGCTCGGCGTGGCTCTTCAAGGTTAGGGGAAAATCTCATGAACAAACAAGGAGTTCTCCTCCTTAAACTGCTCCTAGGAAAAAAGCTCCAGCTTCTGAGGGAGATTGATTATTACTGTGCACAAAAACTGGCCTCAGCCCGTTCTTTCCTTGTGTCTGGTCCTGGTTTGGTGTCGAGTGAGAGTGTGATACAAGGTAGTGCAATGCATCCAGGAGATAATATGGAAAGGAGCTTGTGCCCTGAGCCCTGCTCCCTGATGAAATTGTTCTCTGAAACTGATGCTGTTCTAGAGTGCCTTGTTTGTGTAGAACGTGTTCCTCCCCGAGTTGTGATGAGGGAAATGTGTTGTTCTTCCAGCTGAAGACAAGAAAGGAGGTGGCCCCATCCGGCTGCGAGCCACAGGCCGCAAGGATTCCATCTCAGAGGATGAGATGGTGCTGAGGGAGCGCAGCTACGACTACAAATTCCGATATTGTGGCCACTGTAACACTACTACAGACATCAAAGAGGCCAATTTCTTTGGCAGGTATGTTGGCAGAGCGTAATAGGGGTGCGGAACAGGAGTGTGAGCACCAACAGAACGTTCCCATCCATCGGATAAAGCCTCACGTGTAGGCTCGTGTGAGCGTTGATGAAGTGATGCTGGTGCTGGTTTGCAGGGTTGAGAAGGATGATGGAAACCCTCGTCCTTGTGTGGCTGTGTGAACAACAGGTTCAGTAGCAGATCCACAGAGGACCCACTGGGGCTAGCGTTTCCAAAAAGCCATTTGGGATTGAAAACAAATTCTGGGGATGGAGGGAACTAACACAGAAAGCTTTATCTTGATCTGTAAGCATAAGGAGGGGCAGCCTACTGATGATAGAAGCCATCTGAGGTTCTCGTGTCTGCTAGAGCTTTGGCTCTGAGCTGTGATCTCCAGTCTCTGCTCCTTTCACCCTAGCAATGCACAGTACATAGTCAGTGGGTCGGATGACGGCTCCTTCTTCATCTGGGAGAAAGAAACCACCAACCTTGTTAGAGTGCTGCAGGGAGACGAGTCGATTGTGAATTGTCTCCAGCCTCATCCCAGTTACTGCTTCCTGGCCACCAGTGGCATTGACCCAGTTGTACGGCTGTGGAATCCCAGGCCAGAGGTAAGAGCCGCAGTAAATGACCGTCCTGGTGACTCAATGAGTAACACAGACCTGTTTCCTCCTGGGATCTCTTGATGGTTGCAGCAGCTCTTTGTTCCTCGCCCTGTCTTGCTGAGTTCTCTCCCTTCTTGTCTTGCAGAGCGAAACACTCAATGGCCGCGTGGTAGTGGACATGGAAGGTGCTTCCCAAGCGAACCAGAGACGAATGAATGCGGACCCGCTGGAGGTGATGTTGCTGAACATGGGGTACCGGATTACAGGACTGACCAGTGGTGGGGCTGGAGGCTCAGACGACGAAGACAGCTCAGAGGGGCAAGTCCAGTGCCGGCCCAGCTAAAACAGAACTGCCTCTCCTTCCTCCAATTGTTTGGCTGAAAGGGAACCTAGTTTCCTTGGTCCTGAACTTTCTCTGATGAATGACTGCACTGTATCGCACTATGCACAGAGTAGGACAAGCTGGCAGGGGCAGGAGCGGCCGTTTCTTTAAACCATCACCACCACCTCCTCCTTCTCCCGTCACGCTACTGAGCAGCATGGCAGTGCAGTCTGGGGTTTGCCTTTAGTGGAATTTAGTCCCGACAGGGATCTTTGAGTTGTCTGTAAGCGGTGTAAGCCGGTGACTTTTTCCAGAGCTGCTGTATGACCTGGTACAGAGCAATGTTGCCTGCATTCATGCATTTGTAGAGGGGATGTTAAATTCCTGAATAAAATACAAACCTAGGGCAGGGCTTATGGAATGAATTTACTGCAGTGATCTTGGTCTTGAAAGCCTGATTCTGCTCTTAACGCTACCAGACTGTCTAGAGGCCCCTGGCTTTGGGTTGTTGGCCATGAAATACCTGTTTTGTCCCATAATTTCTTTCTTCTGGCTTCCATCTCTAACATATTGCCATCAGATGTGGCTGTGTTGTATTAAGGACTGGATATTGCCTTTCTTTTTCCCTGGGCATCTGTCTTAGTTGATGAATCAGCGAAGGCACTGAGTATGTGCAGCTCAGCAGGGCAGGATGTGCTTGCCCAGCTCTGATGCTTTCTTCTACGGTCTGTGAACCTGGGGAGAAAGGTGGCAGCAATGGGAGCAGGTTTTATCGGAGGCCTAGGACTTGTGTAGCTAAAGCTGCTGAGGAAAGGGGCTGGTAACAGCACTGTCCCAGGGTTTCTCTCTCTATTGCCCAAAACGTGTGTAGCTGTACTCACCTTCTCTCCGTGTCACCTGTGCTAGAGCTGAGATCGTTGCCATCATGTCTTTGTTGCAACTCACGTTTTGAGCTTTTAGACAGCAGCTTTTTTATGCAGCCAGCTGCTCTGTCTTGGCCGAGGCGAGCCCTTCCCACCTTGGTGGAGTAACAGCTGATGGATTAGTGGTCCTCTCAGGAACCCTCCTTCCTCCTCCCATTCTCCACGCACTGGCTCTGGCTGCACAGCCAGGACTACACCTAGCAATGCAGCACTGTACTTCCATTCCTTCCCCTCTCATGTAACATGCAGCCCTGTTTTCCCCCCTCTTGCAGTTGCCAAACACTAAATATCGACTAGATCTTACACAGCTGTGCTACAACCCGATCTGAAGAGGTTGTTTTTTTCTAGGACTATCAACTAAGACCAAAGAGCCCCTGGAGATCTTAACTGCTCTGCGCTGTCTCGTGTCTCTTACTGCTGAAGGTCTGAACATGCTAACCTTGGTCCCAGGGGTGAGATGCGTGTCTGGGAGCGTGCGCATGTGTGTGTGTGCTGCATTCAGGCTGTTCTTCCATGTGGTGCAATCCCCGGTCTTCCTGTTCCTGCTGTGGAAGGATGAGAGGCCTTCCCTTCCTCCTCCGGCTGCTTCTGGCTGCCAGGCGTTGATGAGAGAGACTGCACAGTGCTGGCTGATCAAGGTAACCGGCTTCCTCTCCCTTCCAGAACAGTCTTTGTGAGATGAGAGAGCCTTGTGCGAGAGGGAGAGAGGTCACGGAGCCTCGTGGCTGGCAGCGTCTCTCAAAGGATGCTGTTCCCTGCAGAGAGAGGCCCCCCCAGCTCCCTCCTTGCAGTCGCAGTGGAGCTGACTGGGATCTGATCTCTGCCCTTCAGACAACGAGGTCCGGCTGCTCTGTCACCTGTGGGTGAAACCGAGCCATAGCAAGCCCCGGTCGCGCAGGAGCGTGCCCCTTGCCACCAGAAACAACTGGCCAGAGCTCTGCCGGGATGGATGGCTGCTGGCACCTGGGTGCTGAGGGCACGGTGCTTGTTTTCACGCAGTACCAGTGCAGGAGGTGCGACTGCTTGCTCAGTTTACCTGTTTGGTTGTCCACAAGCTCTCCCAAGGCCACCCCGGCACTCAGTGCTCTTCAAAACCTAGAGGTAAAGGAAAATTCTCACTCGGGTGGCTTTCTGACGTGGTCTGGCCTTTTCTTTTTCGCTTCAGGCTTTCCTACTAGATGCATCCTCGTCCCCCTTCCTCCCACTCAAACTTTTTTTTTCAGCTTTCAGTAGACAACGTCTGCAGACTTTGATTTTTAAACTGAGACTGAGATGGAAAGCTTGGAAAAGAACAGACCTGTCCCCACCCGTTCACCTTTTGCTGTGGCAGCTATTTTTTGTTGTTTTTACCTTTGTGAGACAGTGCAGCTCTTTTACCTGCCAGTTGCAGTGTGAAAGCTACAAGATTCCCTGCCTCTGCAGAGGATTGCTTTTTTTTTTTTTAATGGCTGCTTTGATTAAAAAGATAAATAATAATGGGAGAGAAGGGGAGAGAAAAATCTTTCTGCCTCTAGCCCCTTTTCCCCTCGTTGCGGGCAGATTGCCTGCTTTGGCGCTTGTTAATGAGGAATTTGTATTTATTGGTGAAGGAAAAAACATGCTGGGGAAGTAGGGAGAAGATGTTGCTTTATTGACCTCTGCCGTTTACTTCGACCCCCTCTTCGGGAAAGCTTCTTCCTGCTCTTTCTGGTTAACTCTTTCTAGCCTGGGATATGCAGGGATGCCTCCTTTATTTTTGTATTCTAGCAACGGGCTCTCCGTTAGGAGACTCTAGGATTCGTAGTGTTGCGCCGACCATTATTAATTCTAGCCTTTTCGAGTACTAAAGATGATCATCTCGTAAACTTTGCCCCTGCAGTTGTAGAGGTAACACACAAGCCTTACTGCCCTCGTTAGAAGGAGCAGAAAACTTGTTTCTGTGGTCCCTGGAAGAGAAAGAGTTAAGCAATTAAACAATTCTTTGTTCTAGTTCCTTCTTGGTGTCATTTTGTTTGGGGGATTGTGGCTTTGTTCCACTTGCCTCCTCCGTGGAGGTGAAGGTGGATGTGGGTGGGTGGAGGGTGGCCTGGTTGGGCTGGATGTTGGCTGTTCACCGGTGCTGCCCCTGTAAAATCGAGTGGGAAGAGGGCTGGGGAGCCTGGGACATGGCGTGTGGGCTTGGAGCTGTAGGGTTAGTGCTAGCGTTAGCTCGTTACCCAGGTGTGGGGACTCAGATCTGGCTGCGTTTGGGAGCAGAGCCCACCTCTGGCTTGGTTTCGAGCTCACGCTGCCGGGGTGAGGATGAGAAGGGCTGCCTGGGGAAGAGAGGTGGTGCTCACACCTTACAGGCAGATTAACGGTCGTACGATGGAGTTACTTGCTCTGAGTCGAGTTATGTCGGGATAAAATTGACAAAACCTCTGAGTCCCTGCTTAATCCAAGGGTTAGAGGTGAACAGGGTGGCGAAAAGCAGAGTAGGGAAAATAACCCATCCGTCCGTTTAGCTTTTCTTAAATAGCCTCTTGCCCTGAGAAGCAAAACCCCAGTGGCTTAGGCTGTGAGGCAGCCCCAGAGCCACCTCCCTGAGTTACCTGTGTGAGCTCCTGACTGTTCCTGAGTGTTTATTGCCTGGAAATCTCGCACAAGCGTGGTGCACTGGACATGCACGTTCAGACCCAGAGGTGATCCCTTGCTAGAGGATGTCACAAACTCACTTTCTCCTTTTGGGCTCCTGCTGCAAAACCTCCCAGACGCTTCCCTGCCCTCCAAGCTGTGCAGTGCTGGGCCTTGGGTTAGAAAACCAGTCCATTATTTTCAGAATCCGTTTGAACTCTGAGAAATTCCTGTTAGACACCTTTCTGCTGAAGGCCTTTTGAAGGCCTCGTCATTTCAGATCCTGTCGGATATAAATTATTGCTTGAAAAGGCAGCTCTGCTCCAACAAAGCAGTGTGCATCCACAGCTGGAATTGGCAATCAGCTAATTAGGTCAGCTCTTGGGCTGAATGGTTGGACAAAGAGGGAGCATGGCGAGGGGGAGCTGAGTGCTTGAATCGTGGGTGGAAAGGCCTAGAAGGACCTGGAAAATCAGCTTTATTTGTAACTTGAGCAAGAGAATTGGATTGAGGAGGGGGGAGAGGAGCAATCCGCCCTGGGAAGGGGGGAGAGGGGCACCAGCAGCCCTAGGGATGAGCTCGCTTCCCTCTGCTGCGCCTGTTGGCAGTGCCAGGAGTGAGGCTGCGAAGGGCTCAAGATGGCTCCCACCTCCCAGCAAAATGGGAGCAGGATGTCAGGAAGCTGCCTGCTGCTGCAGCGAGGAATTAAGCCCTCTCGCGTGCTGTGCTCCTTGTGGCTCGTTCAGGCCTTGCTGCTGCAGGAGATGATGCTGCTGGGAAGCCCCTCCGGCGTTGGCAAGCAAGGAGGGAAGGTGTGGGCCTTTTTGGGGGATTGCGCTGCGCTTGGCTCTTGGAGCTCTT
Organism: Anas platyrhynchos; assembly: GCF_047663525.1. NCBI lineage: Eukaryota > Metazoa > Chordata > Aves > Anseriformes > Anatidae > Anas > Anas platyrhynchos. Next base: position 4,050,126 of record NC_092610.1, read on the forward strand.
CCACTGTGTGCCCCGTGTCCCCGAGAAACTGCTGGCTTTCCCTTTAAGCGACATAAAAGTTGCCCTGTGGCTGCATCAGGTGGAGAGGGAGAGAGAAGGAAAAGCAGCTTTCGAGTGACAGGGAGGCGGAAAAGACCTGAAGGTGAAAGCTGAGGGGCGAGATGGCTTCAGGGCACGCTTTTGGGGTGGGTGGCTGAGCCTGCGTATGTTCTTGCGCTGGTGAGTAGCACCATCATCAATACAGATGAGAGTGACGTTTCTGGTTCACGCTGAGCGATTAGAGGCTGTCAGCCTGCAGCAGGCGCAGACCACGGGAGAGGAGCAACAAAAATGCACAGCGACCCGCCCCAGCATCACCTCCGGGGCGGAGGAAGGACGCCGTGGTGTCCTCCATCAGCCCGTGCCCCGCTGACGCTCTCGGTCGGCTCCCGCACGCGGTGCTGCTGCTGCCGCCGCCGCGGTTGTCAATGTCAGAAGGGGGAGGGGACCTCTTCCTCGAGTGGTTTGGTCCTGGCAGTCCCTGTAATGTTGGAGCTGTCACAACAGGGAAAGGTTCCCAAGGAAGCTGCTTACCGAACGGGAGCTGGCTGGGTGCCTGCTTCTTTCAGCCTCAGAGATGAGCCGGGGTAGAAAGGGGAGGTAGCAAAATCCCTTCCAGCCTCAGCTCCGCCAGAGGTGCTGGCTGCTTGGGCTAAACCCAAACTGGTGTGGGGTCCGGGCTGCTCCTTCCTGGGGTCTCCTCACCGAGAGGCTCTGTGCCTCCAGGCTACGAGGCCACGCTGGGCCCCGCAGGCATCGTCCCCAGGACGTTTTTGGCCGAGGGGAGGTAGAGCTGCTCCTCGCTGACAGGAGAGCGGAGCCGCTGGTGGCAAGTCGCTGGCAGGAACGGGAGCGAAACCTTTTGTTTCTCATCAAATGAGAGGCTGCAAAAACAATGATGGCAGCGTTCCTGCTCCCTACGTTTAATCCAGTATTGTAGCCGGGCAAGATAGCTGCAATAAAACGCCCGGCCGTTAATTTTATGCATGGGAAACTTCTTACCTGCTCTCCCCCCTGCTCCCTCCCCCGTACCTCCGGTTTCTTTTCCAACTGCAGCTATTTTTCCCTGCTGACTTCAGGTGTTTTGTATTCTGCTTAGATCAATAGCAGAACAACAGCAGCCTTCCAGTTGTCACCAGGAAGACCCTGCTGTCAGCTACAGCTCACCCGTTTTCTGCCAGTGCGCTGCGAGGGCTGGAGAGCCCTTCTGCCTGCCTGACAGCCCCACCGAGAGCTGTGCGGTGCAGGAGCACCGTATCGATTTTTTTTTTTTAAATCCAGCCTGAGGGAAAAGGGGTTCTGTGCTCCAGCACTTGGGTTTTTGCCCTCCTGCGTTTGGTTTGAAGAGGCAATAAAGCGGGCTGGCTGAGATGCCCCCCGGCTGGGCGGGAGGGGAGGCCGTGCGGTGGCACTGCGGGGCCGTGTGTCCTGCAGAGGCTGTCAGCGCCATCCCTGCCGTGGGGCTTTGCCAAGGGAGCTGGTCCCCGGTGATACGCTGCTTAGCAGCCTTTGAGACACGAGCAGGAAGAGCAAATCCATTGCCTAATCTGACAAACGTGCCAGGACCGCGTTAGCTGATGCGAACACTGGGCTCTGTTCGTGTGTTTCAACAATCTCTGGTACTTATGTGAGCTTGGAGCAAATCAATGCAAATATTTTTCTTCATAGAACAAAAAGCATTCACTGGAACTCATACAACCTCTGTGTCTATCTTCTACCCCAAGTGCCAAAATAGGAAGCATTTTAGAAACCAAAGCACCGGGCATGGCTTTGCTCTCGAGTGTCTGTTGTTTTGTTTTTTTTTTTTTTTTTTTTTCCTTCTTTTTTTTTCCTTTGCTTTCTCTCTCTTTTGGAACTGGACTGTTTTGTGAATCCCTTCACCGTCGGATTACAAGGAGCGCAGTCTCAGGCTCTTGATCAGCTCTGACGCAGTGACAGGTCATGCTGAGCCGGTGCCTGCACTGCAGCTTGACTCGAGCTGCTCCCGGTGGGTGCCTGGGTGGGTGGCTCTGCCTCAGCCCTGATGCCTCTGCAGCTGCCCTCCCTCTCGGAGGGATCTGTTCCAAAACGTGGTCTAGACTAGGAGGCAAGGTGGGATGGTAGATGAGCCGAGGGCTTTGTAGAGGCAAGGAAACGTAGACTGCAGCACAATACTAGTTGAACTGAAGCCTGAGTACTCATATGACAATTTAGCATGTACGGAGGGCAGGTAGGCTGTCTGAACTAGACTTTAGCCAATGTTTTCCACTGCCATACCGGCAAATGCAAACTGGGTCCCCTCTGATGTGCCTGTTCTGTGGGCAGAGGCTCCCGACAGCCTGGGCTTTCAAGCTGGAAGCTTCCTTAGTCTGTAATGTAGTGGGTGTGTAAGCACCGCGCTGTCCCCGGAGCACTGCTCCTGGGGAGGACGCTGACAGATGTGGAAGGCTGGCCTCAGCTTAAGTTTTGAGCTAAGTCAGGTGATGGAAAGCAGAATGCAGGAGGTAGAGATGAGAGAAGGCTTTGAAGGAGAGGGTTTATGAGGAAAAATGGAGCCATTATGTAAAAGCTGTAACTTGGTGATGCTGTTGCGAACGTGGCTCTCATCGTAACAGGGTTTGCTTGTGGATAACGAAAGCCAGCTCCTTGTGTGAGCGCAGTGCTCGGCTCTGCCTTGCCTCTGTGCTGTGACAGAGCTAAAATGGAGGAGCCACGTGCTGGAAGGGATAAGCTGCAAGAGCTTTGTGAGCAACCCCCCAGTGTCATGCCGTCCAACACTACAAACTGTGCTGGAAGGAAACCTCTGCTAACTGTGGGCCTTGGAAATGCAGCTCAAGATCGCAACGCAAGGAGGACACGAGGTGCTTCCAGGAGGAACACAGAAGGATGTGAAGAGGAGAGGGGGGTCCGGATGCCTGGCAGCTCTCCTGTGCCTGCTGGGCACAGCACCCTGGTGGCAGGCAACGTCGTCCCTTTTCCTTCCACTCGTTCAGTGACTTGTCCCTCTGTATTTTGCCGAGCGTGTTATGGGGGTGGAAACCTGGAATAAACCCATTTCTTCTTCAGCCTCCTCGTGTAGAGTTTGAATTAAACTTCCTAATAAAGCAATTGTTATTTTTCTAAGCCGATTCTCCAGGTGTAAGTGCTGTTCCTCCCCCTGCCCTCCCTCCCGTTCCTCCTGTCCCGGGGGGGTGCTGATTTTCCTGGGAGTTGTGGGGAGGGGGGGTTCCACTGTCCCTACACCATTGGCACCCCCACGCAGGGGGAGCCCCACGTCCCTGGCTGTGGGTGCCAATGGTGTAGGCCTGAGGGGCTGCTACAGAGCACGAAGCCCGCTGTAAAGCAGAACCGTGTCTGCGGGGGGCCTTGAGCCCCGCTCCTGGCTTTTTGGGGGGGGTGGGTCCCTCAGGGGGGGGTCCCCGACCCCTACGGCCCTTAGGCCTCTCCCACTTCCTGGTTACCGGGCGCACCCGGAAGCGGCCGCGCGGTTTCCAGGAAGTGACGCCATGGCGCGGCGGCCGGGCGGGGCGGGCGATGGCGGAAGCGGAGGCCAAGATGAAGCAGTTCCATGGCGCCGGGGGGGCCGGGCTGGACGCCGAGCGCGGCCGCTTCCCTTACTGCGTCGTCTGGACCCCGATCCCCGTCCTGACGTGAGGCCGGGAGCCTCGGGGGCTCGGCGGGGAACGCTGTGCCGGGAGCCGTTGGGGGCTCCTCAGGAGCTGGGGCCTGGGGGGGAACCGGCTCGGCCCGGGGGGGGTCGCGGCTGGGGGGCGAAAGGGCCTCAGGGGGGGCCCAAAGCCGCGGGGGCCTCGCAGCCAGCCCCAGGGGAGCCCCTGCTGGGTTTGTCTGTGGTGCTGGCAGGGTGTAGGCAGGCTTCAAGGAGAGTTTTGGTGGTGGTTTTGTTTGTTTTTTAATTTTTTTTTCTTGCAGTTGTGGGAAAATGGGAAGCCCTAAACATGTGGTTCCTGGGGGGCGGGGGGTGGTTTTCACGCCGTCCTCACCCCCTCCAATTGCAGCCGGGTGTGAATGTTTGCTGAGCCGGGGCTGAAAGTCAGGGCGAAGACGTGGCGCGGTCTGTGGGGCTGGGAACGGCGCCGGGCCTCTGCTCAGCAGGGAGAAAACTTCCCTGTGCTGCCCCGCGTGTGTGAACCTGCCCTGATCGTTATCTTCTCTTTTTCACACAGCTGCACTTCCCATCCTCCCCATTCCAAAGCTTTCAACCTCCTTATCTCCCCCCGGGACTGCTGAGGAGAGCTGTCCTGACGGAGTTAGTGGGTTTCCCTGTTTGTTTGTGGGCTTGTTCTGCATCGAGCAGTGGCATCTTCCTCTTGATTTTTTTAGCAGTGGAAATTTCAGTGTCGTTATTTGGCGAAATCTCTCGCTAGATTGCATAATTGCCCCAATTTTCTTCCTCTGACGTTTCCTGTCATCCCGGGGTTTGGAGGCTTGAAAGCCAGTCAGCATCAGGGGGAGAAGTAAGGAGAAGGAAGATCTGTTTACACCTTTGAAGGTGGCAAAGCTGTGACAAGGCTGCGTTCAGCTGCACCTCCTGGCTGATAGAACACGGCTCCGTGCAGGCAGCGAAGCCGCCTGGCTGCTTTGCATCGCACCAGATAGGAAAACGCAGAGGTGAAGTGATGCAAGCGCTGAAACTTTGCAGGAAGCCTTTCCCTGCGTGGTGAGGTTACGTTATCAGCAGGAGCTGGGCGCAGTTTATCTCCTCAGTTGCACTTACTGGTGTGCTTGGCTTTATCTGCTCGTTTCAGTGGGTTTAGGATCTCCCTAACTGAGCTGTGAATCTGTTCTTGTTTAACCTTCCTGTAATGGCACCTGAAATATTAGTCGCCGGGCACGGTCCCATGAGGGGAGGGAGAAATCAGAGAGAGGGCAGCAAAGCTGAGGATGTAGGAGGGTGTGGGTGAGCGCTGGTGCTTGGCCTGAAGCACCAACGCTCACCCTATGCTTCATAGGGGTCACGGGGGATCCGAGGGGGAGATAAAGAGCTGCAGAGTTGCAAATATCAAAGGAGGAGGAGGACGAGTCTTTGAAACAAGGAGACCATTTAGGGGAGGGAAACACAAATGTTTTTTTGGGAGCCTTGGGCTTGCCCTTCCCTGTCCGGGGGGTGCAGGCGGTGCAGGCCATTGGAGTCCTGCTCATCCTGTAACTGCAGCCACTCAAAAATGTGAAAAGTGCCTTGAAAAATGATGTTTTTTAAATTTAAAAAGTGAAAACTTGAAGCCTGACCACCCTGCGGATGAGCCAACTAGATCAGCTCATCGGGGAGCACAGCTCTGGGTGTTTTCCCTTTCCAGCTCAAGCCCGCTTTCCCTTTGCTTGTACCTCTCCTGCTTTCACCTCCCGGCCTATCCCGTGCTGTGCAGTTCATTGCGTGGCTACTTCTGCGGGCTCCTGGCAGCGGGATGCACGATCTTGGCGCGATTTGGGGGCAAATATCTCAGCCTGACACCTTGCTTGTTGCCTTGGCAGGTGGCTCTTCCCTATCATCGGCCACATGGGCATCTGCACGTCGACCGGGGTCATCCGGGACTTCGCGGGGCCGTATTTTGTCTCAGTAAGTAGGCAACAGATCCAGGTACGTGAGGCAAATCCTGTGCTTGTTCTGCGTCTCACCTCTGCTGGGGGCTTCTGAGCCACCCCCGCCTTTTGCAGCTCTGAGTTCTGCAGAGTAATGGCTTTAGGTGTTTCCGAGACCGTGGATCTGTGCCATGGAGGTTGCTGTCCAGTGCAGGTCATCTGGGGGGTTGGTAAACAGCAGCTGGTTTGGTTTGGGGAGGAGGAGGTGAAAGATGCTGTGGGATAATTAATGCTCCTTAAAGATTAGGAGACTTACACCTTAGAGCTGACGAGGCATTCACAGTTTAAAGGGAGGGAACACAGTACATGCACCACGGAGCCAGGTAATGCCACCGTGTACAGAGCATGAACGCACTCACCCCCTGAACAAGAGCTTACAAACACAGCTGAAACCTAAAACATGGATGGGGTCGGTGTCTTGGGACTGTTGAGGCGACGTGGCGGTGTCCTTGCTACATGATCACGGGCTGAGAGGTTTCCAGCAAGAGGTGTGTCATGAACGCAGCGCGGGGTTGTCCTCACGAGCTCCCTTTTTTCTGTTTTATTTGTAGGAAGACAACATGGCCTTTGGGAAGCCAGTGAAGTAAGTGCTCCCGTTACTTTGTATTGAACTGAGCAGCTGACCTGCAGATGTCCTTTAATTCACGGAGGCAGCCAGGCCGTAACACTGCTCTTCTCGTTGTTCACATAACCTAATTCAAGTGGACGGCTGCTGTGTCTGTGCTTTTCAAGAAACCACGTTAAGTTCAATCTTTTTAGAAGCGTGGCAGCAGGATAATGGCATTAATAACTGTAGCTGTACGGAGCCTTTACGAGAAAAAAAAAAGGCCAAAACATTTTAAAAGAATGTTAGCAACAAGTGCTCCAAGTAAATGGTGCCCGTGCTAATGACCTGTCATCACTCCCATCTTGTTAATGATGTTCTGGGGTAGGGGGCGAGGTTCCTGGGCTTTGTGTGTCTGTCAGATCACGTTTACATTTTAAGTGGCCTGCAGGCTTCATCTCATAGCACATGAAAGCCATTCAGAGGGGCCTGTAGCCTCGAGGCCTGCAATTTCTCTGTCTGGAGTGCCCCAGGGCTGAGGGTGCTGAGTGTTGGTTCCTGCAGCATGTGCTGGTCTCGAAGGGTGCAGTTCCTTGGGCTCCAGAGGCAGCCTTTTTCCTAAGCCCTTCAAGCAGCTTCCCGCTGGGAAGAGCAAAAAAATTGCAGGGGAGCAGCAGCAGAGCCAAGGGATCACGGAAGGGATCTGTTCTCGTTTCCCAGGTACTGGAAGCTGGATCCTGGCAAGGTGTACTCCTCCAACCCCAACATGTGGGACACGGCTGTGCACGATGCCTCGGAGGAGTACAAGCACCGAATGGTACGGCTGCGGTGCCCGCGTCCTGCCTGGAGCGACACCTCCCCGGGGTTGGGGTCCTTCCTGCAGGATTGGGACCTGTGAGCCTGCACCAGCCCCGTGTGCAGGGCTGGGGAGCCCTGAGGCAGGATTTCTAACGCTCTGCCCCTTTTTCTGTTCCAGCACAACCTCTGCTGTGATAACTGCCACTCTCATGTAGCTCTGGCCTTGAACTTGATGAGATACGACAACAGCACCTCCTGGAACATGGTCAAGCTCTGCTTCTTCTCACTCCTCTATGGGAAGTACGTAAGGTGAGCTGAGAGCAGTCTAGATCCAGCAGGCAGAGGGGCTTTGTTTCTTTCCTTCTTCCCATCCCTCCAGAGCTTCAACCTCTTGGGAAAGGGAGGAACATCTCCCCACCCACCCACAACACGTGGGGGAGTGTTGCTGGTAGGTGGTGCTCTCACTGCCTGTTCTTAAGCAAAGAACCAGGAGCGTTTGCTGGGTTGCACTGGATGCTGCTCCTGAGATACTGTCTCTAGCAACGAATTTAGGGTGCCAGGAATTTGGGAAATGCTAACTAGAGCAAATATCGCTCTCTGTGTTGTCTTTTGGCTGGGTTAGGTCAGAACAGAAGGTCACAGAATGGCTCCTCTCCAAGGATTGCTGGTCTCTCTTCCCTCTCTTGAATCTTGTTTACACTAAAACTAGTCTGATTTCCAGCTGGAGTGGAGAGGGAAACCCTGAGCTTTCCTTATTAGAAAGAGCTCTTAATCTCCATTTTATCTCCTTGGGCCTGGAGAGGAGATTCTGCGAGGACAGCCCTGCACAAAGGTTTCTCGTTGCTTCCCTTCTGCTGGGTCTGCCTTTTCTGGGAGAGCCCAACCAGCTTTCCTGCAAGCGTGGTCCCCCTGCGCTGGGTAAATACACCAGCAGCCTGAACGCTGAGGCTGACTGAAATGGGGTTTCATTGTTTGTCTGTGGAGATATGAAACATGCCAAAGTCATAGACTTTGACCTGGATTTGAGCTGGAAGGCGAGTCCAGCCCTGTTGCTCATGATGCAGTTATTTGTGGACCTGATTTAACCTCGCATTTTTAACGTGTACTGTGTGGCAGTGCTAGCAATGGATAAGAGAAACATCTGTCTCCTTCTGGTTTCTCCACTTACCATCACTTCCTTCTCTCCCTCCTGTCTTCCTCTGCTGACTTCTTATGTTTAAACTCTCCCCGTTGTGTTTTTTTTTTCCATCTTGCAGCGTAGGGGGATTTGTGAAGACCTGGCTTCCCTTTGTCCTCCTCCTGGGGGTGATCCTGACGGTCGTTCTGACACTTCACCTGCGGTGATGACAGCTGTGAGCTCCCTGTCCTGCGGGCACACGAAGGAAGAAACTGTGACTGCTTGACCCAGCGAGGTGGAGGCATGGGACTCCGGGAGGCGTTTTTTGGGGAAGGTGGCCACTCCACTCCATTGTAACAACTCATCTTTGTTCCCCGGGACTGGCTTCTTACCCTTCTGTTTCTGTTCTGTCGACGGTGTCTCCCAACAGCAGAGGTCCTGAAGCCTCCTGATCCCTCCCTGAATTTGCTCCCTCCCTGCAATTTGGTAGGTAGAAATGCAATCAGGAAAGGAGAGGTGTGGGCACCTTTGCATTCCGTGCGAGGCAAACCCTGCCTCCTGCTTCAGGAGCGCGGGCAGCTGCACCTTGTAAGGTTCTCTCTGATCACCTCTGGGTTCTTCCTCCTGGCAAACCTCATCAGGTGCCTCCTGGGGTTTCCAGTCTCCCAGGGGCAGTTGTTTCCCTGTTGCACGGCTCTCCTGCAGCACACGTTTCACAGTGGAGGTGTGGGGCTCCTCCTGGGGGTGCGCAGCCCTCGCTGACGGTCTCCCCAGTAGTGCCAGAAAGGTGTTGACGGCGCAGCACTCCTCTGAGGAGAGACACACAGAGGAACGCTCCGTGGCGGGGCAGATGCGTCTGGTCCTGCTGGTGAGCCCAGAAAAGCAGGAAAGTAGAGGGACTGGCTTGGGTATGGCTTGTGGCAGTCTGCACGCTTTCAGCAGCGTGTCGCAGAGCTGGGAGTCTGCTGCCAAATCCCTTTTAGCTTGTGCCAGAGAAAATCTAGCTTCCCCGCTTCTCCCTGGGCTCTGAATGCCTGAAATTGTCGTTACACTCCTCCCAAGCTGCTTAGCTTCCCTTTGATCCCTAGCGCTTTGCATGTCACAGAAATCACGACTGCAGAGGTGGCGGCAGCAGCAGCAGCAGGTACTTGCTCCTGGGACAGAAGGCTTTGGGGCTGTGAAAGCATCCGTGCCTTGCAGAGCAGTGCCCGAATCCTGGGCTTAGTGGGGCCAACGGAGGTTTCAAGAGGTGGACGGACTGGCGGGCAGACGTGCTCTGCTTGGGCTCTGCAGCAGCAAACAGGGCACTGCTGTCTTGTGGCTGGTCCCGGGGTGATGCCTGGGGAGCTGTGGCGTGTTCTGGAGAGCACACCCGGGGTGAAAGCACTTGGAAGGTGAAAAATTTAGAAGGTTTGGCAGTGCTGGGGGTTTGATGGCCCTTCCGAGCCCTGGAGCAGGCAGAACGGCTCCTAGAGGAGGTGGTTTGGGAGTGCTGAGCAGGGAGCGTGCCTGGGGTCGGGTCCCTGCTTTCTGAGGCTCCGGCTGCTTTCTGGGGTGCTCTTAGCCGGGTGGCTGTCGGGTGTCCCCCGAGGGCTGTGTGCCATTAAGCAGATGCCCTCTGATTGCAGAGGAAGGCTTAGCTTTTCCACTCCTGCCTTGAAAGGCCAGCTCTTTACTCCACTACCTGATGGATTTCAGCCTCAAGGAGTGCTCGTGGCCAGCAAGAAAGCTCTTTTTGTCTGCGTGCCATCCCTGTGGCTTCCTCTGATGTGGCAGCCCTGTCAGTCCCCCTGCTGGCTCTGGAGGCCGTCCCTTTGTGCCTCCCCATCTGCTTCCATCCCCCTGACCCCTCCCAGCTCTATAGGGGGGCTGGGGGCTCTTGGGCTTCTTGAATTCTTCATTTCCTCCTCAGTCACCCTTAAATAGCCCCTTAAACCTCTCCGTTCTCCCTAGCACCCAGTTGTCCTTGTCACCTGGTGCTGGCCTGGCGGGGTGGGAGCTCCTCACTGCCCTTCCCCACGTGCCTGGAGCTGAAGCAGGCGGCGTCTCCTGCGTACAGTCCCTTAAACCCGAGCGGAGAGCGGGCTGGAGGGTGCTGAGGCCAATTAGAAAGCCAAAACCTGGATCAAAGAGAACCTTGCAAGGAAAAGATGGAATCTCACGGAGCTGCCCAGCGTCGCTGCGCGGCGGGGTGGCTGCCGTGCCCCAGGACAAGCCAGTGGAACGGGAGGGATCAGTCCTTTGCCCCAGTTTGTCATTTTAGCGTGATTCCTCAATGTCCTGCCAAGGATGCGCTGGGAGTCCCCGGCCCCAGGGCTGAAGCCAACCTGTCTTACGCAGTAGCAATAACCCAGAGACTCTTGGGGCTGTCTCACACGTTGCTGCAGTGTTTCAGCGATAAGCTAGACGAGCGTTGCCAAAGCTGAGACTCCGAGGTGTCAGGGGAGGCCGGGAGCGGGGCTGCTGGCCACGATCCCTGCTCCCGGGACTTCGGAAAGTGCCGAGTGCCATTCCCCACCGTGAAAATCCTTCTCGTTTGCTCCCCGTGCTTTGTATTTTTTTATTTTTTAACCAGATCTGTGGTTCTGAACGGAGGCTTTTCCCCTACAAACGAGCCCTGCGGGACCTCGGGCTGCGGAGCTGCTTCCCCTGCACCTCGACCGCCAGCAGGGCAGGACGGCTCCGGGCACCAGGAGGGAGCACGGGCGGCTCCACAGCAAGGTGTGCAGCAGAGGTAGCACGGAGCCAGCCCCAGCAGCCTCGCTGGCCTCCCTGTGCCTGCAGGAGGGCTCCTGCAGAGCGGCTGGCTGTGGGCTGGGCAGATTTACTGCTCCACCACACCGCCGGCGCTGCGGGAGCGCGGGGAGACGGGCGATGCGTGGGGAGAGCGGGCTGGGAGGTGGGTGGGTGGGTGAGGGACGTGCTTTCCTTGCAGCTGCCTTCATCTCGCTGCCAGCTCCTTGCCCGTGGCCTCCTAAAGGTTCCCCCCTTGTCCCTTTCCTCCCCGCTGGCGCTTTTCTGGTCCCCTCCTTTCCCCTTTGCACGTGCTCGTGCTGCAGAGCTCCGTGGCTCTGCCGTGCTCTTCGGCGAGGGCCAGCCCCTGCGTACCCTCTTCCTTTGTTCTCTTGATCTCTGTGGGGCGCTGGATTACTTTGTAAATATTTAAACTCTGCTTCTGTGGTTTCATAATCCTGACGGTAGGGGAAATAAACTTATTTCTGTGGATGTCTCCAGGTGCCTTCTCTTATTGTCGAGGCTTCTCTCCTTCAGAAGCAGGCTCAGCTTTTTCCCCCCCCTCGACCTCCTGATCTGCAGCCTCCTGCCTGCGGGCAGCGCGAGGAGCTGGCCCTGGAAGGCCCCCGCGCCTTTCATTTCACAGAGCTGCCCTTGCTGCGTGGCCAGAAGTCACGGTCCTGTTTGCAGAGCTGCTGTCGGGAAGAGCTGGGGGGGGGGAGCTGGGGAGGGGATGGCGCTGGGAGCCGCTTGCTGCAGAGCTGGAAGCCTTTGCTGCAGTGCAGGCAGAGCCCACGCCGTGCCAGAGCTTTAATGCCAGGGCTCCGAGAGCCAGGGCCCTTCTGCGGGCCTTTGTTTAGGGGAAAGGTTTTAGGGGAAGGGTCCCTGCCTTGTGCTGGGCTCATCCCTAACCCCCTGCCAGCTCAGCGCAGCCCTGCGTGGCCCTGAGCAGGCAGAGAGCCGAGCATTTGGGGAGGAGGATGCTTTTTGGTACCCCCCCCCTTGTAGGTTTATCTCATTCAGCTGTGAATAACTTCCCTGCATGCAGCCTGAGGTTTGGCATCCCTCTTTTCGCATTATCTGGGTTTTTTTCGCCCCCCAGCTCCTCAAAGCTCGGAGCCCCCGTGGCTTCCCTCGCCCCACGAGCTGCTGGAGGGGGGCTGGGGGTGCTGAGACGAGGCCAGGACCCCAAACCCCCTGCCATGGGTGTGGGGCTGGGGGTCTGTCACCCCTTTTTGCTCCGTGGGGAGCGCGCTGTGGGTGCGGTGGTTGGCGGCAGTGCCACGATGTCTCCTACCCCTCACCATCTCACCATGGGGGGGCTGCGATGCTGGCACCGAGGGGGGGTCAGGCTGGTGTCACCCATTGCCCTGCCCGGGTGCAGGGCGCTCCCGGGGCCCCGGCAGCCCCCACTGCCCGTGATGTCCCCCCAAGAATGTCCCTATGGGGACAGGGGCACGGGGCCACCTTTGGAGTGGGGTCACTTGGCTGCAGCTGGTTGCACGGGGGGGCCACATCACAGGACCCCCCCCACCGAGGTCTGATCTCAAGCAGCACTTCAGCATTTGCATCTTTGGAGCTTCCCAAATGCCAGCAGCGGGGCCTGGGCTGCCCTTAGGGCCAGGTTACCCCCCCTTAGGGCTTCCCTTGTCGTGCTCGGTCCCCGCCCATCTGTTTCGTTCCTCGGCAAGGGGGGAGCAGGCGCAGCGCAGGGTCCCCCCCCTGCTTGTTGCCCCCAGCTGGAGCCGAGGGTGGGACCTCTGCGACATCCCTGCATGGGTGAAAAAAATTAAAACTGCACAAAAATCCCCCAACTCTGGGGTGCTCAGCTCCGTCCCTGCGTCCCCAACTCCATCCCCAGGGAGGGGCCACATCCTGCTGCGCTCCCCACAGCACTCAGCCCCCAGAGCTGCCTCTGACACCCCGATTTCCCCCCTCCTGAGGCTGGGGGTCCTGTGGGGTGCTGCCCCCTGCCCTCCACAGGTAATGAGCCCCAAACCCACCGGCTCTACCCCCTGCCTCAGTTTCCCCCCCCCCGGGGCTCACCCACGCCTGGCGCACCCGAGGAACGGGTCCGGGGCTGGGCACGTGGGTGGGAGCAGAAATGAGGCCGAGCCTGTTCTGGGTGCCCGCGGGGGGGCTGCCAGCACCCAGCACCCGGCACCCAGCACCCAAAGGAGCTGCTCCTGCGCTGGGTGCCCCCCCCAGCCCCTCCACGAGTGGGGACATCGGGGCAAAACCCCGCGTGGGTGCTGGTCCCTTTGGGTGGTGGGTGGGTTCAATCCTGGGGGTGCAAAGAAAATTGTCCCCTGGGGGTGGCCGGGTGGCACCAGCCCCCGGGCACGCTGCGGGGGGAGGCTACAGCGAGAGCCAGCAAATTTGTCACCCTTTGTCACCCCCCAACCAGGATCAGCACCCCAAATCCTGCCCTGTCCTTTTCTAGGGCAGCCTCAGCACCCCCCCGGGGGGGTTTTGGTGCTGGGGGGGGCCGCATGCAGGGGGCTCGGTGCCAGCAGGGACCCGCGGCGGTTTCGGAGCATCCCCTGCGCAATGAGGGGGGGGACACAGGGACACGGGGAGGGTGCCCAGCCTCGAGGTCTGCCCCCCCAAGGTGGGAGACCCCCCCCGAGCTTTGAAGGTGTGCCAAGGGGGGCTGGAGGCTGGGGGTGCCCATGGGGTGGGGGAGCCCTATGGGATTTGGGGGGGGTCTGCAGCCCCCCCTGGGACCCCAAACTGCCCCACGCTGCGTTTTGGGGTGCTGCAGGGCACTGCGGGGAGGGAGGGTCTCACACCAGTCCCCCCAGTTCCTCCCAGTTCCTCCCAGTTCAGCTCAAGGTGGGGCCAGGTAAGGCTCCCTGCTGTGGGGGGGGGCACATCCTTCCCCATTCTCCCCCCCTGGCTGGGAACATCTCCTCCTGCCCCATCCCATCCCCTCCAACCCACCCCAGCACCGCTGCTTCCCCCCTTTCCTTTCGGGCTCTCCCTTTCTCCCCGGCTTCCTGACGCCTCCCAGTTCAGCCCAGTTCAACCCAGTGCAGCCCAGTCCCGTCCGGCGGGTGCTGCTGGCTCCAGTCCCTGCTTTCGTGCCGCCGAGGCGAGGAGGCGCCTTGCTCTCGCCTGCGGTTGACTCAGCTTTAGGGCCTCCAGCACCCAGCGGGGGCTCGGGGGGCACCCCTGGAGCCGAGGGTCCCCGTGGGGGCTCGGGGTGGGGGGGGCACGAACCACGGCCGGGGGCCCATGGCCCCACAAAATCCCCTGGGCAGGTAAGGGTGGGCGCGGGGGTGACCCCGTTACCGGCCCCACGGCACGGGAAATGGGGGCTGGGGGTAGGATTTGGGGTTTGGCTGCTCTCACGGAGGGGCTGCAGCCTCTGAATTTCGCTCTTTGCTTTGGGGGGGCCCCAGGAGCCCCCATTTTGGGGTGGATTTTTTGCCTGCTCCGTTGGGAGCCCTGCAGGTGTGGGTTGAGCTGGATGGGCCCCGAGGCCACGGTGATGGGCTGCGGGGCCCCGGGTGCAGGTGGGGGGGCTGGGGGGGTGCCAGGAGGGGGCTGCCAGCCCGGGGGGGGGGCTTGGCTGCATTTTGGGAGGGGGCCCTTTGCATTCACCCCATGCATCGCGGCTTGCGAAGGGGAACGGGGGCTGCGCACCCCCATCTTGCGGCTTACTGGGGAGGTTTGACTGGTTTAACTGGTCTCCCCTGTGTCTGTGTGTCTGGGGGGGGGGGGGTTCCCAGCACCCCCTTGCACACCGGTGGGTGTGGGGCTGGCTTTTTTTTTCCTGCTGCCCCCCTCCTGTGCTTCCCCCCCCCCCTCCCTCCCCGGGTGTCTCTGAGGGGCAAGGAAACCGCAAGCGCGCGTGGGCCAGCCCTCGGTGACATTTTGGGTGCTGCTGTGTTCCGGGGGGGGTGGGGGGGGGGACAAGGACACCCCCGCGGGCTGGGCCCATGTAAACAGGATACGGGTTTGGGGGGGGCCCCAGCATCGCCCCGTCCCGGTGCCAGCCCCTCGTCCCCGGCACCGCTCGGTGGCACCAAGGGGGCACCGGGTGGCTTCGGCTCTGCGCAGGCTGCCGGTGGGTTTTGCGCCCCCCCTTGGGACAGGGTGGGGATGGGGGTGCTGGGGGGGGGTCCCGGTGGTGCTGTGGGTCCCCGGTGCCGTCACGGTGCCCGGTGTGAGCTGTGGAAGGTCCCCGGGGTGGTGGTGGTGGCCGGCACCCGGCTCCTCGGCGGCACCGGGGCGCTCAGCACCACCCTGCTGCGTCCTGGCCTGGGCTCCCCAGCGCCTGGCCCTGCTGGGGGTCACCAGGGACCCCCCCCCGGGGTGGCAGGGCCACTTGTGGGGCTGGGACAGGGTGACCAGGGCCACCTGCGGGGCTGGGGACAGGGCTGGAACCCCCGGGGTGCCCGTGGGGTGCGGCCGTGCCGGTGCTCGCGTCCCGATGGGGCCCTGGGGTGGGGATTTTTGGGGTGTGGGGGGGTTGATCCTGCCCCACCGTTGCTGCAATTTCCCGTGCCGGGCAGCGCTTTCCCAACTCCGGGCCAGGAAGGAGGGCGGTGAGGCAACTGTGTGATGAGCTGGGCACGTTCTCAGCCCACCTGGGACGGACCCGAGGGGGTGCTGGCTTCCCGAGCCCCCCCGTATCACCCGTCCCCGTGCCCTGGCACCCGCTGAGTGCCACGGGAACCCCGCTGTGGGGCCCTGCTGGGAGCAGGGAAGGGAAGAAGCCGGCCCCGAGCGAACGCCCTTGGCAAACAGGGGCTGGCCCTGGCATGGGGCCGCAGCAGGAGGAGCAGCAACTCTTCCCTGCAGCTGCTGCCGGGTGCCCCCACCACCCTTTGCTGGTCCCCCCCTGGCTCCCCTGAAGTTATTTAGGGTGGGGGGGCCATGCTCCGTGCCATGAGGGTCCCTGCGTGCCATGCTACCACCCCATCTCCCCGCAGAGGGTCAGGATGCTGCGCGCTGCCCACCCCACCGCCACCCCGCAGCCCTTCACCCGGCCCCGCTGAGCCCCCCCCGGCATGCTGAGCCCTGCCCGCCGCCCCCCCTCAGCCTGACCCCGCACCCTGGGGTGCTCCCGGCACCCATGGCGCTGGAGCTGGGCGCCGAGGCGCTGCTGGACCTGAGCTTCCTGACGGAGGACGAGCGCCGTGCCATCGCCGAGGTGCTGCGCCGGGACTCGCAGCTCCGCCGGCGCGAGGAGGGGCGCATCAGGTGAGCCCCCCCTGTCCCCCAAATCCCTCATAGAGGCACCCATGGGGACCCCACCAAGGGTGAGACATCCTTGGGGACAGCACGGTCCCTTTCCCATGGCAGGGTGAAACCCCCCCAGTGGGTGGTGAGGGCATCGGGGACCAAACCCCGTGGGAGATGGGTGCTGGTGTCCTCGCCGTGGTGGCCCCATGGCTACTTGGGGCAGTGGCACAGGTGGCACGGGGTGGCACGGGGACCCTGCTGGCACCTGGGGGTGACCGAGGGGGATGTTTTTTTTTGGCCAATGCCACCAGCAAGCTGCGCAAGTCGGTGTCGGACCCAGCCCGGCTGCGGACCCTCACCGGGGACTGGTTCTGCGACGTGCGCGCCCAGCGCCACCGGCACCACCTGGGCTCCGACCTCGTCCGCGCCTCCATCCGCCGCAGGAGGCGGCCGCGGGGTAGGCAGGGATGGGGTTTAGGGGGGAGGATAATAGGGGGGGCACAGCCATGGCCCTCTGAGCCCCCCCCTCCTGTCCCCAAGGTGCAGGGGACCCGGAGCGTGGCCCCAGCTTGGGCGAGCTGGAGGCAATCGGCGAGCCGCTGGTGGAGGAGAAGGAGGACGAGGAGGTGGCGGTGACAGAGGAGAGGTGAGAGAGGGTGTGTGTGGGGGGGGCAGCACCCATGGGTGCTCCAGGGCTTGCTGTCATGGCAAGAAAAATTAATTGGTGCTTCTCCTCGCAGCCCCTCTGAGGACGGAGCCAAGGCAGAGCCCCAGGTGGGTGCCCGACCCGATGCCCCGCTGAGGGGCTGGGGACGAGCCCAAAGGATGGGGAACGGGGCACGGGACATGGCCTGAGCCCCCCCTGGCCTGTCCTGGTGACCCAGAGGGGACAGGAGGGTGCCACTGTGCCCCGTCTCACCCTGTCCCCAATGTGCCACCAAACAGCCTGGCCCCACAGCCCCGGCACCGGAGGGGACACCGGGGACACCGACGCCGCAGGTGGAGGTCCCAGAGAGGGAGCAGGAGGGGCAGGGACCCCCAGGTAACGTGGGGGGGGGCAGGGGGATTGGGACACCCCCCACACTGCCAATTGGCCTTGTGGGGCACAGCTTTGGTGCTGCTGGGGTGGGGGGAAAAGGGATCACCCCCCCCACACTGTGTCCTTGCAGGTGACAGAGTGGACGGGAACCCCTTCGGCACGGCCACCGTGGAGGAAGATGAGGAGGAGGAGCCCGATCCTGCCCGCGGCAGCCCTGGGGCTGGGCAGGTGGGCTGGGGGGGCTGTATGGGGTTGGGGGGGGGCTGTATGGGGTTGGGAGGGGGGTGTATGGGGCTGGGAGAGGTGTATGGGGTTGGGGGGGGCTGTATGGGGCTGGGGGGTTTGTATGGGGCTATGGGGGGGGTGTATGGGGCTGGAGGGGGCTGTATGGGGCTGCAGGGTTTATATGGGGCTGGGGGGGAGCTATAGGGTTGGGGGGGTGTTGTATGAGGCTGGGGGGGCTGTATGGGGAGCACAAACCAGCACTTCACTGGGTTCCCCCAGCAGCCGAGCTGTGCCCAAGTGCCAGGCTCTGGGTGCCCTGGGTGCCTGCACTGGGTCTGAGCTGTTTGGGGGGGGGGTCACCACCCCCCCAATGGCTCAGAACCCTTTTGTTTTACCTCCCCAGGGGCCGGGGACCCCCCCACCGGGCCGTGCGTCCCCGCAGAACGGCCACGTGCCCCCCAGCAGCCTGCTGACCGCCAGCTCCTCTGTGTCCAGCCTCAGCTCCTCCACGGTACGGGGTTGGGGGGTGCTGGGGAAGGGCTTGGGGGGGGCTCAGTGCTTTGTGCCCCCGGGACCTGACCCCATGCCCCCCACCCCGCAGCTGAGCGGCAGCCTGATGAGCCTGTACAGTGACGGGGAGCTGGGCAGGGTGCCCGTGCGGGGCTGCGTCCAGTTCTCGCTGCGCTACGAGCCGGCCACGCAGGAGCTGCAGGTCCACGTGGTGCGCTGCCGAGAGCTGGCCGAGGCCAAGAAGCAGCGGTCGGACCCGTGAGTGAGGGGGCTACTTGGGAGGGGGCTTCGGATCCCTTTATGCCCCCCCCCCACCCTTTTCACAGCTCGTTTTTCGGGCTGCAGGTACATCAAAACCTACCTGCTCCCCGACAAGTCCAACCGCAGCAAGCGCAAGACCACGGTGCGGAAGCGGAGCTTGGACCCCATCTTCAACGAGACCCTCAAGGTTTTTCGGATCTTTCCAGGGGTTGGGGTTCTGTGGGGGGGTCCTGCAGACCTCGCACCCTCACCCTGCTGTGCTCCCCTCCCATCCTCACCAGTACAAGCTGGAGAAGAGGGACCTGCAGGGCCGGACGCTGAACCTGTCGGTGTGGCACCACGACAGCCTGGGCAGGAATCTCTTCCTGGGCGAGGTGGAGATCGCGCTGGGCGCCTGGGACTGGGCCAACACGCGCCCCGAGTGGTTCACCCTGCAGCCCCGGGTGAGCCCCACATTGCCCCGAACCCCAAATCCCCTCCCCTACAGCCCCCCATAACCCTGCTCCCTCCCCACCCCAGACGCCCTTCGCCCCGGACGGTCTCTCCAGCCGAGGCAACCTCAACCTGGCGCTGAAATTCATCCCCGCCGGCTCCGAAGGTGAGTGGTGACACCAAGGGGAACGGGACAGGACGTGGGGATGGGGACATGGGAATGGGGCGACCCTGACCCTATCTGACCCCTAGGAGCGGGGCTGCCCCCCACGGGTGAGCTGCACATCTGGGTGAAGGACGCGCAGGGCTTGGTCCCGCTGCAGGGCAGCACCGTGGACGCCTTCGTGCAGTGGTAAGAGAAAAAGGGGGGCGTAAATAACCCCCCCCTTGGGGATACGGGGCCAGGCTTGCTCACCCCGCTCCCCCCAGCTACGTGCTGCCCGACGACAGCAAGGCGAGCCGGCAGAAGACGCGGGTGGTGAAGCGCAGCCTCAGCCCCCTCTTCAACCACACCATGGTGTACGACGGCTTCCAGCCCAAGGACCTGGCCGAGGCGTGCGCCGAGTTCACCCTCTGGCACCACGAGGCTTTCTCCAAGAGGCAGCTGGGCGGCGTGCGCCTCAGCCTGGGCACCGGTGAGGCTGTGGGGAGGGGGTCTGGGCACCCCAGGGTGGGGGTGGTTAAGGGAGGGGGGGTGACGGTGGCTGTGTCTCCGCAGGGAGCAGCTACGGGCTGCCCATGGGCTGGATGGACTCGACGCCGGAGGAGCGCGCGGTGTGGGGCCGCCTGCTGCAGCAGCCCGGCTGCTGGGTGGAAGCGCTGCTGCCCCTGAGGACCAACCTCGTCCCCCGTGCATAGCTCCCACCCCCCGGGGACAGTTTCGGCGGGGGGGGGACAGGACTGAGCTCCCCAACGAACCCCGCGTAGGGGCTGGGGTCTGCGCCCCCCCCCCCCCCACCCTGCACTTTTGGCTGCAATGAAGCGGCAGCGGATGGCACGGCTGCTGGGTGTTTATTGCTCCGAGCGCTGCAGCCTGCCTCCTCCATCCTGGATGTCCCCAAATTGTCCTTCCTGCCGCTCCCCGTGGTGGCACAGGACACGGCGAGGTGGTGGCGGTGTCCCCAGAGCCACCTCACGTCCCTGGGGCCGGGGATGGCTCCGCTCCCCCCTTGCCAAGCGCGCGGCGCTGCTCCACGACGGCTGCCCACAGGCGGTACGCCGGCCCCCGCCTGCCCAAAGAGGGGGACACGGGGCTGGCAGGGGGGACACCGGGAACGAGCCGTGTCCCCCCCTGCAGTGCCACCACCCCTGGGGGTACCTGATGCCCGTGTAGAAGAGGTCGTCGCGGGTGGCGCTGCCCAGCAGGTCCCGCAGGGTGAAGCCGTGGGCCAGGAGCTGTGGGAATTGGTGGCCAAATGGCATCGCCCCGGTGGCCCTGCCCCACACCGCCCACGGGGCACAGCCCCACGGGGCCCCACAGCCTCACCGTGGCCGTGGTGGCGGGGTCCGTGCCGTGCTGCTGCAGCCACTCGAGGAGGAGGGGGTCGGCCTGGCCACAGGGGACGGGCTCCGGGGTTGGGGACAAGGGACCCTGCCCCGCGGTGGCCTTGCCGTGCTCACCACGGTGCTGGGGGAGGCTGGGGACCGTGGCGTCCCCAACCCCGGAGCGAAGTGCTCGTTGCACCAGCTGCTGCCATTCCTGCTCCTTCTCGGCCAGCTCCCGGAGCAACCTGGGGGCAGAGCAGGGACACAGACCGGCTCCTGGGGACACGGGGTGGCACCGGGGGGGCACAGCGACGTGCCAAGCCCTACCTGTCCGTCTCCGTGCGCAGGCGGCAGAGCTGTGCCACCAGTGCTGAGCCCCCCTCCCCGGGGCTGGGGCCGGTGCTGAGCCCCGAATTGGTGCTGTTGGTGCTGTCCCACGGGGTCTGGCTGCTGGGGACGGAGAGCGTGGGCGGCGTGGGGTCGTCCTTGTCACCTGTGTCCTTGTCACCAGCCTCCTGCAGCCCGCTGGCCGTCATTCCTAGGTCTGGGGGGCAGAGGGTGGGCACAGAGAGGGGGGCAATGACACCCCCCCAAGGGGCTGCCACCCACTGGGCCATAGTGGTGACACCCTGACCCGAGTCCTGGCCACCCCCGGGTGCCACCCACCTCTCACGAGCACGGTGAGAGCCGCCTGCACTGCCTGGCTGATGGCATCGTCCAGCGCAAACATCCAGTGGGGTTTGACGTGGTGCCGGCGCAGCGCCTGCCTCACCTGCAAGGGGCAGAGCCGGGACAGAGCCGTCCCGACACCAAAGGGTCACTGGCACCAAAGGGTCACCGGCACCAAAGGGTCACCAAAACCAAAGGGTCACTGGCACCAAAGGGTCACCGTGCCAGAGCAGCACCAGCACCAAAGCATCACTGGCACCAAAGCATCACCAACCCCAAACCATCACCGACCCCAAATCATCACTGACCCCAAACCATCGCTGCCACCAAACCATCGCTGACCCCAAATCATTGCCAACCCCAAATCATCGCCAACCGCAAACCATCACTGACCCCAAATCATTGTCGACCCCAAACCATGGCTGACCCCAAATCATCACTGACCTCAAACCATCACCAAAGCCAAATCATTGCCGCCCCCAAACCATCACCGCCACCAAACCATCGCCAACCCCAACCCATCACTGACCCCAAACCATCGCCAACCCCAAACCATTGCCGACCCGAAACCATCACCAAAACCAAAACATTGCCGACCCCAAACCATTGCTGACCCCAAACCATCACCAGCACCAAACCATTGCTACCACCAAACCATCACTACCCCCAAACCATCATTGACCCCAAATCATCACCAAAGTCAAACCATCGCCACCCCCAAACCATCACCGCCCCCAAATCATCACTGCCCCCACACCACCGCCATGCCGGAGCGGTGCCGGCCCCACGCCGTACCCGATGCACTCACCACTGCCTGGAAGCCGAGGAGGGGACCCCGCAGGTGGGGCAGGCTGAGCCCGTCCTCCCGCAGCCTCTCCTGCAGCGCCAGGAGCTCGCGGCGCAGCCGGTGCCGCGCGGGGCGCTGGATGTAGCTGCGCAGGCAGCCCAGCAGCAGGGCGAGGTGCTCTGAGCCCAGCCGTGTCCCCGATGCACCCTGGATGGATAAAAAAAGGCTGTGTGGGGGCTGCTCTTTCCATGCCAGTCCCCGGCAGCCGCTCGGTGCCCCCCGTCGTGCCCCCACCTGGCTCTCCTGCAAGGCGGCTGCGATGCTGGGTGCCTCGTCGGTGAGGATTCGGAGCAGCGTGGCGCGGCGCTTGCTGTCCTGCCGCAGCACGAAGCGGTCGCCGCTCTCCTCCGGCGAGGATGAGCGCAGGCTGCGGTCGGAGCCGGCCGAGCCCTGGGGAGAGCTGGCAAGGGGCGGCGTGAAATCAACCCCCCCACCTCCCAAATCGATGTTCCCAGCGCGGGGGACAAACCCTGAAGGTGACCAGGAGCCACCCCGCTCTTCCAACTGGGTTAACTGGGGGAGAACCCAAGGGGAGGCAGAAATCCAGCCCCCTCACGGGGTCTCTCCACCCTCCCGGTGCCTGGGATGCCCTAACCCCGAGTACCTGCAGCTGGGGGCTGCCTCACTGGGGCAGTGTGGGAGCAGGGGGCTGCCCCCAGTGACCCCCCCTGCGCCCCCCTGCCTGGCCGAGGAACGTCCCCTGGTGCCATCGGTGCCCTCCGCGTCCCCATCCCGGCGCTCCAGGCGGGGGGAATCTGCCAAAAAGAGGATGGAAACGGGGCAGGTTGATGGACACCACTGGCCAGGAGCCCCCCAGGACCCCCCCCAAAAGCTCACCCCCTGCTGCAGGCACCGCCTGGCCCCGGGCACGCCTGGCACTGGCCAGGAACGGGTCCTGCAGCAACGCGGCCGCCGTGGCCCGCTTGGCCGGGTCGGCCTCGAAGCAGCGAAGGATGAAAGTCTTGGCCTTGTCCGACATGGACTCGGGCACCTCCGGGTGCATCTTGAACATGCCCACCTGGAGGAGAGGTCCAGAGGGACCGGCCGCCCTGGCTGGGGGCGTTTTGGAGGTGGGGACCCCCCCGCGCCGTGCCCAAGCCGTGGGTACCTTGAACATCGCCGCCTGGGGGCTGCCCAGCTCGTAGAAGGGGGGCTTGCCCGTGGCCATCTCGATGATGGTGCAGCCCAGGGACCAGATATCCGCCGGCTTCCCGTAACCCCACGGACCCTGATCGATGATTTCGGGGGCCATGTACTGCAGGGTGCCTGGGGGGAAGGTGGGGAGGGAGGAAAGGAGCCCAGATCCCCCCACCCAAACCCCTCTGGGGCAATTTCCCCATTTCTGGGTGTGAGACCCCGACAGCTCCTCATCCTCCACACCCCAACGGGGGGGTCCCGGCCCCCAGCCCCTACCCGTGAAGGTCTCAGCGCTGGGGCTGATGCCCGCCAGCCTCTTGGAGGTGCCAAAGTCGGAGATCTTCAGCACCCCGCTGTAGGTGTTGATGAGGACGTTGTCTCCCTGGTGTGGGAAGAGCCCCCCAAAATACATAAAACCACCCCAAAATACATAAAACCACCCCAAAATAAATAAAACCACCCCAAAATAAATAAAAACCACAAAAAAAACTCAAACAGCCAAGGCCACCGGGCGTCCCCCTGGGGGTTTGGGCACAGAGGGACCCCTGGGGATGGGGGTGAGGCAGGGGTGAAGCCCCCAGCCCCTCACCTTGATGTCTCGGTGCACGATGTGGTTGTCGTGGAGGTAGCTGAGCCCATCCAGGATCTGGCGGGTGTAGAAGACGATGGTGGGCTCGTTGTCCTTCAGGGGACCCCACTTGGAGCACAGCAGGGACGAGAGGCTCCCTGGGGAGGGCACGGCACCCATGCTGAGGCCACGGGGCCCTCCCCGACACCCAGAAATCCCCGTGGATGCCCCCCCAGGGGCGATGCCCACCTCCGGGCACCTCCTCCATGAAGATCTTGATGAAGCCGTCCTGGCTGACAGAGCCCAGGTAGCGCACGATGTTCCTGTGCCGCAGGCGCTTGTGCAAAGCAATCTCCTCGTGCAAGGGCTGCGAGAACCTGCCCGGGGGTTGGGGAACGGGGACACAGCGGGGTGACGGGGGTCCCAAAGGTGTCCTCCCCCCCAGCCCCAGCAGGGTGCTGGGGCACCCACCGGCTGTCCCGCTCGGGGATCTCCTTGATGGCGATGCGCACTTGGGTGCTGAGGCAGCGCCCGGCGTAGACCACCCCGTAGGTGCCCCTGCCCAGGACCACCCGCTCGCCCGTCTCCGAGTACTCGTAGCTGTACTGCGGGGAGAGAGGAGGGGGCGAGGTGACGGCCGTGTCACCCCCCCTCCACCCCGTGCCACCCCCCTGTGTCCCCCCCCAACCCCGTCTCACCTCCAGGATGGGCTGCGTGGGGCTGGGCAGATCCTCGCCGCCCGCCGCCTGCTCGGCGAGGAAGGATTGGACCCGCTCGCAGAACCTGCCCGCGGAGAGGGGACGGTCCTGAGCCCCCCCCAAAGATGCTGGGGACATGGACACCGACCCCCCCCTGTGCCCCCTTAACACTCTCCCCAATGGCGCAAGGGTTTTGCCACCCTGGCTCGTCCCCTTTCCCCCCCAGCACACCCGTTCCACCACAAATTAAGGTCAATTTGGGGGGAAATCGTGTCCTCCCACGCATCTCCTGGGGGGTGTTTGGGATCCCCCAAACCCCCCCAGCACCACGAGGTCCCCGCACCCCCCCAGCTCACCACTGGCAGTGCTGCTGGGAGGGGAAATAGAGCTGGAAATCCTCCTCGGCGTGCACCACGTAGAGGAAGCAGCCCCGCTCGTCGCACTTGCAGATGCTGGAGGGCAAAAGACCCCCCCAAAAAAAGGCTCCATCAGCAGCGGGGTCAGGATGCAGCCCCCAAATTTGGGGGACCGGGGACGTGCTCACCTCACCCCCCGGATGTCTGTGGCCGCGAAACTCCAGCTGGACACCGCTTTCTGCAGGGAGGAGAAGGAGAGGAAGGAGAGAGGGGGCTGTCAGGACCCCCCCTGAACCCCCCAACCCCAAATCCCAGCCCTACCTCCTCCGAGGGGTGCACGAGGGCGAGCGTCACGGCGTGCTCCTCCGTGGCGCTGCGCACCGCCAGCCGGGCCGGCCACAGCACCTTGCCGAGCTCCAGGACGAGGACCTGAAGCACGGGGCAGGCGTCACCCCGTGTCCCCCCGACCCGTCCCTTGGGGACAGCCACCCCCCGGGGGGGTCCCCGGAGGCGCATCTCACCGGGCAGCGCGGCGAGGGGACGAAGGGCTGGCACGCGGCGAGGAGGAAGGCCAGCCAGAAATCAGCCAGCTCCTGGCGCGCCGACGGCACCGGGGGGCTCTTCTGGAAGTGTTTGTAGAGCAGGAAGGTCTCCATGACTGACACCAGGTACCTGCGGGGCACGGGGATGTCCCAATCCTCCCCCAAAACGGAGAGCGAGCCCACCCCAGGAGGGTGAGGGCTCGGCGTGCCGCTCACCAGCTGGGCGCGTTGAGCTTGTAGAGCTTCTCGGAGGCCTGGATGACTTTGCCCAGGTCGTTGGCCAAGATGCCAGCCCCCAGGCAGAAGCCCACGTCCCAGTAGTGCCGCAGCTCCTCCAGGCTGCCCTTGCGGCCCTGCAGGCAGCTCAGCTTCACGCCTGGGTGCGGAGAGCCACCCGTCAGGGACCCCCGATGGCACAGCCCCGTCCCCAGCCCCCCCAGGAGGGGACGCACCGATCTGCTGCAGCCGCACGGAGCTGTCGAACTGGTGCCCAGCGGCCACGAGGAGGACGGCGGCGTTGATGCCCGCGTGGAGGCTGGGCTCCACCTCGAAGGCTTTGCTGTACCTGGGCACAGGGAAGGGCTCAGCCCCTGGGGACAGCACAGCCACTGCGCCCCCTCCCCACCCACCCCATCCAGTCCCGGTGACATGGGACCGGTCCCATATGGGGCTGGCCAAGAAAATTCGCAAGGGGGGGAAAAATAAAACCCTGCTGGGGTTGGCATCATGGTTAAATCCCCCCTTAAATTGTGGCTGGGGGGATTTAAAGGGTGGGGGCTGCGCTGCCAGAGCCCCCTGCAGACCCCAAAGGGCACGCCGATGGCCCCGTCCCCAGCCCTGTCCCCAGCCCTGTCCCCAGCCTCACCAGTACAAGGCTCGGTCCCTCGCCCTGGTGTCGGTGAAGCCGGAGCTGATGAAGGTGTCCTTGTAGATGCGGCCACACAAGCAGAGGAGGTCGGGGGCAGCCCCGTCCCCGCGCTCCACCGCGGGCAGCAGCACTGACAGAGCCTGCGCGCGGTCCCCGGCGCGGTTGCGCCTGCGGACACGAGGATGGCGCTGGGTGATCGGCCCCACCAACGTGGTCCCCAAGGTCCCCTGCCCCGTGGGGACACCGGGACGCGTGCCACCCCCCTGCTGGCACGCACCGGCTGAGGGCGAAGGCGTAGTGGAAGCGCACGTTGGGCTGCTCGGCCACGTCGCAGGTCGGCAGGGCCCGCAGGGTCTCCACCAGCGAGATGATGGAGTCGTAATCCTGGGGGGGGGACGGCGTTGGGGCAGAGCTGGGGGGTTCCAGGGGGGCACCAAGGGTGGTGCTCGCCCCAAACAGCCAACTTTTGGGGGTTTGCCAGCTCCAACAAGCAAGGGGAGGCTGCAGAGCGTGCTCCCAGGGGTGTCAATGCCATCCCGGGACCCCCGCCTAAAATCCCCAGCCCTAAATCCCCACCTGCACGTCGCGGTAGGAGAGGAGGAGGTTGACGATGATGTCCAGGCTGAGCAGCTCCACGCTGTCCAGGCGCTGCTGGATGCGGGCCAGCTCCCGGCTCAGCTGCTCGCCCCGGAACATCTCCCGCGCCCGGCGGATGTCGCGCCGGATCGTCTCCCGAAAATAGCCGCTGCGGGGTTTTTTTTTTTGGGGTGGGAGGACACAGACATAGGGCTGAGCATGACCCCGACACACACAACCAGCCAGGAGGGTTTGCCCCCAAGGGTGAGTCGGGGTGGTGGCAATTCCCCTCCGAGCGCTGCCAGCCCACGGGGGCATCGGGGCTGGGACATCCCCGGGGGGGGGCACGGCCGTACCAGGAGTTGGTGGGGACCCCCTCCAGCAGCCTGACGAGCCGCGCCGCCAGCGGGGTGAAGAAGGGCTCGGTGCCAAAACTGGGCTGGAAAAGCTCGGCCAGGCACTTCATGGCCCCGGCGTCGCAGCAGACAACCTTGTTCTGGGTGGTCACGGTGTAGGGGATGAAGGTGTAGGTGCCACAGAGGTCCTGGGAGGGGGAGAAGGGGTGAGGGGCCGTGCCGGTCCCAAATCAGCCCCCTCTCCCCAAATTTGCCACCCAGCCTCATCCACGCAGCCCGTGTTATCACAGCCATCATTACGCTCCAGAGTGAACGCTCCCCAAATCCAGCTGCGCTCCCCCACGCTGCCGTTCCCTGTGCGTAACTCGGATTTAGGGGCACACCTCGCTCCCCCTGCGCAGTGCCCACCCGCTGAGGCCACCAGGGAGGGGCTTGAAACCCCCCCCAGACACTGCGGCAGCAGCAAGGCCAGGGGAAAACCGTAAAAACCGTACCGAGTTCTTCTGGCAGATGTCCTCCTGGGGGGAGAGAGAGGGAGGGGGGAGAGGGAGGGCTTAATGAGCTCCGGCGCAGAAGAAATCAGCTGATTTCAGGCTCAGAGCCCAGCGTCACCTGGCAAGCAGCCAGCCGTGGCGAGGGACACGAGGGACACCGGGTGCCCCCGACCCCCTGCAGACCCCCCCCCAGGGCAGGGGGCTTCTCCTCCCGCCCCACTGTGCGGAAAGGGGGCTCCGAACGGGGTGTGCTCCCCGGGGTCAGGGTGACATTTGGGGACAATTTGGATGTGCTCCCGCCTGCATTTTTTCCGAGCGATGAGGAACCTCCCCGCCGTCCCCGCTCACTTCCAAGGAACTGTTTTTTTTTTTCCCAGGGCAGGCGCCTGTCCTGGTGTTCCCAGCAGGATC
Organism: Anas platyrhynchos; assembly: GCF_047663525.1. NCBI lineage: Eukaryota > Metazoa > Chordata > Aves > Anseriformes > Anatidae > Anas > Anas platyrhynchos. Next base: position 4,077,601 of record NC_092610.1, read on the forward strand.
GGGATGGGATCCTACTCTGGGACACCCTGGGGGTCCCCGATCACCCCTTCCTCATCCCTTTTGGGCACAGGGAAACCTCTGCCAGAGCTGGGGGTGACCCTGGGGACTCAGCCGGGTTCGGGAAGGGGCTGGATGGAGCTTCGCCTCCTGGGGGCTCGGGTGCCCAAGCCCCTGGCCCGTTTTCAGCCCGGACCCGCGGCCACCGGGGCTGTCCCCGCTCACCTGTAGGGCCTGGAGGCTGGGCAGGGCGCTGTGGCAGCACAGCAGCACGTTGTGGGGCATGTTGAAGCTCTCCCGCACGCCCAGGTGGTAGAAGAGCGAGGGCTGGCAGACGGCGTCGCTCAGCTCCACCACGGCCACGTCTGCAGGACGGAGGGGACAGAGGGGACAGTGGGGTGATGGGGACCCCGAACCTGTGGATCCCTCAGCGGGGACCCAGCCGCCTCTCCAGGGTGACAGCAGCGCTGGGGAAACTGAGGCACGGGCAGCCAGCAGAGCCACCAGCCCTGGAGAGCCCCCGGTGCTCGTGTGGAGCCTGGGGAGCACGGGGGGAGCCCCTCATGGGGGGGGCACCTCAGGGCTGAGCCCTGGGCAAACCCCAAAACGCCCTTTCAGATGCCCCACGTGCTGCGAGAGGGAGACATCTGGGCAAATTCCCAGCCAGCCGGGGAAACGCAGGGGAGGAAAGCAGAAAAACCAACTCTGCCGGGAGCCGCGGGGATGCAAAAAAAATGAATAAATAAAATCGCTCAGCCCCAAAACCTCCCGAGGCGGGCGGGATGCTCCCGGAGATGCAGGACAAGAGGGATGGGGATAAAAAAACCGAGCGGGGCGGCATCCTCACCGGCGTTGTAGAAGCGCTCCAGCGTGCCGGTGTCTCCCAGCGCCAGGGTGTCGAAGGGCAGGGGGTGCAGGCGGGCGCGCAGCTCGCGGCAGGCGTCGCGCAGGGAGCGCAGCGCGGGGCAGGCGGGGGGCTCGCGGCCCACCACGCACACCACCCGCAGCGCCCGCCGCCGCCCCCCGCACACCGGGCGGCCCGCTGTGCCCGCCACCGCCAGAGGGTCCTGCCAGCAGCTCCCAGCAGCGGGGGCCGGGGGGGGACCCGGGGCTTCCATGGGTGGGACACGGGGGGTAGGGCTTTGGGGGGGGCTGGTGGGCACTGGGGTAGGGTGTGGCGTGCACTGGGGTGGTCTTTTCTTACTGGGGTGGTGGGTGCGTTGCACTGGGCTGGCCAGGTCTTTACTGGGATGGTGTGCGCCCTGTGCCGGGCTGTCCTGATCTTTACTGGGATAGTGTGAACCCGGCACTGGGCTGTTCTGATCCTTACTGGGATAGGGTGTGCACTGCACTGGGCTGGCCTGATCCTTACTGGGATAATGTGTGCACTGCACTGGGCTGGCCTGATCCTTACTGGGATAGTGTGTGCGCTGCACTGAGCTGGCCTTTCCTTACTGGGATAGTGTGAACCCTGCACTGGGCTGTCCCTTCCTTACTGGGATAGTGTGCGCCCTGCACTGGGTTTTCCGGCACCCTACTGGGCTGCCCTGCACCCTACTGGGCCGCCCTGCACACTGCACCAGGACACCGTGCGCCCAGTTTCCCTGTTCCCTACTGGGACAGCGTGTGCTGTGCACTGGGACAGCCGGTACCCTGCACTGAGCTGCCCCAGTCCTTACTGGGACAGCCGGCACCCTGCACCAGCATGTCCTACACCCTGCACCGAGCTTCCCTGGTCCCTACTGGGACAGCCTGCACCCTACTGGGACAGCCTGCACCCTGCACCGAGCTGCCCCGCTCCCCTCCGCACCGTCCCGCACCCCCCCACCCCGCACCCTACTGGGAAATCCCGTGCCTTGCACTGGGAACACGCGCACCCGGCGCTGGGGAAACCGGCACCGAGCAAAGGGGAGACCCTACAGGGGCGTAACTAACCGGGGTGCCCCTATGGGGGTGACCCTAACCGGGGGGTCCCTTACCGGGGGGTCCCTTACTGGGGTGACCCTAACCAGGGTGACCCTAACCGGGGGTGACCCTATGGGGGAGCCCCTACCGGGGTGTAACTAACTGGGGGTGCCCCTACCGGGGGGGGTCCCTTACCGGGGGTGCCCCTACGGGGGTGACCCTACTGGGGTGCCCCTACCTGGGTGACCCTAAACGGGGTGACCCTAATGGGGGTGCCCCTACCTGGGTGACCCTAACCGGGGTAACCCTACCGGGGTGACCCTAACCGGGGGTGCCCCTACGGGGGTGACCCTACTGGGGTGCCCCTAACCGGGGTGACCCTAACCGGGGTGACCCTACCGGGGGTGCCCCTACGGGGGTGACCCTAACCGGGGTAACCCTACCGGGGGTGTCCCTAACCGGGGTGTCCCGTACGGGGCCGTCCCTTACCCCCCCGGCCCTTCCTTCCCGTCCGGCTCCTCTCCGCGCTGTCCCGCACCGGCTCCGCTCCGCCCCGCGCCCCGGGCCCCGTCCCGAACCGCCCCGCCCCGGGCACCGGGAGCCGCCCCCGCCCCCGCCCGGCCCGGCCCTGACTCAACGGGAACCGCGCCCGGCCCCGGGGCGTGGGGTGGGAGGGGAGGGGATGGGGATGGGGATGGGGATGGGGATGGGGATGGGGATGGGGATGGGGATGGGGATGGGGATGGGGATGGGGTGCATGGACCCCCCGGAGCACCCGGAGCTGCCCCCCCCGCTGCTGCCCCCCCTCCTCCGATGGGCACCGGTTGCAAAACGAGCACGGGGGAAAAGGGGAAGCAGCAGGGCCCCGGGGGGGGGGGGAGGGGCCGGTTCCTTCCCCCCCATGCTGCTGGTGCAATGAGTGCTGGGGTGGGGCTGCAGGGAAGCTGTGTGGTTCCTGGGGTGGGAAGGGGCTGGGGAGTCCCCCCATGTCCCCATTGGGTCCTTATTGCGTCCCTGACACTGTCACGTCCCCGTTGTGTCCTAATTGTGTCCCCATTCCATGCCCATCATGCCCCCATTGTGTCCCCATCATATATCCCCCACATCTTGTCCCCATCGTTTCTCCCATCGTGTCCCCATCACATCCCCATTGCACCCCATCACCCCCCCCATTGCATTCCCATCACATCTCCCATCACGTCCCCATGTCCCCCCTGCATCCCCATCACCCCCCCCACACCATGTCTCCCATCGTGACCCCCCAAGCTGTGTCCCCATCACACCCCCATCACGTCCCCACCGGACATCCCCGGGTACAGGAGGTCCCCAGCTCACGACGGGGACCCGGAGCAGGGGCACGGGCACAGGGGACCAGCGGCCCTGCGGTGCCACCGGCCGGGCCACCGACCCCTTGTGCTGGCAGCCAAACCACGGCACGGCCAAAGGGCTGCCCGGCCAGCCAAACCGCCGTGCAGACAGACAGACGGACAGACAGACGGACGGGCGTTGCGCAGCCATCGCTGTCCCAGCCGTGGGCAAAAGGGAGGATCGGGGACGTGGGGTGCCCGGGGACACGGGGCACAGCGCATTTGGGGACAGGCAGAGAGCCCAGGAGGCTGCAGCCACCCGGCCTCTGCGGGCTGGAAACGCGGCTCCTTGTCCCCAAATTTGGGGCACGGGGTTTTGGGGGGGGTGGCTGGATGCGGTCACACAGCTGCCCCCTCCCCACCGCTGCGCTCTGCTGGGGTTGGGGATGGGCGCAGCGCTTCCCCAAATCCCCCCCCGAACCCTGCAGCCTCCCCAGGGCCAGGGGGGGTGTCTGTCCCCCCCACCCTGAGAGGGCACCGCAGGGTGGGATGCTGATTGGGGGTGCACGGGGGGGTAACCACGACACAGACACCAAAAATAGGAGGAAAATCCTTTATTGGGTCTCGGCCCCCACTGCGCCAGCCCAGGCTCTGCCCGGTGCGGGGTGGGGGGCTTGGGGTGGCACTCACCCCCCCCCCAGTGACTGTGGCCAAGTGTCCTCCCACTGCCCGGCTTCCTGATAAGCCCGGGAGGGGGGCCAAAAGCTGGGCTGCAGCTGGAGGGGCCCCCCCACCCCAGCACCCCATGGGGGGGGACACAACCGCAGCCACCAACACCCCCAAAACGTCCCCAGCCACACCGGGGACACGGGGCAGGCTTGGGTGGCACATCCCAGCCCCAGCCCCCCTACATGCAGGGCATGGAGGGGGGGTCCTGAAGCCCCCCCCCCCCGGGGCAGAGAGGCCAGCTTTGCATAGTTGTGGTGCAGGGGGGGGGCCAGGCAGGAGGGTCCCGGGGACGTGGCAGCGCCGGCCTCTTCTCTGCCTCCCCGGGGGGACGAGGAGAGCACGGCCCCGGCCTCAGATCCTAGGGCAGGGGACAGAGAAGGGCACGTAGAAAAAAAGGGCCTGGGGGGGGACACACACACGGCCCCCCCCAAAGCAGGGGGTGCCCCAGAACCCACCCCACGGCACCCACCCGGGATGGGGTGGTCCCGCACCCAGGTGGATGGGAGCTGCTGCAGGGAAGGGATGGGGGGCACGGGGTTTTTGAAGTCATGCCCCCCCCCCCCCAAAAAGGCTCCGTGACCCCCCCCCAGGACCCCCCCAGGACACGACACAGGGGCTGGACACACAGACACCACCTCGCAGAGTTTAATGGGGGCAGCCGGAGCTACAAGTCTCACCCCACAGCACACAGCACGCACCCCCCCCTCCCCAAAACAGCACACAGAGGGCAAGGGGGGGGGCACAGGGACCCCCCCCACAACGTGTTCCTCCCCCCATCCCCGGCAGCAACACAGAGGCACAGCAAAAGCACACAGCAAGGGCCTGGCCCTGCTCCTCCAGGGGGCACGGAGAGGGGCTGGGGGCACCGGGGGGGGGGACATTGGGGACACGGTGCACGGGGCTGGGACCCCGCAGGCTGTGAAGGCACTGGGGTGATGGAGCCAGGAGGAAAAGGGGACCCCAAAACCAGCCCTGAGGGGTGGGCAGGGGACAGTGGGGGCACCCATGGGACAAGGGGGGTGCACCCATTGGATAGGGGGGGCACCCATGGGACTGGGGGGGGCGCACACTACTGGGTGCTCTCTAAGCAGGACCACAGCTCCCCTCCCAAAAAGGGGCTCACGGGGACCGGGGGCTGCACCCAACCTCCATGGGGACGGAGGTGACCGGGGCTGGGGTCACCCCCCTGCCCCCCCCCCGCCGGGGCAGCACCCCCAGGAGCACAGCACACCAGCGGAGAAGCCCCCCTCATGCAGGCCAGGAAAGACGAAAGGAGCCCTTTGCCCCCCCCCCCCCCCCTCCCAAAAAAGGAGGGGTGAGGGATGGGTGAAGCCGTGGGGGCGCGGGGGGGCAGCCCCCACCCAGCACCCAGCACCTACTGGTTGTCCTCTCTGGCAGCGTGCAAGGAAAGAGAGATGGGGCACGGCCCCCCCACGTTAGAAGCCCCCCCGAGGGGCTCAGCACCACGGTGGGTGGGCAGGAGAAAGGGGTGAGGGGGGGGGGAAAGAGCATGGCCCCCCCCTGGCTCAGCCTCGTGGGGTGGATTCGGGGTGCCCCATGTTCCCTATGGGGTCGGAGGTGGGATGGGGCCAGGCAGCAGCGCACAGACAGGAGGCAGGACACCGACAAGGAGACGGGTTTAATCCTCCGTGCCACCCCCCCCAACCCCAAAAATGCCCCCCCCAAATAAAGAGGGGACGCACAAACAGCCACGGGAGACAACACTCAGCGGCGAGACGGGACACGGCGAGACGGGACCCCGATTTATGGCTTCTAGGGGGGGGCTCAGCCCAGGCACGTGGCGGTGTGACCCCCCCCCGGGGAGCACAGGGCTATGAGGGGGGGGGGCTCGGGAGCCTTACAGCGTTTGGTAGGTGCTGTCCTTCGACTTGATGAACTTGATGATGAAGAAGACGACGGCCTGGACGCTGAGCACCAGCACGATGCCGCCGATGAAGCTGGCGGTGTCAAATCCGGGGGGGTGAAATTCGGGGCTGCCGGTCAGCGGGGCGCTGGTGGTGCTGGTCCCTGGGGGCAGGGGGAACAAGTGGGGGGGGGGGCGTTTGGGTACCCCTGCGTCCCCCCGAGCCATCCCCAACAAGGATAGAGGGAGGATTTTGGGGGTCCGAGGGAGGAAAGGCAGGGATGTGCCCCCCCCTCAGCCCCCTCCCGTGCCGCAGCAGCCCGCTGGCATCAATAATTCAGAGGGCAGCGGCTCCGGTTACGGCCGCAGCGAGCCCCGTGCCCTCCAGATCCCGTTTCCTGGAAGAGGCTCCTCTGCTCCCAGCCCCTTCACCTGCTGCTGTCCTCCCCGTGCCCCCCCCCGGCAAGGAAAAAAGGGGAAAAAAAAGGGGGGCCGGGGACCGAGCTGTGACCATGGGGACAGGGCTGGCACCCCGTGGGCACAGCCACGGTGTAACCTCCATCAGTGCAACCCCAAAAGGGGGGCAGCGCTCACCCCTCCCCAGGGGATGCAGAGGGAAGAGGCCGGTCCCATCCCATAATTGCCCCCCCCAGCCCCCCAACCCCACTCACGTGGCGAATGCGTCACCGGCTCCTTGCTAGGGGGCTGTGGGGGCTCTTTGGTGGGGGATTTCAGCGCTGCTGGAGGCGACAGAGAAAAAGGGGGAAGACGAGGTGCCGAGGGACGTCGCCTCCCGGGATTTCACCCCCCCCCCCCAGCCCGAAGGCTGGGCTCTTTTGGGGGTTTGGGGTTACCTGGGCACAGGGCGGTGGTGTTGTAGAGCACGCACGTCCCCTGTGTTGCTGCCCCTCTCTGCACGCAGCTCCAGGTCTCTGTGGGATAAAGGGAGCAGGAGATTCCCAACGGGACCCCGGGACCACCCGCTGCGCCCCCACCCGCTGCGCCCTGCGGCACCCGCACCCCGGACACGTGGAGGGTTCCCAGAGCTGCCCCAAACCCATCGTGGCTGGGAGCTGGGGGCACCAAAACCCCACAGGCTTAAAGCTGGAGGATGGAACCGTGCTGGGCCAGGTGAGGTGGACCTGGACTGGGGAAAGCAGCCGGGGCCACGCACCCAAGGGTGCTGAGCTGGATTTGACAGGTCCATAGGAGAGCGCAGCCGCCTGCTGTTGGTCTGGAGGCGCGGGGTAAGGGCTGGCTGCGGGCACCTGGGGTTGTGGGATGCCTGGGGCTCTCCCCACCAAGGCTGAGCCCCCCTCACCTGGCTCTTGGGGTGCCCCGCAGCCCACCCAGACGCAGGCGGAGCCGTTGGGCGAGGCGGTGCCGGCGGTGCATGTCTGGCAGGATCGCAGCTCGCTGCACTCTCCTGCAAAAAAAACAGGGGGAAGAGCAGGGTGAGGGCCAGCACCCATCCTGCAGGGACCTGCCTGTCCCCGTCCCACTGCTCCAAGGATCAACAGCCCCATCCCGGTGGGCTGCAGCCCCCCGGAGAGGGGGACACCCTCCACCCCACAACCACGTCGTGCCCACAACCGTGTTGTGCCTGCAACCACGGCACAGCACAAGCCCTTCCCGTCCCGGGACATTTTTGGGGAGGTTTAAAAGCCACGAGGCAGCAGTACCAGCCTGGTTGCTCCCCACCTCGCACGCTCAGCACCTCCATGCCCTGATTGCCCACCCCCCACCCCCCCCACTGCCCCCCACTCAGGCTCTGTGAGTCACTTGGGCGTTCGCGGTGCCGCTCCGCCACCAGCTCTTCCCCCACACGCGCTCATCATTAATTTAACGTGATGACTGTCAGCGAGGGAGGCTGCAGCGGGCTCCGGGGAGCCACGGCCAGGCCCTCCCTGTACCCAGCTCTTGCATCCCACGCCCCGCCACCGCGCTTGCACCATCCTGGGAAGGGGCCGGGAGCTGTTTTTCCCAGGGGAGAACCCGTTTGCAGACTTTTTTGGGGGAAAAAAGGGTGCTGGTGGCCTCTTGGGTCAGCCTCGTGCTGGGCTTTGCTGCCCCATCCCCATGGGCAGTGGTTTGTAGGGGGGGCACCCGGCCACACCAACTCCATTTGGGGTCTGCTTTTAGGGTCCTACAGGCTTTTAGGGTCCTGCAGGCTGCCCAGGCCAGGCCTGGCTGCTCAAACTCATCTTGACCAAACTGAGAGGCCTCTTTCTTCCCTCTCTGTGCCCCCCACAGCAAAAAGCAAAGGGGGCACCGGGTGGCACGAGGCTGGAAGTTGGATGCTGCGGACCCATTGCCATGGCTACGGCGTGGTGGGCACGGCGCCGGCCCCCTCCCCGCGGGGCTCGGAGACCCGCGGGGAACCAATGGGAAAGTAGGACTTTGTTCGCAGCGTTTCAGGCAGGTTTGTAATTTCAGTTATTTTTATCGCAGCAGGCACAGGAACAGACGTTTGAGCCCAACAATGTCGGCTCCCGCTCCTGCCGGCAGGTGTGGGGAGGGAAATTGGGGAGGGGGGCAGCGGGGCTGGCTGAGGTCACCCTGTCCCGGTGTCCCGTGAGGCTCCCGTTCCTATAAGGAGTGGGAGGACGGGAGAAGGGGAGCAGCAGAAATTCTGGGGTTCCCATAACTTGAGCCCGGGGTTCCCATCCTTCCCCTTTGGGGTTCCCATAACCCATGTTTGGGGCTGTGGGCACCTGGGCCAGGAGGACGAGGGCTTCGTGCTCCAACCCCAACTTCTTTTGGAGAGGGGCCTGGACGCTGCACCCCGCACACGGACACCCCCACACCCCTCACACCCTGCGGGTCCCGGCCCCAAAGCGGTGCCAGCGGGATCCCAGGGGTGCCACGGGCCGGGCTGCGGGGCAGGGGATCCAGGAAGGGTCCTGGCTCGTAGGGGGAACCCTCATTAAACATCACCCCGGAGTTGGCCTTGCCCCTAAACCACCTCTCCCCCCCCAGCACCCCTCCCCGCGGGGCCGGTCCCTACCTGCGCGGGTGGCAGCGGGGCCCTGCGCGCACAGCAGCGCGCAAAGGAACGCGCAAAGGAGCGCGCAGCGCAGCGCCCCGGCGCACGGCGGGGCCATGGCACGGCCCGGCACGGCTCGGCACGGCCAGGCACGACTCAGCCCGGCTCGGCACGGCTCGGCACGGCTCGGCACGGCCCGGCCCGGCAGGAGGTGCCAGCTGCGGAGCTCCCGGGAGAGCGGTGCGGAGCCGTGCCACGGGCACATGCGCGCCCGCGGGAGGCGGTGGCCCCGGCGGCGGGGGCGGGCAGGGGGCGGCCTCGCCTCGCCCCGCCCCGCCCCGGGGGGCCCGGCCCTTGCAGGGGGGGGCCCAGCCCCCAGGCTGCCCCCGCCTGCCCGTGGGAAAGCCACGGCTGTGCGCCCCCCCCCGCAGGGCTGCAGGTTGTGCTGCTCCCACTGCTCGCACTGCTCCCACTGCTCCCACTGCTTGCACTGCTCACACTGTGCACACGCACACACACACACCATGCACTGCACACGCACTGCACACACTGCAGACACTGCTCACACACTGCTCACACACTGCACCCTGCGCACCCTGCTTGCACAGCTGTCTGTGTGCACACTGCATGGTGAGCAAACGCTGCACACCCCAGACGCTGCACTCACTGCATGCTGTGTGCACGCTGCACACTGCACGCACTGCACACACTGTGAGCACACACTGCACACGCACTGCAAGCACTGCACACACACTGCACACCACACGTGCACTGCATACACTGCACACACACTGCATGCACTGTGGGCACACACTGCGCACACGCACTGCAAGCACTGCACACACACACTGCACACACACACACTGCACACACACACTGCACACACACACTGCACACACACACACTGCACACACACACACTGCACACACTGCACACCCCACACCACCGCACACTGCATATGCCCTATGTACACTGCACATGCCAGATGTTGGTGGTGGTGGGACCCCTCTGGGGTCGCGGCACCGGGGGGGCCCAACATCCCCCCCCCGGGGTTCAGCACCCGCCGGGCCGAGCCCCCCCATCTCCCCCTGACCGTCGGGGTCTCCCCCCCCCCATGCCCCCCCTCGGGGCGCTGCGCTCCTATGGGATGCTTGCAGCCGATCCCGGTGCACTGAGTCCCCCCCCCCCCGCCCGCACCGTGCCCCTGTAAGGTCTCGCCGCCCCGTGGGGGCAACCCCACTCATGGGGTGTCCTGGAAGGGTCCCGGGGGTGCATCTCCTCCTCCTCTTCCTCATCTTCCTCCTCCTCCTCCTCCCTGCCAGCCACCCTTCCCGCAACCCCGCGCCGGGCCAGCCCTTCCCGGCTCTCCCGGCGATGAATTAATTATTCAGGGCTAATTATTCCCGCGTGGGAAAGCCAGACGGAGCGCCCCAGCCCCGGAGCGGGGAGGGCCAAGCACCCCCAGCCACGCAGGGTGGGGGAGGACACCTCCTTACACCCCCGCGGCCACCCCCACATCCTTTCCCCGAGCGGAGCCTCCCACAGCCTCCCCCACGCCCCCCTCCCCCGGGGAAGCCCCCACACCTCTGCAATGGTGGGGAGGGGATTTTTTTTGGGGGGGGGGGGGGCATTTGCAGGGCTCTGCATCACGGCCCTACAAGGGCTTCGCAAGGACGTGGCGGGGGGAACCCGAGCTGTAGGGGGGGGCTTTTGGTGTAGGTTTGAGGGGGGGGGGTGAATAAAGGAGAGGCGGGCGTGGGCCGGGCTGGGGGTGTGCGTGTGTAGGGGGGGGGCTGTTTTTATGAATGGGCAGCTCCAGCCCCGCTGCGATTACTATGCGGCGCGCGCGCGCCCGCGCTGCTTTGCGGGGCGCTGATTGGCTCCGGCGCGCTATTGACGTCACAGCGGGGGGAGCGGGGCTGCTTTGGGGGGGGGGGGGGGGACGGCGGTGAGTCACCCCCCCACCCCCCCGGAGGGGTTCGGTCGCTATAACTCGGCGGCGCCCATGGCAGCGGGCCCCCAGCCCGGGCTGCGGCCGAGCATCCCGGCAGGTGAGCGCTTTTGGGGAGGGAGGGGGGGGCACCCGGATTTTTATTTTTTTTTGGGGGGGGGGGGGCACTGAGAATTTTGGGGGAGGCACCGGGATTTTTCTGGGGAGGTACCGTGGATTTTTTATTTTTTTTTGGGGGGGGGGGTACAAGGGATTTGGGGGGTACCAAGGAAGGGGGGTGAGCCCCCTGTGTGTGCCCCCCCCCCGCCCCGGGGCTGTGCTGCCCTCCCAGAGCATCCCTGCCAGCGCCCCCCCAGCTGGGGACCCCCCCGCTGGGATGCTGTAGGGGGTGGGCTGGACCCCATGGTGGTGGGGCCGCCCCTTTCACCTGCTGCTGCCCATCCCCATAACATCCCCCCCCTCCTTTTTTTTTTAAGGGTGGGGGGGACATGAGCAGGGGGGGCAGGACAGCGAGGCCGGACCCACTCTGAGCATTCACCCACCCAAATCATGCGATGCACAACCCCCCCGGGCAGCTCATGCAGGCAGGAGCGAGCGGGCTGAGCCATTCGCTTTTATTTATTTAATTTTCCTCCTTCCTTCATCAATGCAAAAATTAATTATTTTTCCCCAAAAAAAAAGAAGAAAAAGCAGAGCCAAAGCAAAGCTCCTCCGGACAAACGGTGACCCAAGTGCCCTGCTCCATCCCGCTCTGCCCGGATCATGGGGACAACTTTTTTGGGGGGAAACCCCTGTGGGGGGGGGGACACGGGTGCGCAGGGCTGGGTGGCACGGGGGCGCACGGGGCGCTGATGGGGGTCCCCTGGTTTTTGGGCTCCGGCAGGTCGGCCTCGGGCAGCATGATGGAGGACGGGCCTCCAAACTCCAGCGCGGGCCAGCGGGGCTGGTTCGAGGCCAGGAACGGGAGCGGCGGCTCCTTGGATTTGGAATCCGTGGTGCAGCCGCTGGCCTTGAACCCCTGGGACGTGGTGCTCTGCGTCTCCGGCACCGTCATCTCCTGCGAGAACGCCGTGGTGGTGGTGGTGATTTTCTACACGCCGGCTTTCCGCGCTCCCATGTTCCTCCTCATCGGCAGCTTGGCCACCGCCGACCTCCTGGCGGGTTTGGGGCTCATCCTGCATTTCGCCTTCGTCTACTTGGTGCCGTGGGAGGCGCTCAGCCTGCTGACGGTGGGGCTGCTGGTCACCTCCTTCACGGCCAGCGTCTGCAGCCTGCTGGCCATCACCATCGACCGCTACCTGTCCCTCTACAACGCCCTGACCTACTACTCGGAGAGGACGGTCACCAGGACCTACATCATGCTGGTGCTCACCTGGGGAGCCTCCGTGTGCTACGGGCTGCTGCCGGTCATGGGCTGGAACTGCCTGAAGGAGCCCTCGGCGTGCAGCGTGGTCAAGCCCTTGACCAAGAACCACCTCCTCATCCTCTCCGTCTCCTTCTTCATGGTGTTCGGGGTGATGCTCCAGCTCTACGTGCAGATCTGTAGGATCGTGTGCCGGCACGCCCAGCAGATCGCCGTGCAGAGACATTTCCTGGGCAGCTCCCACGACGTCGCCACGCGCAAAGGCATCGCCACCCTGGCCGTCATCCTGGGCACCTTCGCGTCCTGCTGGCTGCCCTTCGCCGTCTACTGCCTGCTGGGGGACTCCAGCTCCCCGGCCCTCTACACCTACGTCACGCTGCTCCCCGCCACCTACAACTCCATGCTCAACCCCCTCATCTACGCCTTCAGGAACCAGGAGATCCAGAAGGTGCTGTGGGCCGTGTGCTGCGGGTGCGTGTCCCCCACCATGCCCTTCCGCTCCAGGTCGCCCAGCGACGTCTGACAGCCCGGTTGTCGTGGGGGTCTTTCATTTATTTTTATTTTTATTTTTATTTTTATTTTTATTTTTATTTTTATTTTTATTTTTATTTTTATTTTTATTTTTATTTTTATTTTTATTCTTATTTTTATTTTTATTCTTATTCTTATTCTTTTTTTTCCTTTTCCTTTTCCTTTTCCTTATTTTCTTATTCTTATTCTTATTCTTATTCTTATTCTTATTCTTATTCTTATTCTTATTCTTATTCTTATTCTTATTCTTATTCTTATTATTTTCTTATTCTTATTCTTATTTCTATTTCTATTTCTATTTCGATTTTTATTATTTTTCCCCCCTTTTTCGTCTCGCTCCTCCCCACCGGGGACGCGCTGCTGCAGCTCGTCCCGGCTCTCCCCTTCTGTGCACAACCCCCCCCCCCTCAATTTTTCCACTTTTTGAATTTACAGAAGAAAAAAAAACAAACAAAAAGCCTATTTTTTACCCATAATATAATCTATATTTCTGTGTGCGTGCGAGAGAGACGGGGGCCGATCCGATCCTCATATTTTCTTTAGAACTATTTACGACGCGTTATTTTTTTAAGGAGGGGGCGACACCAGAACCGTCCCCCCCTCCCCCCCTTTTGCCTTTTTACAGCGTTATTTACCTCAAATAGTTAAAATATATTTTTTACATTAATTGGGGGGGGGGGGTGGGTGGGAGGGGGTGGAATGTAGGTGGGGAAAATCGCTTGCCAGAGAAGGAGGGACCTGGAGCCCCCCCCTTCTCCCAGCTGTCCGCGCATCTATTTATTTTTTTGGGGTAAATTATTTATTTTTTGGGTAATTCCTCCCTCCCGGCCGGGCGCAGCGCTGGGGCTTGCTGCCCTCTAGTGCTCGCTGGCTTTGGGCGGGGGGGGGGGGGGCGCACAGGGGCTCGGTGCCCCCCACCCCAGCAGCCTCGGGGTGTCCCCTCGGAGCCCCCCCATCGCCCTGCTGCCGGTTGCCCCCCCCCTCCAGCCGCTCACCAAAGCGTTTCTTTGCACTGGGATGGGATTTGCACTTTTTTTTTTTTTTTTGGGGGGGGGGGGATGGATGCGAGGGAGCCCCTTGGGCTGGGAGGGGGGAATCCTCGCTGCGGTGTTGCACAGGGCACGGGGCTGGTTCTTGTTTACAACCTCTGGGGGGGGGAAATAAAAATATAATTTGTGATACGGTGACGTGCGGCTGTGTGGTGTCAGCTGGGGGGGGGGGGGGCGAGCTGGTGCCCCCCCCCCCGTGCCCAAGCAGGGCCTTCTCCCTTTGTCCCCTGCACCCCCAAGTGACAGCCCCCCCCAAAAAAACATCCTGATAGTGGGATCCATGCCCCGGGGGGGGGGGCAGCACCCAGGTCCCCGGCCTCAAAGCAGCTCCCAGGTGAGGGCAGGGGGGGCACGGCCGTGCAGCCCCCCCCAGGGCAGAAATAATGCCCCAAACAGAGCGAGGGCTGATGATGACCCCCCCTGGCTTGGGCACTGGAACACAACTTGGGGTGCCCAGCGGTGGTGCTGATAAGGGTTAATCACCGGGGTGTTAATTAGGGCAGCTCGCCCCCCCCCCCCAGGGAATGGGGCTCTGCACCTCGTGCCCTTTGCCCTCACCGCCCAGCACCGTCCTGGGGAGCTGCAGGTTTCCCTGAGCACCCCCACATGGGTGGGATGGGGGGTGCTGGGGGGGTGACAGCCAGGCTGGGGCTAGGGACAGGGATGGGGAATTTGGGGCTCCCCTTTTGCCCCCCCCGAGGTTAAGCCGGGGGGAAAGGAGCAAAGCTCAGGTGTTGGAGATGCCCGAGGGGCGCACTTGGGGTGGATCACGGACTCCTTCGTCCCTTTTTTGGGGGGATTGTTCCCAACCCCACCTCCCCTGGTGGTGCAGGAACACGTGGTTCCCAGCCGCACTCACGGGCGCTTTCTCCCCATTTTTTCCCGTGTCCCCGTCCCCCCCCCAGCAGCTCACCCGGCTCTTCCCTGCCTCGTGCTCGCCCTGCTGACGTCTTCCCAGCCACCCCCCCGCGGCGGGGAACCCTGCAGGTCCCTCCTGTCACCTCCCCTGGGACAGACCCCCAAATCCCCAAATCCCACCCGCATCGTCCCATCGGGATGCAAGTGGCGAGGATTGGCCTCGGTCCCCCCCCGGGTGGGAATCGGGTGCTGGGGCTCACCCCTACAGCCGAGTCCCTCCTGCTGTAGGATGGGGAGAGCCGGGGGTGAGGGTGGGAAAGGGGGAAGCCGGGGTCTGGGTTGGGGTTTTTCGCCCCCCCATTGTGCACCCAGAGCCACCCCTGGGTGCTCCAGGACGTCGGGGGACGGAGCTGGCGGCACGGAGCCTGTGCCACGCTTTTTTGGTGAAAAAAGGCACAAAAAGGAGTTACAAAAATAAAGAGTCCAGTTTATAGGAGGCACCCGAGTGCTGCGCAGCCACCCCCGTGCCACGGGGCAGCCCCTCGCCCCCAAACCCTGCCCGTGCCATGGAGCAAAGGGTCCGGGGTGGTGTGGGGCTGTGGGTTTTGCCCCCCCCCAGCCCCAGCCTGTGGGCAGCAGTGGGGCTCGGTGGTGGCTCCAAGCTCGTGGCCTTTGCTGGGAGCAAGGGCAGCGGGCACCAGTGCTCCCAGTAACCAGCTGGGAGGAAGGAGAGAGAGAGGCTGGTGCCACCCCAAACCCCCCCCAGCACCCCAAAACCCAACTGACCTGCCTGCCACCGAGCCGAGCGCTGCCCGCGCCGCAGCCAGGGGGGGGGAGCACGGCCCCCGGCCCCCCGAGCTGGGACCTGCAGGCCATAAAGGGGGCCGAGCAGCTCCGGTTATTGGCCTGGGTTCCATTTAAAATGAGAAACCTCAGCCCTGGCTTGGGGGATTTTGTTTCCTTGGAAGCGGGAGCAGGCAGGAAATGAAGCCGAGGCGGCCCCGCTGTCAGCGCCTCGCCAAATGCCGAGGGCGGCAGGGGGCAGGGGGCAGGGGCTGGAGGAGAAAAGGGGCTGCAGGAGCAGGGGGTGAAGGAGCAGGGGATTCAGGGCGCAGGGGCTGCAGTGCCTCGGTCCTGATCACCACCACCAGAGCCTTGGCCCCAGGGCGCATCGGCTGCTTCCCAGGGGGAGGGCGCCTTCGCCCAGCTGAGAGCGCTGCTTGGGGTGGGAAAGCATGCACAAAAAAAGCCCCCAAAATGGATGGAAACCCCTGATTTCTGCCTCTCGGCTTCTCCTTTATGGGAACCCTGCTTTCCGCCTCGCACCCCGCAGCCTCCCATTTAGGGGCACCCTGCTTTGTGCCTCGCAGCCTCCCTGCAGCATCCACGGATGCAGGAGGCGGCATCGCCCCACGAGCCCCGGGGCTGCCTGGCGGTGCCGCGGGGTGCCCAGGGCTCCCTCGCTGGCTCGAGGCTGCGGCTTTGTCTCAGTCACCCTGGTGACAGGGAGCGTAATTTCGGAGCAGGATTTGGCCCTGGCCGCAGCCCCAGCCCCGCGCCGGCTGCTTTAAGCCCTCCGCACGCAGGCGCTGGCCTTTGTGGGAGCGGATGAGCCCGGCGCAGAGCCGCTGCCCTGCCAGCCTGCAGAAACTTGAGCTCCAAATACATAATTCCTCTGGCACCCCGTGGTTATTTGCGAGCTGCTGTGAGCAGATGGAAGAGTTACAGATAAAGCCATCCGCAGCACGGGAGCCGATTGCCTTCCCCACACAACCGCGTAGGCAACAGCAAAGGCAGAGGAGAAAAAAAAAAAATAAAAAAAATAAAAAATTGGAAGGCAAAAAAAAAAAAAAAAGGCAGAAAGAGAGAGAAAGGAGTCAGCCATTTCTACAGGGGCTGAGCTGCCATCTCAGCACACCTACGTGCGAGGAGCGGGGACTCTCTGCTGGCAGCGGGCCCTTCCCGGGGACTTGGCCGAGGGGAGCGCTCTCCCACCACCCGGGGCTGCTTGGCGGAGGGAGGCAGCGCGAGTCGGGGGTGACATTGGCACGGCAGCGCGCTGCCACACGCGGGGAGAGCAGGCTGTTAACGCTGATCGGAGCTGGCAGCGCCTGCACTCGCTTCGGTCCCAGAGGGGGAATTAAGGGAGAGAAGCTGACGTCAGTGGTGGAAAGGACACGCAGCCCACTCGTCCAAGGCAGCCGGCAGAGCATCTTCTGGGTGTTGCTAACACCACCTTGAAGGAGAAAATTAAATAGGTCTTGGGAGACGGGGGGCTCCTGTGAAGCCGGAGCCCGGCCAGCTGTGAGCCGGTGCCGAGCTGCGTGGCAGACAGAGACACAAACACATCAAACGCCACGGCCAGGGCCGGAGTGCCAAGGCACAGCGGAGCCCCAGAGACTCTCCCCAGCTGCGAGCAGCTCCGCCATAGGAAACTGCTGCTCACGGAAAGGGCTCGGGCTCGGAGAGCACCAGCACGCAATTAATCTCGCTGCTGGGCTTCTCCTCCCCGCGCCGAGCTAAAGCCCGGGCTGGGAGCTGCAGCCGATGGGAGGCTCCTCGAGCTTCGGGAGCTCTCCCCAGGTACCTGCAGAGGAGCAGCACAAAGCTCGGCGCTCCCACCGCCCCCGGCACGCACGCGGAGATGACTTTTGCGAGGGCTGGCACCCCCCGAAAAGCACGGGGCTGTGTGCTGTGGTGCGCTGGCACGCGGCCCCAAAAAGCAAAAGGCAGCGAGGCCGCCCCGGCTGCAGCCAAACGCGCATGGAAAAAGGAGCCGGGGTCCCCAGGCTGCTCCTCCCGGACACGAGATGGAGCCAACAGCCGGGACACGCAGCACGAGGCCCAGGAGATGCCTCCTTCCCCTGCCCTCGGCGCCCCAGCACGAGTAAAGGGCTTTGCTTGTTCAGAAGCTGGCAAGGCCAATTAATCTAATGAGGTTTTGCAGCCAGGGACTATTGTCAGCCAGGAGAGGCGCAGCGCTGCAGCGCGAGCACACGGGTGGCTCCTGGAAGCCAGGGGGATTTGGCACAGCGCAGCCCGCGGTGAAGGCAGGGCCGGATCCTTCTGTTGTGCCCCCCAAAACCAGCAAGACCCACACCCCAAAATCAGGCACACCCCGAGCCCACAAAACGCACCTGAGAGCGGGGCTGCGAGCCAGCGTGGCTCTGGCTGGGGAGATTAATGGCAGCAGGGACCTTGAGCTGCTGAAATGGAGGCAAAAAATCAGCGGCAGCCCCTTGCCAGCCCAGCCGCAGCGGCTCTGCGAGCAGGAGCAGGGGCTCGTTTTGTGCAGCAGGGAGCACGCCGAGGCTGGCAGCTCCTCCGGGCTTTTTTCTGGGTGCTGCTGCTGCCCAGAACCAGCTCCTTCCCCCCACCCGGTGCCCCCCAACGTGTCCCGGCTGCATTTCGAGGGGATTTCTGCAGGGATGGCCTAGGGGAGGCAGCTCGGCACCGGTGTCCTTCGGGAGCCTCCAGCACGCAGCCTGGGTGCCCTCGATGAAATACCGAGCGCTCCAGGCTCCTCAAATTCCGGCCCAGCAGCCCTGGGAGATGCCCTGCAGGGCACTCACGTGGCCCGGCACCCCACCACGCTCCCAGGCAGGAGGAATTAAGAGCCAGGCAAGCAGCAGCAGCCCCAGTGCCCAGGACCAGCCCCTTTCCCCGTGCTAAGGAAGCACCCACAGCTCCCCACACACCCCCACAGTAACAGACGGAGGCACCGAGTGGATAGAAAGGTTTTTATCAAGTTTACAGTTTTAAAAAAGGATCACAATTGTTGTTTTTTTTTGCTTCGTGGTTTTTTTTTTTTACACGTACATTACAAAAAAAAAAAAAATAAATTGCAATTGGGATCTTCATCCGGGGGTTACTGAGCCGATTATAAAAAAAAAAAAAAAAAAAAAAAAAAAGCAGCAGGAAAGCCTGGCTTACACGGCAACCGACAGAGAAAAGTACAGGCAGACGTGACACGGGAGAGCAGGAGGCAGCGAGGCTGCGCCCGGCTGCGCAGGTACGGACCTGGCTCCGCTCCCCCCGGCAGCGGCTCAGCACCCCAGGCAGCAGGGCCTGGCCGCCAGCCTTTGCTTTGCAGGGGTGAAAATAAACCCAAAGCAAACGAGTCTGCAGGATTTTGCCCGTGAGGTGGTTTTTCGTTGTGTTTTTAAACGGAGTTTCACCGCCGAAGCTCCTTTGGTCTGAAGCGAGTAACGCCCTGCGCCCTGAGGATCCGTCCTACACCCTCCTGGCGTGGCCGGGGGCTTTCAGGGCACGGCCCCCGTCCCTCCTCCCACCCCATCCTCTGCTCAGCAATAAACCCCTACGATACAAGTGGAATAATTACTCTTATAAATATATTTATATCATATATAGGAAAATAAGGCACTTCGGGAGGGTTACAGCTCGCCTAATTCTAAGCCATTCTAATCAGGAAGAGAAATGAGTTAGTTTCTGAAATGAATTAAAATGAACGTTAATACAGTAATAAAAACCATTCGATCCACTTCCCACTTCAAGGCTTTGTTTAAAACCGAAAGAGAGAGGAAAAAAAAAAAAAAAAAGCACCCCCAAAATCCAACAGCAAGGAGGAAACCTGACCCAGAGCAGCAGCACCTGCCCCGCGCGGGCTCCCCTCCGAGCACGCCAAGGGCAGGCGCTTCCAGGAGAGGCACGTTAAATAAGTTCACGGCCTGAAAATATCCTTTCCCTGAAATGACACTCGGCACGGCTTCTCGGCCATCTGGGACCTCCAGGAGCCCCTTCCCTCGATCTGGTCTGGTGCTTTGGGTCTGATAAGGAGAGGAGAAAGCGGTGAAGGTCACCGACTGCAGATGAGGCTCCGGGCTGAGCCCGGGGAGCCGGGACGAGGCTTTCCCTGCGAGCACGAAGGAGGGGTGGCGGGGGAGAGGCTGCCGGCAGCCAAGCACTGCGGGCGAGGACACCGGGAGAATGTTTAACCAGGAGCGAGGCGCCGGGGAGAAGAGGAGGCTGTGGCCTGCCCCAACTCGACGTGCACGCCCGCAGCAAAGGGCTCCCGGCCGGGCGAAATGGCTGCGCCGGCTCGGCGGCTCCCCGCGGACACGAGTTGGGCTGAAATGGGAAGATGGGGGCTTCCTTCCCCCCCCCAGCAGGCAGAGAGGGGAGGATCGGGTGTGCCAGCTCTCTCTTTTTGGCTTTGTGAAATGCTCGAGGCTCTCTGTCTACGCCAGCCTGATGCGGAAAGAAAGGAAGGGCTAAGCGATGAGCAGCAAAAATGGCAGGGGAGTGGAGCGCAGGCCCTTGGTCTATGTGGGGCAGCAGCCCTGCGGTACAGCGCAGCTGCTCTGCCTTGCAAAGGTTGTTTTTGGCACCTCTCCTCCTCCCCTACTGGTTTAAGAAATATTAAGCTTGCTTGGTGGCCCAGCGCTCTGCAATTTTGCAATGATACTCTCAGACGGTCACTTTACACCAGTTGTTTCTCAGGGCTCTCCGTGCCGGAGCTTTTCATGGTCAAAGCCTTCAAACAAAACAAAGGAGCCCTCCCGCTCGCCCACACTCCCTCTGCTTAGGATCTCAACCATTTTGCTTCTCACCTTGGGATGCAGGTTTGCAAGCAGCCGTGGTTACAGCAGGCTTGCACGGACAAAGCAGCGTCCCTCCCGCTGCCAGGAGGGCTCCGCAAGCAGTCGGAGGAGCGGGCTCCACCCGCGGCCGTGCCGATCACCCACCCACACAGCAGCCTTGTGCAACAGGCAGCGTGGGGCAAGCCTGTCCCCAACGCCCCGAGGCACGGCCCTGCCTGACAGCACGGAACATGGCACTGCCCTGCATTTCACGCGACAGAAAGACTCGCTCCCCTTTGCCCAACGGGGGCCGAGTCTACTTAAGGCAATTTAAAATTAACCCAGGTTTGGCATTTGTGAGCTCCTCGCTTCCCTGTGTGATAACGCTGTCAGCCTGGGTTAGCTTAAAGGTCCGTTTTCCCCAGGAACCTGTCTCCAAGAGAAGCCAGAGGAGGATGCTCAGAGAAAGAGCAGAAAAACAGCGGCAGCGCTTCTCCTCCAGCCCCCCCTTCCCCAGCTTGCAGCAATAATCAGTTTGCATTTCCAAGTCCCTCCACTGCACAACGGCTCACTGGCACTCGAGGGGTTTGTTCCCTCTTCCAGAACCTGGAACTAGCACTGCTCAGATGTTCCCAGCCCGCCGGGATGCCTCGCTGGCTGTGCCCTTTGCATCCTGCTCTGCAGCTGACTGGCTGACAAAACGGAGCGGCGCAGAGGTCCAGTAAATCTCTCCTGACCGTGCTCAGGGTCGCGCTGGATCTCAGCTCGACCCACGCCCTGGAAAAACCCATCCTCCAGGCCCTCATCTGCTCTGTCAAAGATTAAAAAAATGCACAAACGCACGCAAGAAATCGGTAAGGACTCAGTGGCACGAGCTGAAATCATCAATCAAAGCCCAAGAAGGATTTTCAGCAACCTAGCAGCCTCGGGCTGGGCCTGGCATTCCAGGTATCAGCAACATCATTAAACGAGGCAAGCTGGAGAAGAGCAAACAGGCACAGGTTGGCAAAATACCTGACAGTTAAGAAAGGCAAAGAGGTCGGAGATTTGGTCTTAGTGGGATGTGCTGCTGGTCCCACCCCACAACAGCTGGGCCCAGGACCTCCGAAGGGCTTTGGAACCCCTTGCAGACAGTCACATCCAAATGAACATAGAAAAAGCACATCTGCAGCATTGGGGGGCTGGTTTCTGGATTTCCAAGATATGCATATATTCTAGGCAATATAAAACAGCAGGAACACCTAGGTCAGCAAGTTCAAGTTCTCCGTTCTCTCCCCCTGCCAGTACGGTATCTGTAGTGAGCAGCCGGGGAATCTGTAGGGTTAGCCAGGGGAAGAAACATTTTCTTAAAATTAACTACAATAACAAAACGCGGGGAAAAATACGTAGGGTAGGTGTGATGTAACCAAAGGGCAACTCAGGTTCACACCCGGGATGTTTTTAGGCACACAAACTCCCTTCCTTAGGTGGAAGGGAAGAGGAAGCGAGGGGAACACCAGCATTTTCTGCTACTCCAGTCCCTGTTTAAACTCATGGTCACTGCACCAGAAAAGCACCTCTTCCACCTGGCTGCAGCATTGCCCTGAACAGGCCAAAGTGCCTGGCGGTCAGAGAACCTTCCCCCCACCACCTCCCTGCTCTAGGCACTTCTTTTTTTTTTCTTAAGAGAGGTCAGCAACGCGGAGCTGCCACCGCCCAGACACGGCTCAGCGGGGCAGCAGCTCTGCTCCCCCCTGGAGCAGGAAGCCAAGCAACCGTTCTGCCCGGGCTTTGCATCCCTCTGTGCAAAGCCTCCGCTGGCAGGCTCGGCAAAGCAGCCCAGGAGATTTAAGGAAGGTAAAGGCAGCTTTTAAAAAACCAGCAAGCCCCTCCTCACATTGCACCCAATGCGCTCTGCAGCCCTAGAGCCAGGAAGCGCACCCACGGGGGGGGGAAGTCTGGAAATACTGAGGGGGGTCAGAGGGGAAAGAATTGTGCACTATTGCCAAAAACTGATTATTTGACAGCGGGATGCAGCAGAGAACAGACATTTAAAGCCCATTTTCTTGCAGCACTACCAGGATTCACTGGAAAGGAAGAGCCATTAGATCAACTGTCTGCTGTTGCAATGAGAAAACTAGCTGAAAATGTCCTTCATCTGAAAGGCCGCGTGGCCACAACAGGATCATCCATCTTTACTTTAAAAATCCCTCAGGATGGAGGGGTTTTATGTGCTCTGCCTGGTGGCATCGAGAATCTGGAGGTTTAGCTCTCTCTTAAATAAGCAACCGTTACGCTCCCTCCAGCTAAATCCCAGCGCCGCCATCCTCACTGTCCACGAGGAGACCTTTCGGAAAGGTTTCCCAAAGAGCACAGAGTCCTGCCAAAGCTGGAGGGGGAGGGAGAGGGGAGACATGCTGGTGGTTGTCTGAAAACCCTTGGCACATCTTTGGTTACAGGATGAAAAAGGAAACGGTGGCGGGTTTGGCCACCCGGTTCTTTAGGAAGTTGTTAACCCAGGAAGGAAAGGAGCAGAGGGGGCAGGACCGTGGTTAATCCGACCACTCGTCCTCATCAAACTCCGAAGAGTCGTCCTCGGAGTCGCTGTACTCCACAGCGATGCGGCGCGACAGGATGGTGGCCACGTCGTTGCCCACAACGTCCCGCTTCTCCTGCTCCCGCTGCTCTTCCACCTTGCGGAGCTGGAAGCCTGTTGGGAAGAAGGCAACGGAGGGGATCATTCAAAGGCTTTGGTCACGCTGCAGGCTCCCAGGCAGCCATCCTGTGACGCAGTCCTCTGAGCAAGACAGCCTGCGCTGTGCCAGCGAGCATTGGACACGCTGCAGAATAACACTGATAGTGAATGACAGCCAAGACAGGCTGGGTGGGCAGGTGGAATGGCAAGGGAATGGTTTCTGAGCTCCTCTGCAGGGTCACACCGCTGCCACGCACTCTGCTCCGCAAACCCAGACCGCACCAGTCCTGACACGGCCATTTCCAAAGCGCAAGCAGGGGGATGCAACCCAGACAGGGTGCCATCGGGGTGGGCACACCAGGAGGACCCCCAGGGGACCAGCCCCAAGGTGCAGGACAGTCCCAGCCCTGCTCGTGAGCCAATTCCCACTCAGGACACTGAGGGTTCTTCCGCAGGCTGTGGAGAAAGCGGGCATGGAAACAAAAACCTACCTTGACGGATAGCCGAAAGCAGGTCGCTCCTGGCATCGCTAACCGCAGGCAAGGATGATTTGGGCTTGGAGGCGGAGGTGTCCGAGGGTGGAGGTGGTGCTGGGGGCCCATCCAGGCCACTGGAAGACAGCGGTGGGGGGCCAGGGGGTGGTGGTGGTGGAGGGGGAGGCGGCGCGCTGCCACTGCCCGGCTGGGGCAGCGGAGGTGGGAGCACGCTGGCATATTCGACCGCCGGAGGGGGCGGCGGTGGTGGCGGGGCTGCAAACTCGGGGTGAGGAGGGAAGGAAGGGGGCGAAGGGGGCGGTGGGGTCCCCGGGGATGGGAAACCCATGGGAGGGGGCGGCGGGGGCGTGATCCCCATCAGCGGTGGTGGCGGAGGCGGCGCCGGAGGGGGAGCAAAGCCCGGCCTGGTCCCGGAGGGGGATCCGATGGGAGGAGCTGGCGGCGGGTGACTCGGGCTGACCAGGCTGGATCTTTTGGTCCCTCCAGAACCAGAACCTCTTTGGTTGTCTACAGGATAGCTGTCGCAACAGAAGGAGAGAGACAGGAGGCTGTTAGCTCTGCGGCCAGGTCAGACCACACAGTCTCAGTGTTAATGCAGACCCCGTGTGTTTGCTGCAGCCTGGACAAAACCTAACCTCTGGGCTTAACTGCTGCTTCCACGAGACCTCAAGTCCTTAGTTTTAGTTTTCTTGCAGCGTTTCTTTTGGCCAACACCACGAGGACAAAGGAGAGCTTCTGGGGACTGGCAGGAACACCATCATCTGTCCCATCTCCCAGGCTGACAAGAACACGAGCCATCTCCCCTCCCTGCCAGGGGCCGGGCGTCACACCCCAGCTCCGAGCAGCCTCTTGGCTGAGGAGCTGCAGCACCGCGAGCCACTGCCCCTCCATGCTGAGGTCAGCCTTATGACACGTCAAGCAGGGATGTCTACCGTGATAAATCGCACAAGGACTGGTGGGTGTGCCAGCAGAGCATATGCTCCAAACACCTGCTAGGAACAGATCTCTGCACTGGATTCCACGGCTCCGAGCTGGAGAGCAGCAACCGCGTCTCAGAGCTCGCCACGGGGATTGGAGAGGAGGACGTGGAGACCCAACGTGCTCTTAAGGAAAACACCGAGTTCCCACTTATGGTGGCTGTGCTGTACCAGAAGACAATTCCACCCAGAAGATATTGTAACGTCCTGTGTACGGGTAAAGCAAGCCCTAATCCGACATCTCGTTGCACTGTAAGGCAGGAGAGGTTTGGTACGTTTGCCATGAAAATGTCACAATTTTTGGCAGTGCGCAGCGCTGATCCATGACAGGCTACTGCAGATCAAACCTCGCTCCCAGGATTCTTTAAAAACAAACCACCAAAACAAAACCAGATAGGAGAAGATCTCCGTGGCTAGGCAGAGATCTAAGCAACCGCACAAGGCAGCTTAAGCTTCATCTGAAAGCTCGTTTCTGCTCTGCCCTAGAGGAACATGCCGCAGAGTGGAGTGCTTGGTCTCTTTGACACATCAGAAGAGCCTTTTCTGCAGCACTGTTGCCTTTGGATAAGATGGAGACAAGCTAACGCAGTCCTGTCTATCAGACATACTGTTACTGCCTTAAAGGAAAAAAAAAGCTACTCCCTTGTTTCAATCCGTGTGTCTCAAGCCACCGATGGACCGTAATTCTCCTCTCCAGAGGTGACTGGAAGTCACCATTTCATCTGGTACAAAGCAGCTGCCCTCAACTTCCACTGGAGTCTCCAGGAAGAAGTCGGCTGGCGTGTTCGAGTCCTTTAAATTTAACTACATCTACATCTTCAGTGCCCACGTCACGAGTTTGTCAAAAATCACAGGGCAAATGGCAACAACAAAGAAAAACCACAAGCGAAAGAAGCTGCTCTCTGCAAAGCTCTATCAGGAGCTCGAGTCTGGAACAACTGAACTGGAAAAAAGGGACTGAAGCAAAGCATGCAACAGAGCCAGACCACTGAGTGGGACCCCAGTCTTTCAGAAAGCCAAACGAGTCTGCTCGAGTTCTCTCCCAAGCCCGTTCTGCCCTCCTGTACAGGACCAACCGTGGCAGCTGGGATTTGCAGAGCTGAGCTGCCACTGTCCCTGCCTGCAGTTGCGCTTCCCCTCCAGACAGGAGCATCCTGGTTCCCATACAACACCCGTTAGGAAGTTATGCTGAACTGTCTCAGCCTGTCTCATGTCATCCTTTTACACCACCTCCTACTCCTCGGTGACAGAAGGGATCCCGTAGGCTTACCTAAATTCCACCGGGGGTGGAGGCAGGCTGTCATCTGGGAACGAAGGAGGTGGTGGCACAATAGAGTCAGTCTGCGGCGGTGGCGGGTAGCAGTTCACGTCCATGCTTTCGTTGGAACCGATGCTGCCGTTCTGATACACCATGTTAGAGGGGTACCTGAGGGAACAAGGCAAGCACCGTGTTTAGGAGTGCAAGGTAACATCTAAAGGTCGTTTTCCCCCTCGCTTTGCCTCCTGGAAGGGTTACAGCCACGCAGCTGCGCGACTTTCAACCAGCAGACAGCAGTGATATTAACCACGTAGATGGAGCAACCTGCAAGATTTAGAAATTAGGTTTCCTAGCAGGAATGGCTTTTCACAGCACAGTTGGACCTGCCTTCAGGTGGGACCTTATCAACCACCACAACAGGATACACAAAACAAAACCTTAGAGCAACATTTAAAAGAAAGGAGTCTATTTCTCAGAGCATCCTACATGAAGAGCCACGTACAGTTTACTCTGCATAATTCTTTGGCTAGATGCTCTCATGTTTATTTACTGCTGCCACGCAGCAGAACAACACATGAGTATATTTTATTGAACAAAAAACCAAATATTTTTCTTAACATTTGATTCTAGGGAAAAAAAAAAACAACTTCTGAGTGCATTTTGACCAGCTTGCACTTGATAGACTCCAAGTTACAGCGCCTCTCGTCAGCGACAAAAACTAAGAGGCACTAAAATATATTACAAATTAAGCTTGAGCATAGATTATCAGAAAGCACACCCAACAGCGATGCCGTTAAAAGCAAACATCCAAAGCTGAAATATTGCTGAAGGAAGAGACCACGCTCACGTTCAAGTTTCAGTGAGCTCGTGGGGTGGGGTGGTGAAACCCCCCAATTCCTGGGGGCTCCGAACCACAACAGAATTCAAACGTGTGGACGCATGCCCACAAAAAAAACAGAGGAGCAAGAAAATGGTGCTGTTGTGCTGCTCGGTTCCTCTGCTAGAAACCAAACCTGCTCTCCTATTAAACTAAAAGCAAGTTTTATTTTTAGCTGGAGAGTGTGATTTAAAGAGAGATTTTTCTTATATGAAAGGAAGCTGCAAGGAGCAAGCAGGCGAGAAGTGCATTGTGGGGAAGGCGGGCTGCTTCCAGCCTGCCTGGTGTCAAAAGTTAAATGAATTCCCAAGCCAGCAGAGCTAAAGACAGATCTGCAGCTCGAAATACTTGGCTGGGGACTGCCCCCGCTTCAACTTTGGGGTGTGAAGAGCCATTTGTGAAATGTAACAAAGCAATCACACGCTACTACCAGGATGCCACCCTGCTCCTCAGCGTCAGGCCCAGAGGCTCGGTGCGATGGGCAGGGCGCTGCGCCGGGACAGGGAGCCGCAGCTTTCGACACCTCTGTGCCCGCAAGGCAGGCAGCTGAGAGCAGACCTGCTGCTGGAGCTGTTCCTGCCACCTTGTTTCAACCGTGTAGCTCCCTGATTTATTTAGCAAATTTTAAATCAGCAGACGGATTTACTTTGGAGAATCTGATTAGTGGCGGTATCGATCCACGCTGTGCAGCAGATCTGGAGAAGCTGCAGAGCAGGGTGCACTGCATTACAATCAACAACGCCCGCCTGCTCCCCCTCGCTGGGGAGCTGAGCAGAGAGCCCCAGACTTGCTTACCCAGCAGGACCGTGTTTGTCCTTTATCTCAACAAATTCTTGTCCCATTTTCAGCTTCTCCCACTCTTCTTTCCGGGTTTTAATTTTCCGTGGATTCACATTTCCTCGGTTAGGATTCTCCTTTTTCTCTTTCTACAGGAGGAAAAGAAAGGGAGGAGGGATCAAACAAAAGCCTTCTTTTTGCTTTAAACTCACTGGGAACAGGAAGGGATAGGACGGAGACGCAGCAGTTGCAAGAAAATACATTCTCAAAGAGGGCCAGGATTTTTCATTCACTTTCCCGATTGCTGAAAGCTCCAAAGACCTCCCAAACAAAGGAGACGGAGCGCAGACAGCATCAAAAAAACAGCATCCAGTTTCCTTAGCGCAGTCCAGACATGATGCCATTGTTACACCCTGGCATGACCACCTGGAGGGCAGAGGGAAAGCTCAGCTGCCCCTCATCAATTCAGCTTCTGGCCTCTGCATCGAGACTGCCAAATCTCACCAGCACCTTGCTGGCGTTAAGTGCTTTGGGTGTGCAATGTGGATGCTTGCCCACAAAGAACTGCTCCTTTTCTGTGTTCTGACATGCCCCAGCTCCCTCCTTTGTTATTTTGATTTAGAAGGAGCACGATCTGTTTGGATATTTAATACTTCTGTTGCTCAAAAGCTAAATAAAGTATGCTCAAATTGAATCTTTTATGGTGTGGGTTTCGGTGTTGGGGAAGAGGGGTCCAAATCCTCAGGCAATCAAATCAGGAGCTCTACCTGGTGCTTTCAGCTCAGAGGGTTTTGCTAAGCCTCTTGATTGCCCCTAATTTAACATTATGGCCTGTTTTTGCACTCCTGAAGGGATATTTTCGCCAATCTTTACACTCCCACAGCAGAATTTTTTACAGCACCTGAAACGATGATGTTGGGGCAGTGGGATTTGCACCACTTCAGTGCTGAACAGACCCCCGTGTGATGTCAGAAGTACCAAAAAGACCGATACAACTTTCTCCCCTGCTGACTGCACCAGCGCTATGTTTGAAGACTACAAATTAAGCCATTATAACCATACAAAGAAGGTGGTATTTGGAAAAACAGATTAAGGATATCTTTGTTGTCTTTTTTTAATTAACAGGGATGAAAGTAAACCAGATAAAAACTTCTCTGAATTGATCCCTGAAGAGCTTAAGAGAGCAAACCTGAATTTTGGATAGCAACTTTGGAGTCCATGGTTCATTAACACTTCCCACCTCCTTTCCCACCCTGACATGCTTCTGTTGGCAGAGATCTCCCATTTCCTCACCCTGTGTTTCCGCTTTTCTTTCATAATATCCTTGGTGTCCTGCAGCATTTTCTCTTTCCAAAGGTCAAAGAAATACGAAGGATCCGTGTAGAATTTAAGTGCCTCTTTGCCATCGTCCCTAGAACAGGGAAGGGAAAAACACACACAAAGAAGGGCCAAGTCACGCGTTTGTTTGAAGCCCAAAGAAAACACAAGTCACAACCCCAGATAATAGTTTAAAAATCTGCAGTGAGAAGGTCAAACACTCTGCTCTCGCCTCCGTCCTCCTTTTCAAAACAAGCAGCAGCCCCCCCGCCCCACAGCAGCCACCGCTCGTCCCAGCTCTCCTACTTGCCATCGCTTTCGCCCTCACACCAACTCTCCATTACTCTGGATTTCGGCACCTGCAGAACTCAGCCGCTCTGAACAACCGCCAGGAGAGCAGCAGGTCTCTCACTCCAACTCCCACTTGTTTGTCTTGTATTTTTGGTGCGAAAAAAAGCTCTTCCCAGCCCAGGAACCCTAAATCAGACCGGCAGCGTCCTTGAAACTCATGAGCGCATGTGCACGCACACACACACTCTCCTACTTTGCAGTGCAGCCGCGTCTGGCAGAAGACAGCTGCCTCCAGCTATCTGTAATTACTTTTTACCTGTTCAAAAGATATTTATGGATGTGGGCTAAGTCTCTGCATTCTGACCCCCTTACTTCTACTTCATACGAGATGAAATGGCACGGCAGGACTGCTAAGAACTGGTTACACAGCCCGCGTAGGTCACACCAGATGTCTCAGGCCAGGCACTGAAGGCCACAGGACGTATCTCCAGACCTACAGGAGTCTGCTGCACCCACCTGGGTGAGAGCCACATACAGATGTACGCTCTGCAGTTTGCACTGCGGCTTTCTGGAAAGGAGCCACAGGGCTACAGAGAAGCACAGGAAAAATGCATCATCTGCACAACACCTAGCATGTTTATGCAGTGCCAGCCAAGCCTTGCCCCAAGGCAGTCACAAAAGTGACAGCGGGTAACCAAACGTATAATTTTCGAGCTATGCTCATTTGTACAGCCTCAAAAGCAAAGTTTCAGGTAATCCCAAGGATGGAGATTTCCTGGTGGACCTCAGTTTGGCAACAATATTTCCCACTGAAGACTGTTAGTGCAATAAAGCACGGGATGGAAGATGACCTCCTCAGCAAATTGGCAGGAAGAGGTGCTCTGTAACGGCACCAGGGCCAAAGGAGGCGTTGCAGTGTTACCTGTATGGGGAGAGAATGTTGAGAGGTGGAGGAGTATTGCAGGTCCCATAGGTTTCAAGGACAGGAACTGGGAGAGAATCTCTGTCGAAGAGCTTCTGGTCCTGAGTAGTGGAGCTTTTGAAGGCCTTCCTGCTGTTGATGCCTTGCAGAGAGACTGTAAGAGAGAGGAGAGAGCAAGTGAAGAACAGCTTGACCCAGGCCAATGACACTGGAGATCAAGTAGCAAACATCTGATTTCAGTTGGAGTTCTTGGCGTGCTTAGCACTTCTTAAGGTCAGGTTCCTTTTCCCACAGATCTCTCGGGAAATCCAGCAAATCTCAGATCATGTCATGCCAAGATCTGCTGCAGGAACTCTCAAGAGCCGTGTCTCTACAGATGTGATTCCAAACCCCTGCACCCAAGACCCAAGAAATGCATGGCTATCAAGCTGCTGAGGAGCAAGTTTCCACGTGGAGACTTGCTAACAACCACGTCTCGACTCAGCCAGAAAGGCTGCCCACACGAGCAGCACGGTGCTTTCTGGGAGGGGAGGAAACAGCCCCTCTTAGCCCAAGAGAAGCCATTCCAACACCAATCACAGCACCGGGCTTATTGTAGGGTCATGAACCAAGCATGCTGATTCACCGAGGATCTTTACCACGCTTGGTCTGCAAGGACTCTGCTCCACTCCATTACCTTCTTCCTCTTTGGGATCCAGCTGAGTGACTTTGACTTGCAAGCGGTCAACTCTCTCGACTAGAACGCTCACCCGAGAGGCAAAAGTGTTGGCTTGAGTAAACAACTCTCCAAATATGTCTTCTGCAAATTTACCTGCAATATTAAAGCGTCCACGTTACCCCCACGAGCCACAGCCCACATGCAACCTCCCGATTTGTTCTCCTGAAGAAGGAAGGAAGGAAGGAAGAAGAAAGAACCGCACTTTCTTTTCAAGTTTGTCAGCGTTAAGTTTAATACCCAGGAAGACAATGCTCTGTTCCACCAAAACCTGGCATTTCTAAGGGATCTTTAGGCCGTAAAGGAACAATGGAAACACACAGTCAAGTCAGTATTAAAGTGATGAAAAAAAGAGGGGCTGAGAACATTATCCTGGTCTGAATCTGGATGGGTCTGCCGGTCCTTTAAGATCCTCTGCTGTTCTGTTTATTAGACAAGAAAACACAGTTAGGTTTTTATTGCTCTGGAGAATCTCAAAGGCTCCCAGTCTCCAGCAGGCCTGCCTCCAGGGTAACTGGCACGTATTTACAAGCTCAAAGTGCTCTGCAACTAGAGAGCAGACCAAGTCCTTGATCCTCCAGCCTGAGCTATAACCACAGACGAAAGCACTGACCCTTTTGTTCCTTCAGGTGGCAGTGTCTGAAAAAATGATGCATTCACGTTTATTCTAAATCAAAAGCAAAGGGGAACTTCTTAAACGGGAATATTCTCTCTGTAACAGCTTGGATTGCCCAGTGGGCCGCGATGACAAACATCATCCATCGTTTGGACGGCGCGAGCGCCCAGGGGCTTGGATCAGGAGCTCGCTGCACCACTTCGAAGCATAACAAAAAGATGTGCCCTGTCCTCGGGAGTTTCAAATCTACACAGAAACAGGAGCTGACCACAGGTAGGCAAACTGAAAGCAAACCAAGAGCCTGCAGGGAGCTTTCTGCTCTGCTCTCAGGCGTAACCTCAAACTGGGAACCCCAAGCGTGCTGAGGACAAGGCTGAGCTGAGCAGACTCGGCACTGGCACCAGACGTCGGCCCGTGGAGCTCCCACTGATGGGAAACATCTCCAGCCACGGCTGCTGGGTACGAGGCTGCTCCCAATAAGCAGCCTGGTTTTGAAGCACATCATCAGATGGCCGCCAGTTTGCTCTGGAAGCTGTTACTCCTAAAGATCCTCGCCGACATTCAAGGAAGGAGAACCAGTTGGAAGCCCGAGTTTCACAGCAATTCTGGAAAAGCTGCGCGTCTGCACCAAGTCACATCACAAAGACAAGAGCCTCTTCCACATGGCGAGCAAGGGCACCCGCCAAAGCCTCTACAGACACCTTCAGCTGCCTGGCTGACACCATCGCCAGCAGAAGCTGTCCATTCTCCTCCCCTTATCAGCGACTTGTTCGCAGTCCCATGCAGCTCTCCTTCCACTGCCAAGCCCAGAGAA
Source organism: Anas platyrhynchos (assembly GCF_047663525.1). Taxonomy (NCBI): domain Eukaryota; kingdom Metazoa; phylum Chordata; class Aves; order Anseriformes; family Anatidae; genus Anas; species Anas platyrhynchos. The sequence goes on from NC_092610.1 coordinate 4,109,413, forward strand.
CAAGCCAGGTTAAAAAAAAAATAAAAATCAGCCTCCTCCAGCCTTCTAGGTGGCAAGGCCAGCTCGAAGTGTCTGCAGGAAGCAAATGCTGGAAGTTGACTTCAGCTGAGCTCCTTCCACTCTCCCAGACAACACCGTCTCCGCATATGCTCCATTAACGAGCCCAGCCAGCCTGCCTCAAACTCAGGGGGAGGATTTTATTTCTGGAGACCTAAGGGCCAGCTAGCTCTTGCTGTAGCCAGGTTTCACGAAGCCCAGGCTCTCCTGTTTGACCAGAGGAAGCGAGCGTTTAACCGTAGGATCATTCGACACTCCCCCAGCAACAGCTCGAAAGGGAAAAGTCGTAATTCGGTTCGACCTTAATGAGAACTGAGAAATCGTTTCCAAATTTCGCAAGGAACTGCAGCAAGCATTAGGGAAAAAATAAGGTCTTTGGTTTGCAAGGCTGAGCAGCCCATTTCAAGCACAAAATAACGCGAACAGCATCGCCTGTGGTGGTTTTGACCCTGGAAGAAGAAGGGGAGGTGTGCATTGCCCTGCCTGTGTAAGCGCAGCAGCACCGCCTCATCAGCCAGGATCTCCCGTTCCGTGTTTCACGTGCAGTTTCAGATGGGGCAAGGCAGAGATTCATTTTTTGGTTTAGTTACTTCGACTGCAAAAGTGCAACTCACAATCAGAATTATCTCTGTCATGCACTGGCAGGAAGACAGACGGCATGATTTAATAGGTCTTTCCATCTTTAGCTTGTGTATTCTATAAAACCACACACAAACGCACAGTCGACTTATACAAAGTGCTACCAGCTGTGATAGTAACGAAGGCTAAACTCACTGGAATATGAAAGTTTGACAAGATTTATGTTTGCATCTTTGTAAAGAGACTGTGGTGCACTAGGCTTGGCTGATTATTCACTTGACAGGGCTGTCACAGCCTACTGAACCTGCTTTACGTCCCTGTAATGCTCACCGTACGAGGAAGGAGCAGATTTCTTCCTCCCAAGCGAGGGAGGGAAGGCAGGGGGGCAGGAGGTTGGTCATCTGGGGGCGAGCGCTCCGCAGCAGCTAGTCTAAATATTGCTTCGTTTCAAATACTGCTGACCCTAGGGAAGCGGGTAGGAGGTGGTGCTCTTCGTTCCTCCCCGCCTGCCTCGTGCCCTCTGTCAGGGAGAAGCACGCCGGTGTCACCGCAGCCACCTCTCCCGAGGGTCCCCCTCCGGTGCTCCCCTCGAGGTACCTGAGATTGGTCCAGCATCATCCCGGGGCAGCTCCCTGCTAAAGGAACCGGGCTGCAGTTTGCCTTCCAGAGCTTTGCTGCCTCTGATGAGGCAGAGGCAGGGAAGCTCTGAATATCTGAGGTCTAAATCTGGAAGATCTGCGAGGGCGCTGCCACGCTAACCCCCCGCGTGCCTTTGGACTGGGATTAGCCTGCTCTGCAGCTGAGATTTGCACGGCTTTCCTGCCTCCTTCCTCCTCATTTCACATGCACGAGATGGATTTAACTCACACCCCACAACCATCTTGGCTACCAGACCTAATAAACGAGCAAGGGTCAGTCGGATACAAGCGGGGAGACCGGCCCTGCCCGCGCAGCGACACGTCTGCAGCCCGACCGAACACGATACTGACTGGCAGCAAACACGGGCCCAGGTTTTACCAACAGCCCTGGTTTTTCCCTGCTGGCAAGAGGCCATGCCCAAAGCTCCCCCGCCACGTTCACGCTGCTGCAAAAGCCAAGGGGCTCGCTTTGCAGAGCAAGCAGGAGCGCTCGCAGACACCGCCGCGAAGCCAAACAATATATTCGTTTGATTATCAAAGGTTTGCTTCAAGGGCAAAGGTGGCTCATCAGAAGCCCGAGCGTTTCGACAGAGGAAAGGAGTCATCCCAGAGAGACCACAATTAACTCTTCTCTCCTCCTATGGCACGTAGGCCCACGTTTTCCCTCTGGCCTTTCCAAGGCTGTCGGTCAGCCCACCGGAGAGCTGAGCTCGGCACGGCTCCAGCCTGCGCCGCCATTTGAGCGAGCAGCCCCAAGCCCCCCACGCTCCGGAGGCAGGGCTTCGCTCAGGCTGGGGACTTTGGGTCTTCCAAGGTAACAACCAGCAGGGGCAAGCAGGCGCCTTCTGCATGGGCGCTTTAATTATCTTTCATTAAAAATAAGACTACTTACACGCTGCAGATTCAACACAGTCAAGCTCCATTTAGTAGCGCGTGCAATTACAGGCACATTCTCCGGCACAAGATCCTGGCTGCTCTGAGAGCCTCCCATTTTACAAGCCTGAGTTGTGCTCCATCCTTCCATCTGCAGCTTCGCCGCAGCCCTTCACACACGCACGCACGCACACACACGCCCCCCCCCTCCCCATTTTCTTTTCGATGGGGAAGGCAGTGGGACCAGGGAGATGAAATTAGCATCGGATTTCTTTAGGAAAACATTTTAGCATTACCCAGGGAAGGCAGATGGGGGAGAAATAGGAACACAAGAGTAGAAAGGGAGCTAAATAAAGAGCACTAGCGACTCCTGAGGGCAACGCGCAGGCTCGCCATGGTACTCACTCAGGCTGCCCAGCTGTCGAATGACATTTGCCAGGGTGATGTTGGTCATGCATTCCAGCTCGCTTCGAACGCTAGGCAACGTCTGACGGCACAGGTGCCTTGGCTCAATGTTCCTCGTTACTAACGGCATGGTGGACCTGCTTCAGGCACTGTTCTGAAAGATGAAAAACAACCCAAAAAAGAAACAGGAAAGGATTACTCAACCGCAAATTCCAGGCACACCAGAGCCATGGTGTTCGTTTTTCCTGCTCTCAAATGGCTTTATTTATAAGCCTCCTTTCCCCCCCTCCTCTCCACCCTTATAAAACTGGTTCTTCAGACATAAAGATCCTGCTGTTCCACGACTTGCAGTGACAGCGGAGCCCCGCCAGCTCAGGTACAGAGGCAGCGCTGGGATCTACACGCCGTCGCCCACGCGCAAGGTGCTGCTGGCACCGCCGCAGCCGTTGTTCCCTTCCTACCCATCCGCCGCCTCGGAGCAGTCTCCTTCCTCCCGCGCTCACGCACGGCGTCTCAGGTTTGCTTAAAGCGAGAGGATGAAGACGGGAGAGGTTAAAAAAAAAACACCGAAACACAAAACCACACAGCTTCTTGCAGCACGCCGAGGCGGGCACGGTGCCTCCCTCCTGCAGCAGCACGGCCAGGGCTCTCCTGGAACAACAGGAAGCGCTCGCAGCTGACCAGGAAACTTTCTGGTGGCTGTGCCTTATCCTGCAGGCTGCACCCCTCTTCCCTTGGGAAATCCCCCAGGGCTGAGGTTTACACTGGACCATTGTTTTCGTGCCGGGGCAGCGGAGCGCTGAGGGAGCTGTAATCAGGATGCAGGGCCAGAGCGCGCTCGGAGGAATCAGGATTGATTGTGCCACGGGCAGGCCGAGCTTCCAGGGCTTTCTTAAAAATCAAGGAAACACAAGTGGCAGGAAGTTAAGCTGCAGAAAGTGCTTTTACGTGCCTCGAACCGACAAATCTCCGCTGCCAGGCCCAAATGGGGGAGCTGCAAACATCTCCCGGAGCGTCTGCCTCCACCAGAGGGGGAAACTTGGGGGAAACAGAGCGAGGAGCGCAGCAAACCTTCAAAACCTGGCGAAAGCAAACCCAGCCCGACCTCCTGATTAATTTAGAAGGGGAAAGAACGGCTTTTCTAGGTCAGCAGAGGAGCAGCCCGAGAGGAGCAGCCAGCTCCCATGTGATAGGCATGCTGATCTGCCGGGGCTGGGTGTAAAAATAAAACAGGAAGCGAAGAGCTCGGGGAACATGGCTTCCTGTCACCAGCAGCAAAAAACCCAGCGCCATAAAAAATCAGCTGTTTGCTCTTGACTTTGAGCCACCCTTTGATAGTCTCCGTGGCAGCTGGCAGCTTATCTTTGAGGTCCAGGAGTCCTTCCTGGATGCTTTTCTATCAGGGTGTTAAGAGGAAGAAGTGGGCATTATCCCTCCTAATTACCTCCCGAGCCAGATTTTGAATTGCTAAATTTGACCCATTAAGGCAGAGGAGTTCAAGAGCTATCTCCCAGACAAACAGCTGGAGGTTGCCATTTCGCAACGCCTCCGAGCAGGGGGGGCTTTTGTGCACTCAGCCCCCCGCGCCAGGAGAGGGTCCCCGAAATTGCAAAACCTCCCCGAAGAGGGGAGCTTTGCCTCCAAATCGAGAGCAGCAGAGATTCTCCGAGGACCGAGCTCTGCGTCGCTCTTCGCCGTGCCCAAATTCTGCAGCAGCCCTGGGTAACTGCCGGGATATTTAAAGAACAGGGCGAAATAAGGAAGGACTCTGACCTTCGCTTCTAAACACCCCGGGTTTTATTGATTACAGCCCAAGCCCTACAATCTTTTGCCAGCTTTAGCGCTTTAAGCCAGACAAAGTTTCCCAGCTCCCCCCAGACTGCAGTCTGCACCAACAAGCAGCTCTCATAAACAAGGCAGCATTTGCAGGCTGCCTGCGTTGAGCTTCTCCCCCGTGCTCCTCGGGGCTTGGCCAGGGCAGCACATGTGGTGGGAGCTGCAGAGCCTGGGTGGACACCGAGCCCGGCTGGAAAGCTTCCACGGCACAGGACAGATGGGAGGAAAACAGCAAGAGGAAAAAAATGGCTCTGTGAGGGGGAGAGATGTGAGCTTGCAGCGAGAAAGGGAAAAATTACGCAGATGATGCTAGGTATGGCAGGTCAGAGGGGAGCAGGTAGCACAAATCGCTGCACTTATGGGGTAAAAAGGGGCAGAAAAATGGAGAAATGCCCCCAGAATCCACAACCCCACACCAGCCTGGGTACGTTGTCTGCACCTTTCCTCCTCCAAAGCCTTTCCCTTAAGCCTGTTTTGAAACCAAACGTGAGGAGTAGCAGTGCCAGCTGCTTTTTTGCGAGGGCACTGCCCGACTCCAGCAGGAATTTGCACCGGTGCAAGACAGCCAGCAGCGAGAAGGGCTAAGAAAAACCCTCCCTTTATAGCCTAGCTCGTGCTGCCAGCCACCCCCACCCTCCCGGCACTGCCTGCCACACTCTGCAGCATCCAGAGTTTCGCCCTTGTGATGGCTCCGACGGCGCCGCCTCTTCCCAAGGCAACGGGGACGGCTCCAACGGGGACGGCTCCGCAGCCCCACTGCTGTTCCTAACCCCAAAAGAGGGCTGGCGAGGCAGCACGAGGAGATGTGAACCCTGCACAGCACAGGAAGGATGGGATGGGTAATGGATGAACAGCCAGACTCCGCAGTGAGGGTTTTAAAGCGAAATTTCCTCTTCCTTGTGGAAAAGGACAAGGAGGTTTGAGGTTTCAGATGGTTTTGCAGCAAGCAGGTAGGAAATCTGGGACCTCCAGAGCCTGGTGCCAACTGCAGCAAGGAACAAAAAAAGCAGTCAATGCCCCCAGAAGGCGGCACTTCCCCGTTAGACCTCATTTTTCCCCATCAGTCTTTGGCGGGTAGGTACAGAGATAACAGCTAATGGGCTCCTGTAAAACCTTCATGCCTCGTGAGTAGGTGGGACAGAGATTAATAGGCTGGATTGGAAAATGAGCAGTGTGTTTTGAAAGCAGGAGGGGCAGAAAATAAAGTGCAGAAGGGACAACAGACGAGAACGGAGGGAGAAGGAGGAAGCAAAACACCGAAGGCAGCACAAGACGCACGGCTGGGGGCAGGGAAGGGCCACACGAAGTGAAACGAGGAAGGGCCAGGCCTAAAAAAGCTTTCCAGGAGGCTCTTGCTTTTCTTCTTTAAAAGAGTCATTAAGAAAGTGATTGACAGCATGCTACCAGCAAGGGCCAGCCAGAGATGCTTTACTTTCAGTAGTCAGGGCAGAACAGCACAGCAGTTTTCCACCCCAGCTCGCCAGAGTGGTCATCAGGCATTAGTCACTGTCACGTAACCACCGCAGCCCATATATTAGGACTAAATCCTACCATTCAGAAGCAATTTAAATGAATCGTGAGGCCAAAAAAAAAAAAAATCCTTATCTTTTGGGCAAAGATAAGCATTTCCACTCGCTTATTAATGCCCGAGATTAGATTTGTTTCGGCGCTGGAGTCTGGGGTGCGGGCGCTGCTTATTAGACACGGCGAGGGAGGCGCTCGGCGGGCACGGAGCAGCCCCGCTGCTGGGGGGAGGAGAGGGGAAACTGCCTGCAACAGATTTCTGGGGAATTTGGGGAAAAAAAGGCAGCACAGTGAAACCCAGTGTAGCTGTGTGAGGGAAGAGTTGAGCGATCCTTGCTGGTTGCTGGTTGGGAGAGCTGTTGGGAAAGGCGCTGGTGCCGCTCGTGCGCCAGATCCACGAGTGCTGCTGCATCGATGGATGTCCAAAACGCTCCTAATCGCCCTGCTTCACACCTTCTTCGAAACAAGCAGCAAGAGGCTTTTCTGAGGTTCCCTCACGGTTTGCTCTCCCCCACTGGGAGCAGAAGCTCCCTACCTGCTCGGGGCGAGCACTGCTCCTGCAGCCTCCAAGTCACGGCTTGAACGGGGGAAGGCTCCGCGCCGTGTTAGGACGGCGGTGACTAAAAGCCAAACCATCCGCAGAGCCCAGCTTCGCCCCGTGGCTCTTTTCCCTTCCCTCGCCTCCCCGCAGCTGCACGCCGCCCCACCTCCAGCCGGGCATTGCCAGAATTCCTCAGAATTTCCCCTCTCCCAAAACGCTTACGCAGGCGTTGCTCAGCCCCGGCCCGCTCCGCGCCGGCCCGGAAAGTTTGCTGAGCACGACAAAAGCCTTGCCTGCTGCTCTGTGATTCCTCGTGCTCTTCCAGCCACCTCGTTTTCAGGATCCATCATCCTCCCCAGCAGCTCCCGGGCCGGCTCACCGCCTGCTGGGACCCCTCGTGTTTCTCCAGCAGAGCAGGATTTGTGCATGGGGCTCCTTCACGCGGCTCCCTCCACGACGAGCTCTCACCTGAACGCCTCGCTCACCGATTTTTGAGCGGGTTCTGACTTCAGCAATTATTTCTGTAAATGCTCTTGCGGTGCTGGAGGACAAGCGTGGCGCAACACGGGCCAGTAAAGGGGGAAAAAAAAAAACCCGCAGCGTGCCATTTTTGCCTTCTCTAATCCAGCACTTCGAGCAAAGCCCGAGGTAAATTTAAGACGAGCCTGCTGCTCCCAGATTCCTGATCAGCAAGTCATTGACTGCTCTCCGCGTGAGCCCTGCTGGAGCAGATCACACAGGAATCCCAGCTCTGGATGAGAATCAAGTACAATTGGTTCGTTTCAAGTGAGGGCTGCCAGTCTATAAACCCCTCGCGCACAAAGCTGCGCCTTATTGACTATTTTTAATAAATAGGGCTGGCACAGGGAAATTGGGCGATTGTTCCCGACAATAAAGGAGACAGACTTTGATTACAAGCATTGAGAAGCAACGCGGGGACTTTTTCGGATGGAGGAGTTGCTTTCCTACACGGGTTCCGTCAAAAGCAAACAGCAACTCGCAGCAAACGCTCCCTAATGAGCGGTTTGGAGAGGGGCAGCGAGGAGCACCGGGGGGTCTGGGGGGGTTTGTAGGGCAGGCAGGGAGCCCAGGCAGTGCTGCAAGGTGAGCCAGGGGTGTGCGAGGCACACAAAGGGCTGTAAATAACAGGCGGGGAGATCTGGCGAGGTTTTTCTCGCCGGTGTTTGAGCGGGGAGCATAGCGTTAGTGGGAGTCACCTGGGTAATTCCCTGCGCCACCTCTTGGATCGGGGACCATCTGCAAATAAATCTGCACCCCGGCGGTGCCGTCATCTGTCACCGTGTCTGCTGCGGCACAAAGCACCCAGGGAGGACACGGCACGGTTTTGGGGAAGGGGAGGGAAAACCGAGCTGGGTTTTGGAGCACCTCAGGGTAACCGAATCGCCCTGAGCAGCAACCCCCAAATCCTCTGCCTGGCCACAGCCTCGGAGCCCCAGCCTCGGGCTGAGCAGCCTTTAGGAGGACCCGCCGGGGGATTAGACACACCAGCAGGTTTGGGAATGAGGGAGGAAGGAGATAATCAGATCTGAAATTCCCATCAGTATGAAATGAGACTTAACTCAGTAGCTTGCCAACGCAGACTGACTGTTCTTTCTAATGTCTGTGACAACTCTGCTTCAAATTTCAAGCTTCTCTCAGCAGTAACTACTCCCCCATGTAGCTGTAATGGCCAGAAAGAGACCGGCTTTTACGTAACCCCAAAAGACTAGCAGAAAGGGAAGCAGCAGCCACACACACACACAGAGAAGTGGAAAAAAAAAAAAATATTCAGCAGAAGGCTCTGCTGAGCGCTCAGGGCTATATCCAAGCGCACAATGCAGCCACAGAGAAGTGGGATGCAGCAATCAGGAATGCTACAGTCACACACTCGGAGAGAGACCTAGCAATCAGTGCTGCATCCGAGCAATAGGGAGGGAAATTATAGAGCAAACTGCCATGCGATGCCACAAACTACTCCAATCCCGCCAGCTGTAACAAGTATTCATTCCCAAAAACGCGTCACAGGCTCATCTGTCATTAAGAGCCCAGCCTGCCAGCAGCTGAGCAGGAGTCAGCAGCGCAGGGCAGCTGCGGGGCTGCTGCCTTTCACGGGGCTCTGCTCTCCCCATGAGCCACGGGGGAGCTGCACGGGTAAATCCCCGTGCACGGGGGGAATGTGCCCCCCGCGTCTCCTCCCAGGTGCTGAGAGGGCTCAGCTCTGCCCCACCACCACACGAAGCTTTCCTGGAGCAGCATCTCCCAAAAAAAAACAGGCTGTCTCCTAGAGGAGAGCACGGGCAGCCCCTCGAAGCACCCCTCTGTGTATTACCAACCCACTGTGACCACCAAGTCCAGAATTAGGGTGACACGACCCTAATGTGTGTCGGCCACGGCGTGGGGCAGGGGCAGCGCCTCCGCTGCGCTGTCCCACCGCATGAGGAAGCATTGTGCAGTCCTTGAGACATCAAGCAGCCAGCCTGCTCGCTTCCCAGAGCAAAAATACCCTTTTTTTCTTTTTTTTTCCCAGTCCTCTGGCTCTGAAAAATGCAAAAGAGACTCGGCAAGCCATTTTCTGCGTTTTTTTTTGTCTGGCTCATGCATTATCATCATCATTTACTGCCCTCGAGGGGATTGCACAGGTGTGAGTGAAAATTTGGCTCTTCCTTTTAAACTTTTGTTATCAGCTTTCCCGAAGATGATCTTGCTGCAGTAAACGCCAGCCTGTTCTCCTGGAGAGGGACGAGCTCGAAGCTGCTGGCAGGAACCAGGCCGGGGGTGGAAGGCTGGGGGTGCCTCTGCTGGGGAACAAACAGATCCTCCGAGCTTCTGCTGAGCGCAAACGGTGCCAGCAGTTTGACCTAGCCTTTTTTTTTTTTTTATTCCTAAAACACACCATTGCCCTAATTAATGTTTTCATTCATTTAGCTGAAAAACAAGTTAAACAAAGAGGGTCACCTGGTGTTCCTATCAGCGCCTGGCGAGGATGCAGGCAGAACAAACGCGCTGAAATAAAAACTCTAGAAGAGCTGTGACAAGAGAAAGGCAGTTTAGTTCAATTAAAGAGAGCTGTCACAGAGATTTGATTCTCCGAATACGGAACTATTGATTAAACAGGAATTAAGGCTCAGAAACAGAAAGGTTTCAAGGTCTTTGCTGGGAGGATATCCATCAGGAGAGAGACAGCGCTCATCCAGCGCTCGAGGAGCTCGGGCTTTGTTGCCTCCTAGGAAACAGGAGAGCAAAGGGGGCAGAACGCTTCCCCAGAAACCCACGCCTCATTTTGGCAGGGGTGCAAGGTCGGGGCCAACGCAGACCAACACCGAAAGCTCCACAACAGGTAACTTTGGTTTACCGAGGCACAGAAAGCCCTGGTAGGCTCTCGGATATTCCAGGAGCGTGGGGCAGAGGCATGGCCAGGGGGCAGGCTCGTGGCCAGCCACAGGAGGTCCCCAACAAGAGCGCCTGCTAAAACGGGATGGCCCCAAAAGCACGTCCTTAAAGGTCGAGGCCGTGAAGCCGTGAAGCTTTCTGGGGCAGAAGCGGCTTTGTTTCCGTCCTGGCACAGGCAGAAGAAGCACTGGTAAGACTCAGATCCCGTTTCCCGAGGCTCGGAGGCTGTGCTGGCACCGCGCTGAGCTGGAAGGGCCGCGGGTGGGTGCCCCCGGCAGGGCTCCCAGCAGCTCCATTTTGAGGTAGGGCAGGTAGGCTCCAGGCCACCTTCTGCAAATGGTGTGCGGCTGCTAAAGCAAACACGGCCCGAGAGCTCCTTCCCGGGCTGAATTACTGCTAACGAGGAGAGCGAGTGAGCACGGCTGCCTCCTCTCCTCCCCACCAGCCTCCTCGGGCAGCGGGAGGAGAGGCTGGAGCCTGGTGGCTCTCACAAAGCACCGGGTGCAAAGCAGCAAACTCGCCTTCGAGGGCAATTAGCACAGAAAGAGAGGGTGTGGGTTGTGTTTTTTTTTTTCCCCTAAACGACTTATTCCCCAAGCCTGACCGTATTTTAAGCTTCCTCTGCAGCAGATCAACTCCGTGGCGTTTGCAGCTAAGCTCAGCCCCCTCTCCTTTAACACGCGCTAAACTATTTTGATTAATGAAAGAAGGAACAAACCCGTTCCAAGTGTTTTCTGTGCAGCCCAACTGCTCTTTCGGTTTCAACTCACGCCTAGATAATTATATCACAGCTCCGAGTGCCCCCACCCTTCTGCTGCACTTGGGGAATACTGCAAAGATAAGTCTTTTCTTAATTATTAAATGTAAATAGCTCATTAAATATAATCCAATTACTTTAATTGTAAGAAAAAGGAAGTAATTACAATATGTACATGTATTCTTGCCTGAACAGTTTTAAATATCTTAAATGAATCTTCGCAGCATTAATATTTTAAGTTAACCTTTGACATGAGAGGGGAGAAAAAAAAAAGCAGACAGTGACTCCCTGATATTTTCCAGAAGTGTTTTATCTGCTGGGATTTGTCACCAAAAAAAAAAAAAAAAGAGGACAGCCTTGAGCATCTAAATTAAAGTGGTTTATAAACAGTGTCTTCATAAAGTCAAAATAACACATGGGTTTTCTATTGTGGGAGGCAAAAAATGTTATATATGGTGCCACATTAGGACCCTTAATAGGTGTTTTGGATGTCAGGAGCGGAGAAAGGGCAACGGAGGCGCTCCTGAAACGTGGCAGACCCGGCAAGCCCCCACGCACCAGGAGCCCCCACATCCTGGTGGCTTTTCCGAGCCGTTCCCTTTGCCTGGCCGTGCCCGAGGGCGAGGAGAAGGGCCCCCTGCCCCACTTCAGGGGCTCCCCAATCCTCCCTCACCTGCGTGCAGACGCGGGGGCTGCTCTTTGTGCGCGCCCGGGCACGGCGCGTGATCCCGGGCTGCCGCTGGGGATTTGCAGGCAGAGCTGCGGGGAGCCGGGAGCAGCAGCAGCCTTCTGGTTTCGCTCAGCACAATGACAAGCCCTGCGCTCACTTTCTCCACCGGCGCAGCCAGAGGCACCGAAGAACCTTCCAGGCAGGCCCCAGCGGTTCCGCCAGGCCCCCTGGTCTGACAGGGGAGGTCGAGTTGCAGTTTGGATGCGGTGACAGACGCCTGCGTAATCTCCTTGGGACGGCCAAAATAATAATAAAAAAAAAAAAGAAACAAGTCTTTTTTCCAACTGGCAGCTCCATGTTGCACGTTCCCAGCCCAGCGGTGATCTCACCTTCTGTAATCTGCAAGCACCAGGCTCTGTATCACCCCGAAGCGTTTCGGAGGGGCTGAAAGCATCGCGTTACTGCACCGACCTCTTCGGAAGCAGAGCTCAAGGCCCTGGTTGGGATGCTACAGAAGCAAGTCCTCCCACCAGAGCTGACCACAAGGGCTATAGATAAGCTGCTTTATGGAAACCTCTCGTGTGAAGCCGGCCCCTAGACAACCTCCTCGACACAAGGCTGAATTCTCAAGAGCGACCACGAGGCTATTTTGTACGAGCTGACGACGCGTGCCTCTACCGGAGCCTCCGAAGGGGAAGCGGCCGCTTGTTTCGTGCTGCCCTAGACCGAAGGGAAAGGTTTTGCACAAGCTGTGTTTACAGCCACACGCCTTCCCCCAGCGCAGGATCAGCTCGGCAGCTGCTGGTATTGAAAGAACAGGATCTGGGTGTGTGCACTTTTTTTTTTTTTTTTTTTGCAGCTGCAAGGCCCGAAGCCGAAGTGTGAGCTTTTTCTTACCGTGCACAAAAGCTGGGTGCCTGAAAGGGAACTCGCTTCCGCTCTGGCAAGCACTCAACCAACTCTTTGCCGGGCTAAGGGGTGGTCGGGGAACTTTCACCCAGCCATTCAGCCCGGGCTGCCGTTCCCCCTCCCTCCCAATTAAATCCCATTTCTTGCATTCCATGCATGAAGCGCGGCCCCGCCGACACACCAGGTATTGTGGCTGCCGGCCCCGCTCTCAATGCCACTTCCAGCCCTGCGTCGCTCATTCTTTGGGTGACAGAAAGGACTTCTGCTGCACGGGGACTCAGAGCGAGACTCTCACAAGTAGGAAAAGGGCGTCCGGTGAAAAGAGGAAATGAGAAATTAAAACCACACTCGATCTTATTAGCGGTAATACCTCCGGGTCAACCGAGTGCTCTGCAAAACGCCCCGGCATGGGAATGGTTCAGGCAGGGCTCGCTCCGACGTGCTGAGTGACACCAGCCCCTTCGGCTGGTACAGGAAAAAAAATATCAGAGACCATCAGCAGCTACTCCAAACACCCAGCTGGGATGGGCCACGGCTGGAGCTATCACCTCATGCACTGCAGGAGGATAAACTTACAAGATTGGGCTGGGAGGAGCGTTCCCCCTCCTCCTTTTCTGACTGAAACGTTTTTTCCTCTCTCTCTCTCTCTAGGGATTTCCAGCATCTTATAAGCGAAGCCTCTCTGAAGTACCGCAAAGTGGCATTGCTCATCATTTCGGTAATGATAGTAAATAAGCTCCAGTATTTTGTTGATCCTTTTCCTTTTGCTTTACAAACAAAAGGTCAGAGTCATTAGCCCAGTTTTACGAGCGAGGAGAAACGGAGGCCTGGAGGAAGCACACGGCTCCGTAACATCCCAGGGAACGTCAGCGACTGAACAGGAGGCGAGACCTGAACAACACCGAGGATGGCCAGGCTCGGCCATCCAGTCCCCAGACACGAGGCATCCCCCATGCATGGGTGCCAGGTATCAGGTGCTGAAAGGAGAGCCTAAAAACAAGCAGGAAGCAACGATTCTCCCTGCTGTCCTTTCCCACGGCGCAGCAATCTTCTGGGCCTTCAGACCACGCTGAAACAAACACCATCACTGGAAGCTGGGGATTTCATTTCCACGAACTGGTCTCATCGGTTTCTGAGCGCACCCGAACATCTGGCACCCGTGAAATCCTGGGGCAGGGATCCCAAGGCCCACATTCAGCATGCACTGGGTGAAGAGACACTTCCTCCTCTCACCCCTTTGCTTTATAATTGGGTTTTAATCTCAAATCCACGTGTGGGAAGAGGGCCTTGGCTTCAGAAAGCAGTCGGTCAGAGCAACCCATCACCAGCCGTACTGAACGAGTGCTTTCCGAGGTGATCTGACGGCATCACACGGCACAAGGGACGTTCAGTTCCTCCTGACGCCCTCCCAGCAGAAAGCAATGTGGTGAACTCCTGGCTGGGGGCTGGTTTCCAGCAGCAGTAAGGGGCTATGTTCAGTACAGGGCTCTTGCTGCACTCCCTGTCCCTGTCCCCAGAGCACAGCAGCCCCGTTACTGTGCAGAACTGAAACCTTCCAGACAGGTCAGCAGAGATCTCAGAGCAGTGACACGGTGACAACTTCCCATGCAGAGATTTGGGCCTTCAAGAGCAAATGTCAGACGCTGCTGATACGCAGGAGTCCCCCATCTTCCTCTCCCACCATCACAGCACCCTTCACAGCTCACTTCTCCCAAGTCCCACTCCACGAGACGACAGAGAAGGTGCCACAAGAACAGAGCAGGTTGCTGCTAACCACATTTGGGGGACCCCAACGGAGACCCCTGGTCCTTCACCACCTCTCCAGCAAATCTCCCAGCAGAGGCACGCGTGAGATTCGCCTGTGCTCCTCCTCTTCTGCAAGAGCCCAACAGCAGGAGGACTTCCCACGAGCTCAGGAATTAAGGCAGGATCTCAAGGAACAGTTTCTCAGGTGAAGGCGAGCTTTGGACCGAGGCTGCGCCGAGCGCTTTGAGCTGCTTGCTCAACAGCACGACGTGGAAGTTCACGCTTCGGCCCTGCTGGGGAGGGACCTCCCCCTGCTGCCTCCCGGGAAGGAAAAAAAAGCCCTACCTACCCGAAAACCATGATTCGGGATCAGCCCCGAGGCTGCTGACCTCCTGCAGCAGCTTCTGCCTGCTTCAGGGCCTGATGGGCCGCCCCGGCAGCGAGCCTCCCCTCCTCAAAAAGGACACACGCAGCCCTTTTATTGCACCGAGTTGCAAAAATACGAAGGAAGTCAATGTCAGCGGGGTGGTTCTGCTCCGAGCAGGCGTTTGCTGATTGCCCAGCAGCCACTTCCACCCGCTTTTTTAAAGCCAGCGTTTATAAACACCGAAAATATTCCAATAAACGTTAATCCGTGGTAAGCGAGGGCCTGATCTCACCAATATTTAGCCCTGTGCAGCGAGAAGAAAGGCACAGCACAAACACACAACTGCCTCCTACAGCCCCCGGCAGCAGCGAGCATGGGAACACCACCTCTGCTGGGAGAAGAGCAGAGTTTTGCTCTCCTGAGTTTCGTTCAGCATGGGGAAAGCAGCATTTCTTCACTTCTGCTTCACCTCCTGAGCACTGTGAGGTTCAGAAGGGACAGCGAGGAGCAGGCTGAGCCCCGAGCGGCCGCACCGGGCCCCGTCCCGGCTGCTGAAACCCCTGGGAGTGGGTTTGGGCTGCGTGTTTCTGCCTGGTGCCCCCAGCCCCTCCTGGATGAGGGCACAGGAACACGCCAGCACTCACCAACCATCGCTGCTCCCTCCTTTTCCTGGTTTGCCCAAGTCGTGCAGCACACACAGCTGAAGGAAGAACTCTCACTTGCAAAATTATTCAGCATCAGAGTCCAGAAAGCCTACCAAAACAACTACCTGCGTGGATTAAAGTGTGGATTTACACTCGTTGAGATCTTCCTCGTTGCGGCCTGACAAAGGAAACTAGCCTGATTTTGTGGGCAGGGTGATCCCAACCCCCTTTGTTCTCCCATCACCATCAAAATAAAAAAAAAAAAAAAGAGATTGATTTACCAGCGTAACTCCGTGCATATGAGGCAATCGCTGAAGTTTTAACCCCTCCGCCCACGCCGCGCGATTATCTAAGCTTTGTGAATGAAATCAACTTTTCCTAGGCCAGCCCCGAAGAATGAGATACATTCAAGGCATGCTGAGAAACTGGGTTGGCAGTTATCACGGAGGTTGTGTTATTTGTTATGAATCACTGCTCACAAATGCCTCCTGAATTGCAGCTGAAAAATGCCCCGCTCGGGTCGGCACGGCGCGTTGCTCACCAGGAAACCAGGCTGGGGCTGCGGCCCCAAGCCCCCCCCAGCCCCTTTTTCACTTCACTAAACCATGTTTCAGGGAGGGTTCGCATAAAATAAAGTGGCTGGGAACACATCACATCGCTTTTTTTTCCTCCTCTTCATCCTCCTGCCGAGCCCACCCCCAGCATAGCTTCGGAAAACCAGAGCTGGAAGGATTTGTTAGGAATGCAGACCAGGCAGAACCCAAAAGGGGAAATCTGGGCGAGAGCAGGCACTTTGCTGCCACACCTCTGATTCTGTGGGGCTGGGAAGGGACAAATTAAGCAGGGGTCCTGCTAACATCACCCCACAGCAGCTCCCCAAACCCCAGAGAGTTTGGGAAGGCTTCGCCTCCACAGCTGCGAGGGGGAAGACTCTGACAGGCAGGAGCCAGCACGAGTTTGGTTGGTTTAAAAAAAATAATAATAATAAAAAAAAGACTGGAATTTGGGGCATTTACTTTTTGAACTTGTTACAAGGTATAAAAAAAAATTGTTTATTTTTTAAAGCAGCACAAATATGCGGTGTTGGGAGAAGTTTACATTCGGGTGGCTGCTGGAGGCTAACCTCGTACAACCCCTGCTTGGGACGGGCAGCGAGGAGAGCTGCTCCTCGGCCGAGCAGAGCGAGGCTTCTCCCCACGCAGAAACTGCTCATTTTTAGGCAAAGCTCCTGGGTTTGAGCCCTGCGGCCACCAACCGGCCCCGGGACAGCGTCACCAACCGCAGCTCCACCAAAGATTAGAACGAGCTGGGCCTCTGCAGCTGAGAACAAGCTCTCCCATTCAAACTTTCAGGAACAGCACTCAAAAAATAATAAAAAAAGGCTTAAAGCTGAAGTGTCTGCCCTGCTCCACCCGGCTTCCTGGCAAGCTTGTCCTTGGCTGTGACAGGGAGCAGATTTTCAAAGTCACCCCATCCCCACCCCGCGTTTCCAGCGGGTTTGTTTTTAACCAAGGTTTGGAACGAACTCCGGGTCGGTTCCCCCGACAAAAACCCCGCTCAAGGTCAACGAGAGGCGAAGCCGACCGAAAAGTGTCGCAAGGCAGCACTCGGGCAGCTCTGCGGGCGCTTAAACCGGGGGGGAAACACAACAATTCCCCTTCCTCATGTGACCGAGAGCTTCCCACCGAGTCACGCTCTGCATCAGCCCTGCCGCTGGGAAACTCACGCGCCCGCCGCTGCTTCCCAACCTCGCCGTCCTCACATGGCCCAGGGAAGGACACACAGGAGTGGGGGTTACAGGTGGATTAATAAATTCCAGCCTCGTCTGGAGCAGGTGTATGTAACGCCAGTTTTTTTGTTGTTATCAGTATTATTTCGGGCCCGCAGCGCTGCCAGCCCCTCGTGCAGACCCGCCAGCGCTCTGCCCTGCGTGAACTCGGGCAGTTCTGCTGCTGCCGAAAGCAGAACCTAACACCAAACGTGAAACTTCGGGCAAGGAAATAAAAAAAAATCCTACCCGAGGACGCTCTTTGAGGTCAAATCATCGCCAGGAGGGAGGAGCTGCCACCTCTCACCTCCCTCCAAAGGACATCCACGCGTATCCCAAAGGAGCAACCCCAACCCGAGCCTAACTAGCGAGGCACAACCCCGAGGACATCCTCCAGCGACTTGATTTCTCCCCTGGAAGGAGGCGAAGGGCTGAGGGCTGAGGTCAGGGGCAGGGCAGCGCTTCTGCCCCAGCTCCCCGACCTCGTCCCGTTCCGCCCTTCCCCGTGAGCACCAAGGGATTTACCAGTGGCGAAGACATTTCCTCACACGGGCTGCCTTATCCCGGGAGTTGGATGTTTTATGGCCCGCACACAGCCAGGATGCCCCTGCCCACGGGTCCCCATCCCACAGGGAGGCTTCCCCAGCGCCCCGCACGCTGGCTGTGTGGGCAGGAGGCGGGCACGCTCCTCCACAACCACCTCCAAGGTGGGCTGCTGACAGACCCCGACAGCACAGCCCGCACCAGACCACAAAGTGAGGGACGCTCCCCAGACCCCCAAACACCCCGGCCCCACTAAACCTTCCCCAGACCCCCTAAACCCTGTAAACCCCTGCCCCAGACCCCCTAACTCCCCCTCTTCTGAGCCCCTAACCCCCTTCCCACACCCCCTTACCCCTCCCCAGCCCTTCTAACCCACTTCTAGACCCCCAACACCCTCAGCCCCACTAAACCCTCTCCTGACCCCCCCAGCCCCTTTAACCCCCTCTCCAGACCCCCTAACACCCCCAGCCCCACTACTCTCCCCTCCAGACCCCCAGCTACCCCCCCAGTCCTCCTAATCCCCCTCTCCTAACCCCCCTAATCCCCTTCCCACACCCCCTTACCCCACTTTCCAGCCCCCCTAACACCCCCAGCCCCCCTAAACCCCCTTCCCACACCCCCTAACCCCCTTCCCCAGCCCCTCGAACCCACTCCCAGCCCCCCTAACACCCCGAGCCCCACTAATGCCCCCTCCAGCCCCCCTAACCCCCCTACCCACCTCCCCTACCCCCCTCTCCAGGCCCCCTGACCCCCCTACTCACCCCCTCTAAGCCCCCTCTCCAGCCCCCCACACCCCCAGCCCCACTAACCCCTCCCAGACCCCCTTACCCCCCCCTACACCTCCCTGACCCCCAACCCCCCAGCCCAGGCCCACCAGCTCCCCCCAGCCCCTCAGGCCGGCCCAGGGCCCACGCCCTGCCCCGAGCCCTGGCTCCTGGGAGGGGCCGGGCGAGTGCTAGCCCGGGACCGAGCCACAGCCCCCCCTCTATCCCCCTCCCGACCCGGGGGCACCGGAGCCCCCTCACAGGCCCTATAAGCTCACTTTGTGGCAGGAACCACCGCCCGCCTCAGCCCCGTGGCTCACTATTTGGCAAGGGCCTAGCAGCCCACCCCAACCCCTCCGCCGCTCTCCCGAGACCAGAAGCGGCCGGGAAGGGCCGGGGGGGGCCCCGCTGGCTGCTCTCAGCACTCACCTCGCTCCGGTGCTGTCCTCTCCGGGCCCCTGGGCTCGCTACCACCAGGGCGGCCCAGCCCGGCCGTCCGCCATTCCACGGCTCCCCCTCCCCGTCCTGACTGAGCCTCGCCCCGCCTCCTCCCGCTCGCCGGTCCGCCACGCCATTGGCTGGCCGGCCAGCAGCGCCGCCACGCTATTGGCTGAGAGTGGCTGTCTATCAAAGCCGCCCTACGCCACTTGCGTACGAAAGTAGAGTAGCCGGAGAACCCCACCCAAGGCGGCCGCGCAAAGAGAGTAAACAGGGAGGGAGGTACCACCAGGGGGACGGGGCAGGGGGAGCCTCGGGGAGTTTTGGGACGCATCCCCGGGGCGGAGGGGAGAATCGCGACATCGAGCAAAGTCACGATATTTCTAAAATCTTCTCATGGGTCTTAGAGGGACAAAACACGACGATATTACCCGCGACTTTAGAGGAAAAGGGGAGTGTCTTTCTCCCCCCCTCCCCAAGAGCCTCCCTTTGGTGTCGCCCTCCGCCTCTACGCTCTCAGGCCCTGGGAGGAACGTTCCAATGGGGGAGCGGGGGGGGGAAGCGGGACGGGACCAAAGGGGAGCGGAGGGGGGGGGACGGGGACAGGGCTGGGCTGGGCGGGCCGGGCCTGGGGGGGCCCCGCTGCTGCTGCGGGCATTGGGGGGGGGGAAACCTGGAGCCCCTGATAGATGGGGGGGGACAGGGGGTGGGGGGGACATGGGGGGGGACACAGGGCGTGGGGGGAAAGGGATAGGGCATGGGGGGGGACAGGGGGCATGGGGGGGACACGGGGTTTTGGGGGGACAGGGGTAGGGTATGGGGGGGTCACAGGGCATGGGGGGACACGGGGGGGTCACAGGGCATGGAGGGGGACACGGGGCATGGGGGGACATGGGGGGGCCACAAGATGGAGGGGACATGGGGCATGAAGGGGACATGGCGTGGGGGGAGTATAGGGTGGGGGGGGACAGGGACAGGGCATGGGGGGGGTCACAGGGCATAGGGGGGACATGGACAAGGGGGGGACAGGGACAAGGGGTGGGGGAGACACAGGGCATGGGGGGGACATGGCATGGAGGGGAACATGGCACGGGGGGGGTGTATAGGAGGGGAGCGGACATGGGGTGGGGGGGACATGGGAAATGGGGAGGGGGACATGGCACGGGGGGGGTCACAGGGCATGGGGGGACAGGGACAAGGCGTGGGGGAGACACAGGGCATGGGGGGGACATGGACAAGGGGGGACACGGGGCACGGGGGGGGGACAGGGACAGGGCACCCAGCCGGGCTGTAGCCAGCTGCTCACACTGGTAGCCACGGGGCTGGCACCCTGCGTACCTGTGGGGAATGACAAATTTTGGGGGCCCCACAAAAGGCAGATTTGTGCTCGGATTTTTCATGCTTGGCTCTGGCTGAGGCCGTGGAGGCTCCAAAAAGCCTCCCCCAGCCTCCAGCTTGGCCATGTCCTCCCCGGTCCCCCCCCGGGGTGTGTGGGGACAGCTCGGTGTGGGGCAGGTTGCTGTAGGGCCGAAATCCTCTGCCTGGAGGAGACACCCTCAGGGGGAAAGGGAAGGAGGAGGGAGAACAAAGATCCCCAGTGTCCCAAACACACCCCATCAGCAGCACCTGGGGCATTAAAATCTTCCCTCCCCTGCCCAAATCTTCCCTCCCCTGCCCGATCACCGCCACCAGCGCCGGGCTCTGTTCAGCCAAAAAAAGCTGGAGGCATCTTTGGGTGCTTTGGGGCAAACCCCACTGATTAAATCCCCGTCAATCCTGCGGTTCCCTGGACGGACACCCCCAGCCCTGGGCACCCGGGTATCCACCACCCCCCCTCAGCACACCCTGGCTGAGACAGGTTCGTGATGGTGATGGAAATGACCTTTTTTCACCCGTTTTACGCTGCCCCTCCACGCACAGCATCCCGTGGTGCCCCCCGGCCGTGTCCCCCACCCGCCAGCACCCACCCCTGGGTGCGAGGCGCCGCGGGAGGCTGCGGGAGGCTCCAGGTTTTCCAGGCTGCCAGCCAGCCGTCGCCTTGAAGAAGATCTGCTTCCATCTCAAGGTGTCACAGCCTCAAGGGAACCACCTAATCTGTAGCTGCGCCGCAACCTTTATCTCTTCCCCTGCCTGTGCGAGAGGCTCTGTTTATAGCTGCCGAATAATACCTGCTAAATTGCGGGATCCGGCCCCCCCCTCCCCGCGGCACCCCCCTGACACTTGTTTCTCGGTGAGAGGGCTGCTCTCGCCTGCCAGGTGCTTTTTGTTGGAGGGAAATGCTGCGCAGGCTGCTCCTGCCTCTCCCCCGGGTGGGCTCCGGCTGCATCCGAGCCCCCCTAACCCTAGCGGGGTCCTGCCCCGCGCTGCTGCCCCCTCCAGCTCCCTCCCACCCCTCAGCCTGGGCTCTGCTCCCTGCTAAAATCCGGCAGGTCCAGTCTCAGCCTTCCTCTCCACACCCCGAGGATGGGGACAAGCAGAAATCCTCAACGGGAGGGACAAAAATCACTGCCACCCCAGCCCCGCACGAGGCCGTGACCGCGTCCTTGCCCGGAGGTGCTGGGGGACGGTGGCCAAGCGGCTCTCGAGTCCCCCCCAGGCTGTGCCGGGGAGCCTCGGGTGCCTGTCCCTGGCCGGCTGCCCCCTTCCCTGTCCTTGCCTCCGGCAGCTCTGCCCCCCCGCTGCCCCCCGTGCCTCACAAAATGGCCGAGGAGCGCGGCACGGCGGCTGGCGCGCAGGGAGAGCGGCTCCAGCTGCAGCCCCGCTCCCTGTGGGAAGGCCGCCAGGGCTGGCAGCAACAGAGCTGCGAGGATGCTCCGGGAACGGGCACCCAGCAGCATCCCAAATCCCTGGTTCCTATAAAAGTCACCTCCCTGCTGGTATTGGTGGCAAGCCGGGGTGCGTGGGGCACACGGGGTGCATGGGGTGCCCAGGGCGCACGGGGCACACGAGGAAGTGTGCAGGGTTCCTAGGGCCTGGGGGATGCGTGGGGGGCACTTGGTGTAGGGGGGGCATGAAGGGCTCAGGGGGCACAGGGTGCACAGAGCACGCAGGACGCAGCAGGTGCCCGCAGTGCGCAGGGTACACGGGGTACATGAGGTGCTCCTGGGGTGCAGGGCACATGGGATGCACAGGGTGCCCATGGTGCCCAGGACATGTGGGGTGTCCCTGGTCCCCAGGACACACGGGGTGCCCCTAGAGCCCAGAGCACACGGGGTGCCCATGGTCCCCAGGACACAAAGGACAACCCTGGTGCCCAGGATGCTTTGGGTACCCGTGGCGTGCAGGACACATGGGACACTTGGGGTGCCCATGGTGCCCAGGACGCATGGGGTGCCCGCTGCCCACCGGGGCCCCGGGCCAGCTCGGCGGCGGGCAGTTGCCGCGCCGCTGACATTTACTAATCAGCTCTAACCTCGGCTGCACACCCGCTCGTCTCGCTTGCTGTCTTGTCTCCATGGAGACTCCGCAACCTTTGCTCACTCGTTAATGGTATCTCAGCAAACGAAACTCCAACGCCACCCAGCCTTCCCCTCCCGGCCCCGGCGAGGGGGAGGCTCGCCCACGGGAGACATCCTCCCCGCTCCCCTCCATCCCCGTCCCCTCCCGCAGCCGAGGATAAAAGGGACGAGTCCTTGTTAACGAAGGACCGAGCCAGGCTGGGCCGATCCGGGGGCAAGTTCTGACGGCGGCGCGGGAGGAGGGCGAGCCAGCATCCTCCTCGCCGCGAAAACAAGACCTGGCGATTTTATTGCTGCGGCAGCACCAACGGGCTCCGGCTGCGGGATGCCAGCCAGGAACCGGCTGCGGTGCCCAAATCCCTTCCCGAGGAGGATTTATTTCGTGCAAAGCCCGGGCGGTGGCCGTGCCCGGCGTGTTTGCGTCCCCCGCGCCCTCTCCCCAAACCTCGGGGTGAGCGGGGTGGCCGCGCACCCCCCGGGTGCCTGCTCCGTCCCCGGCGTCCTGCTCTCGCCGGTTCTGTTTTCAAATTAACATGGGAAAGATGCCCATTACCTGCTTCCAGATAATGACTATGATTAGGCAGAGCTCTGCTGCCAGCCGAGATCTGAAGGATTTCTGTGCACTCCAGCAGCGCTTGCCGGTGCAAAAACAAGAGCAATAAAGTGTAAATAAAAGACTAAAGAAAATAGCGTGGTCCATCAGCGGAAGGGTGCGCGGAGGCAGCTCTAATGACAGCCTTTCTGCCGCCGTGTCGCTGGCTGCAGCCCCGCCACGGCCAAGGTGAAATTGGAGAGGGGCTGCCCCACGCCTGCACCCCACGTTTGAACCCGGATCGGCCTCCGGTTGCTCAAAACCGGTGGTGGTGGTGGTGATGGGGTTGGAAAAAGGGGAAAATAAATAACTAGCGATGTGCGCTTGTTTGTGCTGGGCAGGAATAGGTGAGCTGCAATATAATGAGCAAGGCTGGCCTTGGGGGACTCCCGGCCCGGCAGGAAGAGCTGTGGAGAGGAAGGAAAAGGCAGCCCCATCTCCTGAGACCTCTGCGCCAGCGCACAGAGCGCTCCCGGTCGCAGTGCTGCCCTGGGGTGCCCCGTGCCCTGAGGGCTGGGGGGGTTTCTGCCTCCCCAAAAGGATGCCCGCAGCCCTACGGGGCTGGGGCTGGGCAGGGGGTGGCGCACGGAGGGGAGGATGGGCTGGGGCACGGCACCACACAAAGCTGGGCGCACAGCTCGGCTGCGGCATCGTCCCCCTCCTGGCCCCCATCCACAGCCCTCGCTGCCCCGCAGGCTCCCTCGTGTCCCCAAAACACCGTGGCACAACCCAGCCTTCGTCCCCAGGAGGATGAGGATGGGCTGGGACGCATCAAGGGGACCGTGAGATGGGGACGCCCATGGCACGTGGCAGCACCCTGCCCGCCCTGCACCCCGCCGGGGCGGCTCCCCGTGAGTCAGAGGCGGGCAGGGCTGAGCTGGCAGCGGGGCATCGCTCACCGCAGGGCTCAGGGCAAGGAAGAGGATGGCCGATATGGGGCGAGGAAGGGCGGGAGGCACGTCCCAGCCTGCGGCACCCAGCCATGCGCCCGGCCAGGAGCCTCGCCTCCCCCTGGGGCTGCGTTCCTCCCCCTGCACCCTCCGTGAGACGAAGGGGACCAGGGTTGGGTGCGCATCCTGGGCACCCCAAGCTGGCCGTTTTCCATGGGTTCGGCATTTGGGAAGGCAGAACCCCCCTGCCCACGCTGCTGGGAACGTTTCTCCCTGGCTCGCCCTGCGCTGCTGGTGCCTAGGGACACGGTGGCACCGTGCCCAGGGACACGGCGCTGCTCCCCACGGTGACCACTGCCTCCCAAATCCTCTCCCCCACGTGGCTGCGGGCAAAGCGGCTCCCCGGGGACCTGGTGGCCCTGTGTCACCCTGCCGGGAGGGATGACAAAGCCACAGGGCTGCTGCAGGGTGGTCCCCCCCGGACCCCCATCCCGGGCAGGGTCACCGTGGTCCCGGTGCCCGTGGGAGCTGTCTGTGGCCACAGCCCAGCCGGGTGGAGGCCTGGGGAAGGAGCTAATCTCTGCCCCGATTAGGCAGAGTTCCCAGCAATGGAGGTTTCTTCTTCTTTTTTTTTTTTTTTCTCCCCCCTCAGTGATAACAAATAATAATATAATCCCCTTAATCCCTCCCCGAGGAGCCGGCGTGCACACCGAGACAGGAAGCGCGGCGCTTCTGCCGCCGCTGATAACCCGCACCATTTGGGCCCTCGGAAAAACAAACAGCGGGGCCGGCACCGCACCCCCCAAAAAAAACCCCCACGGTGCCCCCAGGTTCCCACCCCAGCACCCCCAAACCAGACCCTGACCCATCGCCAGCCCCAGGGGACGCGATCCTGACCTGGTTCCTCCTGCAGGGCACAGCCAAGGTCCCCACCACAACCAAGCAGCTCCAGCCCCCAGCAGGGCTCCCTCAGCCTTTATAGGGCGCAGCTGCCCCCTCCCCACCCCATAGCCCCACCTAGCCTAAAAGGCCTCCTGTGTTCCTTGCAGAACCCCTCCTGCAGCCTGAACACCTTGGGGGTGCCATCCCCATGCACCCCCCTGTTCCCCAGGGGTCAGGGACATGCCCTGAGTGCCCCCACCCCATGGAGCCCGAGCCCCCCCTGGCTGTGCCCCAACAGAGCGCTGGCACTGGGTGATCCCCTCTCGCCCCCAATGGGGCCCCTTTGTGCAAGATTTAGGAGCAGTGGCGTGGAGCCCCCCTGTTTTGTCCCCCCCAGTCACTGGGTGCCAGGGAAGGACCCCAGCTGCCAAACCCCATCCCCATAACGGGTGGGCGCACAGCCCCCCGCCCCATGCCAGCCCCCCCTGGCTCCGGCAGCCCCGCCAGGCAGCAGATCTTGCTAACAGCCCGCAACAGCCCTCGCTTTTATTCCCTCACTTTCCTGGCCCCTGCTCTGCTGATCTCAGCTCCTCCGGCTCCAAAACGGCTTTTAAAATTACCGGAGAGTGGAGACCTCTGCGAGCGCTCTGCCCCCGCCTGCTGCGGCCACCCGCAGCCCCCCCCCCTGGGCTGGGGGCAGCTCCAGCACCAGCACGTGCTGGGGACACTGGTGCACACTGGGGACACGGGCACATGCTGGGAGGGGGGCTATGGGGACAAACTGGGGACGTGGGCACACACAGGGTGGGGGCTATGGGCACATGCTGGGGGACACAGGCACATGCTGGGTGGGGGCTACAGGCACACGTGGATTATGGGCATGTGGGGGACATGGGCACGTGCTGGGGGCTGGGGGCACAAATGAGGGCCATGGGCACGCAGTGGGGACACTGACACACACTGGGGGACATGAGCACACGTGGGGGACATGGGCACACACTGGAGACAGTGGCACATACTGGGGACCATCAGCATACAATGGGGCCATGGGCACACACTGGAGGCACTGGTACACACTGGGAGGCGAGAGCATGCACCAGGGGGCATGGGCATATTCCGGGGACATGGGCACACACTGGGGGACACTGGCACATGCCGAGGGACATTGGCACACGTGGGAGCCGTGAGAGTGCACTGGGGACATGGGCACACGCTGGGGCACATGGGCGTGCACTGGGGGACACGGGCACATACTGGGAACAATGGCACACGCTGGGGACACTGGCACATGCTGGGGACATGGGAACTCACTGGGATACATGGGCATGCACCAGGGTAAATGGGCACGCACTGGGGGACCCTGGCACACACTGGGGGACACGGGCATGCACCAGGGGACACGGGCACGCACTGGGAGCCGTGGCAGCGGTGGCCCCGCAGCCAGCAGCACCCGTGGGTTGGCGCAGAGCAGGGTGCCGTCCGCCCCGGTTATTTAAAAGGCGCCAGGCTGGGCTTGATTAAAACAAAGTAAAAGCCAGAGCCAGGGCAGAGAGGGGATTAGATGGCTCGGGGGAATGTTAATGGACTCCAGAGCTTTCTGCCCGGCCGGCGGCTGGGCCGAATCCAGCCGGGGTGGCTGGGGACGGGCTGGGCTTGGGCTGGGTGGGCGCAGCGAGCGCGCCAGGGCTCAGCGGGACCCCGAAACGGGGCTGCGGGCGCTGGGCTCGGGCAGAAGCGGGTTCGCCATCCCGCTGGGTGCTGGGGGGCCCGAGCTGCTGCCGGAGGAACGGAAGGAGAAAAAAGAGGGGGGGGGACGGGGAACCCGGCGGGGGGGTTGGGGAAATAGCTTGCGAGGGCCTGGCCCTTCCTCTGGGAAAAGCAGGGGTGGTCTGGTGCTGCAGCTGGGCTCCGCGCCGCCCCCGCTGCTGCGCAGGGGGCCCTCCCCGCGTTGGGGACGTCCCGGGGACACCGCCACCGCCACCATCCCCTGCCCGCAGCCCCCTTCCCAAAGCTGTCCCGGGGCTGTCCCGGAGCAGGGGACGAGGACAGCTCGGCCAGAGGGGCTGCCAGCAGCTGGGGGGGGGGCTTCGGAGGGGCGCTGGCGGCGGGCAGGGGCTGCCAGATGCACTGGATTGCGGGTCTGACGTGGGAAATCGCCTCCCTTCCTCGTTAGCTTGTGATTAGCATGTCAAGTGGTTGAAGTTCGTGGGTATAAAGGATGCGAGCTAAGAATAATGGCTTCAATTTTCTTCGCGGCACAGCCATTAATTTGAAGGAGAAGGGTTGGGGGGTGTTGGCGGGGGGGGGGGTGTCCAAATCTCCTGGGCAGCTCCAGACAGCGCCGCCGGCCCCCGGCCCCGCGCGGTGCCAAGGCTGGGCCCTGCCACGGCCCCAAAATCGCTGCTGGGGCGAAGCAGAGCGAAGGTGACCTGCGGGGGCACGCCTGGCACCGGGGCCGATGTCCTGGTGGCGATGGAAAGCCCGGTGTCGGGGTTCAGCTGGCACCGGGGGGGCGCACAGAGGGTCCCCCCCCATCAGCGTGGGTACGGGGGTCCCGCGTGCTGCCCCGTGCCGGGTGCGCAGCCCCGTCCCCATCCCTGCTCCTGGATCCCCTTGGAACGGGGGCATTTCCACGGCCTCGTTGTGTCCCCCCCCCCTCCCCGGGCTCTGTCCCCACGCTGGGAGGTGGGAGGGGAGGGCAGGGAGGGGAGGCAAATTCCTGCTTTGTTTCCGAGGGAATGGGAGAAGCCGAAATGGCAGCGAGCCGCCTCCGAGCGAGCAGGGCTGCGCCGTTTGGGCTGCTTAATTAAAAAATGGCCCCGGTGGCCCCCACCAGGCACAGCCGGGGCTTTCCTCCGCCTGCCCCCCCCCCCCCGCAGCGCCTCGGTGCCTCGCTCAGCACCGCGCACAGCACCCAGGGCTGCTGATTTTTTTGGGGGAAAAGCTCCTAAATCCTGGCGCTGCACCCCCTGCAAGCGGCTCCCCCCAAACTTCGATGCGCAAATGAAGAAAGGGCGAAGCGAGCGTTTCCCCTCCAAATTTCGAAGGCGTTTTGTCCTTTTTTTTCCCCCCCCCCCCAAAGCAGCCTCTGCTGGCGAGACCCAGCCAAGAGCCTGGCACGGTGGCAGAGCCGCTGGGCCGTGCTGATAAAACCCTCGGTGATCGGCCCCATCGCCAGGCTCCTGAGCCGCAGAGCCCGCCCGCTGGATTTCATCGCATTTATTAAAAAAAAATATATATATAAAATAAAATAAATAATAAAATAAAACCCACGCTGCGCCCCGGGAACGAGGTCGGGGCACGGCGCAGATGGGTGATGCCACCGGGGGGGATTCATTTCCCGGTTCAGCCCCCACTACTTCGGGTCTGGCCCTCGTTAGCACGGGGAAGGTGGGCGCAACTCGCTCGTTAGCGGTGCCACGACCCCCCCCCCATCCCCATTCCGTGCCAAAAATTGGCGAAATGGTGGGAAAACGGCTCACGGGGAGGGCAAGGTGTTGGTTTGGGGTCGCTGCAGAAGCGTTTGGTGCCCACCAAAGCCCTGGTCCCATGGGTGCAGCCCCCACCGGGTGGGTGCAGGGTGCAGGGCACCCATGGCACGGCCCCCCCTTGCCTGCCTCAGTTTCCCCACGGAGCCCCGTTGGAGGCAGGGAGGTCTGGAGGGGGGGGGCGAGCACAGTTTTGGGGTGTCCTGGAGGGGGTGTCCCTCTCCCATGGGTGCTGCGTGCGCAAGGTCTGTGGGTTTGGGGGGGCTGCAGCCCCCGTCCCTGCCCCACCAGCAGCCTCCCGGTGCTGTGGGGTGGGGGGTGCCAAGGCTGGGTGCCCCCCACTGATGTCCCCAAGGGAATGAGCCTTTGGGGGGGTGGGGAGGGACCCCGATGGGGACACCAGGGGTGCACCCCACAGGCAGTGAGCGTGGGGGGTCCCTGGGGATGGGGATGGGGACGCTGCAGCATCGCAGGCACCAGCAGAGCCCCCCCCCTGCCCCCTCCCCTCCACCCTCCCCTCGCCCCCAGCTTTACCCCAAGGACCCCGGGGGGCACCCAGGGTGCTGGGGGGGACCGCAGGGGAGCCGTGTGCCCCCCCACTTTGACCCCTGCCCCGTGGAAACGCAGCCTCCTCCACACCCCAAACCACCTGCACCGGGGGGGGGCCGGGGCTGGCACCCCCCTCTCCTCTCCCTCCCAGCACCCCGGCCCTATAAAGGGGTGCGGAGACCCCCATGCACCCCCTGGGACACCTCCCAACCCCAGAACAATTTTATCCTATTATTTTTTTTTTTTGGGGGGGGGCTGCACGGCACCACGCTCACTTGGTACCACCCAGCCACGCACCGCAGCCCTGGAGCTGGGTGGGGGGGGGCGTGGATGATGCCGAGCCCCCAGCGTGGCGAGGAGGGGGTCAGGGCTCCCCAAAACACCTTGCCCCCCCCTTTTACCCCCTCCCTCGCCCACACAGCCATGCTGGAGCCCGGTGGCGTGGTGCTGGCAGCCCCGCTCCCCCCGCACCCCCAGCCATCAGTATGCGCCGTGTGTTGCTCTCCATAGCAACCTCTTCCTTTTTTTTTTTTTATCCCCCCCCCTCGACCCCCCCCCCCCCAGCGCACTGCTCTGCAGCAGCCGTGACCCCGCCGGGATTGCTCACCTCTCCCACCCACAGGTAGCTGCTGCCCCCCCCCCTCAAATCCCTCAAATCCCCCCCCCCCAAAAAAAAAATAAAAAATAAGGATGCTGCAGGGCTGAGCTGCCCATTCCTGGAAGGTTTTTTTTTTTTCTTAATTAATTTTTTTAAATTTTTTAATCATTTTTTAGCCCTTTTGGCCCTCAACCTGTCCGCAGCCCCAAGCCGCTGCCTCCTCCGTCACCCACCGGGGGTGGCACCCATGGGTGCTGATGGGTGGGGGCATGGGGAGGATGGGGGGGGGGGGGGGTTGGCACCCATCGTTCCCAGTAGCGGGTGCCCACTGGTGCCACTGGGGGACCCCATGGAGGGATCCCACCGCGGGGCCTCATCCTGCTCGCTGCCGTCCCCCCCCTTGTAGCCGTGCTGGGGCTGAGCCCCCCAACCTTGGGGGGGGGGGTCAAACTCCCCTTTTTCTCCCCCCCCCTTGGCGCAGCGAGGCCGTGCCGCCCCCCCCGAGAGAAGCAAGGACGCAGCGGCACGGCTCAATATATAGGTTTCTTTTAATATAAAAAAAGTGCCTATGAAAAATTCCTTCCTAAATACACAAAAAGACCAGTTCAGGGCAAGAGCGGGGGCCGGGGGGGGCTCTCCGGATGGGGGGGGGGCCACGGCATCTCCGGCCGGGTCAGCACAAGCACTGCGCGGGTCAGCTTGAGGGGGGGGCGACACGAGGAGGGAGGGGGGGCTGCTATTTTGACCAGGTTATTTTATTTTATTTTATTTTAAATCCCCCCCCCCTTTTTATTTTTTTGGGGGCATTTTGCCCTTTTTTTTTGCACCGGTTTTCATTTTTGGGGAGGGGTCGGTCAATTTTTTTTTATGTTTTTTTTTTCTTTTTTTGCACAATCCACAAAGCTGTACAGAAGTTGCCAAACCCTGGGTTTGGGGGGGGGGAAGGAAAATGAAGGGGGGGAAGCAAAATGAAGGGGAAGGGGCAAAATGAAGGGGGGGGGACACAGGGAAAGGGTTGGGGAGAAAATAGGAGCCGACCCCCCCCGGCACCCACGCGCACACGCACACCCTGAGCTCGTCACCGCGGGAAGGAGAGCGGCCCCCCCGTGCCCCCCCCCGGCTCCCCCTCCCCACAAAGAGGGTGTGTTATTGATTTCTTTTCTTTTTTTTTTTTTAAATCTTTTTTTTTTTTTTTTAACTCATTTTTTAACTTTTTTTTTTTAAACTCTTTTTTTTTAACTCATTTTTTTTTTAACTCCTTTTTTTTTAACTCCTTTTTTTTCGTTTTTTTATACAAATTCGGATCTTTGGGTGTGTACTGCCAAAAAAAAAAAGAGAGGAAAAAAAAAAAAACAAACCAAAAACGCGTCGTCCTTATTAATAATAATAAAAATAAAACTCAAAATCATCGTCATTAAAAAAAGGCAACGGAAACCCAAGGAACCCATGCGGAAGTTGCACACCACAAAACCACAGCAGATGTACAGAATGCAATATACAAGACACGATTTATAATAAAACATTATATACAATAAATAGGTTATTGTTACTTTTTTTTTTTTTTTTTTTTTTTTTTTTTTTTTGTCGATCGATCTGTAAATAAATTTTCTCAGTGCATACTGGTGGGTTTTTGCTCTTCTCTCCTGCATATCCGCCTCTCTTGCGCTTCAGTTTTTATTTTATTATTTTTTTTTTATTCTCCGTCAACTTTTTGATTCTCTCCCAGGTGTGTGGCTCTCCTTTATTTATTTATTTTTTATTTTTTTTTTTGTGAGTTTTCGTCTTTTTTAAATTTTTTTTTTTCCTTAAACATTTTTTTTTTTTGTATTTTCTCCTTTTCTTCAAAAGTATTTACAATTGCTGGTTTTTGTGCAGAAAACGAAACTTAATAAAATAATAATAATAAAAAAAAAAATTAAAAAAAAAAATAATAATAATAAATCCAAAGAGTCCCTCTGCTTCTGGCGGGAGGAGAGCGCGGCGCCGGCGCCACGGCCGGGGCGGGGGCCGGGGGGGGGGACGACGAAGCGGGGCGGCGGGGCCGGGGGGCACCGGCGGCGGCCCCCTCCTCTCCTCTCCTCCTCTCCTCTCTGCTCCGGTGGCCGGGGCCGTCGGGTGGGCTCGGGGGGCCGAGGGCGCGGGGGCTCCGCTGGCTGGGCTGCCTGGGGGGAGAGGGGACAGGGGTGAGCATCCGGACGCCCCCCCGGCCCCCCCAGCCTGGTTTCATGGAGGAGGGATGGATCCGTGGCCGAATGGGTGCTGCCTGTGTGGCGCAGGGGGCTGGGGTCCCCCACAACCCAAATCTGGCACCCACCTGCCCAGGGGTCTGGGGTCCCCCACACATCCCCATCTGGGACCCCCATACCAAGGGGTCTGGGGTCCTGCGTGCCCCAAATCTGGCACCCACATGCCCAAGGGTCTGGGGTCCCATAAACCCATATCCAGCCCCCCCCAGGCCAAAGGGTTTGGGGATCTGCATGCCCCAAATCTGGCACCCCCATGCCAAGGAGTCTGGCACCCACCTGCCCAGGGGTCTGGGGTCCCCCACACATCCCCATCTGGGACCCCCATACCAAGGGGACTGGGGTCCTGCATGCCCCAAATCTGGCACCCACATGCCCAAGGGTCTGGGGTCTCCCACACCCCAAATCTGGCACCCACCTGCCCAGGGGTTTGGGGTCCCACAAATCTCCCATCTGGCACCCAAAAGCCCAAGGGTTTGGGGTCTCGAAATCCCCCCATTGATCACCCCCATGCCAAGGGGTCTGGCACCCACCTGCCCAGGGCTCCGGGGTCCCAAAAATCTCCCATTTGGCACCCACCTGCCCAAGGGTTTGGGGTCCCACACACCCACTTGTCACCCACATACCCAGGAATTTGGGGTCCCTCTGACCCCCCATCAGGCACCCACCTACCCAGGGCTCTGGGGTCCCAAAAATCCCCCATTTAGCACCAATAAAGCCAGGATCTGGGGTCCCAGTCACCCAGCACCCACATACCCAGGGGTCCCCCCCTCCATCACCCCGCACCCAGGGGACCGGCACCGAGCACCCCGCGCCCCATCCACCCGCAGACCCCGGGGGCAGCCGAGGTCTCCGGGTTGGTGCTCGGCCACGGGACACCACCGGCAGCACCCATGGGTGCTCGCAGCCCCGAAGGGTGCCACGGGGAGAGGCAGCAGCAGCGGGGGGGGGGGGGGCGCACGTGGCACTTACTGGGCACCGTCTGCGTCTCCGAGCCCCACGGCGAAGCTGCCAAAAAGTCTGCGTGCGGCCAGCTCTCCCGAACACCCATCGGCGTCATCCGGCGAGAAAAACACCCCCAGCAAGCGAGCAAACGGGGAGGAAAACAGAAAAAAAAAAAAAAGAAAGAAAAACAAAAAAAAGCAAAAAAAAAAAAAACAAACCAAAAACCACAAACCAGACCCTCCGAGGGCGGCCGAGGGTCCCCGCGGCACCGGGGAGGGGGCTCGGGGCCGCTGACCCCACAGGTCTCGTGGCCGCCTCTCTGCCCTGGGCTCGGCGGGGGCCGGTGCTGTCCGTCCGTCCGTCCGGCTGGCCGTCCGTCCGTCTGTCCGTCCGATTGTCCTGCTGCGGGGCGGGAGGTGGGGGGCGGCAGTCCGGAAAGCAGAGCCGGGGCGTTCTCAGACGGAGCGGGTTTTAGTATGAAGGGGGGAAAAAAACTGGGGGAGGGGGGGGTCTCTCTCTTCCTTTTCTCTTCTTCCGTTATTTTTTTTCTCTTTCGCTTCACTTATTTTTTTTTTTTTCATTTTTTTTCTTTTTTTTCCCTTTTTTTCTTTTCTTTTCTTTTTTTTTTCTTATTTTTTTTTTTTTTTTTTTAGAAAACAAACAAACGGTTCCAATCCCAGTTAAATACAGAACTTGAAAAGTGTTCCAGAAAAAAAGTGCTGGCTAAATTACCTCTGCAAGAGAAACACAACAGCGGGACGGGGGGGTGAGAAGGGCCCGGGCGCCCCGTGCCCCACCCCTCCCCACACCCCAATATCTCAGCACCCCACGGACCCCCTGCCCCGAGGTGAGTGGGGGGGGGTCCCGCACCTACCCTGTAACAAAACCTCGTTGTCCGGTTGGCACGTCAGCAGACACTACAATGAGGTGACCGTAAAAGTGTCCTCGGGGTGCTGTTGCTCTACCATCGGCCCCAAAAACCCGCTCTTCTGGGCGGGGGCCATGACGGGGTGCCCTTGGGGTGCAAAACTGGGGGGGTACCTGTAGTTGTCCTGCAGCTGCAGCATTGAGTCTCTCGGTACGGGGGAGATATTCAAGTCATTGATCAGGGGGCAAGCGTAGGGGCCTCGGTGGTGAGCCCGGGCCATCTCCAAGGGCTCCTTCTCGCCCTTGGGGGGGTGGGCGCCGCTCGGGCTGCTCAGGTGGGGGTTGAGACACGAGGGGTCCGTCCTGCCCATGAAGTCCACCAGCATGCCGGCCCCCGCCTTGCCGTCGTACGAGGAGGGGCTGCGGGTGCTGGCGTTGGGCGAGTACCAGTAGGGGGGATTTTTGCAGCTGGGGGAGTCGTAGTGTGGCTGAGGCATGGGGAGGTCGCGGCAGGCCATGTGCGGGGCGTGCGGCAGGGCCCCCCCCCCCTGCATGCTGTGTTTGAGCGAGTCGCAGGCCGGCAGCTTGCGCAGGTCGCCCGCCCGCAGGTCCTCCTTGAAGGCCAGGGTGGGCGAGCAGTTGGGCGAGAAGGCTTTCTGCAGCCCGGCCTCGAAAACAGTCTGCTGGCCGGGGGCCGCCAGCTGGTGAGGGAGGGCGGGGAAGTGCTTGCTCTCCAAATCCGGCTGCCCCAAGCCGGGGGAGTCGCTCTGAAAGCCCTGCACGAACGTCCCGTCCGAGGGGGTGGAGGGGTTCATGGAGTAAGGCCCGGCGTAGTCGCAGGGGTCCCGCTCGCCCACCCCGAAGCCCCGGGACTGGGAGGGCAGGGGGGACATGCTGCTGTCCCCGCTGTAGTAGTCCAAGCCCAGGTCCGTGCTCTCTTGGAAGAGGGGGTTCACCGGCTGCGACTTGGTGGGGAACTTGGCCTTGCCCGTTCCCCGCTCCTTCTTGGAGGCGCAGGCCCCTCGGGAGCCCCGGGGCTGCCGCGGCCCCGTGCTCCTCTTGGAGGGGTAGACGGAGGAGGAGGAGGACGAGGAGGAGAAGTTCAGGTGGGACGTGTCGAACATGTCCACCTTCTTCCGCCGGCCCCGGCCGGGCTTGGAGTTGCTCTGGAAGAGGACGCTCTGGTTCCAGTTGTAGCCGGGGGCCGAGGAGGCCTCGTTCCAGTCCATCATGAGCTTCTCCAGGCTGGAGAGGCTGGACTGGCCCTCGCTGGACGAGGCCTCGCTGTTGGCGCGCCGGTAGCCGGCCGGCTGGTTGAACTGGGTGCTGTCGGAGGAGGATTCGGAGAAGGTCTCGGAGACCGTCTGCTGCTTGGCCTTCTGCGGGGTGTAGTTGGAGATGTCCAGGATGACGTTGGGCTCGTTGAGGTGGCACTCGAAGCCCGGGTTGTAGAGCTGGCTGAAAGCCTCCGAGCTCCAGTCCAAGCCGCCGTAGCCCTGCCGGAAAGCCCACTGGGACGCGCTGGGGAACTGCCGGCAGTTCTCGGGCGAGGGCTGGAAGGAGGCCGAGCCTTTGGGCACCATGTAGCCTCCGGGCGAGACGGTGCTGGCCCGGCTGTCGCAGCGCAGCGGGGTGTGGGCGGCGCTGGAGAACTGGCCGCCCTCGGCGCTGTTGAAGAAGGAAGCTTTGCCCAGCGGCAGGCTGGGGCCGGCCGTCTGCTGCGCGTAGCCGGCGCTGTGGGCGCTGCTGGGGGAGGACGGGAGGCTGCTGCCGCTGCCGTAGGCGAAGCTGCAGTCCTTGCTGCTGGGGCAGTCCTGCGCCGACGGGTACTGCTTCCCCGGGGGGAAGACGCTGGCGGGCGCCACGCTCTGCCCCGCGCTGTAGCCGCCGTACTGGGGGTAGCCGGGGGTGCCGCTGGCCGCCGGGTGCGCCGTGGGCGACCGCGACACGGCCGAGGGTGGCACCAACTTGGGGAAGGCCTCGGCGCCGCGGCACTCCGAGGCTCCTTGTGCCACCCCGTAACCGGCGGCGGGGCGGCCGGGAGGGAAGGCCTGGCGGCCCTGCATGGCCGCGTGGAAAGCGGCCTCGGCGCCGGGGGCCGCTGCTGCCGCCGCCACTTTGCCCCCCCGGGCCGGGTAGGCGGCCAGGCCCCCCCGTTGACCCGCCAGGGCGTTGGGGGGAGCCGTGTAGGCGGCCGCCGATTTGCGGGACTCGGAGCGCGAGGCTGAGAGGGCGAAGTCCAGCAGGTCGGAGGAGTCGTCCGAGTCCAGCAAGGAGCGGAAATACCCCGTGAAGAGGCTGTGCC
The DNA here is from genome assembly GCF_047663525.1 of Anas platyrhynchos. Taxonomy (NCBI): domain Eukaryota; kingdom Metazoa; phylum Chordata; class Aves; order Anseriformes; family Anatidae; genus Anas; species Anas platyrhynchos. Next base: position 4,144,679 of record NC_092610.1, read on the forward strand.
GCTCCTGGCTGACCTCGGCCTGCGAGGACGCCGCGCTGCCGGCGTAGAAGCCGGCCCGGCCGGAGGAGCCCGACTCCAGCGCCGCGGTGTGGAAGGGCCTGGCCTCAGCCCCCTGGTAGCTGCAGTTGCGGCTGGGCTGGCCGGCGGCGTGGCCGTGGTGGGGGGCCCAGGGGCTGCCCTTCTCCCCGGCCCACTCGGAGGCACTGTCGCTGAAGCTCTGCCCGGGGTTTTGCTCGGGGAAGAGCACCCCGTTCTTGCGGGTCCGCCGCTTGCGCTTGGGCTTGCCCACGGGGTCAGGCTCCGGCCGGCCCCTCTTGCGCGGGTGCACGGGGTCGGCGTGCACGGCGGCGGGGGCCTTCTTCTTCTTGCCGATGCCCTCGAAGAAGTCGCTGAAGGAGCAGCGGGAGGCACGGGCGGCGTGCCCACCACCGCGCCCGCCAAAGCCGCCCGCCTTACCGCCGCGCCGGCGGAAGCCCTGCACGCGGTGCAAGAAGTGGGAGATGCTCTGCGTGTCGGGGGCCTGGTGGATGGACTCGGGCTCGCTGGGTGTCCAGCAGCGGGGCGGCGAGCAGCGCCCCGAGCACTGGCTCTGCCTGTTGAGGAACGCCAGCTTGGCCAGCACGTCCGAGTAGTCGGCCTTGCTGTCGTTGGTGTCGGCAATGTAGGAGGGCTGGGGCGAGGCCAGCTTCTGCTTCCTCCTCCTCCTCTTCTTCACCTCCGGGGCGGGCTCCTTGGGTTTGGCCTGGCCCAGCAGCAGGTTCTTGGGGGGCCTGCCCCGCTTGCGCTTCAGGATGATGGGCATCTCGCCGGGGGGGAAGACCACCACCACATTGCGCCCGTTGTTCTTCATCTTGAGCAGCGGCGTGGGCTCCATGGAGCTGCTGGCCGCCAGCTCCTTGCCCTCCAGGTTCAGGTTGCTGCTGAGCGAGGACACCTTGTAGGTGGTTTTGTTCCTCCTCCCCAGCGACACGGGGATCTTGGCCATCTTCACCACCATCTTCCGCACCCCGCGGCACTTGCTCTTCTTCCCCGCCGCGGGGGCCTTGGGCACCTCGTCGGAGTCCAGGGCTTCGGGGGGTGGCGGGGGGGTCAGCAGTGGGGTGGTGCTGGGCTCCTCGGGCCCCGGGGGCACCTCGGCGGGCAGGGCGAGGGGCAGGACGCGGCTCTCGGGGGCGACGTCCGCCCGGCGCCCTCGCCCTGCCCTCCTCCTGCGGCACAGCATCTTTGGCTTGTCAGTCCGGCGCAGCGCGTACTTGCGGTGGTCCTCGCCGCACCTCCCGGCCCCCCGGCCCCCGCAGGGGCCGCGTTTCACCACGCTGCTCAGGGGACACCCCCCCAGGCGGGGCTGCAGGCCGTGGGGCCGCAGCGGGTCCCCGGTGCCCGCCTGCGCCTCCAGCAGCTCCGGCACGGGCCCCAGCGGCTGCGCCTCCAGCAGCGAGGGCTCGGTGGCCAGCAGCGGGGCCCGCGCCTCCAGGAGCTGCGGCTCCAGGGCTCCGGGCAGTGGCTCCAGCGTCTGCAGCCCCAGCGGCTCCGCCAACGGCTCCAGCGACTGCAGCTCCAGCGATTCGGAGAGCGGCTCCAGCGATTGCAGCTCCAGCGACTCGGAGAGCGGCTCCAGCGACTGCAGCCCCAGCGGCTCCAGGTTCTGCAGCTCCAGCGACTCCGGCAGCGGCTCCAAGCTCTGCGAATCGAGCAGCTGGGGCTGCGACTCCAGCGACTGGGAATCCAGCAGCCGGGACTGGGAGTCCAGCTCTTGGGCCGGGAGCAACTGGGGCTGCGCCTCCATCGACTGCGACTCCAGCAGCTGCGTCCCCGGGCACGCCAGGGAGGCCAGTTCGTTCAGGATGTCCGCCTCGGCCAGGTCCGAGTAGTCGCCGGCGTCGGGCTGCGAGCAACCGGCTTCCTCCGCGGGCGCTTTGGAGGCTGGAGGAGGCTGCGGGGCGCTCCCCCCCCCGCCCTCAGCCTCCCCGTCGCGGGCCGGGGGCCGGGGGTGCCGCGGCGGCTCGGCTTTGCAGAGCACCCCGCGCTCCTCAGGGCTGCGGATGCTGTTGGCCAGGGAGGGCGAGGAGAAGAAGCTGTACTGGAGGTCGCGGTCGGCGGGCAGGAGGCGGCCGTCCTCGTGGCCACCGCCGCCGCCGCCGCGGAGGCTGCCGCAGTCCAGGTGCACCCCGCTGCTCTTGAGGTCCTCGGAGAGGCGGTTGAGGTCCTTCATGATGTCGATGAGCTGCACCACGGGGTGGAGGTTGATGTGCCCGTTGCCGCACTTGCTCCGGAGCAGGGCGACGATGCTGTCGACGTTGCAGCGGCCCGAGGCCAGCGTCGCGTTGGGGAAGGTCTTGGGCGCCCGGTCGCGGGCGGCTGCCTCCTCCGCGCTGCCCCCCAGGATCCGGGGCTCGCCGGCGCAGCCCAGCAAGTCCTCGGCCGCCTTGGTGCCGCCGTGCACGCTCTGGCACCGGTCGGCCGGGTCGCCGTGCAGCAGCGAGCCTGCCTGGTGCTCCCGGCCGAGCGCGGGGCACGAGCCCTCAGGGAAGCTCAGCACGCTGCAGGATAAAGCCTTCTCCGCCGGGCAGGCCGGGGGCCGCTGCGCCGGGTGCCCCGGCGGGTAGAATTTGGGCTCTCGGACGTAGTCGGGCGAGCCGCGCACAACGCTGGTCGTTACCACTGGGCCCGGGGGCTTCACGCGCATCCTGAACTCCTCCTCCCCCGCGTGCCGCTTGGCCGAGCAGTTGCTGACATGGGGGTCGGGGATGGTGAGACAGGGACCTGGACGGGGCAGAGAGGGGACAGTGAGGACCCCCCAGGGCGCCACCGGCTGCGCCCGCTCCCTCCCCGCTGGGGGTGCCCGCATTTGGCCCCCCTGCTCCCCCACTGACCCCATCGCCTCCTCCCTCGCCCGGCGCAGCGCTGACTTACCCTCGGCTCTGCTGCTGCTCCTGCTGTTGCACTTTGTGAGCTCTCTGCAAAGGAAGCGGGGCGGAGGGTTAGCCCCGAGCCAGGGGGTCCCCGGGTTACCCCCCCCGTGCCCCAGGGTTCGCAGCGCCAGTCCCTGCAAGGGACATACCAGGGGCTGGTCCTCCCTGGGGTGCTCCCGAGCCGGCGCAGCCGAGAGGGCAGCCTGTGCCCATCACCCTGGCGTCGGGGCTGCGAGCGGGGCAGGGGGAGGCTGCCTCCGATCTGGGGACAGAGGGGACAGGTTGACCAGCCCCTCCACGGAGCCGGAGGGGACGCGGGTCCAGGGATGCTCGGGTTAACACCCCCAAACCCCCCCTCCCTTCCCACCCCACCCCGGACCTCCCACCCCATCCCCACCACCCCCTCCCCACACCAGGCCGTCTCCCCTCCACCCTCCCCCCCACCCCGGGGGCTCCATCCTCGTCCCCTCGCGGTGTGCCCCGGGGGTGCCGGGCCGGGGGGAGCGGGCGCGGTGGGGGCCCTGCGGCCGCGTTGCCGCTAGGTGTCCCCGGCGAGCCGCGCTGCCCGCCCGCCGAGCCGCCCGCCCCGCTCCCGGACACCCCGGTCCCCGCCCCGGCCCCGCCGTGCGCCCCCCCCGGCCCGGCCCGGCACGGCCCGGCTCGGCTGGGGGACGGCAACGGGATGGACAGGGGCCGGGGGGGGCGAGGAGCAAAGTTCTTTGTTCGGGGGTGGGTGGGAGGGGAGGGCTGCTGTGCGCCCCCCTGCCCGTGCCTGGCACATGGGGTGGGGGTCCGGCTCGTGGGGGTGCCCCCAAGCCCACGGGCACGCGTGGGGGGGCTTCCCGGGGCAGCAGCGGGCACGCAGCTGGGGGACCTCGGTGGTGCCCCCCCTGGTATCCCGGTGTTGGGGACGTGGCACGGGATGGGGACGCACCGAGCCACGGCTCCGGGGTGGCACGAGGGGGCTGAGGCACTGGGGTGCCCCCAAAATCCGGGGGGTGTCACCCCGCCTCCCAGCCCACCCGTGGCCACTGCTCGTGGGCAGTTGGTGGCCTCAGGAAGCGACCTCAGCCTCTTGGCCAGCCCGGCCGGGCACCGTCTGTGTGCCACCCCCCTGGCCCCCAACCCCTGCCCTGTGCCCAGCCCTGTTTCCTTCCCTGACCCCCCCAGGGACACCCCCTGCTCAGCTGCCACCCCCAGGGCACTGCAGCGGGGCAGCACCCGCGGTGACACCACCCCGTGGCAGCAGCCCCAGGGCCCCCGCATCGCCCCCTGCCTCAGTTTCCCTTCGCTGCGAATGGGTGGCACTGCGGGGACAGCCCCGGGGTGCGCACGGGGACGCGTGGCGTTGGCACCCAAGGCTGGGAAGGGGCACCCAGCACCCATCACGGGGCTGACACCCACGGCACAGCCCCCTCCCAGCACCCCGCACCCCTCTTTGCCCCCACCCCGCTAAGCCAAGCCGCCTGCCAAGCCGTGGAGCCCCCAGGGATGCTCCGCAGCCTCCCCCCAGCGCCAAGGCAGAGAAGCAGCCAGCTTTGCCGCCCGCCCCCACCCCCGGTGCACCCTCTGCTCCCCGTCCCGGGGCGAGGGCCCCCCCGGGGTACCTGGGCCGCGGGTGCTTGCAGTGCAGGTTCACTTTGAAGCTGCGGTCAGGGCCGTCGCCGTCGCTGCTGGGCTGGCGGAGGCCGGAGCCCTGGGCGCGCGGGAACCACTCGGCTGGCGGGCTGGCACCGTTCTCCAGTGCGCCGGGCTGGCAGGCGACCGAGCTCCCATCTGCTCGAGCAAGCACAGAGACCCCCGCTGCATCAGCCCGGTGTCCCCCCCCCTCCCCAAAACAGCCCCAGCCCCCCGCCCAGCACCGCTATGGGGCCGGGCGTGCCGCGCCCCCCGTGTTTGACGCCTCGCCGGCTGCACCACGACGCTTGCAACCCCCCGGGGACGTTTGGGGACATGGATTGGGCGCATTTCTGGGTGCCCAGGGACACACGGGGGTGCGTTTTGGGGCTGGGAGCCCCTTTGCTCCCCCCGAGCCTCGGGTTTGTCCTCCTGGGGTGCGACGTTTCCCATGCATGTGCACGTGTGTGCACACGCGTGTGTGCGTGGATCCGTGCTGCCTGCTGCGGTGGTGCCCGCGTGATGCCAGCACGCCTGGGGGCTGTGTGCCCGTGCACGCTGGCACGGGGGGAGCACGGCGGAGCCCCCCCCAGCCCAGCGAGGTCCGGCTGTGCCTGCGTCTGGCTGCATTTTCCCCCCCAGCCGCGTGTGAATCTCTGCCTGTTCTTTCCCTCCCCCAGCACACACACACACACACACACCCAGCCACACGCACCCGCTCGGCGTGATCCAGGCTGTTCCCGGTGTCTGGATTAGCGTGACAACTTATCAACAAGGCAGGGAAGGAGAATTCAAACCTGTCAGGCCGTCCTCAGCCCCCTCCCCGTCTCCCCGCGATCCTTTGGGCGCAGCGCTGGCACGGAGGCGCAGGCACCTCTCCCGCAGCCCAGCGGAGAAACGCGGCTGTGTTGCCTGCACGGTGTAGAGTTACACCAAGGGCAATGTGGAGCAGGAAAATATGTGCTAGAAAGACCGGTCGAGTCTCTGATGAATCTGCTAATGTGCCCGGAGCTGAGAGCTGTTGGAGGGGAGTCAGGCAGGAAGGAAGCAAACAGGAGGCTTTCCAGAACAGCCGCTGGGACCCGCTCCCTGCCGCACACGCTGCGCACGGCTCGCCAGGGAGGACGGGGCACGGCCGCGTCCCCTCCTCTGCGCCCCGGCTGCCCCCGAGGGGCCGTGGGGTGCCCCTCGCATGCACCCTGGGCGCACGGAGCCGCCTCCGAGCTCGCAAATCCTCGCACAGCAGGATGCCCGGGGCTCCCTGCTGCTGTGCGTGGCACCCTGCTGTGTGCACCCATGGGTGCGCGCCCCCCCAGCCGTGCGCGGTGCCGCCGGCTCTTACCAAACCCTGCCCGGTGCCGGGCTCCTGCCCTCGGCTCAGCGGGGCCACGCGGCCGGTGCCAAGGTGGGCGACGCTCCCCGCGTGCTGCCAACGCTCCTCCCGCCCTCTGTCCGGGACCACCTGCGCCCCCCACCCAGCCGAGGGGCCGGGCAGCACCCACGGGCCCCCCGCCACCATTTGGGGGCGAGGGAGCCGGGCGCGCCGGGATGCTCGCCGCGCCGCCGCGCTCACTTTCACCTCCTCTGCTCAGCCCCAGGCAGCTGCCACATGTTTCGCATTAGGCGCTCTGGACTTCGCCATTCCTGGGTTGCTAGCCAGGGGTAGGGCCGTTTTCCTTCTTTTTTTTTTTTTTTTTTTTCCCTTCTTTTTTTTTTTTTTTTTTCCTTGCTGGTTACAAAACACCAGCCGAGACCACACAAGAGAGGAGGGATGGAGGGAGCGAGCAAGAGGGAGAGATGGATGGGAGAGGCGGGCGGGGGAGAGGCGGCGAGGCCGGGCGCTGCGGCGGGCGAGGCGGGCGGCGGGGAGGAGGGGGGGGGGAGGAATTGCAGCCACCTCTGCATCCCACCTCCTGACCCCTGGAGCCTCGCAAAGATAACAGCCCCCGAAGACTGCTGACTCGCCTCGCAGAAATCCAATATCCTCGCCTGGTGAACTAATCGACTACCTGGGCTCGCCACCTCCCCTGCCCGGGCTTAATCCTGCTGCTGCAAATCTTTAATTAGTTTAACGGTTTCAGGCTCGGCGCAGGCTGGAAGCAGGCGGCACGGCCTCCCCCCCCCCACCTCCCCCGGCCCCGGCTGGCTTCCCGGGGGGGCTCCCGCTTGGGTGGCACGGCCACCCGGTGCCGCGGGGCGGGAGAGGTGCCACGGCGAGGGCACGGGGGGCTGCGTCCTTCCCCCCACCTCCTTCCCCCCCTTTTCCCTGGGGCCACTGGCACCCGGCCCCCTCCCCGGAAGGGTTCGCTTGGCACCGGCGTCGCGGCAGCTTGCGGCGGAGGGCCGGCCCCGCAAGACACGGCCGTGGTTTGGTGCCCGGCTCCGAGGCCACCCAGACGTCAGGGTGGGGCCGGAGATGCCACCGGGAGACAGCCAGGCGGCGGGGACGCAGCCGCCACACAGATGGGGACACGCCAGCCCCGCACCCCCCACCCCGTGCCGAGATGCCCGCGGGGCTGGCGTGGGGTGCAGGGGGGTCCCCCACAATCACCCCGCTGCCTGCCCGGCCCCCTGGGCACCGGGGGTGGGTTGTGAGGGCCCCAAATCCCCCGTTTTGGGCGCCCCCATCATGCGGGTGCTGCGGGCACGGGCTTGCCACGTCCGTCCCCGGTGCGTGTGCTCGCACCTCCCTTGCACACGCGCACAGCTGGGGCACCGTGGAGGTGCCCCCCCCCCCAAATTGTGGCATCAGGGGGGTGCCCCACTCGTGCACGCACACCCCTTGCACGCTCCTGGGGGCACCACCCCTCCCTTGCACACTCATGTGCACCCCCAGGGCATGGTGGCGACTCTGCCCCCTTGCACAAGCGCATTTGGGGGCACTGTGGGGGCTCCCCCCTGCCTGCTGCCGCCCCCCCCTTGCACGCTTTCGCCCCCCTCTCGCTCGCTCACACGCACCCGGCCCCCCCCCCGCCCTGCAAATCCCCACCGAGCCCGTCCTGCGCCTGCTGACACCAATGGAAAATCCCCTCCAGTGACAGCTTCCTGGCAGGCGCTTTCCGAGGGTTTCCGTGTTCTCCGTCCAGCCCCCCCCCCGGCCACCTCCTCCCTGCGCCGTGCGGGGGGTCAGGCGGGCGGGCAGACCCCCCCGTTTCACCCCCACCGCCACCCCCCCGGCCTCAGCATCGCGACCCCTGCCCCAAAGCACGCGGCTCCTGCTCCCTCCTCTTCCTCCCTGCGCCCCCCTCACCCCCGTGGGGTGTCCCCGGCCACCGCCGCGGTGCCACCGGTGCGTGGTGGTGGTGGCTTGGGACTGGGGGGGCCGGGGGTGGCCGCAGGCGGGTGCTGGGGGGTGTGGGGGCTCACGAACAGCCCTGACCCTCCCTGCCTTTGGCCATCGCCCGCTCCCGGGGCTGTTCGATCCCCTCCGTCGCCGCTTCCCCCCGCTGCCTCGCCCTCTGCGCCGCGGTGGTAATTAGGAGAGGGAGCAGATGGTGCCTGCGTTTCATCCCAGGGAACGGGGTCCAGCCGAGCTGCTCGGCCTCCCCTTCCCATCACGGGGCCGCAGGTCACCAGAGCAGAGGGGTTTTGGGGTCCCCTCCCCACCCAGGGAGCTGCCGGACCCCCGCGGTGCTTTGGGAGGGAGACGGCACCGCCGGGAAGGGTTTGGGTGCTGCGGGGGGCAAACGGCCCTAAGGAAATGTGGTCCGCAGGGAGAGCTGCTGACACCTCCCCGAGGCACCCCAGGGTGCTCTGGCACCCGGCGTGGCACTGGGGGGGGGGGAGCTGTGGGACCGAGGGGCTGGCGGCGCCGGGTACCTGCAGGTTTTGGCACCCCCCCAACCACACCCCGCTGCAGCAAGGCACTGTGGGAAGCTCCCTGCCGAAACCACCCCAAAACCCAGCTGGGGACGCAGCCCCCCTGCGGGCACCGCTGCCGCATCCCACGCTGCCGGGGGGGGGGCCACGCGGAGCTGGGGAGGCAGCACAGCCCCCAGCCACGACCCCCTCCCCTGCCGCCTCCACCCCCCTGCAATCACCATTATCCCCTGTACAGGCCTGGGGGCCCACAGCCCCCCCGGGCATGCTCCCCTTGCTTTTTTTGGGGGGGTCAGGACCCCCCCACATGCTCCCCTCGATGCCCAGCTCCCCCCAACCCCGTGCCATTGGCCATCATGGGCGCAGCCCCCTCGCACCAACCCTCTGCCCCCCAGCCCCTGTCCCCGGAGGGGTCTCGGTCCCCTCGCCAGGCGCACGGGGGGGGGGCTGTAGGGCTGTGCCGGGGAGGGGGGGGGGGAGGTGGGGCCGCCAAAGCGCTCGACAGATGGACTGCAGAGACGGTGGCACCTCGGCCGGCTGGAGCCGAGAGCCGCAGTTCAGAGCTAGCAGGGAAACGGGCTAAATTTAGCTGCTTCCCTCGGTGCCAGCTTTGTTCCCCCGCCCCGCTGAGCCGGCGCAGGAGGCGAGCAGCCGGCCTGGCCCCCTCCTCGGCCCCCTCCCCGCTGGGGACCGCGGGGACGCCCCGACAGCCGGCCCTTTTGGGGCGCGCAGCCGGGTGCCAAGGGGGAAATTTGGGGGTGCCGGGATTTGGCGCGCGGGTCCCCCCCGCGGGTGCCGTCCCCGGTGCCGTCGTGGGGTGCTTTGCCCTGCGTGCCCCCGGCCCCCCCCCGCGTGCAGGCAGGCCTGAGGCTGCGCAGACGGCCACGGCCCCCCCCCTTTTCTCCCCACGCTCCCTCTTATAGCCACAGCATGAGTCACAGCTCCGGTGCGTCCCTGCCCAGCGCCCGGCCACGCCGGGTCATGTAACACCCGCGGCCGCCCTGGCACGGAGCGGGCTCCGTCCCCCAGCCCCATGCCACCCCCTCGCACGCACCCTGAGGTGGCTCCTCAGCCCCCGACGCCCCGCTGAGGACCACCGGGGGGGTCGTAGCTCGGCTCCCCCCCAGCCCCGAGCCAGCTGCGAGGCCGCGGTGCGCTGCGGGTTAACGCCAAGCGGGGCCGGGATGCTGCGAGGCCAGTAACATTTGGAAGGCGCCAGATGGATGCGTGCCCGTGCCGAGGTCTCGCTCGGCACAGCCGATGCTCCCCCGGCGCTGGGGCTGGGGGGCTGCCCGGGGAGGGCGCCAAGGGGCCAGGGGGGGCACCGGCAACGTGCCCCACGGGCTCCCGAGCCACCCTCGCCCACCCGTGTCCCATAGCCCCCACGGCACCGTGGGTCCCTGCCGTGGGGAAGGGCAGCGGGGGGAGGCCGGGGGCGGCGGGGGCCCTGTGCCGGGCCAGGTGCGCCGGCTGAGCCCGCGGCATCGCCGCTGCACCCCTTCGGTGCCGGCCCCGGGGCCAGGTGGGGAGCAGCCCCCGCGGGGCCGAGGGGGTCCGGGCAGGGGGGAGTCGCCAGTTGCCTCCCCCGGCCAATTTTAGAAACTGGCTAGACAAGAAAGGCAGAAAGGGCCGGGCAGGATTTACAGCCGGGCTGGTGTCAGGGTGTTTTTTTTTTTGTTGTTTTTCTTTTTTTTTTCTATTTTTTTTTTTTTATCGGAGTTGAGCGGAAACTCCTGGCTGCAGCTCCTGTTTCCTGGGAGATGCGGCGCGGTGCGGGGCCGGCGGGGGCCGAGCTGGGGTGGGAGCCGCCGGGGCCGCTGCCAGCGTGGCGCGGGGAGCACCGGGCACGGGCGTGCACGGAGCTGCTGCGCTTGGGCACGGGGACGGGTGTGCAAGCACAGGGGTGTGCACATGCAGGTGCACACGCGGGACGGGCACGGGGGCAGGTGCACAAGTGTGCATGGGTACAGGTGCACGCGTTGGTCTGCGAGGGTGCACGTGCACGGAGCTGGGTGCACGGAGGTGCACGGACACGGAGCTACTGGGACGTGCAGGTACACGGACACGGAGGTACACACAGACGGAGGTACACACACACGTAGGTACACGGACACGCAGGTATATGGACACCCAGGTGCACACACACTCAGCTGTGCCCCCACACCCCTCCCCGTGCCCACCCGCACGCCCACCCCCAGCCGGGGGTGCAGCGCCCAGCTCCTCCTGCGCCCTCCCAGCCACGTGCTGCAAGCACCCAGGTGGCACCCATGGGTGCTCAGCGCACGGGGACCCCCAGCCCCCCCATACAGCCGGGTCAGCAGTGTGGCCCCCCCATCCTGGAGGCTGTCAGCGGCTCCCCAGGCTCACCCCCCACTAAATCCCTGTGCGTGGGGGGCGCATTGTGCTGGTCCTGGGCACAGCAGGTGGCCCTGAAATGCAACCAACGCTTTCGTGCTGCTGTTCATGAGACCCCCTAATTCTCGTGGTTTGGCCCCAAAAAATCAAGAGTGCCAGCAAGGTGGGGTGGTGCGAGCAGAGCAGGGGGCACGTGTGCTCACGGGGAAACTGAGGCAGGCAGCAGGGCGATGCCTCTCCCAGGCACGGGTGGAAACTGCAAGGTGCAGCGGGTGCTCCCCGGGGAGCCGGGTGCCCTGTGCTGGCCCCAAACCCTGCTCCCACCCCACCCCATTATAGTGACAGGGACCCCGCACATCCCATGGGGCCGAGGTCCCCCGGGATGGCGATGGGGGCACCCAGCTCGCCCCGTACCCCCCTGGTACCCCGCTGGGTGCCTCATCCTGCACCCACCTCCACGGCGCCGTGCGCTTCCCCCACCCTCGCCGGGGAGCTTGCCATTAAAATTGGAAGAACACAACTTGCCGGCAGAGCCCCGGCGCGCATCGTACACAGCCTGTCACTCACACATCACTTTGTAGATGCCCATAAATTGCTTCATTACCTCTTCTAATTGAGGAGAACGCAGCTGCTGTGGGGCGGTGACAGAGCTCCTTCCCTTTGAAGGATGCCTCGCTCTCCAAAGACGGGTCCGGCGGAGCCGCAGAGCCCCCCCAGCATCCCAATAATAACAATAATAACAGAGAGAACGGCGATAAGAACGAGATCCGAGCGAACCCCCCGGCACAGGGCAGCGGTGCTCACGTGTGCTGGAGCCCACGGGCAGGATGGGGACAGGGAGCTCAGCAGGCAGGGGGAAACTGAGGCACGAGGGGAGCTGCGCCACGCACGGGGTGGGAACGCGGCCCCCTGCACGGCACCAGGGCGCACCACGGCGGTGGCAGGGACAGAGGACGGCTCGTGGCGTGAACCCCAGCCGCAGGGATTTGGGGAGGGTGGAACTGGGGGCTCAGCATCGCCAAAAGTCCCTCGAAAAGTCCCTGGGGAACTTCGCAGCCCGCTCGGGGCCGCGTCCTCCCACCTCGGCCAGCACGAAGCCGCCGCGGGCGCCCACGGCCCTCGCGTGTCCCCGTCCCCGTCCCCATCTGGGGCAGCAGCGGCTGCGCCCCGGCCCCCCGCGGGCCCCAGGCTTTGTCTGGGAGGAGGCAGCGGCTGCGGCTGGGCTCGGTCCCCTTGCAGGATACTGCAGAAGGATTTACTGTATTGCAGCTCGCGCTGGCTGCAGCCCAGCGCACAATAGATTAGCTGTAGCCCAGGGCAGCACGTTGCGGGGGAAGGAAGGTGGGACTCATTCGGATGCAGATTGCAGGGCATTTGCTGCAGTATACTGCAGGATCCGGCCGCCCGGACCCCCGCCACCCCGCTCCCAGCTCTGCCAAGAGCGGGGCCGCCGGGGGCCCACGCGTCCCCCCCCTACATCGCCGCCCCCTCCGAATCCGATGCATCCCCGACGCATCCCCACGGGGTGCCCACGCTGTCCCTGCCCGTCCCCTGTCCCCAGCGAGGGGGTGTGCAGGGGGTCCGGAGGGGCTGCGGTCCCCCAGGTCCCCCCCATGTGCTGCTGGGGCCGCCAGGCCCCCCCATTGCTGGGCGCGACGGCACAAAGCTGGTGCAGGGCGGGAGCCGGTGGCTGCAAGCAGCACTAATTGATCGCGATTAATTCAGCTCCTACCTCCCCGGGTGGCAGGGAGAGATGCTGAGACACAAACCCAGCCCACGGAGCTCTCCCAAAACGGGCTCCGCTCTCCCCCGTGCACCCCTTCCCCCGGTGGGGGCACCCGGACCCTGGGGACGCGTGCGGTGCCCATGGGGTGAGGGCGCTGGGACCCTGGATCCCATGGGTGCCCGGCTCCTGCTGCCACCCAGACGTGTCAGGGGCCCACGAGGACACGGTTTGGGGTTGGGGCTTTGGGGGTGAACCCCCCCCTCCCTGCTTGGGGTCCTTTTGGAAAAGCTGCTGGGTAACAGGGGGGGCTCTGCAGCTCATCCCCCTGGCACCCCACAGCCACGGGATGCGGGGATGGGGGCACCCAGGAGGGTGATGCTCAGGGGTGCAGAGGTGCTGGGTGTGGGGGGAACCAGGGGGGGCACCGACGGCCTCGTTGGCTTCACGGTGGCACCTTCGGCATCACCGGGTGCGAGGCAGGGGAGCACCCCGGGTGCCAAGGCAGGCGCCCATCCCCAGCGCGGGCACCCCGAGGCGGATTTTTGGGGTGGGGTTTGTGCACGTGCGCGCACGGGGGAGGGTGGTGGTGGTGATGGTGGGGAGGGGGGGGGGGAAGAGTTTGGAGCCTGCAAATTCAGGCTCCGTAATCCGACGTCGGATGCAGTTTCCACAGCAACAGCGGGTCAGAGGGCAGCGAGGGGAGCTGGCTGCTCCGCGCCCGGCTGCGATTGTGCCGCAGCCGAAAAAGCCGCCGGGGCGAGGGGCGAGGGGCGGCCGGGAGCCGGGGCCGTGGGGGCGCGGGGGCGGCCGGGTGGGTGCTGCCGGGGGGGGGGGGAGGCGGCGAGGGCGAGCAGCTCGGTGTGTGCCGCTGTCAGCAAAGATGTCACTAATTGTCTGCAGGAGCAGCAAACTCTCCTTAACCCTTGGGCAGCCGGCGGCGGGCGCGCGAGCTGCTGGGGAGGGTGGGGGGCGAACCGGGGGGAGATGTCACCTGGGTGGGGTTGGGGACACGAGGGGACCGCCAGCGGGTGCTGCGGGGTTCGGTGGCACGACCCCAAGCGGGTTGGCTTGGTGTGCCCACGGGCACGGGCCTGCAGGGAGGGTGCTGGGACCCCCAGTGGGTGCCCACGGCACCGGGGGGCAGCCCCCCCCTCTCTCCCTGCCCCACGGGCTCCGGCTTTGCCCCCAGGGTGACAGCAGCACGGGGCCGAGGAGAGCGCTGGGGACACCGCGGCCACCAGGCTGGGGACAGGGCTGGGGTCCCGTCCTCCAGCCCAGGGCACGAGGCCCCCATGGGGAGAAACCAACCCATGGAGAGCCCCCAGCCCCGCTGGCGAACTGGGAACGCTGCGGCCACCCCCCAAAAGTGCCACCACCTCTCGTTGTCCCCAGACCCCACGAGGCAGGGGCACGGCAGAGGGCCGTGCGCCCCTCGGGGACGCAGCACCCGCAGCCCTTGCACCCCACCACGGTGACACCGGGGGGACACGGGACAGCCCCCCCAGTGCCCAGGGAGGTTTTTCCTTTGGTGGCACGGGGGGCACAGGGGCAGGAGCGGCTCCTCCAGCGCTCGGCTGGCTCCGGTACCTGGGAGCTGCTGGGAAGCGCTGACGCTGGCAGGAGCGGGTGGGGGCAGCGCGGGGGGGGGGTCGGGGAGAGCAGCAGCAGGGTCAGCAGAAAGCCTCGGGCTCCTGCCAGCCGCCGAGCGGGGCTTTGTTCCCGTCCTGCACCTCTCCCACCGCCCCCGGCACCGAGGGGGGGTCCCTCTCTGGGTTTTGGGGTTTTGGGGAGCAGGAGGGGGCTCACATCGCCGGGGATGCATAAAGGGGGGGGGGATGCGGGGGTTTGTCGTGCCCCCAAGGTGGGGTGAGCAGGGGGAGGTGATGCCTGCGGGGGTCCGAATCCACCCCAAGCCCCTGCGATAGGATGGGGACATGGTGCAGGGGGGTGGAGGCAGCTCAGACCCCCCCTCCGCCGTGTCCCCTGGTGGTCCCTGGGCATCCCCATCCCCAGTGCCCAGGGGAGGGGCCGGATCCTGCTCCCTGCTCTCTCAGCCAGGGGCTGGGGGCACTGGGGGGCACCGGGGGCAGCTCCCGAGGCCACCAGCCCCGGCCCCACAGGCATCGGTGGTGGGACAGACCCCGGTCCCCATGAGCACAATGCCTTCACGGGGCTGGAGAGGGAGGAAGAGGAGGCAAGGGAGGGATGAAGGCAATGGGATGCTGCCCAGGACCCTCTGAGCATGGGGATGGGCACCCTCCTGGGACAGCCAGCAGCAGAAATGGGGACAAAACCAGTGTTCCCAGTACACGCAGCCAACAGGGACTGGGAGGACGCAGAGCGCAGCCCGCCAGTGTGTCAGCGGGTGGGGGCACCACGCTGTGACCCCCGGGCACCCCCCCACGGGGACAAAGTCCAGCCCCCAGGCAGGCACTGGGCAGGTCCCTGCAGCACTGGGGACTCTCCTGGTGCTTTCGGCCGGGATTTCCTGCAGGGCCATGGGTTTGGTGGTGTCGCAACGCTCCCCGAGCCCTGCTCTGTCCCTGCACGGCACCAGCTGCACGGGGCTTTGCTGAGCTCCCAGGGCAGCGCTGCCAGATGGGGCCGTGACCACAGCGCCTGCCCAGTACGGCTTACTGGGCATACTGGGCATCCTGCAGCTGGCAGCTGGCACCGGCTCGGCGCAGCTCGCCTGGTTCCAGCGCTGCCTGGGGCTCTCCTGTCCCCCTGCATCCCACCAGGAGCCCTCCAGCCGGGGTGCAAACGCACCCCTGGGTGCAAACGCAGAGCTGGGGGCGAATCCGTTGCCGGGCCGGGTACAAATCCAGCCCCAGATGCAAACCCAGCCTTGGATGCAAACCCAGCCCCAGGTGCAAACCCATCCCCGGGAGCGGATCCATCGCCGGGTGCAAACCCAGCCCCAGTTGCAAACCCAGCCCCGGGTGCAAACCCATGGTGGGGTGCAAATCCAGCCCCGGATGCAAACCGGCTCCTTGGATGCAAGCCCGGCCCTGGATGCAAACTCATCCCTGGGTGCAAAAATCCCTGGGTGCAAAATCCCTCGACGCAAACCCACCCCCGGGTGCAAACCCAGCCCCGGGTGCAAACCTCCTCCTGGGTGCAAACCCACCCCTGGGTGCAAACCCACCCTTGGGTGCTGCACCCAGCCCCGGCTGCGCATCAGACCCACGGGTGCTGCACCCCACGGCATCGCCCTCGCCCCTCACCCCTGCTCCCAGCACCCTGCTCCTTCCCCTCCCGTCTGCGCCACCACAGCCCGGTGCCACCCGGTCCCCCCGCGCGGCGCTGCGGGTCCCCTTGCTGCCAGCCTCGCCCTCTGGATCCAGCAGACAGGTCTCCCCCCGCCCCTACTTCCCCCCCCCCCGGCTCCCTGCTCGGCGTCTGGCTGAGCTAAGCGTATTTAGCGCTTTTAATTGTTCTTAATAAATCAATCCCGCCAGCCCCTTAAATCATTTTTGTGGCTTCCCTCTCAGCCGTCCCCGCGGCTGCGCTCGTGTGGAGCCTGCTGTCTGCAGCGCTGCCGGCAACGGGGTGGGGGGGGGTGGGCCGGGTGCACCCACCCTGCCCCATCCCAGGACCCCTTTTCTGGGTGCTCAGCCCCCTGCTGGGGTGCTGTGCGGGGTGCCCGTGCCTCAGTTTCCCTCCCCGTTGGGGCAGGCTGGCTGCTTGCCCTCTCCGTGCTCTGCGCCTTCGGTGGCCCCGATGCGTTTTGGGGGGGCGCAAAGGGGGTGCAAGCCCCTCACCTTGCTGTGGGCTGGCTCCGCGCCCACCCACCCTGGGGATACCCAGGGCTGGGCACAGCACCCTCACCCCCTACCCCATCCCCTGCAGCCCCCGTGCCTCAGTTTCCCCCTCCCCAAAGCCCACCCCAGCGCCACGGAGACCGGGGACGAGCGGGGACCATGCAGGCTGCGCCACGCACCCCATCCCGCAGCACCCCCTGACCCACCCAGCCCCTCGCCCACCCTCCCCACCCCATCCCAGCACCCAGCACCCCTCCTGCACCCCTCCGGCACACCATGGGGCCACCAGCCCTGGGGAAGGGGACCACCTTGGGATGCTTTTGGGGCCGGAGGGACACCGGGTACCCTCGGCGGGCGCCCCGGGGCTGTGCCACCAAACAGCCTGCGCTGGCTTTGGGCGGAAAACAAACCCTGCAGGGCTTGGAGGGAGAGAGCTAACCTTGACACAGTTGCAGCAGTCACTAATAGCAGGCAATATGCCTGTTCTTGGGGGACTGTTGCAGTTGCTAAGATACTGGCAGCCGTGTGAATGGAAATGGGTCAGTAAACCTGTGGAGAGATAGTGTGACACTGTAACCAGCACAGCTGTTGCAGCCTACATCGAAATCCCACCCTTTCAATATTTATCACTCCCGCCTTCGGCTCCTTCCTCGCAGCAATTTTCCACGTTGCCTCCCCGCTCCCCGGGCTGCCCAAGGCGCCCGAAGCCTTGCACTGGGGACAGCGGCAGGGGAAGGAGGAAGAAGAGGAGGACGAAGCGGGACGAAGGAACCGCCACGGGTCCCGGGGAGGGAAACCCAAACCCCCCCCAAATCTCGGCCGGGGCTCCCCCAGATTCCCCCTCCCTTCGCCAGCAGGATGGAGCCGGTTCTCGGCGAGGTTTAACAGGAAACAGGCTGCAATCCCCCCGGTAGGAAAACGGGTGAAAAGGTCGATTTGCTCCTGCCCCTCGCTGAGGCTCTGCTGAAATTACACCCGGCCGCGCGCTGCGGGGGGAGCGGCGCTCGCACCCGGCCCCTCCGTCCCCTGCTCCTGCTGTGGCCTCGAGCGGTGGCCACGTGGCTGAATCCAGCTGGGGATGGGCCTTGCACACGCGTGTGCACCCCTGAGGGGCTTGCACGTGTGTGCGCAGCCCTCCCCGGCCCCTTTTGTGCCAGCCATGGAGAGGCGAGGAGCACGGCGCGCCCCCCAGGCGCGGTGGCATCGCCCCGATGCTCCCCAACAGTCCCAGCGTCCTCCCCAGCAGCACAGCGTGCCCCCAAATGTTGCAGCATCCCAATGCTCCAGCACTCCCCTAAACCTCCCGGCGTCCCCAAAGTCCTCCAGCAGCCCCTAAAGACGCCAGCAGCCCCTGAAATGCTCCAGCATCCCAAATAGTCCAGCCTACCCCAAATAATTCAGCAGCCCCCGAAATGTTCCAGCATCCCAAATGCTCCAGTATCCCCTAAATACTCAAGCAGCCCCTGAAATGCTCCAGCATCCTCCAAACACTCCAGGCTACCCCCAAATATTTCAGCATCCCAGATATTCCAGCACCCCCCAAATGCTCCAGCACCCTCCGAATCCTCCAGCATCCCCCAAATGCTTCAATACCCCCCCAAAATGCTCCAGCACCCCCAAAATACTCCACATCCCAAACACTCCAGCATCCTAAATACTCCAGAGTCCCAAATCTTCCAGCATCCCCCCCCCATGCACAAGGCCCTGGTGCTGCAAAGCGCTCAGCCCTGGCCCCCAGCCAGGTGTGGGGCAGGAGGGGGGGACCCGGCCAGCGGTGTCCCCAGGCGGCCACATCGGGCTGGCTCCCGCCCGGACCCTGCCGAGGGGGGAAGGAGGAGGAGGAGGAGGAGGAGGGTGAGAACATCTGGTCGCAGGGAAGAGGGACAGTCCAGGAAAATGTGCAGAGCTGTTGGAAGAGGCCCTCGCCGCGGAGGCTGGGGTGGAGCGAGGCCTCCCTCCTGCGCCGCAGCTGCGCCGGGGCTCGGCGGGGAGCGGGGGCACCGGCACGGGCAGGGGCAGGGGCTCGCTGCACCCCCACCTCTCCATCCCCCGAGGGGAAACCGAGCCCCAGAGCGAGCAGTAAGGGGATTTTGGGGGCTGCACGAGCAGGGGCAGCACCGCCACGTCTCCGGGGCGCATCCCTTGTGCCTGGCGATGGCTCGAGGAGCGCAGGGCGGATTTATGTGGCACGGCACTCGGCACCCCGGGGGGGTCGGTCGAGCAGGGGAGGGGAGAGGTGCGGGAAGGTTGCGGTGAGCCCGCGGCCAGCTCGCCTCCTCCCCGAAGGCACTGGCTGCCACCCCCCCGCAGGTGGCTGGAGCAGAACGGTTGGTATGGAGACAGGGAAGCGCGGGCTGGGTAAGGTGACATTCGCCAGATGCCAGGTTCACACTCGCTCCAGCCACTGCCCCCCCCCTAACCCCCCCACGGCCACCTCCCCGCTGGCCACCCCCAGCAGACACCAAGCTGGCGGTGCCCCCCAGCAGGGCCACGTGTCCCCGAGGGGACAGCAGGGCCGTGGGGACAGCAGGGGATGGCACAGAAGGGCCCCCCCCACCCCCAAACCATGGCACAGCGTCGCAGAGGGGACAATTAGTGGCTGGTGGCTAACGAGGGAGAAGCCATCCTCGGGCTGAGCAAGGGTTTTGCGCCTCCTGCCCGGGCAGGGGGACACCGTGCAAGGCTGTCCCTTGTCACCGGGGTGTGGGGGGGGATCCAGGGTGTACCCCCCCCTCGGTCAGTGCAGCCAAAGCCCTGCTGGAGATCAAAGGATCCGTCAGCCGGCGCGGCGAGCAGGGCCAGGACAGATTCCCGTCACGCAAGGGGCCGGGGGGACCTCATCCGTGCCGGGCAGGGAGGTTTGGGGCCGGGGGGGGGCCCCGCTGCCAGCCCACACAAAGCGCCTCCGGCCGCGCTCCCCACGCCCCCTGCCCCCGGCTGCTGCTCTCTGACCCCCGTGCAGGGGAGGCTGGAGCCTGTTAATGAGCTCAGCGCCTGCCCAGCATCCCCGGGCCCCCGCAGCCCCCGGCAGGTGTGGGGCACGGCTCGCCCCGGAATGAGGGGGGGGGCCTGGAGTGGATGGGAACGAGAGGCAGGCGGCGATGGGGCCACGTGTTTGGGCTTCGGCCACCTCTGAGCCTCCTCTGCACCTCTTTGGCCCCCCCAGGAGCCCCCCACCCGCTTTGCACGGGATGCTCTGCGTGGGCACGGCGTCCCCCTGGGGCACGGGGACACCCGTGGGGACACCCGGCGGTCACAACGGGGGGGACACACACCCGGCCTCGCTGCGCCCCGCTCCATCCTCTGCATCCTCCTCCTTCCTCCTCCTCCTCCTCCTCCTCTCCGCCCTGAAGCAGCAGCCAGCTCTCGCCGCTCTGCTGAGCACCAAGCGCACTCCACTTCCAGATTTTCAGAGCGACCTCCTGGCTACCTGGAGCCGGCGCTGGCTGCTCGATGCCCCCTCTGATCTCTCCTCCCCTCCGGCCCCCCAGCAGCCCCCAGGGAGCCGCCGGCTCGGAGCGGGATGCAGGGGGAGCTGCGAGAGGAGAGGTCAGCCTGCACCTGGACGCAGCCTCGCCGAGCCGCGGGGGCTCTGCCGCCCGCCCCCCCGGTGCCTTTGGGGTTGTTTAACCCAACCGGGCCCAGGCGGGTGAGGAAGAGGAGGGAGCGCGATGAAGGGCGCCTCGCAAAGCTGCTCGCACGTGTGCCAGGCGCTGCTTGGGCACCCCCAAGGTGGTGCCCGTGGGGATGCGCCCGTCCTTCCAGGCTGATTCCCGAGCGGGATTCAGCCCCGTGAGAGAGGTGTGGGGTGCAGGATGTGGCCCTGGCTCCCCACGTCCCCTGGTGTCACCAACCCCATGTCCCCCGGCATCGCCGACCCCACGTCCCCCGGCGCCGCGCCAGATAACCGGGGGAAGGCTGGGGAGGAGGGGGGAGAGAGAAGGTCAGGAAAAGACGTAAAAGCCCCAAAATATCCCAAAGCCGTGCTGGGGAGGGGGAGGAGGGCAGGGCGGCGAGGGGCCCGCGGCGGCGAGGCAGCACCGCAGGGCACCGCCAGCCTCCGGCCGAGCCCTGCCTTCAAAAAGCGAGCGGAAAAAACCCCCCCGACAGGCACACAGATGGAAAAAGCACCGAAGCGCCAGGTCCCCCCCGCCCCCATCCCCACCTCCCCAAGCCCCCAACCCCTCTGCCCCCTGCCCGCGGGTTGTTCCAAGCCCTCCGCTCCCCCCCGGCACCCTGCTCCCCTCCGCTCTCCCTTGCACTCTGGTATTTGGTGTGTTCCTCAGCTGCAGGAAATTCCTGATGCTCTCCATCATGCAGGCTGCGCTCGCATCCCCCGCCCTGCCAAGGCTCCCCTCCAAAGGACAGACATGTGCTGGACATCCAGCGCACACGACGGCAGGAATCTCTCCCCTCCCCGCCGCGGCCGGGGATTTGCTCTCCCGCTCGCCTGCGCCTTTTCTCCCCTCTCTCTCTCTCTCTCTCTTGCTCTCTCTTTCTCTCTCTCGCCTTTTTATTTTAAACTCCAGCCCTGCAAACGAGCCCCCTCCTTCCCCGCGAGAGCTGGCGGGAGGCTGCGGGCGGGTGGCAGTGTCTGAAGCAACCCAGCCCTGGCCGTTCCCCTGCCTGCCTTTTTCCCTCCGTCTCTCTCTCTCTCTCCGCGAGACCGCTCCTGATCTTATTTTAATTCGTCTCAGACGGTGTTGGAGTGTTATTTTAAGAGAGAGGATATGCACAGACATTGTGTTTTCTGCTTTTTCCTGGCCCCAAGCCAGGCTCTCTGGGCTGTCAGCTACCCACTGTGTTGCAGTCACGTGTGGGAAGAGGCAGCCAGAGCCAGCCTCACAACTCCTGGTAGCAACATGGAAATCAAGTGTGCACTTTCTTCCCTCTGTATGTGTCTGTATTATTAATAGCGTCTCTCTCCGTGAGTTATCCATAATGTATCTTAATACCTGTCCGTCTCTAAATGATGTATTACGGTGTGCGCGCGCGATGGCGGCGGTGCCACTCGGGGGGAAGGCGCCGTGCCGGTGCCGGCAGCGCCCCGGGGTGAGGCACGGCTGCGATCCTGTCCCACCGACACCGACGCCGGGTGCTGGGAGCCCACGCAGGGACACAAACCCGCCCCACGGGGCCCCTCCCGGTGGTCACCATTCAGCCAGGTTGGGGACGTCGCGGGGACGCAGCGAGCCGCTCGCGGTGCCACCACCCCCGGGGGCTGGGGGATTCTAGGCGCCCTGACAACACCTCACAGCTGGCAAAGACGAGGCTGGAGCGGGGAGCAGGCAGATGTGGTCTCTCTGAAAGGCCTGGGGGCATTCTGGGGGCTCAGAGCCCCGGGGGGGCTGAGCAGAGCCTCCCCCCACCAGCAGACGCTTGCAGCACCCGGCAGCCAAGTCCCCGCGCCGCAGCTGGCTCGTGCTGCCCTTCCCCGGGTGGCTCTGGTGCCCTGTTCCCATCACGTCCTGGGGACATTAGGGCAGGGACAGGGCTGGGCGCCTCCCCACGCACCAGTAACACCGACACCCACACATATTATCGATAAATACTGAGCCCCCACACCCCCCCGTACCCGTGCCATGCGCAGGTGGGTGCACGAGCGTGCCCACACGCGCATCGCACGCACACTGGTGGCACAACCTCGACACACAGACCTCATCCCAGCCTCCACATCACTGCCCGGGCACCGGGCACTTCCCCAGGCGCCCTGCACCACCCACGGGTGCTGCAGAATGCTTGGGGTGCCCCTCGCTCCCCACAGCGCAGCACCACCCCAACCCCGAGGGTGTCCCGGGGCCGACGGGAGCAGGAATCCAGCAAAGCGAACGGGGAGCTCGAGGCTTCGCGTTTCTGGATTCTGGTTCCCGTTTCTGCTCCCGGCTGTTTCCATGGAAACTGGCGTCGGACCTGGGAAAATAAGGTTAGGGTTTGCAGAGGAGGCCCTCTGCCAGCGCCCGCCCGCCGGAGGGGCACGCGCCCAGGCGCCCGCCTGCTCCTGCACCGAGCCACGGTGCTCGGGTCCGGGGGCTGAGCGGCACCGGTGCGCTCCAGCCTCCTTCCTCCTGGGGTGCCAGGATTACACCGGGTAATCTGGGGACCCGCAGGGCCACCCCTGGTGGCCTCGGTTTGTCCCAGCACAGCCGGTGGCACAAGGAGGTGGCACTGATCAAGGCTGCTCGGGAGGGACGCAGCCAACCCGTGTCCCCGCCATCCCTGCGGGACCCCGCTGCCACCCCATTGCTCCAAACCCATCTCGGCTCAGCCCTAACGAGAACTTTGCAGCGATGCCCAGGTGCTTGTGATGCCCCAGCCCGCCCCAAAAGGACAGGTACTACCAGGACGGTCCCCAAAATTACCCGCTGTCCCCAGCACACTGCTGCTGGCCCCGTTGTCACACCACCAGGGCTGCACCATGGGTTCTCCAAGCACCCGGCGCCCTCCGGGAGCCCGGCCCTCCCCTTCCCCGGTTCAGGATCCCCATTTTGGCTCTGGGGAAGGTGGGGAGTCGGCGCGGGGAGAGAATGAGGACACGGCACCTCGGGGGAGCCGTGAAGACTAATGAATGGAGGCTTTTAAAAAGCACTTTGAGGGAGAAGTGCTAGAGTAGGAACTAATTATTCCTCCTGCGTGCGCACACACTTGTACGCACACGCGGGCGCGTGCA
Source organism: Anas platyrhynchos (assembly GCF_047663525.1). NCBI lineage: Eukaryota > Metazoa > Chordata > Aves > Anseriformes > Anatidae > Anas > Anas platyrhynchos. The sequence goes on from NC_092610.1 coordinate 4,167,539, forward strand.
CGCGCGCGCAGGCGTCCTGCTGGCTCCCGGAGTCGCAGCTGCAAAATCGCAGCAAACCCCAGCACCCAGCACCATGGCAGCAGCATCCTCGCCAATCAGCGCCGCCTCAGCCAGCACATCCCCTCCGAGGCGCTGCTTTGCCTCCTGCCCCTGCTCTCCCGTGCCCCCCGGCGCAGCCACGTGTGTCCCCCCCCCCCTCCCCAAATTTTGCTGCCGTCGCTTGCCCAGCCTTGGCGCAGCGCTCGGCTGCGAGCCGGTGGCGCGGGGCGCCGCTCGCCCTCCTCTCCTCCTTCTTTTCGCAGCGCCTGCTGGTTTTTGGAAGGGTTTCCTCCGCCCCCCTCCCCGTTTTATTAAAAAGCCGCCATTTTACGGCGCTCGAAGGCCGGCTGCTCCCCGGGGATGGACGGCACCTGGCGCCCGGCTCCTCGCCGCCCCGTGCAGGTGCGACCCCGCGCGAGGCCGGCGGCACCGGGTCCCTCTGTGGGCGCAATTTTGGGCTGGTTTGGAGCAGAGCCCAGCCCCGCCGGAGCACGCAGCCGCCGGTGCCCCCGTGCGCCCCCGCTGCCTCCCCAGCCCCGCTGCATCCGGACGTGCCCGGCGCTGCCGCCAGCTTTGGGGCAGCGGGGCCACGGGTGCCGTCCCCCTGCGGTCCCCGAGGCCGGCGCGGCGCTGAGCGCTGCACCATTTTGCATTCTGGTGCTGACCGGGCCCTGCTAACCTCCCACTCCCACCCCCACAACGGGCTGTGTTTCAGCTGCTCTTGAAATCTGTCCAGGCTGGATTCATCACAAGAGCCCTCAAGCGGCTGCAAACAAACAGAAAAAAAAAAAAAAAAAAAAGGGAAAAAAAAAAAAAAAAAGAAGAGGGAGCGAGAAAAGCGATCGATCGGCGCTGGGGGGCCCAAGCCCCTTCGGCGGCTCTCAACCTGCACTGCTGCATGCCCCAAACTCATCTCCCCGAAGAGAAGAGGGGATGAGGGTGAGGGGCGTGGGGAAGGGGCTGGAGGAAGGCACGGCTGGGTGTGGGGATGGGGGCTCGGGGCCGGGCCGTGCCGCCGAAGCCCCCGGGTTGCGGTGTGGCGGTGGCGGTGGCATGTGGCTGCTCCTCCGCCGCTCTCCCTTCCCGGCGGAGCCGGGCTCGCGCCGCTCTGAAACTTCCCTCTTGTGGTTACTGCAGTTAAAAAAGCAAACAGGAGGCTCGGGCGCATTAAGAAAGAAATAGGAAATCGCGCGGATTGGAGCGCGGGGGCCGGGGCTGGGGTGCGCGCCCTGTGCCGGCTGCGCCGCGGCCGGGAGCTGGGGACGGGGCTGGGGGACAGGGCATGGGGTGAGCACACGGCATGGGGAGGATGAGGAGGGTTTGGGTGATATAGGGCTGGGAAAGGTGGCGGGGCCGTGCCGGGCACCCAGGCGCTGTTTCGCCACCCGGGCAGGGCCTGGCTGGGGGTCACCGGCCAGGAAAAGCGATCGCCGCCACCGCCACCCCGCTGGGAATTGCTGCCACGGGAGACGCGAGCTCGGGTTGCTGCGCCGGGGTTTTTAAGAGGAGCTGGGGCATTTCTACCCATCCCTGACCACCACGCTCCAGCTCCGTGCCCGGCGTCCCGAGCTCTGCTTCAGGGCACGGCAGCCGCAGCACCGACGGCCACCACGGCGCCGTGCTGGGCACCAGGCAGGAGGAGCGTGGGGGCTGCAAACCCCCGGGCTCGGCGTTTGCAGGAGCTGCACCGGGGTTTTTGCAAAGGTGCCCTCGAGCCCGAGCCTCCCCGGCGGCCTCGCGGCAGGCGGCCGTGCTGCAGGACCGCCGCCACCGAGCCCAGCTCCTGCCGGCTGATTAGCAGAGCTGCACGCGGAGATTTACTGCTAATTACCCGCGCCGCAGTTGTGCTCGCAGGCCTGGGCATGATTAGGGACACGGAGGGGCTCGGGGGGTGAAAGGGGCGGCTGAGCCCCCGGCCAGGAGCGCTGCGGTGCCACCAGGGTGGCCGTGGCTGGAGAGAATTTTGTGGGGGGTTGGAGGAAAGCACCAGAAGGTGGAGGGGGGGCCATTTCGGATAGCACCACGCACCTGCCCCCGTGGCCGGGGAGCCCCATGGGTCCCACGGCGCTGCTGGGGACAGCAGCATCCATCACCCATCAGCCAGGTGGGGATGTGGAGGGACCCCAAATCATACAGCTGATGGGGTTTTGGGGACTGCTCCCCTGCTAAATGCGTCCCATGGGAAGCAAGGGGCTGCCCAGCACCTCGTGGGGACCGATCCTGCCCCCCCCTCTTGCCAGCCCTGTGGCTTCTGGCTCTCCCCCTGCCTGCAGGCACACACTGAGCACGGCACCAGCCGTCCTCCTGCCAGCAGCAGGCACAAATCGGGCTGAGCCTGACCCTCTGAGCCGGGGGGGGCACTGCCAAGGAGATCTCCAGCCAGGGGGGCTGCTCCAAGCCTGAGCCTCCCCACCACCCACGCCCACCCCGATCCCACACGGGGTGAGCTCACAGCCCCGCTGCGCCCCTCATTATCAGCCCAGGGGTGCGTGTGGCCGCATCCTGCTCGCTCCTAACACCACACAGACAGCCCTAACGAAGACCTAACAGGGTGAGGTGCTGGGAGGCTGCATCCCCCAGCCCCGCAGACCCACCAGTGTCCCCCCCACGCCCCCACCACCCCACCGCCTGGCACGAGGAGAGGGGCGCGGGGCCGGTGCCGGCACTGCAGGGCTCCTCTGCCTCCTGCAATGTCAACCTGCTGCTCTGCACCCGCCAAGGCTGCCCTTGGAAAAGCTGTCGGCTGCGCTGGCTGGGCTGCCAAGCCCAGGACAAGCTCTTTAGCTCGGCTCTGCCAGAACAGATGCCTGGCCTACTGTAATTCTTCCTAGCGTGGCCGGGGAGGGGGGGAGCAACCTCATTTGAGCACTGCAGAGGCTGCTCCTCCAAAACCCACCCGCCGCAGCGCCGTTTCCCCAAAGGGGGGGGACCCCAAAGGCTCGGGAACAGGGCAGGGTGGCCCCAGGGGCTCCTCGGGGACGCTGGAAGGGCCGTGCGGGGAGGGAGGGGAGGCGGCGCACGGCGGGAGGACGGCGACGCGCGGCGCGCGCTGGAGCAAAACGCGGCTCTGCCGCCAGCTGGGGAGGAGAGAGCGACCCGCTGCAAGGACAAGTGGGAGCCGCCAGCTCCGTGCCACCGGTGTCCTTGCAGCCCTGCTCGCCTGCTTCGTGGCGACGCTCCCCGCGAAACAAAGATCCCGTTCTCATGGCAATGTCCTCTGCGGAACAGGCAAAGAGCAGCGCGCGGCGCAGCCAGCGGAGCCGTGGGGAGGAGAGAGCCGAGTTCAAAAGGGGCCGGGGGAACGGTTGCCTGCGCCGCTCGGGAGGGTTCGCGCTCCTTCTCACGCTCTCTGCAAGTTTCTCCCCGTGCAACCCCCCCCGAAGCCCCCCGAGACGCCCCCGAGCCGCTCGGCCACGAGGGCAGGAGCTCGGCGAGCCCGACGGGAAGGGGCCGCGCCGCAGCCATAGCGCGGCACGAAGCAGGCCAGCAGCGTTTCCACAAAGACAGTTTCTTCCACTGGCTGCAGTTTGGGGCTGCCAAAAGCCAAAACAAGAATGGAAACATCCCATTTCACTGGCCAAAATTCAACGCAGGTTTTTTTTTTTTTGTGTTGTCTTTTTCTTTTTTTTTTTTTTTTTTTCTTTCCCTCGTCTTTGGTTAGGAACGGAAATTCCCTGCCATGAAAACATGACGAAACCCCAAACCAAAACACAGCTTGGAATGAAACCTTCGCCTGGGTCCCTGGGGATGCCGTGCGGGGCAGGTCCCCGGGGCTGGGGGGCTCGGTGCACGGGGGGGACCGAGTCCGGATGTCGGCGCCAGCGCCGGCCCCACGCGCAGCAGGGGAAGTCGTGCTGGGGGATCTCTCCAGCGGCCGATGTGCTTCCCCCTCTGTGCGCCTTTGGGGTGAGGCCACCACTTCCCATCCCTGCTCTGCGCTGCTGCACCTCGGAAACTGCACGAGGGAGCCGGGGCCGAGCCCGCAGGAGGGCTGCTGTGCACATGGGGAAGCCAGAGGGAGGTGGGTCCTGCCCGGCCCCGGTGCAGCGCAGCCCCCCCGGGGTGCCCAAGCTCAGGGGGGTGCCGGTTTCTGGCTGTGCTCGGCTCCTCTGCAAAAGCAGCCGCTGGGAACGGGCTCATCCATCACGTCCCAGGGTGTTTGGGGCCGGCAGAGCCCCAGGCATCGCCCCTGCAGCTGCACCCCACCACCGCACCCCGGCGCCGTCCCTTTCCCTGCCCGCGCCCAGCTCTGCTTTCAGCCAGATGTTCGGCCGCAGGATGAAACAGCTCTTCCCGCCCCAGTCCCTGCCGTGGCTCTCTCCGGCTCCCGTTCCGGAGGCTGGATCCGGCCACGCAGGCTGAATAAGGCTCTGCCTTTGTCCGGCTCCCCCCGCCGCGCTTCCCCTTATCTAGCCCAGCCGCCTTGCCAAGACCACGAGGCAGCGGGGAGGACGCGGCGAGCAGGGAGAGGCCGTGCCGGCGCCTCCCGGGGCCGTTAACTCTTCTCCTGCCCCGTGCACGCTCACCCGGCCCCGTGCACGAAGCCCCCCGGGGACCACCAGCCCCATGCCGAGCGCATCCTGCCCCTCTCCACCCCTGCGCGCTCCCCAAACGCAGTGCATCCCCCCAGCTCCACGCCGAGCCACCTGGCCGTGCACACCCCTCCTGGTCCCCGGGGACACCGAGCATCCCCGGGAGCTGGTGTGGGGCTCGGGGTGGGCACGGGGCCCCTCGCCCCGCAGCCCTTTGGGCGTCCTCGGGGGCAGAGCGGAGCCCGGCTATCTGTCTGCAGAGCTCCGCGCGCAGCAATTAACCTCGGGAGAGCAGCCGCGGCTCCTGCCAAGAACCACATTAGGTGTGTGTGGCAGTGTCTAGACATGCAAGAGACCAGAGGCCTTGATCTGTAGGAAGGCGGCTCAGTCCCTTCCCCCCCAACCCCCAGCCAGGCCCCCCCTGGCCCCCCTCCCGGCCTTGGCACGGGGTTGAGCCAACCCCGGCCAGCCCCGGGGCTGCTTTTCCCAGCTGGGACCACCGAGTGCCGGGCACTGGGAGGTGTGGGGTGAGGTGGAGCCCAGCCCCGCATCCCTCAGCACGGGCACGGGGACGCAGCGAAGAGCCCCGTGCTGGCTTGGAGAGCATCCCCCTGCCCCTTGGCACGGCACCGCGCTGGGGCCCCGTGGTGCCAGACCCCCTGCCTGGGCTGCGGGTCCCCAGAGCTATCAGGAGGAGGAGGAGGAGGAGGAAGGTGGTTGAAAGCTGCACCCAGCTCATCTCCCCGCCGGGAGACGCAAAAACCATCCCAACCATCCCAACCATCCCGGGGGAGCCGGCAGCAACCCCCCCCCGGTGCCAGGAGAGCCGCGGAGCCGAGGATGGAGCTGGGCAGGGACCCAGCTCGCCGCCTCCCTGCGCCTGTACCCGATGCACTCGGCCACGCTGCCCGTCCCGGAGGGCAGGTGGGTGCTAGAAGCCCTTTTCCCCGGGCAGGGTGCTGCGGGGATGGGTGGGCACCGAGGAGATGGGTGCTCCCCCCCTCCCGGAGCCCCTCGCCCTCGCGCCCCCAACACCCCCTGCTCTCACCTCCCGGGTGCAGCCACCCCAGACGGCTGCAGGATGCTAGGGAGAAGAGATTTTCCCGACGTTAATTAATTAAAATAAACAGCAAATTAAATACAGCAAAATTAAAATAGCTCCGGAAATTAATTTTCAACAAAACCCACCTGGAAAGGCTGGATATTTAAAGAATTAATGGAGCCCTCTGAGACCATAAAGAACCGCTGAGCTCCCGGCATCCACCAGCCCCCTCCGAACAACCCCGGCCTCCCCGGGGACCCCGGGCCAGGGGGAAATTGGGACGGCACCCCGAATCGGAGCCCACCCTGAGCCCATATCCCTCATCCCCACGCCGGACACCTCCTCTGGGCGCTGCCTGTGTGGCCCCGCTCTGAGCCGCCTCGCCGCGCGGCTGCACGTGCCTGCGTGCTGCTGTGCAAGTGCGAGGCAGGGAGGGAGAGGAGGGATGCGGATGAAGGCTGGGGACACACCGGCCCTGCTCCTGGCACGGCACAGCTCACGGATGCTCCTGCCTGCTCCGCTCCCCGGACACGTGAGCAGGGAGCGAGCGGCGCTGGGTGGCAGGACCCGCTCCGGCACGGCACGGCACCCACATGGGGACATCCCCTCCCGGCCAAAACCTCCAAAAACCGGGCTCCCCAAAGCTCTCCCCACGCTTAATCCCATAACTGAGGCAGGATTAACAGCAAACAGGCGGCGGGGCTGGGCAAAGCTCCTTACCAGGCGGCACCCAGAGGCTGGGGGGCTCCCAAGGGGCTCGGCGGGGTGCGGGTGGAGGGTGCAGGGGGCGCGGTGCCGGGGAGCACCCCCAGCCCTGCCGGCTGCGGTGCCAGCGGGGTGCATGGGGCTGGAAGCCCCCTCGGCCTCCCCGGCCCCGTTTCCTCTCCCCGCAGCCGGGCGTGTGCAGAGGAGCAGCGGCAGGGAAACGCCGGCGAGCGAAAAAGCTCCGGAAGGAAACGGAGAAAGCGAGAAGAAGCCGGCAGGTGGGGAGCAGGAGGGGCCGGGGCCGCCTCCACCCCCACCTCCGAACCTCGCCGTGCCCCCTGCACCCCGAGAGTCCCACTCGGGGAAACCGAGGCACGGGGCGGGCGCACCCCTCGCGCCCCGCAGCCGGCGCTGAGCCCCCCTCCCTCTCCGCCACCCCGCGAGGGAAGCGCACCCCCCGCCGCGGCCGGGATGACACCAGCTCCCCGGCCTCCTCCCGCTCCACCCTGTTCCTGCAGGAACCCAGGAGCCCCGGTGCCGGGCCCGTGGCCAGCGCCGCTGCTCCCGCCCGCGCCTCCCTCCCCGCCTGCACCCGGGCGCCCGGGGCCGGCCCCAGCCTCGCGCCCGCACCCAGCCCGTGCAGCGCCCGCGGCGTGTCAGGGCGACCTTGGCCCGGCGCCCTGGCCGCTTTCCCCTCCGTTTGCCGGCGATGCCAACGGGCAGAGGTGGAGGGTGATGGATTTTTTTTTTTTTGGAGAGGGTCGTTTTTTGTGGGTTTTTTTTTTTTGATTCCCCAATTGGGTTTTTCGCCGCGGGCGCTGCGGCGGTGCCGGGCCGCGGGCAGGGCGGCGGTGCCGGGCGCTCCGGGGGTGCTGGGTGGCCGCTTTCCTCCGCACACAGATGGCTGTTTCGACTCAGTCGAGCGCTTGACCTAAATCTCCTCCTGATCCACGGGAGCTGCAGTCCCTCGGCAGCACAGCTCAAGGCGAGGAAGAGGAGGAGGAGGAGAAAGAAGAGGAGGAGGAGGAGGAGGAGGAGGAGGAAGGGAAGCCGGAGCCAGCTGCAGACCGGCGGCAGGGTCACGCCGTGGGGGCCCCCACCCCGGGGCTTGGCGGAGGTGGCCGGGGGGGGTGGAAATCTCCCACGCTTCGAGCCCCAGCGCCCAATCCCCGTGCGCCTGCGCGCCCGGCCCAAGCCGGGGCCGGGGTAACCGCCCCGGCAGCCTCGACGCCCCGGCAGCCCACTTCCTCGGCGAGGGGCCTCGCGGAGGAAGCTCCAACGGCTCGAAAGTTTCGGCTGTGACTCAGCGGCTGGCTGGGGTGGCCGGGACCCGGCCCCAGCCTCGTGGGGCCACGGGACCCCAGCGGTTTTTGGGGGGACCGAGGGGGTTTGGAGGGGGTGGGCGGGGGATTTTTGGGCTCCCCAGACGAGGGCTGTCTGCAGCGCGCCGCGCTCCACCCCCAGTGTCAGAGCAGCCCAAACCGGCTCCCAGCGACAGCAGAAAGCTTTTAAAATCCCCTACGCGCGGCATGACTCACTCCAAAGCCAGTGCCCAAAACAAGCTCCGACACGGAGAGGAATGGAGACGGCAGAGATGCTGGGGGCGGGCAGGAGGGGCTGGGGAGGGCCGGGGAGGGGGGAAAGGGGGAAGAGAGAGGGAGACAGAAGGAGGCAGAGAAAGAGAAGAGGCAGAAATAACAGCATCTGAAACTCTGCCTGCTGGAGGCTAATTGGTTCCGGCACAGCCTGGTTTGTTTGGCAATGTTTCCTCTAATCCTTCAGGCTCTGCGCTCCCAGCCCCAGAGACACTCGGGGACATCTCTCCGCCCGGCACCGACACCCGGCCAGCGCCTCTGCGCCACTCGGGCCCAACGCTGCCACCCCCCCGGGACCGGCACCGCCCGGCCTGGGGTCTCCCCGGTGCCCCCGTGCCGGCTGGCGAGCGGGGAGCACCCCAAGGTGGGGGCACCCGTGGCCCCCTTCGGCCGTGGTGGGCGCGAGGATGCTCGGAGGCGGGTGCAGGAGGTGGCCGGGGCGAGCGGGGCGGCGGAGGGAAGGGAAAGGAAGGGAAGGGAGAGGAAGGGAAGGGAGGGGAAGGAAAGGGGGGGCCCCACGGCCCAGCATGGCCGAGCCAGAGCACTCGCCAAGAGTCGGCAGCTTTGTTCCAGGTGCCGGCTCCCTTTTTTTCATTAGGCTAATGGGATGCGGATGCATTATTCCATTCCACATGCTGCTAATGAACCACTCAGGCCAGTGCATTTGCATTAATGTGCAAAGCACTGGAGGAGGGTGGAGTGGCTGCATCTGGCCAAGCCTGACCTTCCCGCGCCGCCCAGCCTCCCCGACGCGCGGCCCCGGCAGCCCCCGAGTGCCACCGCGCTCCCGCGGCTCCGCGCGGACCCTTGATCTCCCCGGGACGGCTCCGGCACACATTCCAGGACACATTAACCAGCCTCGAGCCCCACTGGCCCCAAACACGCTGCTGCTGCAGCGAGGTGGCCGCCCGCTGGGCTCCATCACCCTGCCACGCACAAATCCTGGCCAGGTGCTGGTGCCCCGGGTGTTGGGGATGGGGGCATCCCCCCCACACACACCCAGCAGCTCCCCGGGATGTGACCACATCCCGCAAGGAGACAGCTCGGAGGTGCCTCCCCCTTCCCAACCACGAGCCCCAGTCCCGTGTGTGTGTTTGCAGCAGGACCCCCCCGGCCACCCTCCCACCTGGTGCTGTGCGAGGGGAGCAGGGGGGCTGCGTCCCCCCTCCCCTCCTTGGACCCCCCCCGGTGCTGGCACTCAGCGCCAGGCGCGGGCGTCATCGGAGCCCTTCGGTTGTTTGTTACAGCTCCCAACTGCCTCCGTCCCCGGAGAGGTTTTGAAGGCGAGTGACCCAAGAACTGGAATGCGCAAAGCCTCCAGCAAACAGAGCCAGCTGCCTGCGCCCGCGCAGGGGGGGCGGCAAGGGGAGAGCAGCCAGCCCCGCGGCACGGCACGGCACGGCACGGCACGGCGCTGCATGGCACAGCACGGCACGGCACGGTGGAGTAAAGCACGGCGCGGCACGGCACGGTGTGGCACAGCACAGTGCAGTATGGCACGGCACGGCACAGAATGGCACAGAATGGCACAGCACGGTGCAATATGGCACAGCAAGCGTGGCACAGCACGGCACGGCACGATGTGGCACAGCATGGCACGGCTCAGCACAGCACAACGTGGCACGGCACGGCACGGCACGGCCCCAGCCCGCTCTCCCAGGGTGGGCAGCTGCTCAACGGGAGTGAAACGGGGCTGGCACGTCCCCAGCTCCACCAGCTCTTGCGAGAGGCCTCGCTCCGCCCCACGAAGCGCCCGAGCCCCCGTTTCCCCCCTCCTGCCTCGCTCCCAGCCTGGTTTTTGGAGGCATGCGGGCGGCCTGGCACGGTGACGCGCGCAGGGGAGCTGCGCGGGGAGGCTGCGGGGCTCCCCACCCACCTGCGTCCTCGGGGGCCTGAAGGACCTCTAGGACAGGGGACAGCACGGTGGCAGCGCCAGGAGCCCCCCCAGGTGCCAGGAGGGCTCCCAGCCAGCAGGAGGGAGGATGAGGACGGCCCTGCTCGCCCTTGGGGGGCCGGCGGGGGGCATGGCGGGGTCTCAGGCGGCTCCGTGCCCGGCGAGCGTGCGAAGCCCCAGCGCCCGAGCGCGTGCACGCGGGTGTCTGGGTTTGTCACAGCCTGGTGAGCAAGTTAATCTCAGGCTCCCTGACACGTGGAATAAAATCGCGATCCCGTAATGGAATTCATTCGTCTTCCTGTCCAGGCGGAGAGCGAGCCCCCCGCCACCCGACGGAGCCGGGGCGAAGGAGCCAGGACCAGGCACCCACCGGGGGGACCCCACCGGGACCCCAGTGCTGAGAGCTTCTGCCTGGGGACGTGCACGGGGCACCGTGAAACACCCGCTGCTGTGCCATGCCCCCATATCTGGGAACCTCAGCCACATCCATGGGGACACCTGGAGTGGCCAATGTGGGTCAAACCCCCCCGGGTGTTTCGGGGTCCCTCCAGACTGGAACCGGCGTGTGTGTGAGTGGGAAGGGAAACTGAGGCAGGCGGCGGGGCCGGGGCGAGGGCACTCCAGAAGAGGACACGGGACAAGGTCCTGTGGTAGCCAGTCCTGGGGGGCTGCAGGGTCGTGCTGCCCCGTGCCACCTGGGCCACCATGGCCCAGCACGGTCCCACGGGGACCAGCGTGACCCCGGGGACTGGGTCACCCAGCACACCTCCCCTGCTGACACCACGGTCCTAAGCACTGGATAAAAAACCCTTTGGGGACACCGAGCTGGGACAGCCCGGCTGCCACCCTGCCCCGTGCCTCAGTTTCCCCCAGCACTCAGGGTGTCCCCTGTCCCTGGGGGTGTCCCCCCGCGCACCTCGGCAGCAGCAGGGGTACAGGGGTGGCTCTCACCCCGGCCACCCCGGTGCCTGCACCACCTCCAAAATCCCCTCGGACCAGGGGGACACGGCGGGTGCCCAGCCCAGCACCCCAACCAGCAGCCCCCAGCCCCAATTACGCAGCGCCGAAGGTTCGCCCGCGCTCCTGCAACGTGGGGAGGAGGAGGAGGAGGAGGAGGAAGAGGAGGAGGAGGAGGAGGAGGAGGAGGAGGAGGGCTGCTCCTTCCCGGGCACACAAAGCCCCTTTCATAGGGGCCGCCTTTGGGTTTCCTCCACCAGCCCAGCACCTCGCTGCCTCCTGCCCTGCCAGCGCGGCGAGGCGGGGAGGAACGCGGCGGGGGGAGCGGGGCCGGGAGCCCAGGACCCTTCCTGGCCCTTGGGGCAACACCGGGCACCGGGATTGTCCCTGCTGGAAGCCACCGGAGCACCTCGGGATCCCGCACGCCCTGCAAGGAGGCAGCCCCCCAGGGCTCAGGCTGGGGGATTTGGGTGGCCCCTTCCCTCGGCTCGACCCTCCCTGTAATTTTCGCCTCCCGTTCAGCTTTTAATTACCCCCCTAATAAAAGTGGCTTGCAGGAAAACGGGAGCTTTGTTGCTCGGGAGCTCATCTGCTCCCGCTGCTCCTTCCCCGCTTTAAACCCTAATCCTCAGCTGGGGACGCTGCAATTAGCCACCGCGGAGCCGGGCACCGTGTCACGCAGGATTAGGGCTCCTTTCGGGGGGGGACGGGGCCAGGCCTGGCCCCTCCAGCTCGATGACCCCACCAGGGATGGGCTGAGCCCCCCCTCGGCGCCCCGAAAATAGCAGCTAGGGCAGGGGGTGGGCGACCTGCGGCCCCCGATAAGGGCGCTGCAGGAAGAGCAGGTTTGGCAGGAGATTAGTCCGGTGGGGGGGGAAGGAGGGGGATGAGATGCTCATTTACAGCCTAAGGGCCCCCCCCAGCCACGCAGCCCCCCCCGCCGTCCCCTTTTGAGGCACCCACAGACCTGCCCCCATCGCTGCTCCAACGCCAGCGCCCCCGGGGTGGTTTTGGGGAGGGGGCGTTCAAATGGGAGACGCGGATTTTCGCCCCCCCCAAGGCAGACAGGCCTGTGGAGGGGGTGGGCGGCTGCGTATGAAGGGACTAAAAACAGGGCTGGGGGGGCTGACACGAGCCCCCTCCCCAAGCCACATCCCCGTGCACCCACCCGCCCAGCGGGCACAGAGCGGCGCTGCCACACCTGGGGGGACGGTGACAGCCCCGTCCCTGGGCAGGAGGGTGGCACGGGGCAGGGACACGACACCCCCCGGGGGGTAAAAACCCTGCAGAGCCCTGCTCAGAGCTGGTGGGGGGGCCAGATTTGGCACGGGGACGGGGACACGGGGCCCTCGTGCACGGTGCAGAGGGAAGGCTCCCCAGGTTGGGCTGCTCAGCCCCTTGCAGCCCCCCCAAAAAAAAGCTCCCTGTGCATGGCTCCCCGGTGCCTGCTCGCCAATCAGCCTCTTCCCGAGCAGGCGCTCGTTAGCAGCCGTTCATTAGGAGCCCTCTGGGAGGAGGAAGGTACCCGGGGCACCTGCACCTCCCTCTAATGAGCTGCAGCGCCAGCACCGCGCCCCCAGCTGCAGAGGGGACCTTTGGCACCGCGGGGGCCCTGCCGTGGGGGCTGACCCCCTCCCTGACCCCCACTGTAGGGTCCCCAGGCCAGGACAGCGGGGAGGGACACGGGGACTCGAGTCACGGTGACAACTGCAGGAGGTGGCAGCGGCCGAGGGACGCCCTGAGCTCCCTGCCCTGCACCCATGGGTGCTGCAGGAGGGCTGCGAGCACAAGGAGGGTGCCGATGGCTGGTTGGCACCCACGGCGATGCTCAGCCCCTGCACATCGCACCGGTGTCCTCAGGGCTGTCCCTGTCCCACGGAGGGTGGCCCCAGAAGGGGACAAGGCCCCCGGTGTCCCAGCCCTGGGCACATTTCCCCCGCCAGCCCCCAGCAGGGCTTGGTGCACCGGGGGGCGCAGCCCGGCGAGGGGTCCAGGGATGCTCCCGCTGCACCCAGCCCCCTTCACAGCTCCGAGCCCCCCCCCCAGGCTCCTGCAGCCCCCAGCCCTGACCCGCGCGGGGCTCTCCCTCGTTAGTTAATGTTTACTCGGCTTCGTTAGCGCCAGCACATTGCCATGGCAACCCTGCAAGCTGCGCGCCGCCATCGGCGCCGCCGCTGCCACGAGGCGCGGGGACGGCACGTGGGGTCGCCGCGGGCCCCCCGCCGCAGCCACCGCCCGGCCCCAGTATTTGGGGCTGGGGGGACAAAGAAGGGGGTGCAGGGACAGCGGGGTTTGCCTCTTGCTTGTTGGGGCGGGGTGGTGGCCTGGTGTCACCTGGCTGGGGTGACAGCACCCTGCGCTCGCCCCCGGGCGCTGCATTATTTATAAAACAGGAGCAGGGGGCTGGGAGGCAGCTGCCACCCTGCCCAGCGTCACGGGGCCACCGAGCGCGGTGGCCTGGTGGCACTGCAGCCCTGCTGACCGGGAGGGACAATGGGGACGCCGGTGCCTGCAGGGCTGGCAGAGCCACGGGGTGAGCAGATGCCACCCTGGGCTCTGCGGCACGTGGCTGTCGCGGCACGTGGGGACGTCCAGCGCGTCCCCGTGTCCCCCACGCTGGTGCCGAGCCCCACGCTGAGCCCGGTGGCTGCAGGAACCCGGTGCAAAGAGCTCGGTTTTTGGGGGACGCCGAGCTCCAGCCCCGGCTGCACCCCAGCAGCCTCCAGGCTGAGCAGGATGCGGCCCCGGTGCGCTCCCCGGCTGCGTGCCCGCGCCACCGGGCTCCGCTCGCTACGGCAAACAGGTTTTCCTTAAGCCTTGCACAATTCGCTCGCCTCCTCCCCCTGCCAGTCCCACCTCCGGGCCGTGGAAAGGCTGAGTTGGGGCTTTAATTTTTCATTATTAATTTCCCATCAACGCCGAGAGGCGCCGGTGCTCGCCCAGCTGCCCCCAGCATCGCCCCCCGCGCTCCCTCGCGCTCTCCTGGAGATCTGCACCGGCTGAAGGCGAGCCAGGCTGCCGATAGGATTAATTCTGCATGACTGCCCATCTCCACAGGGGTATCTAAGACCCTCAGGCCTGCAGCAATCTTTAAAATTCCTCCAGCCCAACTTAATTCCCTCTTCCTGCAGAGCTGGCGCATCTGCTGCAGTCAGGCACGGAGAGAGGGAGACGGAGGGAGAGGGGAGACGGCACCCGGGACGCGGCGGCACGGGGAGAGGGGTGGGGAGGGGGTGGGGGAAACTGAGTCACGCCGGGGACGGACCCAGGGACGGGGTTTTTGAAGGGATTCAGCCCCCAGCCCCTGATCCTGGTGTGCTGTCACCCCCAGCACGCTGCCAGCCCCCCGAAGCAGGAGGCTGATTTGGAAATGTCATTTTGTTCCACTACCCGCGGGCTCTGCCTCGGTGGAGGGCTTCTTCCCTGCCCCCCCCCCGCGCTCCTCCTCTGCTTCCCTGCAACCCCCCGGGGACAAAACACCAGGGCCGAGCATCGCCCCCAGGCACTGCGGGGCCTGGGATTTGGGGACAGCTCCTGGAAATGCAGCTGTGGCTGGGGAAAGGCTCCCCCCAGCACAGCCTGCGGGTGCTGAGCCCTCCCCAGCTGCCCCTGCTGCACCCCTGGAGCTCCCCAAATCCCCCCCTAGATCCCGGGGGGCTGCGAGGATGAGCCCCCAGCACCAACCCGACAGCCATGGGGCACAGAGCGGGGTCCCAGCCCCACTGTCACCCCCACATCCCCAGGTGAGGCTCCTGCAGGACGAGGACCCCACCGTCACCAGGACCTCACCAAGACCCCACTGACCCCAGCCAAGCTTGGGACCCCCCCAAGCCTCCAGCACAACCTCCAGGGGGGCTGCGGGGGGCCGCTGCCAACCCCCTGCTGCTGCCAGCACCGGGGCTGGCCACCACCTTCCTCCTCCTCTTCCTCCTCCTCGCCAGCAGCCGCCACCAGAGCCGGGAGCCCCGTCCCTCCGCCTCCTTCCCCGCACCTTGCCCCGCTCTCCTGGCAGGCAGGAGGCAGGAGGGGAGCGCAGCCCACCCCAGCTGCTGGCGGAGCTGGGGCTCGGCGCATTTAAATCACTTATATCTTTACTTTCTCCTGCGCTGGCTGTGAGATGGGCTTTTTTTGCATGCGTAATTAGGGGGTGGAACAGATGGCGGAGGGTTCGTTTAAAGTAATGCATCCATTAAAATAACCTTCGCTGTCGGGGACTGCGCTCCGACAGGGGCCTGCTTCACCGGGGGCGGCGGGGAAGGGGGGGGCTTTGTTCTGCGGGAAGGGGTCGGACTTTGGGGAGGGGGCTGCGGGACGCATCGCCCCGCTTACGGGGGAGAAACGGGTCCGGGTGCGCCGTCCCGTGATCCATGCACGAGGCTGGGAGCTTGGCCCAAACTGGGGCCAAACTGGGGCTCAGTTGGTCCTCTCCGGGGGTAACCCAGTCCTTCCCAGGGCGAACCTGGTCCTCTCCCAGGCTCACTGGGTCCTTTCCAGGGCCAACCCGGTTCTCTCCGGGGCTCAGTTTCCATAGCAATACCATGGGCATCTCGCAGCGAGATGGCGGGGATGGGAAGTCCTTTGGCCAGCCCTTCAGGCCAGCCCTCCAAGCATCACCCACGGCGGTGGCTTTTGGAGGAGCTTCCCCAGATCTGGGGGGGGGGGAGGTTTCGCTGCTTGGTGGGGCACCGGGGTGAGGCTGAGGGTGGGCACGGTCCCCGTGGTCCCTGCACGGGGCAGCTCCGGCCGTGCGCATCGGCGCGCGGGGACCTTGGGGACCGTGCCCACCGCCACCCACCCCCGTCCCCCAGCGCCTGGCTGCTGGCACGGGGCAGAAGGGAACAGCTCGCCTTTCCCATCCACCAGCAGCCGCCTCTCCTGTTTCAGGCTCCCGGGAGAGGCAGGAGGCTTTGTTCAGGAATCGGAGGAGCGGAGGCCAGAGAAAGCGCGAGTGCCCTGCCAGCTCTTGTGTTTCACTCCCGAGGAATGCCGGGGAGGGGAGGGGAGCGCGGCTCCCCCCTCCCCGACACGGGCTCCGGGCCCGGCTGCAGGGTGCTTTGCCGCTGCGGGGAGGAAGAGGAGGGCGTGGGGATGAAGGACAGAGGTCCTGCTGCTATTTCGGGGAGGTGGGCGGCATCGGCGAGGCTCGCGGTGGATGCGGCGGCATCCGCGCCGGGTGCCCGCGGCGGCACGGCGGTGCCACGCTGGTCCCGTTGGGGCAGCCCGAAGAATTCCGAGCAAGAGCCGCCGAGCAAAGCTCACACCCTGCCTCGGACGAGAGGAGAAGCACCCATGGGTGCCCCGAATCTGGGGAGAAGCGCACAACACCAGCAGCAGCAGGGCCGGGGAAGGGCGAGAGCCGCAGCGAGCCCAGAGCCACCCATGCGTGCTCAAATATTTCGTGTGCACTTGCTGAGGTGCCTCTGCTGCCTTCGGGGCATCTCCGCGTTTGAAGCAGCAGAGGGGAGCCGACCTGGGAATGGGGGGGATGGGGAGCAAAGGCCAGCCCCGGGGGATAAAGAGGGGGGGGGTCTCTCCTTCCCAGCTGGGCTGGGGGTGGGCACAGCAGGCCCTGGGCTGCCCCCGGCCCCAGGGATCCCAGGGAGGGCTGGGATAAGCTGAACCCAGCTGTGCAGAGCTGCCCAGCCCTCGCCTCCCCCAGCCTGGCCACGGCGCCCCAGCCACACGCCTCCTCCTGCTCTTCCTCCTCCTCCTCCTCCTCCTCCTCTTGCCAATCCCCCGCGCTTCTCGCAGCACCCTGGGGAGTCCCCGAGCACCAGCACAGCCCGGGGCAGAGCCCGTGGCTGCGGCAACCGATGCCGGCACCCCACAGCTCAGCACCCCACAGCTCCGTGCCAGCAGCGAGGCGCCGACGGCAGCCCCGGCGCACGGCGAGGGCCAGGGGGGCACGCAGCGAGGCACCGCACCGGGGAGAGCCACAGCACCAGGGCTGGGGGCTCTCCGCAGGGCTGAAGCGCCCCATTTCGCCCCGCTCCCACCTCCGTGGCTCAGCCCTTTCCCCGCTCACCTGCAGTCCTCCCCCTCCTGCTTTCCCCGCCGGCACCCCCTGGCACCGCGCGTCCCGCCGGCACCCACCGGTCCCGGCCAGGCCACGAAGCCACCAGAAAAAAACCTCTCCCTGCGACCTTCCAGCCTCCCCGCATCCGCGCCGGCTCCTCCAGCTGCGTGGCGAAGGCGGCGGGTCTGGGGGGGCCGCGGGTGGCCCCCCGCTCGCCAAGAACAATAGCTCCTTGTTGCAGCCCGGCTCCGGCCTCTCCTGGCCGCCGGGCTGCCAGCACCTCCCTGGGCACGCCGCTGGCCGCGCTCACCTCTACGTCTCGCTCGCTGTTTCCCAGCTCCCTCCTGACAAATCCCCGTTCCCGAGCGCTTCTCCTCCCCGCGGGTCCATATTAAGCTACATTCTCCTTTCAGCTGGGTGGAAAACAGCAGTAATAACCATGTGGAGAGAGCCGTGCCCCCCACCTCCACTTCCCTCCCACTTTGGGGTTCAAATTTCATTTCAGCAAAAAAGCTTCCCCCGCCTCCAATTTCTTCCCCCAAACCGAGTCGCTGTCGTCTCGTCTGATCTCGGCAGGGGCCGTATGGATGCTCAGCTCCTCCTGGTTCAGGATCTGCTGCCAATCTGGACCTCGCAAACTGGTTCTCACACAGCTCCCGCCTAGCGCCTCCCTCTCAGCATTTATTGTCCCTCCTCAGCCACCGAGCCCCAGCCCCGCTCCCATGCCACCGCCCCGGGTGCCCCTCGCTCCTTCGGGCGCTTCTGTCCCGAGCCCAGCCACCAAGTTTGCCGGGGCGAGATTTATTCCTGGCGAATTCCCCGGGGGCCGGCAGCTGGAGGAGCCCGGCACGGCCCCACCGCCTGCAGCGGAGCAGCCTCCCTCTCTCCCGCAGCTGAAGATCTCATCTCCCTCGCCCAAGGCGCTCCTCCGTCCTCCTCCAGATATTTTAGGCCCAGGTTTTGCGAGGAATT
This sequence comes from Anas platyrhynchos, assembly GCF_047663525.1. Lineage (NCBI taxonomy): Eukaryota > Metazoa > Chordata > Aves > Anseriformes > Anatidae > Anas > Anas platyrhynchos. The sequence continues at coordinate 4,185,291 of NC_092610.1, forward strand.
TACAGGCGCCGAGCCCAAGCCGATGCGCTGAAGTCAGCAGGAGGCGAGGAGCGTGCGCAGGGCTCGGGGCCCCGGGGGCGGCGGCGCGGGGAAGGGATGCTGCTCCCGCCGCCTGGAGCTCGTTTCGCCGCGGGAAGGGCAGAGGTTGGGGCTGGCGGCTGCCAGATCCGCTCTGCTCTCCCTCCACCAGGACCGACACCACATTCTGCCTCTCCCTCATCTCCCCTGCATCGTGCCAGGCGAGGCCGTGCCAGCCCTCACGCCTGCACCGGGTCAGTTTTTGGATAGGGAAGGGGGGTCCCCACGCCCGGGTACCCCCACGGTGCCACAACCCCTACCAGCACCCATCTGGGGCCCACCTTTGCCGCACTCCAGCCCCATCGCCGCACGCTGCCCGTGCCGACCCCTCCCGCTCACGCCTGCTGCCCCCCCGTTTCCCTGCATCGCCCGAGCCCCCCGAACCCCCACCACCTCGGCGTTCCCCTGGGGGCTTCGCCCCGGCACGGAGGGAGTCCCCGGCTCTGCGCCTGCCTTTGTCACGGCCCCGCTGGCACGCACCCGTCCTACGTGCTCCGACAGGTGAGCCCCCGGGGCAGCGTTCCTGCCTGGGCCAGTAACTGTCCCCACCGGGCAGCCGGTTCCACCCGGCACGTCCCTCCCTCCTTCCCCTTGCTGCATCCCGGCCGGCGAGGCGCACGGGGAAAAAGGGGGGGGCCGGCGGATTTAATGAGCTCCCCGGAGGCATCGCCGCGCGCCCCCCTCCCGCGCCCGGCGAGCGTGGCTCTGAAACACAACCCTCGGTGGCAGGGCTGGAAAAAAAAAAAACAACAAAAAAAAAAAAACCACAGGGCACATCGCTCTTCCCCCCCCCTCCTCCTCTCTTCCCCGCCTCCCCCAGCTTTTTTTTGCTCTCCTGCCGATGCCAAAGACCCAGCCGGGCTCTTGTGCTTTCACTCGCAGCTGCAGCTGCCGATTTTCGCTGTAAGCCCTTGTGCCTAGAAGGCCCAGAGCGAGGGATTCTGGGACGCGCTGATTGAAGACAGCACCAGCGCGGAGACCATTGCTCAGACTTTCCCTGTCTGTCGCCCCAACGCTCAACCCACAGAGAGGGAAATAAAAAAAAAAAAAAGAAGAAGAAAAGAGAGGAAAAAAAAAAAAAAAAGAAAAAAAAGGCAGAGAGCAAAACGGACTCGCGCTCGCCCCTTCCCACCCACGCGGTGCTCTGCGTGCTTCGCTGTGCCGGCACCGCGCGGGCGCGCGCCAGCCCTCACCCGGGTCACCCAGCTCGCGGGGACGGACCCCGAAACCGGGCGGTGGAACTGGGTGAAACTGGGTGAAACTGGGCTGCGTGGCGCCCCGCCACCCCCGGAGCGCGCCGGGCGCCTTGCAGCGCGGAGCTCGCCGTGCACCAAGGTGTGAAGTGGCGGCGGGCACCCGAGAGGCGCCCTGGTTGTGTCCCTGCTGTGGTGTTTTGGAAGGGAAATAATCAAAGCACGGTTTTCGGGCTCCCTTTTGCAGCACGAGGGAACGCCGGCACGCACGGCCGGGCAGCGTGCAGCCGGTGCCAAGCACCACACGGCCGGGTCCTGGTGCAGTGCCCCGGGATGAGGGTGCCAGGAGCAAAGCCCTGCCCGTGGGGGAGCCCCGCACGCACCGCGGCGCCCCACAACGTGCTGGGACCTCTGGGGTGCTCCCAGAGGCAGCCAAATGACCGGGGGAAATGTCCCCAGGTCCCTTCTGCACGCAAAGGAGGGGTTCCCCAGCAGAGGGGTGCAACAGCCACCGAATGCTCGCCCCCCCAGACCCCCGCACGGGACCAGGACACCGCTCGGCGCATCGCCTCAACAACCCCAGAGCAGCAGGACCAACGCCAGCCTCGATGGATGAGCGGCGGGGAGCAGAGGGACACGGAGCACGCCACGACCCCACCATGTCCACCGGGGCTGCACCTCGCCCCTCCTGAGACAGACCCCGCAGAACCACCCCGGCCATTTGGGGGGGGCTTTGCAGAGCATCCCCCGGAGCCCCGAGCCCACCCCGGCACCGGCAGCCCCCGAGGACCATGAGCGAACCGCACGGCGCATCCCAACCCCGAAATTCGCCACGCTGGGGAGGGGACGGGGGGGTCTCAACGCAAACCAGGGGTCACCCCGCATCCGGGCGGCCCCTCCACAGCCCGGCATCAGGCAGCCGGCCCCGCGGGGGGGCCCGCTCTGTCGCCAAGTGACCCCCCCCGGCCCCGGCCCTCCTGCTCCCCCCAAAACGCTCCCGTGGCGAGCCCGGAAGTAGGAAGCAGCCCTCCCCAGCGCTGCCCTGTTTACCAAGAGCTGGTTCCAAGCACTCGGGAGAATAGCAGGAGCATTTCAAGGCCCTGTTTCCACTCGGCTGACACACACTATTTATAGAAGCCCACAATTCTCCCAGAGCTTTCCTCGGGATCTCAGCAGAAATAGCCTGCCCCGGGTCTCTGCTGCCTCCTCTAAGGAGGCCAGGGCAGCGCTGCCCCCCCCCCAGGCTCCCTATAACCTTCCACGGGTTTCCATCGCTTCTCCCCCGCCGGCCGCCCGCTCCCCGCGCGTCCTTGGCTCCCCCGGCCCCACCGCGGTGCCAACCCCTCGCCTCTCCCCCCCGGCCACCTCCGGCTCCTCCCGGCACGGTGCCGGCGGTTTCGGTGGCGGAGGGAAGGAGCCGGGCTCCAGTTGGGTCCGGGGAGCTGCTGGTGGCGGCGCTGGGGGGCAAATTGTGGGGCTGGGGGGGGGACAGGGACGCGAGAGCGGCCGGGCGAACGCCACCTCCTCGCGCCGAACTGCATTGGAGCGCGGCGGAGCCACGGGGGACTCGCACCAGGGATGGAGTTGGCCTATTCAGGTTACAGAGACATGGCAGAGCGGAATTTGGCGCCGCGCCATCCCTTCTCCAGCCCCCCCCAACCCCCCCCCCCTCCCCGCTTTCCCTCCCTGCCTCCCTCCTTCCTCCCCTCCCCACCACCACCGCCACCACCACCACCACCACCACCACCCTCCTCTGCAAATTCCTCAGACCAGCAGGAGAGCCAGTGTGTAAGGGGACACCTGGGGGTGGCGGTGGTGGTGGTGAGGTGGGGAGGGGGGGTTGGTTTGGAAAGCCTGGGGGCCGCGGGGGGCCCCCAGCTTCATCCGCCTGCCCCCCGAAAAAGCCCCCCGCTCAGGCTTCCCGGCTGCAAAGCGTCGGGGCAGGATGCGTGCCCGCGCCCTCGGGGCTCGCTTCTGCTCTCTGTCACGCCAGGATAAATCTGGAGTGAGTCCCCGGCGCGCCGGGGCTCGCAGCGAGCACACAATGAGCTCAGACCGCGGCTTTTTGGTCGCTGCTCTCGCAGCAGCCGGCCAAGTGGCTTCGTGCACAAGGCCACCTGGTCGCGGCCGGGGCCAGTTCCTCCCACGGCAAGTAAACAAGCAGGGACCCGGCTGCCTCCACCTGCCCCCGGGCCTCCCTCCCCGGGGCTTTTCGAGGCCGCCGGCGGAGAGACCCCCGCGGGGTGGCCGCAGCCACCCCCCCTTTTGGGGTCCCCGCGGTCCCCGGTGCCCCGCGCGCGTGCCAAAGAAGCGCAAAGGGGGGCTCGGAAACGGGGTGCCAGGGGGGGTGGGTGGAAGGATCCGATAGGCAACCACGTTTTGGGGTATTGGGGGGGGGGACAGAAGCCACAGGCACCCGCCGAGCCCTGCGCAAGGGGAATGCACCGCGGAGAGCACGAGTTGGGGCCAGCACCCCCTCCCCGGTGCCCCCCGCCGCCGGCTCCCCGCGCACCCAGCCGGGTTGCGGGGGGGGGCAGGCTCTGCCCTGGGGGTCAGGGGGTTGGTAAAGGGGGGGGGAGCTCCTGACGCCCCCCAGGGCTGCGAGGATAACCCCAAATTTTGTTGACATGTTCCGTTCCGCCTTCTAGCGGACGGAGCCGGCTCTGACAGCTGTCACTCAGCGCTCGCAGCCCGGGGGGAGCCGGGGGGGGGGGCCGGCCGGGGGAGGCGGCTGAACTCGTGCAAATGGGGCACGGCGGGGGATTTTTTTTCTTGGGGGGGGGAGGGAGGGGAGGAGGGGGCGATCGCCAGGACGCCCCCCCCAGCCCCGTCTCCCCCCTCTCCCCCTCCCTCCTCCCCTCGCCCCCCCTCTCCCCTCCCCAAGTGCCATTAAACTCCTGCAATTTGGCACCAACTCGCCGCGCGCAACTTCGGCGGAGGGGACAGCGGGGGGGGGGCACACACACACACACACACACACACACACACACACACACGGCGGGGAGGGGGGGGGGGGCCGCGCCTCCCTCCCCCTCCACCCTCTCTCTCTACCAACACGCTGGGTGCCCCCCAACAACACCCCCGATCCCTTTCTCCCTCCCTTTCTCCCCCCTTTACCCCTCCGCCTCCCCACCCACGACCCCCCCACCTCCAGCCACGACCCCCCCCCCGGGGTCCCAGCCCCACACAAAGGCAACGGGGGTGGGGAAGAGGAGGAAGGGGGACGGGGACACCCCGGTACTCACCCGCCGGCTGCTGCGCTCCGAGCCCCCCGGAGCCCGCCCGCTTGGGGAGGCTCCTGCCGTCCGCCGGGGCTGCGTCCTGGCCGCCCGCGGGAGTCCCGGAGCCCTCGGCACCGCTCGCCACCTTCAACGAGAGCATTTCCAGCGCCTCCTGCTCACATTCTCCCCAGGCAACTCCGCTCCTGCCAGCCCGCCCCCTCCTCCGTCCCCTGCCTGCTCTTTTCCTCTCGCCTTTCCTCCTTTCCCCTCTTCCCCCCCAGCCCCCCCACCCCTATTTGATTTTTTTTTTTTTTTCGCCCTGTTTTTTTCCTCTCTCCCCCTCTGCCGCTCGGCTATTTTTTTTTTATCCTCCTCTTATTTTTTTCCTCCTCTTTTTTTTTTTTTTTCCTCCGCTTTTTTTTTTTCCCTCCTCTCTCTCCCTCTCTCTCTCTCTCTTTTTTTTTTTTTCAAATTTTTTCTCTCTCCCCCCCCCCCCCCCCCCCCTTCGCCTCGCACACACACAAAAGGCAGCGGAGCGGGAGGCGGAGGGGAACCGACCTCCCCTCTGCGCCTCCGCCGCTCAGCCGCCTGCGGAAAGCAAAGAAAGACACAGCGCAGCAGAGCCCTGGCTTGCTGCTGCCTCCCCCCTTCCTCCTCCTCCTCCTCCTCCTCCTCCTCCTCCTCCTCCACCTCCTCCTCCTCCTCCTCCTCCTCCCTCGCTCTTGCCTTCTGCCGCTCCCGGCTTTGTGGGGGCTGGGAAAGGGGGGAGCGGAGCCGGCGGCGCGGCGCGCCCTGCCCTCTCCGTGCGCGGCGGGGACCGCGGCTCCGCTTCGCTCCGCTGTCAGCGGCACGGCCAGCATCCGGCACCCCGGGGAGCCGTGCAGCACCGCCGGGGCATGCCGGGCCTTGTAGTCCTTCCTTCTCTCCCCCCCCCGCCTTCTCGTTTCTCTTCCCTCCTTCCTTTTTTCCCCCCCCCCCGCCCCTTCTCCTCTCCCCGCTTTTCTCCTCCCCGTCGGCGCGAAGCGGGGAGGGGCGCGCAAGGGGCGCGCATCTCCGCGCTCTGCTTGGGGAGGGGGGATTCAATTTTTTTTTTTTTTTTTTTTTTTGGGGGGGGAGGCATCCACCCGGAGGGTGTTTTGCCCCCCCCCCCCTCCCCAACCCCCCGGGATGCCCACCCCCCCACACAAGTGGGATGCACGGGGCATTGCTGCCCTCTCCCGGGTTGCACCCGCACTGCGCTCCCCGGTAGGATGCGGGGTTTGGGGGGCACGCAGGCAGCCCGCAGACCCCCCCCCCTCCCCGCCCCAATCCTCGGTCCGAATTTCCCCCGTGGCACACCCCCTTGAAGCCACCTAATTAGCCTTTTTTTTTTTTTTTTTTTTTTTTCCACTTAATTATTATTATTTTTTAAGTTAGCCGTGGCTAGGGCCTGGCAGCGCTGGAAACTTCCCCTCTGTTTGCTAACACCCCGCTCCCCCACCCCCAGGGCACGGTGCTGTGCAGGGGTCCCCCCTTGGCTATGTCCCCCTTGGCACAGAGGGGACCCCGGGGGGGCGCAGGTGGTGACCAAAACCACCCAGGACGGTGGTGGCAGGGCGGGGAGATGTCCCCCAGCTGCCATCGTGCCCCGTGACCTCCCTCCTCGTGGCTCCTCGAGCATCCTCAGCGCCTTCCCTCCAAGGCTGCGCCGATGTTAATGCTCCCAGATACAATATAATTAACGCGGATAATGCCGCTGATGTTTGTTGTGACACCGTGGTTTTGTGAGTGACGAGTGAAGGGTTAACTCCAGGGAATTGGGAATATTGCTCGGCTGCTAATAACACGTGAGTCATCGATGAAATAACACATGGGTGCAGGGAGACACGCAGCACCTGGCTTCACAGCAGCCCTCTGCCTCACCGCCGTGCTGCACGTTGGGTTTTCATCTGTGGTCGGGGATCAACAGGCGGCAGGGAGGGAATCGGCGCTCAGGAGACGTGCCGGGCTCCCCAGCTCCGCCGCCAGACTGGGACAAACTGGTTGAACTGGGGTCGGATGGAGAGCTGCCTTCCAGCATGGACGCATCGCCGCGCTTCGTATCCGAAATGCCAGCAGCTGCATCCCTGGGCTCTGCTCACCCCAGCAGGCTCGGATTTGGGAACGGGGTGAGGACGGGGACCCATCTGCATCGCTCCCAGCTCCTGCAAACCCTGCGGAGAGGAGGCCCGGCGCTCCAGCCCGGTCAGCAGAGGAATCTGCACACGCAGACAGGATCGCTGCAATTGCTGGTGGCTGAGTGAGCAACTTTGCAGCCTTCCTCGTCCCCTCGCCCTGAATGTCAGCTTTGAATTTTCTTGCTATTTTTAGGGATGGTTCAAACCTGAGGAGGATCCCTCCCCGCTCGCCTCGCGGGGCTCTGCACCGTATGAATATTGCAGGGGCCGTGCCTTGATGTTACCTGCCCCGGGTGCCGTGGGACAGCAGGACAGGGGGGATGCCTCGCGTGCGCGGGGAGAGAAGGAGGTCGTGCAGAAAACATTACGCTGCAAGCAGAATGGGTTGGAATGTAAAAGATTTATTAATTTAATCCGAAGCATTAAAAGGTCATGTATTAATCAAAGAGATGCTTAAAACTGTCAAAGTCCTTTGTCAGGTTTGAAGTGCATCTCTATAGTTATCATAAAATATATATACCCGCCTGGCACCGAGCCCTCGCCAGGGCTGGGAGCGGGCGAGGAGGAGCAAAGCGAGGCTCTTCGCAGCGGGGTCCCTGCAGAGGGGCACCCACCGGGGCTCTGCCGGGCTCCCATGGGTGCCCAGCACCCCCCCATCGAGCTGGGTGACCCTGCTTGTCCCCAGGAGTGGGTTTGTCCCCCCCTTGAGTCCCGCTGGTGGTCCCTGGAGGTCCCCAGCTGGCCTCAGGGCTGCTTTGGGGCAGGACGCTCGTGGGGACAGATTTTGGGGAGGGGTCCCCCTCACCCCGAGCCCCCAAAGCTGACGGTGGGCGGCGGTGCCAGGGGGCGTCAGGGCGGGGGCGCAGCGCCCACGCCACCCGTGTCCCGGTTCCACGCGTGGCCAGCCCTTCAGTGCCACGGGGCGGGGAAGGGGGTGGCCAAAACGGGTCCCCAGGGCCCCCCCGGGTCACCCGGGCCCCCCGGTCCCTCTGGCAGCCAAGTGCTGTGTCAGCAGCGTTGGCGTGGACCTCCGCTACCATCTAGCGGCTGCTTTGCCGAGCCGGGGCCACCGCTGTCCCCGGGTCCCAGCCCCGTGTCGCCGTGCCACGGGGGTGGCCGCACCGGATTGAGATCCCCCCCACACCCCCCTGTGCCCACCCACCACTGCCCAAAGTCAGGGAGGGGGGGTGAAGGCTCTGCTCGCCACCCTCCTTGAGGTTATAGGGTCACCGGGTGACCCCACTGCCTTGTCCCCCCACTGCATTTGTCCCCCGAGAGCTTGTGGTGACCTCGCTCACTGGGGACAGCAGCTGGGACCCCCCCCCCCCCCCCCAAAGCCGCCCCCGGGTGGGATCTGGGGGCTGGGGGGGCTTTGGAGACAGCGGGGTGCAGCGGGGGGAGCGGGGTGCGTGGTGGTGGGGGAGAGGAAGGGATGGCAAGGGGGGGTGCTGGATATGGGGGCTGCCTTTGGGGTGGAGAGCAGCATCCCCCAACCCCAATTGGGGCTGGGGGCTTCCTGCCCCTCTGCCTATGTAGGGGCCATCCTGATTTTACCCCAATAACTGCAGCAGAGGAGACTTCGCCCCCCCACACACTCTGAAGCCCTGGAGCAGGGCGTTCCCCAGGCAGCCAACCCCTCCTGCATTTAGGATTTTGCCAAAACGCAAACATCCCCGTGCCACCCAGCAGCACCACGTCCCGGCAGAGCAGCGCTGCTGCTGCGACACCTCCGTGCCTGCCGCGCTTCGCCTCGCTCCTCAAACCCCACGGCCCCAAACCCCTGCCAGCACCGGGTCCTGGCTCTGTGGGGCCAAAATGATGGGGAGAGCTGGGGGCAGGGGGGCCGTGCCATCGGGCCGTGCACAGCCTGCCTCGCTCCCCAGCTGCAGTCACAGATGTTGCCGTGGCCGCTGCGTGGCCGTTCCCGACCCTGGGCTGCTTTTTTTCCATGGAAAAATGTGCCCCCTCCCAGCTCGCGGTGCGGAGCCGCTGCGTGACCACGAAGCAATCCCCCCCCCCGTGCCTCAGTTTCCCCTCTGGGCACGGTCCCCGCGGGCCTGGGCCAGCAGTCACGAGGCTGGCCAAGCCTAAAATTGCATTCTTGGCCACCTTCCACTGTTGTCTGGCCATCGCCACCGCGGGGACGATGCAAGGACCGGGAGCGAGGCGGGCGCTGCCAGCTCCCGGGGTGCTCGGGTCGGAGGGGACGGGGACGGACGCGGGGTCCCTGGGGCTGTGCCGTTTGGGGACGGGACCTCGCCGCGGCGTTTGGTGGCAGCGAGGGCCCCCCCGGGGGTGGTGGTGGTGGTGGTGGTGGCAGCGCCGCAGCTCCCTCGTGCCAGGGTCTGCGGCGCCGGCCATCTGCAGCGGTCTCACACCTGCGCCCACCGCGCTTGGCACCGCGCGGGCACCGCGCTCCGGCACCCCCCGAGCGGGGAGCGCGGCCAAACGGGGCCAGGAGCTGCGGCAGCAAGAGAGATGGGCCTGGGCACCGTGGGGATGGGGGGTCCCGGAGGTGTAGGGGGGGTCCTGGGGGTGTAGGGGGGGTCCTGTGGTGCGTGGGGAGGGGGATCTGATGGCACGGGGTGCGTGCGCATGGAGGGGAGGTGGTGCTGAGCTGTTTTTCTTTCCTCCCCAGAAGCTGCTGCAGCCTCGGCTCTGCGGCACTACCTGGGATGCTGCAGGGACCCGGGCAGCGGGGAGGGGAAGGGGCCAGCTCACAGCTCCCCCCCCCAGGTCTGGATGCTGCTCTCTGCCCTCCCCGGCCCCCCCGGGGCTGGTGGCCGTGCCCCGCGGTGGCTGTCCCTCCATCCCCGCTCCCCAGGTCGATGGAGCCCGGCATTAACATAAAATCAATGCCCCCCGAAGCTGCGCCCTTTAACCCCTTCGCCCCCACCTCGAGACACCCTGGGGGGGGGTTGGAAGGACAGACGGACACAACAGGGCCCCCCCCACGGCCTCGAGCCCCACTGCCTGTCCCCTACAGCCTCGTGACAGCAGGGGACAGATGAAGGGGACAGGCCCAGGGGCGCGCAGGAGGCTGCAGCAGGGAGGTGGCAGAGCCCCAGCTTGGCCTCGTCCCCGAGCTTTTTGCTGCCCAAATCCCGCTGCCAATTTGGGGACGGGGGGTTCCTGGGTTGGGGACACGGGGGTGACCTCGCACCCGGGGGGGTGTCAGGATCCGGCCCATCAGGATGCCCGCGCCCGCCGCCAGCCTGCCCCTCCGCGCCAGGCCCCGGATTTGCATTTTTATTTCTTTTTAAGTGAATTTCGTGCTGGAGGAGGAAATTGCCGCCCTGGCAGCCCGGCAGAGCGGGGGCTGCTGCCCCCGGGGTCACCCTGCCATGGGGCTGGGGGTCAGCACCGTGCCCCCCCAGCCCTTGGTGGCACCAAGGTGACGTTTGTGGGCACAGCCATCGGTCCCCATCACGGTGGCGGTCCCCTCTGCTCCCAGCACTGCCGCTTCCAGCCCCCTTCTCCCCCCCCCCCGGGTGCCCAAAATGTGCCAGGGTTGGGGACATTCCCCTGGGGTTTTGGGGCTGTGCAGGGCTTGGCGAGCAGGGGGTGAGCCAGGGTGCTCCCCCCGGCTGGAGGGCTTTGTGGGGGTAAGAGGGGGACAACACAGGTGTCCCCATGGGGACAAGGGACACCTGTTTGGGTAAGGGTGCTCCTTGCATGCGTTTTTTGGGATTTGTGTGAACACGTGTGCCACGCACGGAGCACACAGGCAGCAGCTGGGGGGGGGACGGAGATGCTGCGATGCCCATGGGGGCATCCCCCCCCCTTTCCTTTTCTCTGCCCCCCCCAACACTGCCCAAGCCCCCCCCAAATGAAGCCAGGGCCGCCTGCCTCCTTAGCACAAAGCCCCGAGGGGGGGGGACAGCAGGAGGGGACGGTCCCCCCCAAAAAAAGCTTTAAAACCCCAATGCTGCCCCCTCCCCTGCTGGTTTTGGGGTTTTATTTGCAAAGGGAGCCTCAAATGGCTCGGGGGGGGGGGGGGGGGGGGGGCATGCAGCCCCCCCGATGTGGGGCCAGAAGGACCCAGGCTTGTTAGAAAGATTTTTATTTCTCTCTATTTACAGACTGGAATTAAAAAAAGAAAAATAATTAACAACAAACCCGTCCCTTCCCCCAGCCCCCCCCACGCCCCCCCCCCGGTGGCACAGCCTGGGGGCACGGCTGGGTGCCCCCCCCCCTGCCCTGCCACATGGCTGTGGGGGGTCCTGGCCATGGGGGGGTCCTGGCCATGGGGGGGGAGGACTGGGACTGAGCCTGGAACATGGGGTAGGGGGTGCCCAGGTGGGGTGCCCCCCCCCCCCAAGTGCCATCACATTCACATTGCGCCCCGTGCCTCCACGATGCCCCCCCCCCCCCCAATTAATGCTTGTTGCAGGGGGTGAATCCACCCCGCACCCCCCCCCATAAGGCAACAGGGCTGTGGGAACAGCCCCTGGGACAGACCCCCCCCTGCACCCAGGACCCCCTGTGTCCCCCCCCCACTGCAAGCAGGGGTTTATGGCTTTGAGGATTTGGCTCTAATTTAAGGACAGGAGATAAAGGGGGGGGGGAGCAAGGAGTCCTGTCCCCCCCCTGCATATAGGGGTCCCTGTGTGTCTCCTGGGGCGTGTGGGGGGGGAACTGTATAAATTAAAGGCGATATAAGGGGGGGGCTGAAGCTCAGTGCTAGGATCTGGGGGGCTGAGCCCCCCCTCTGCCCCCTCCCCAGGCTGTGCAGAGCTGGGGGTGAGGGGATGGGGCTGGCGTGGGGAGGGGGCACCCTCAGACCCCCTCCCCAAGGCCTCTGCTGCTGTGGGGTAGGGGTGTGGGGGGCACGGGGGGTCACGGGGGGGGCACCCACCCACCGTCCTCCCCCCACCAAAGCACTTCTCAGGTTCAAAGCTGGCTGTGAAGGCAACGAGAGAGGGGCTGGGGGGTGGGCACAGGGGAGGGGGGGGCACATCTGGGCAAGGCGCTGCCCCCCTGAGTCCAAAATCCTTGTGCAAAGCCCCCCCCAAAAAAAAAGGGGGGCACCCCCCGCACCACCCCATGGCCATTTACAGGGGGGCGCAGGCAACGGGAGCGAGAAACCCCCCTGCAAAAAGGGGGGCGATTAATGCCCCCCCCCCCCCAGCACCCCCCCTCCCTCCCAGTATGGGGTCACTGGTTGTCCCCCGGCTGGTACTGGGGCTCGGTGGCCGTGAAGTAGTCCTCGAGGAAGGACTGGAGGTACTCGAAGGTGGGGCGCTCCTCGGGCTCCCGCTTCCAGCACTGCACCATCACCTCGTGCAGGGAGGGGGGGCAGTTCCCGGGGCACTGCATGCGGTACCCCCGCTCCACCTGCTCCAGCACCTCCCGGTTGTTCATCCCTAAGGAGGTAAGGATCCGGCCCCGTCAGCACCCTGCACCCCCTGTTGGGGACACCGAGGGTCCTGCGCCCACCCAAGGGTGCCCACCCTGCCCGGGGGGGGGGTTGTACCTGGGTAGGGCACCCGGCCTTTGGTCACCAGCTCGGTCAGGAGGATGCCGAAGGACCAAACGTCCGACTTGATGGTGAACTTGCCAAAAAGCGCCGCCTCCGGGGCCGTCCACTTGATGGGGAATTTGGCACCTGGGGGGGGAAAGGGGGCAAGGGGTGAGCCACGGCTGGGGCACCCCCGGGGCACCCACACCCAGGGTAACCCACACTTGGGGTGCCCAGCACCCAGGGAACCCATCACTTGGGGTACCTATTAATTGGGGTGTCCAGTACTTGGGGTGCCCAGCACCCAGGGAACCCATCATCTGGGGTACCCAGCACCTGGGGTACCTATTAATTGGGGTATCTAACACCCTGGGTGCTTATTATTGGGGGTGCCCAGAACTTGGGGTGCCCAGCGCCCAGGGAACCCCTCACTTGGGGCACCTATTAATGGGGGTACCCATTAATGGGGGTACCCAGCACCTGGGGTACCCAGCACCAAAGGAACCCATCACTTGGGGTACCCAGCACCTGGGGTACCTATTAATTGGGGTACTCAGCACCTGGGGTACCCAGCACCCAGGGAACCCATCACTTGGGGTGCCCATCATCCTGGGTACTCATCACTTGGGGTACCTATTAATGGGGGTGCCCAGCACCTGGGGTGCCCATCACTTGGGGCACCCACCCCCCAGGGCACCCAGCACCGGGGGTGACAGCTCCAGGCCCGTGCTGGGACCCAGCAGGGACAGGGCAGCGGTCCCCAAAACTTTGGGACCGGGGGGGGTGGCTCACCCTGGCGTGCCGTGTACTCATCATCCTCGATGAGGCGCGCGAGGCCGAAGTCAGCGATCTTGCACACCAGGTTGTCGCCCACCAGGATGTTGGCAGCGCGCAGGTCCCGGTGGATGTAGTTCATCCGCTCGATGTAGGCCATGCCCGCGGCGATCTGGGGCGGGGGGGAGAAGCGTTGGCACCCTTGGGTGTCCCCCCACGGGGGCGCCCACCCCGTGCCAGCCTCCCCGGTACCTGTGCAGCCATGTCCACCAGCTGGGGCAGCTTCAGGTAGCGGCCGTCGCCGTCCTTTAGGAAGTCCAGCAGGCTGCCTGGGGGCAGAGGGTGCCAGTCACAGAGCCAGCCGTGCCCACCCAAGGGTGCTCTCCCCTTTAGGGACCCAGCCGTGCCCACCCAAGGGTGCTCTCCCCTTTAGGGACCCAGCCGTGCCCACCCAAGGGTGCCCTCCCCATAGGAACCCAACCGTGCGCACCCAGGGAAGCCTCGGACCAGGTCCCCGCGCACCCTGGCCGTGCCAAGGCAGGGTGGGGGCAGCTCGGAGGGACCAGGCAGGGCACCCATGGGTGCCGCCAGCCCCTCACCTTGGCTCATGAACTCGGTGACGATGTAGATGGGCTCCTCCGACACCACGGCGTAGAGCTGCACCAGCTTGTCGTGCCGCAGCCGCTTCATGATCTGAGCCTCCTCCAGGAAGGCCTCGGGGGACATGGTGCCCGGCTTCAGCGTCTTCACCGCCACCTTGGTGGTGCCGTTCCACGTGCCTGGCCCGGGGACACCGCGTCACCAGGAGCCCCCCCCGGGTAGGGGACACCTGGCCCCCGCAGGGCCAGGATGGAGGGTGCGTGGATGGAGGGGTGCGTGGATGGGGGGCGCATGGATGGGGGCGCATGGATGGGGGGCGCATGGATCCATGCATGGATGGAGAGGTGCACGGGTAGGTGCAGGGCGGATGGTTGCATGGATGCATGTTTGGAGAGCTGCGTGGATGGAGGGACGAGCAGAGGAGCAAGGAATTCGGGCCGGGGCAATCAAGGGCCGTGCTACCTCCGTGCCCAACCCACCTCAAGGACCTCACCTCGTGGCACGGGTTCGAGGCACCCGCGGGCTCGCCTAACCCCGTTCCCCATCCATCCATGCGGAGCGGTGCCGAGCACCACCCGGTCCCCACGATGCTGCCTGGGGGGGCTGCTCGTGCCCCTGAGCCCCCCCACCCCGGCCGGCTGGGCCAGCCTTACCCATCCACACGTCTCCGAAACATCCCATGCCGAGTTTCTCGTCCAGGCTGATGGATTCCCGCGCTATCTCCCAGGCGTCCTTAGCTAATCCCAAGGTCTGGGGCTTCATAGCGGGGCACGGGAGGGTGAGCAGATGGCACAACCCGTCGTTGTACTCTGCAGGGGCGCAGGGAAGGGGGGAGGCAGCGGGGGGGTGCGATGGGATGAAGGCAGCATGCACGCCGAGCGGGGGGAGCACGGGGCGCGGGAGGAAGAGGAAGACGACGAGGGACCCCCCCCCAGGCCTGGTTTTGTCTCTTTGCTCATGGCCCCATCCGGGATATGGGGTTATATGGGATATATATTTGCGGGGAGCACTCGGGGTGCCCTGAAAAAGCAGGGGATGGGACATTGCCCCAGGGCATGGGGAGTCTGTGCCCATCTCCTGGGGGGGGTGCCAGGCTTGGGGGTGCCCCCACCGCTTTCCCCTCCCTTCGTCGCTCGCCCCGGCTCGCCCGCCGGGCCCTACCCATCCACACTTCCCCGAACTGCCCGTTGCCCAGCTTCTTGAGCAGCTGCAGGGACTCGCGGGGGATCTCCCACACGTCTTTGGTTTTGACCGACAGGTCGGCCAGTTTGGGGGTCCCCTTGGGGCACGGCACGGCCAGGCGGCAGCACAGCCCGGCCGCCCGCTCTGCGGCACCGGGGAGAGGCAGGCGTCACCCCGGGGTGCCCCCAACCCTCGCCCCCCACCCTGGTCCCCCCGCAGTGCCCCCCTCCCCAAAACACACACGTGGGGTGCGCTCCCTCCCACCGGGGACAGCCCCCCAGCCCCCCAGCCCCATTTCGGGGTGATGCCCCCCCCCAGACCCCGGGGGCTATTTACCTTCTCCGGAGGCCGGGTGCTCCCTGCACCGAGGACACGGAAGATTGGGGACCCCCGGGGGTCCCCCTCCTGCTGCCACCAGCACAGCCCCCTCCTCCTCCAGTTAAACCCAGTTGGCCCAGCAGGCTGGGTGTTGCCAACCGGTCCCCTGGGCTTTCCCCACCGCCCCCCCACCGCCCCCCCACGGCCCTCACCCCCTCCCACCCTACCTATGTAGTGCTGGACCAGCTGCTGCACGGTGTCGAACTGGGCCCGCGTGGTGATGTAGTACCCCCCGCTGTCCAGCTTTCGGATCTTATAGTGCTTCACGTGGTCGCCCTTGGCCTCGTCCCAGTCCCGGATGGAGAGGGAGTAGGCGCCTAGGTGGGAGCGGGGGTGAGGGGTGGCACGGGGAGGGGCACAGGGCATGGTCCCCCTGACCCCACAGCCCCCTACACCGTCCCCATGTCCCCCCTGACCCCACAGCCCCCCCCACCGTCCCCACAGCCCCCCCACCTTTCGTCGTCTCGCTCTCCCGGATGAGGAAGGTGCCCCTGCAGTTCCCATGGCACAGGAGCTGCCGCTCTGCATCCTTGCGCCCGATCTTCCCAAAGTACCACCTGCAGGGTGGGGGGGACAGGGGGGGGCATCAGCACCAAGGGGGGGCACCCATGGGTGCGCCGAGTCCCCTTGTTGGCACCATGGACTTCACTTTGCAGCGGGGCCAAGCAAGGTGTGAGCATTGCGCGAGCGTCACGGCACGGTTACGGGGTGCCAGCACGCCTGGATGTCCCCCCCCCGTGTCCCCCCCACCCCATACTCACTCCTCTGCCTGGATGGAGTCCACGGGGGCCACGTAGTTGCTGGGGATGTAGCCCGTGTCGCCCGAGCTCAGCGACCTGGCCTCCCACCAGTCACCCTCGCTGGGGAGAGACGGACGGACGGTGAGGAGGGGCGGACAGACGGACACCCCCCCCCCCCCTGCGCACAGCACCCCCAGCCCCCCCTGTCCCCCACCCCCGAGGGCACCCACCCCAGGGCTCTGCTGGGGCCACCCAACTCGTGACACACGTGGGTTGTCTTACTGGTGCCCAGCCTGGCTCATACTGGGAGTACTGGGAGCACCTTCCCAAGTGGGATAGGGGGATAGGGGGGGTACAGGGGGGGGCTCACGTGTTGTTGATGATGTGGAACTTCTCCCCTTTCTGAAAGCTCAGGTCATCCTCCGTCCTGGCCTCGTAGTCGTACAGGGCGATGAAAAGCGTCACGCCCCCCCCTGCGGCACACGGAGGGCACCGTGGGCGAGCCCCGTCCCGGCCAGCACCCATGGGTGCAGCCAGGACCTCCCCATGCCCCCCCCCTCCCCAGCTCGCCACTGACCTGCGATGCTGCTGCCGTGCGCCTGCAGCGTGTTGGAGGGGTAAAAGGGCGCGGGGGTGGGCACGGCGGGGCCGTGGAAGTTGTTGAAGTCGGGGATGTGGGTGAAGGCGCCGCCGAGCTGCGCGGGGTCGGGGTCGTACTGCAGGGGGGGGGCCAAGGAAGGCCCCCCACCGCTCCCCGCCTGCCCCTTGCCGGCCACCTTCTCCTTGCAGTGCACGCAGCCCATCCTGGCACGGCCTGCGGGGCGGACGGACAGACGGACGTGGGACTGACGGATCCCCCCCAACCCCCCCAACCCCCCCCCCAGCACCCAGGGGTGCTCCCCTCCACGGCGCCCCCACTCACGGTGACGTCTCCAAGGGTCACTTCAGCTGCTCCATGGCACCGCGGGGAGGACGAGAGGCACCTGGGGACGGCGGGGAGGGGGTCAGGAGTGGGGGGGGGGCAGAGCCCCTGCGTGGGCTAAAACATCCCCGCCAGGCTTCCAAAAACCCCGCACGGGCTGCCGGACCCCCGCGAGGCTCCAAACATCGCCGCATGGGGTGCAGCAAGCCTGCATGCTTGCAATACCCCCGCACGGGTTTAAATACCCCCCCCCCCCCGAGCCGAAACGCCCCTGCACAGGATATAATACCCCCCCCAGGTCTTGAATCTTGCTGCACGGGCTCGAAGGGCTGTGCAGGAGCTCGAAAAGCCCTGCAGGAGCTGCAGCCCTGCACGAGCTGCAAAACTTCTGCACCGGGCTCAAACCACATCCCGCCAGGTCCCCCCCGCCAGCCCAGCGCCTCCTTCCAGGCAGCACCGCGTCCCCGTCCCCCCCCCTCCCCAAAGCCACCCCACCGGGGCCGGAGGGAGCGAGGCAGGGCGGTGAGGAGCGCCCCCAAAAACGTCCCCGTCCCCCCGTAACCCCGAGCTGCTGGGGGAACTGGTGGTTCGGGGCAGGAAGGGCCCCGCTCGCCTCGCTGCGGTCGCGGCCGCGCTTTTCCGGCCAGCGCTGTGAGAAGGTGAGGAGGAGGAGGAGGAAATCGGACCCAGGAGGAAAGGGACGGAGCTGGGCCCTGCGCCCTGGCCCCCTGGGGGAGCTGCCCCAAAAGGGACGGAGATTTGGGGGGTCCCAGCCCTGCGGGGGTCCCACCCCCATGGGGGTGACGGCGCGGGGCTGTGCTCGGTGCCGCGGCCACGTCCCGGCCCCTGGGCACGGCTCAGGTCCTCTCCCCGAGATTTGGGAGGCAAATGTGGTGGTTTTGGGGCCGAGGAAATATTTCACGTAGTTTTCCCCCATCCCAGTCCCTGTCTCTCCTTTCCTTCTCTCGGCAGCAGGTTTGGAAGCACCAAACAAGCTCGAGCGGCCCCGGGCTCTCCGTGGCCACCTGGGCTTTCAACACCGGCCGTTTGGCAAGGCCGGGGCTGTTGCAGCCGGGACGGAATTGCCAAACCCGAGAGGGCCTGGCCGTTTTTTTGGGGCTTTTTTTTCTTTTTCTGAGAAGAAGTTGGTGTTTCAGCTGACAGCCGTTCCCAGCTCTCGCAAACCCTCTTCATGAGAAACCCCGGCCCCTTTGTCGGCACCGTGCTCCGACACTTCCCATTTTGCCGAATTTCTCCGCTGAACTCAGCAACCGGGGGGTCAGGGAGGGCACGGGGCAGCTCCCAGCCAGGCACAAACCCCAAATACCCCCGCACCTTGAGGTTTAGCCCCAAACACCACACAGCATCCCACCCGCCCTCCAAGGCTGGCCCCCAAAAACGGCTCCCTGGGGTCATTTTTGGGGAGGGGCCGCGTGCTGGCGGCCGGCCCCGGGAGCAGATGGGCAGCGAGCCCCCCCCCCCAGGCCGGCTCCACCTGCGCCGGTGCCACCACGGTGCCAGCTCGCGCCCCGCCGTGCCCCCTCCGTGCCGCACGGACACCCGGCCAAATCGTGTCCCCTGCTGCCACAGGTCTGGGAATTGTCACCGTCCTCCTGGCCATCTGCTCCCCCTGTCCCCCCCCGACCCCAGAGCCCGGTTTCCCGGTGCTGGTGGCACGGGGAGGTTTCCAAAGCGGGTGGTGGCCAAGGAATGAGCTCAGGAAGGGAGGGACCCGGAGCGCTGCCCCAGCCCTGAGCCGGGGTCTGGTGTCCCCAGATGTCACCCTGCCTGTCACCCCATGGGATCGCCCCAGCCCCTTCCTAAGGGGACGGAGGGGTCGGGTTTGAGGGGGTGCAGACGCACGGAGAGCTCTGGAGGCTCTCCGAATACCCCAGACCTGGTGCCCTGGGGACAAACCGAGGTGGCATCGGGACCAGCGCCTGGCCAAAGGGGGGGACCCCGCAGGGACGGGGAGCAGGGGGCACCCCGCGGGCCCTGCTGTCACCTTCACAGCAGGAGGAGGAAGCGGCCAGGGAGAGTGGTGTGGGGGAGGAGGAGGAGGAAGAGGACGGTGCCGCGGCCTCCGAGGGGAACCTTGTGGCTGGCAGGGTCCCAGGCTTTGGGGACGGCAAAACGGGGTCAAAAATGGGACGCTGGCGGGGCTGAGCGGTGACACCGCGTGCTGCAGCCCCTCGGGCACCTTGTGGCCCCCCAGGGCCGTATCCCACCCCCTGCCCTGCGCACTCCCGTCCTTCCCATATGGCCCTGCACCCCTGGCAGCTCTCACTGCCCCGCTGCAGCCTCCCTGGGGGAAGAGGAACCGAGATCGCTGCAGGGCGCAGCCTGCGGGGTCCCCTCGGTCACCCTGCGGCACTGGGGTCCCAGCTGCAGCCCGGCAGGGGACGGTGCCACCTCTCGGGTCCTCGTTAGGACGTGGGGACCCCCAGCCACCTCCCTTCCCATCAGGAGCCCCGCAGACACCTCCATGGGGGGGGGGACACGAGGGGACACCTCCTGCCTCCCCACCGCCCCCAACAGATGACAGCATCACCGTGGTGGTCCCAGCGGGTGTCCCACCCTAATGGGGACATGGCAGGGCAGGGAACCCCACAGCTGCCCACGAGGCCACAGAAGCCCCTTCCCCTCCTTTGCCATGTATGGGGCAGGCTGGGGGGGCTCCACAGGGGCTTTTGCCCCCCCCACCAACCCATGGCTGCCCCAGGAGGTACGGCAGCCCTACAAGCAATCGGCCCCGAGAAGCCCACCTGCGCCAAGCCCCCCAGCCTGGGGGTCCCCCTCACCCCCCACCCCATGATGGGCCGAGCTCTGCTCTCCCCCCCCGCCTGCCCCCCAGCCTCCCAGCCCCATGGCTGGCGGGGGGGGGGGGGGAAGGCAGGATTTCCGCTGGAAGAAGCAGCAATTCCCGGATCCCAGGGGCTGCAGGGGAGGAGGACGGCGGCCAAGAGCGCAGCGCGGCCCCGAATACAATGTCCCGGGAGGAGCAGGGCGGGGGGGGAATTGTGCGGGGCAGGAAGCGCCGAGTTCCTGCTCCTGCCTGGGACACACCAAGGGGCCGGGGACGAGGCCGAGCCGCCGGTTGCAGGGGGGGGGGCACCCGGTTGCAATGGGTCCCCCCCCCCCTCCCCAACCCCAGCCCTACGTGCGCCTGGAGGTGCCCCCCGGCACCCAGCCCCGGCTGGGGGTGTCGGAGCTCGGCACGGCGGTGCTGGCAGGATGGGGGCACCTGTAGGGTTTGGGGGGTCGCAGGTGGCCCCCACCCCATATGGCCCCCCCCCTCAGCCCCCTCCCCAGCTGTGTTTTGTCTCAGCAGCCTCCCCGTGGCTGCCCTAGTGCCGGGAGGGCGAGCTGGAGGCTGCCTCCCCCCCCAAGGATGAGAGAGGCCGGGGGTCTCCTGCCCCCCCCCCCCATCTCCAGCATCACCGCAGAGGCTGGGGAGGGGGGCAGCGAGGCAGGACCCCCCCCCCATGGGATCCCCCAACCCCACAGCTCAGCACCCCATCCCGAACCCATGCCATGCTCAAGGCGGGCGTCAGCGCACGGAGACCCCCCCAAAAAAAAAACCCACAAAACACTTAGCAAGGGGATAGAGGGGACCCCCCCACCTGCCTGCAAACCACCCCGACCCCCCCCCAGCTGCCCTCCCATCACCCCCGTGCATCCCTCCTACCGTCAGCCCTCCTGCTCCGGCTCGCATGGAGCCCGGCGACCCCCGGCCCCCCCCCAACTCCTCTCTCCAGCGGGGTCCCACGGCAGCGCCCGGACCCTCCCGGCGCTGGGGGCCGGGGGACGGCTCTTGGGGGGGGGGGGGCTCAGCAGGGCACAGCTGGGTGGGTGCCGAGGGGAGAAGCGGGAGCGCGTGTGCGTGCGGCTCCCCGCCTCGGAGCAGCTCTCGCCGCCGAGCCGAGCTTCCCCTCCCCTCGCCCCCCCTTCCTCCCCGCTCTCCCGGTGATGTTTCATTGTACCAGCCAGCCCCACTGCATGCACCGGGGCCCAGCACCTTCCCGTGCCCCCCCCTGGGTCACGGTGGCATCGGGGGCGCACACGGGATGGGGGCTTTGGGGAGCCCCATCCGTGGCGCAGCTCCACGCGGGGGCTGCTGGTGGGTTATGGGGTATGTGTGGGGTTGCCGTGTTCCCAAAGCTGTGTGGGGGGGGTCGGGGTGCTGCCTGACCCCAAATGCATCCCTGAGCCCCCCCAGCACTGAGCAGGGGATGGGCACGCTGTAAATATGGGGCAGGGATAAAACGAGCCCAAGGAGCGGGGTCTGCGCCGGGGTGGGGTGAGCTGGGACAGGGCGAAGCTGTGGGATGGTGACGAGTGTCCCAGCTCCCCGGGGGAGTGGGACCGTGTCCCCTGGGGGCTCCCGTGGGTCCCCAAAAGGGGCACGCAGCTCTCAGCCCGCTCGTGTGCTCGCTGTGGCCGTCGGCAGCGCCCCAGCCACCGGACTCCTTATTTACGCCTCGCCCGGGTGCGGCTGCAAGTGGGAGGCTCCCAAGATTTGGCACCAAACCCCAAAGCCCAGCCAGCCCCAGGAGAGGCACTGAGCCCCCCTACACCCCCCCTGGGCTCCCGGTTTGGGTGCTGGGACACCGAGAGCCCCTCGAGCTTTTGGCATCCCGGCTCCAGGGGGTCCCGGGGAGGGGTCCCTCGCAGCGGGGGGGTCCGCCAGGCAGAGTTTTGGGGAGGTGCGAGGTGCTCCCCGCAGGCGCCGACCTCTTCTTTCCTGTGTGACAGCAAGTCCAGCCCCGGGGCTTCCTGTTCTCACGCGGGGATGGGCACGGGGCTGGCCGAGGCCACAGATCCCCATCGGGACGGGCACGAGGCCACCGGTGCCCCTGGGGGGGGACGGGGCACGGCAGGGGGGTGGCCGCTCACCGCCACCGTCCCATGGGTGCTGCCACCACCGAGGGACCAGGGCAGCTCCTGGGGGGCTGGGGGAGGCTCAGCACCCATCCCCAGGCAGGTTATGGGGTCAGCCTGGCTAAACTATGGGGACAGGAGCCGGCTGGAGGGCTGATCCTTATGGGAACAGCCTTGCCAAGGGGGCTGGAGTGGGGTGGAGATGGGGCTGGTGGGGCACAACCCCTGCAGGAGCCCTACAGCCGGGGAAGGATGGAGCCCTGCGTTTGGGGAGCCCCCAAAGGCCTTGGGGGGAATAGGGTGGGTGGTGGCTTCCCTGTGCTGCTGGAGGAGGCACACGTCCCCCTTTTCCTGCGTGGTGAGGAGCCCCCAGCTCTCCCCGAGCACCCCGGAGCCGAGCCTGTGGGGCTCCCCCGAATGGATCCAGCCGATCCCATGCGCCCCATCGGGCACCACATGATGCCGGCTCCTTCCCTCCCCAGGGGAGGGCCCAGGCTCGGCCTTAAAACCGGGAGCAGGTCCCAGCGAGCGGGGGCGACGGGGGCGAGGATGGGCGTGCTGGGCTGGCTCGTGGCCTCCGCGCTCTGCGCCGCCGTGCGGGGTGAGTCTGTGCCCCAGGACGGTGCCAAGGCACCGGGGGATTTGGGGTCACCCCGAAACTGCATGAACACCCATGGGTCTCGTCTCCCCATTGCTGGGTTAATGGGAACGCAGGGCAGGGTGCAGAAGGGTTTTTTGTGGGGTGTGCCAAGCCCTGTGCTTGGAGCCCCCCGGGAGAGGAGGGCTGCGGGGTGGTGCAGTGCCTTGAGGGCTTGGCGAGGGGGGAGGATGAAAATAGGGCTGCACCGAGCCAGGCGGCTTTAACGCACGCACCAACCCCGACCATTTCCCTGTTTTTGCAGAGAGCAGCGGGGGGAGGCGGGCAGGTTGTTGCCGGAAGCGTTGGGGGGGACAGGGGGAGCCGTGCCCCCCAGTTCCCCTCCCTTGGAGCCTGGGGCACTGCGCACGTCCCGGGGGCGCTGGCTCCATCGCCGCTCCCCGTGTGCTGGGCACTGCCTGGGGGTACCCCAATCTTTGGGGACCCCCTGATTTTGGGGTGCTGGGACCCATCAGAAAGGTGCTGACGGAGGGGAAGGCTGGGTCCCAGGGCGTGTTGGCGTGGGGTTGCACAAGCTGCGAGCCCGGGAGGGGCTGCAGGGAACGGGAGCGTCCCGCCGCGAGCTGCCCCGCGGCCCCACAACCCGGCCCCATCCCTGCTCGTGCCTTGCAGGACGGGACCAGGGGCTCTCCCGGCCGCTGCCCCACTTCGGATCCATCTACCACGTCAGAGGTAACGGCCCCAAGTCGGGGTTGAGGGCGGCCAGGACCCCTCAGCACCATGGGGGGAGTGGAGGATGCGCAGCGCCGGGTCATCCCAGTGCCCAGCTGGCACTGCAACTGGTGCATGGGGTGGTGGTGGTGGGGGGACCCCTGAGGACAGCATCCCCCATGGGTGCCGGGGGTGTCTGTGATGAGCATTTGGGGTCTCGGGGAGGGATGTGGGGTGCCGGGGCTGAGCCGTGCCGGGTGCTGGGTGCTCCGCAGGGGTCATCAACCTGCCCTACGCGGAGATCGAGGAGCCCTTCGAAGCCTGGTACAACCTGACGGGGAACAAGAGCCGGATCCAGTACTATGGGGGTAGGCAGGGGGGGGCACAACCCATACGGCCGGACCCGTCTGCGCCCGTCCCTGTGCGAAGGGAGGCTGAGAGCGGGACCCCCCGTGCCTCAGTTTCCCCCCCTGGGTGGCGCAGGGCAGGTGATAACGTACCAGCTGGCGGGGGTGAAGCCCTACGGGATGCAGTACAAAATCACTCCCGAGACCACCGAGAAGGAGGTGAACGCCAGGAAATGCTTCCAGCTGCCCGGCTCCAAGGAGGACGTGGTCAGGATCCAGAGCGTCTTCCCCAGCCTGGAGGGCTTCAAGGTGAGGGGAGGCAAAGGACAGCCCGGATCCCCCCCGCTGCCCGCAGCATCCCTGGGGCTGGGGGCTCTGGGCCGTGCTCCCCCCTGTCCCTGCTCGCCTCTGCATGGTGCAGGGTGCCGGGGCAGGCTGCAGCAGGTCCCCGCACCCATGGGTGCAGGGAGGAGGGTCACTTCCCCACGCGGCTCGGGGCCAGACGCCCGGCTCCTTTCCCAACCCCAGGAGCCGTGTTGGGACGTGTCGCAGCCCACACAAGCGCCGGTGTTTCGGGACAGCTCGGGCAAGTCGTTGCATGGCAGCCTGGCTCCCCCTGTCCCCAGCCTCCGGCGGGGCTGGCTGCGGCACCCGCATCCCTGCTGGCCATGGGTGCCCACGGAGGGGCCGGGCGGGGAGGTAGGGACATGGGTCGCACCCCAAAAACCCATCCTTGTACCCCCAGTTCCTGCGGGAGGAGTACTACCAGGGCCGGTACTGCGCCGTGTGGCAGAACGTCACCCTCTGGGCGCAGAAGAAGAACGTCTACACCCTGTGGGTCACCAACTCCAGCTGCGGGGTGGCCCCCGTCCACTACGAGATGCGGGGCTACAACAGCCTGCTGGGCTCCCACTACGACAAATACGAGATCTCCTACACCGACTTCGACAACAGCTTCCCCTCCTCCGTCTTCGACATCCCCGTGAACGGTGAGCGGGGCCGGGGCCCCCACCCTGCCCCCCCTCCTCAGCCGGCTCTCGAGCTGACGGCGTCCCCTAATTTCACCCTAGAGACGAAGAAATGCGGGCTCCTGCCGGGGAGCACAGCGGAGCACCGGGTGCTGGCGAACCCCATGGAGGACCTGGTGGGGCGGCACCAGCCGTGGGCGCACGAGGTTTTCCACCACTACCGGCGGCGTTTTGGGCGGCGCTACAGCTCGGCGCGGGAGCTGGAGCACCGGCAGCACGTCTTCGTGCACAACATGAGGTGCGGGGCGGGTTGGGGGGCACCCACTGACCTCCCCCGTGTGCTGGGGAGCCGGGTGCTGCGGTGTCCTCAGCGGTGCCGTCGCTGTCCCCAGGTTCGTGCACTCCAAGAACCGCGCCGCGCTCTCCTACACGCTGGCGCTGAACCACCTGGCCGACCGCACGCCCCAGGAGCTGGCGGCGCTGCGGGGCCGTCGCCGGAGCGGGGCTCCCAACCACGGGCTGCCCTTCCCTGCCGAGCGCTACGCCGGCCTCATCCTGCCCGAGAGCCTCGACTGGAGGATGTACGGTGCGTGCCGGGTGGGGTCGGTGCGTGGCGCTGCTCTGCCCGGGGTTGGGTGATGGTAGAGGGGGTGGGTGCTGCCCATTGGGGTGGGTGCAGAGTCCGGCCGAGCTGGCTCGTGCTCCTTTTCCGTGCCAGGGAGCTCCAGAGGGGCTCATCCAGCCCGAGGCAGCTCCGTTGGTGCTGGATCCCCCATGTGCCCATGTGCCAGGAGCGATGTTCCCTGGGGATGCTCTAACCTCGGGGTGTGCAGCCGGAGGTTTGGTGCATCCCCTACTACAAGTGGGCACCGTGCCCTGTCTGCAAAGCACCTGGGGAGCGCTGTGAGACCTCAAGTCCTGCCCCGGTTTCCCTTTCACCCACCCCAATTGTCCCCAGGCGCGGTGACCCCCGTGAAGGACCAGGCTGTCTGCGGCTCCTGCTGGAGCTTCGCCACCACGGGCGCCATGGAGGGTGCCCTCTTCCTCAAGGTGAGAGCGAGCGGGGACGGCCCGGGTGGCCGCAGGGTGCTGGTCCCTGTCCCTGCAGCGTGTCCCCTCCCCGCAGACCGGCGTGCTGACCCCGCTGTCCCAGCAAGTCCTCATCGACTGCTCCTGGGGTTTTGGGAACTACGCGTGCGACGGGGGCGAGGAGTGGCGAGCCTACGAGTGGATCAAGAAGCACGGCGGCATCGCCAGCACCGAGTCCTACGGCAGCTACAAGGGGCAGGTGAGGGTGGCCCCGTGCCCCTGCCGGGGTCCCCAGCTCTCAGACGTGTCCCTCTGGGCACCCTGCAGGGATGCTAACGGGCTCTGGGGACGAGCGAGCCACCCTGTCCCCAGGGCACGAGAGTCCCTGCGGTTCCTTGCAGAGCGCAGCCAAGCCCTGGGGCTCAGCCAGGCGGTTTCGTCACCGCTGCCTCAGTTTCTCCTCTTGCACAACAGGGACGAGGCTCCTCTGCCGTGGGGTGGTGACACAGCCACGGCTCCCCGGGGTGCAGGGGTGGTGCAGGGCTGCCCGAGGACAGGGCAGAGCAAGGGGCTTGGGGACAGAGCCAGGCGCCCGTGCTGCGTGCCAGGGAAACGTCCCCTCCGTGGTGGGCAGCAGGGGCTGGGGCAGGGACCCTGGCACATCCCAAATCCCACGCCAGTCCCTGCACGGGGGCAGGGGCCAGCCAGGGGCATGGCGGGGGGAGGCGACTTGGGCATCCCTGCTGACGCTGCCCCCCCCGGGGTGCCGCAGAACGGGCTGTGCCACTACAACCAGTCTGAGATGCTGGCCAAGATCACGGGCTACGTCAACGTCACCTCGGGCAACATCACGGCGGTGAAAGCTGCCATCTACAAGCACGGCCCCGTGGCCGTCAGCATCGACGCCTCGCACAGGACCTTCTCCTTCTACTCCAACGGCGTCTACTACGAGCCCAAGTGTGGTGAGTCGGGCACCTGGGACCCCCGGGAACCCCTCCCCGTGATACTGGGCAGGGCTGGAGGGGGTTTGAAGCCCTCCAGCTCCCCCCTGGGGGGCTGCTGTCCCAATGTGCCCTCCCCTGTGCCGTCCCTCGCAGCGAACAAGCCGGGGGAGCTGGACCACGCGGTGCTGGCCGTGGGCTACGGGGTGCTGCAGGGGGAGACCTACTGGCTCATCAAGAACTCCTGGTCCACCTACTGGGGCAACGACGGCTACATCCTCATGGCCATGAAGGACAACAACTGCGGGGTGGCCACCGAGGCCACCTACCCCATCCTGGCCTGATGGCACTTGCCAGCTCTGCGGGGGGAACCTGCGGGCACCCAGCCCCGAGCAGAGCCTTCGTTGTGACCCGGGGTGCGGGAGGGAGATGGGGACGTGGGGGGACCCCCACGGTGCAGGAGGAAAATCGGACGTGGAACAAGATGGGAACGTGGTGGGACAGGGCTGCTGGGAAATCAGCCGTGGGCTTGCCAATAAAGACCCCAGAAAAAATAATTTGTGGCTGCTACGGGAGGGTTTCGAGTGCTGCCCGCCTGGCTCAGGTCCCTGTCCCGGCCCTGGGGACAGCCAGCTACCCTCAGCACCCCCCGGGGACAAGGGACGAGGCTCTCCCAGCCCTATCTGGAGTGGAGCACAAACACCCCCGGGGCTTTCTGCTGAGACCAGACATTCCTGGAGCACGGGGAGAGGGGGGGGGGGCAGCCACCCTCTGCCCCACTGCCCTGCCTCTGTTGTGGCTCCGGGACTGGGTGGCACTTGTGGTGTCCCCAACCCCCAGCTGGGCTCCTCAGCACCCTGTGGGGCTGCTCCCTGTTTGGGGGGACCCTACAAACCCAGGTTTGGCACGGGAACATCCTTCAACCGGCACGGGGAGGGCGAGCTCTGGCTGTCCTCCCCCCTTGGCTGTCACCTCTCTGGGGCAGAAGCATTTTGGGGGGGCAGCAGCCCCCGTGTGCCTTGTGGTGCATGCAGCCATCCCACACCCAGCCCCTATCGGTGTTGTTTGGGGCTCGGCGGCCCCGCGGGCGCTCGCTGTCACCTTGGGCTGGGGTCCAGCTGGCCCCGCTGCAAGTAGGGGGGGTGAAGGCCACCGCTGCGCTCCTGCCCGGGCCCTCCTTCCCCACGGCGCTCCTGGCATCTGGGCTCTCTCCTTTTTTCCAATTAACCCCCCTCTAATTGCAGTCCTGGGCTCGCCCTGCTAGGACAAGGGGGTGCAGAGAGTCCCACATGCCCCCCACCATGGGGACAGGGGGGGCAGGGGGGCATCCAGGAGGGCAGGGAGCACCCCGAGGGGCCGTGGTGTGGGTGCAGGGTGTGGGTGCTCTCCTGGGTGCTCTCCTGGGTGCCACAAGCTGAAGTGCTGGGGGCACCCCCAGCACCCACCAGGGGTGCCCCCACCACAGTGCCCACAGGCATTTGGATCCCACCCTGCTCCCCCTGACCCCAAACCCTGCGAGCGCACGGCATCAGCACCCACCCTGCCACGGGTGGGAAGGGCACCCTTGGGTGCTCGTGGGGGGGCTGGGGAGGGCAGCACAAAGCCCCACCTCCCCCTCGGGCTGATCCTGGCCAACGGGAGGGATGGGGCCGTGCCCGACGGCTGCCGGCAGCTCCCTGCCCACCCACCGGGGGTATTTAAGGCACCCGTGGGCGCAGGGCAGCACCGTGGGCTGGGGCGTGCAGGATGGAGGGGTTGGGGTGGCTGCTGGTGCTGGGGGCTGCCCTGCTGCTGGGTGAGAGCCCCCCTGCCCTGGCTGCACCCTTGGGTGAGAGGGGGAGGCCTGGGGGAGCGGGGACCCCCGCCTTGGGGACCCCCTGCCTGGGCAGGGTGCGCTCCCCCAGGCTGTCCCCCCTCTCCTAGTTTTTTTTTTGCAGGCTTTGAGGCAGCCCTGTGCACGGAGAGGTGGGCTGTCTGCAGCTTAAAAGGCTTTTTTTTTGCTTTTCTTTTCTTTATTTTTTTCCTTTCCAGGAGCAGAGAGCAAAGCTCTGCTGGAGACACCCACGTTTGGGGACATCTACCACGTCACAGGTACCTCGGGGACCCGGTGCCAGCCAAGGGACCCAGCACCCCCGGGTGCCCCAAACCCGGGGCTGGGCACGTCCCTGCTGTGGGGTGCTGCGGGTGGGAGCAGGGTGCTGATGCTGTGGGGTCCCGGGGTGCCCACAGGAGTGCTCAGCCTACCCTACGCGGAGATCAGGGAGCCCTTCGAAGCCTGGTACAACCTCACCGGGGGCAAGAGCCGCATCCAGTACTACGGCGGTGGGTGCGCGGGGGCTGGTGGCTGCCCCCATCCCTCTGCTCCCTCCGGGAGCCCCCTGGGAGCTGGGCTGGGCTGGAACCCGGTGCTGTCCCCGTCCCCAGGCCAAGTGGTCACCTACCAGTTCGGCTCCGTCGAGCCCTTCGGCGCCAGCTTCAAGGTGACGCCGGAGACCACGGAGACGGAGGTGAACGTCCGCAAGTGCTTCCGCATCAACGGCACCGACGGGGACCTCGTCACCCCGCAGAGCGTCTTCCCCAGCCTGGAGAACTTCAAGGTCAGCCCCGGGCATGGTCCCCGAGGAGCTGGAAATGAGGCAGGGGAGGGGACAAGGGACACCGATGGGCATGGGATGGTTGGGAATGGGTAAATGCCTCCGTACGAGGGCAGAGGTGGTTGGGAACGGGTAAACGCGAGGCCGGATCCAGCCCCGGGTGCTGGAGGAGGAGGAGGAGGAGGAGGAGGAGGAGGAGGAGGAGGAGGAGGAGGAGGGCTCTCACCCCATGGCACAGTGTGGCTGGGGCGTGCTTCTGGCTCGTTGGGGACACGGTGGTGGCACGGTGTCCCTGACACCCGCTGTGCCCAGTGGGTGCGGGAGGAGCGCTTCCGCGGGCAGCGCTGCGCCGTCTGGCAGAACGTCTCCTACTGGGGCCACAAGAAGAACGTCTACACCCTGCGGGTGGGCGGCTCGGCCCGCGGCCCCGTCCCCCTGCACTACGAGGTGCGGGGCTTCAACAGCCTCCTGGGCTCCCACTACGACAAGTACGAGATCGACTACGCCACCTTCAGCCACCGCTTCTCCCCCGAGGTCTTCCAGCTCCCCGACGGTGAGAGGCTGCGCAGCCGGTGCCACCCCGCGGCTCTGCATCCTCTGATTTGTTCTAATTTATCTCCAAGCTCCCCGTAATTCGGGTCGATCGGCTGGGGGGGAAAAAGGGAGGTGGGGAGAAACCTAAAAATGCTGAGAGCTGGGTGATCCCGTGCTGGGTGCGGTGTCCCCCCGGTGCCAACCCCAATTTGCGCCCCTGTGGTTTGGGGTGAGGGCGCTGCACCCCGCTGCGGGGATGGACCCCATAGGACCCCTCCCCGTGCTCCCCACAGGCGTGCAGTGCGAGCAGTGGCCCACGGCCGGCCCCGAGCACCGCATCGTGGCCAACCCCATGCGGGAGTTTGTGGGGACGGACGCGGCGCACGTCCACCACCGCCTCTTCCACCACTACCGGGAGAGGTTTGGGAAGCGCTACGGCAGCGAGGAGGAGCACGAGCACCGCCAGCGCGCCTTCATCCACAACATGCGGTAACGGGGAGGTGCTGGGGAGACCCGGGGGGGGAATCGGGGATGCTCCCCTCGTCCCGCAGCACCTTCATCCCGTCCCCGTCCCCAGGTTCGTGCACTCCAAGAACCGCGCCGCGCTCTCCTACACGCTGGCGCTGAACCACCTGGCCGACCGCACGCCCCAGGAGCTGGCGGCGCTGCGGGGCCGTCGCCGGAGCGGGGCTCCCAACCACGGGCTGCCCTTCCCCAGCCAGCTCTACGCCGACCTCCACCTCCCCGAGAGCCTCGACTGGAGGCTGTACGGTGAGCAGGGACCCGGCGGGGTGCGAGCTTGGACCGTGCCCAAGGTTTGGGCTCTGCTTTCTGCTCCGGGCTCTGTGCGGGTCCTCGAGTCCTGCCCCGGTTTCCCTTTCACCCACCCCAATTGTCCCCAGGCGCGGTGACCCCCGTGAAGGACCAGGCTGTCTGCGGCTCCTGCTGGAGCTTCGCCACCACGGGTGCCATGGAGGGTGCCCTCTTCCTCAAGGTGAGAGCGAGCGGGGACGGCCGGGGTGGCCGCAGGGTGCTGGTCCCTGTCCCTGCAGCGTGTCCCCTCCCCGCAGACCGGCGTGCTGACCCCGCTGTCCCAGCAAGTCCTCATCGACTGCTCCTGGGGCTTCGGGAACCAGGCGTGTGATGGGGGCGAGGAGTGGCGAGCCTACGAGTGGGTGATGAAGCACGGCGGCATCGCCAGCACCGAGTCCTACGGGCCGTACCTGGGGCAGGTGAGGGTGCCCGGGGGGCTGTGTGCTCCCACCCTGCACCCTGGAAACCTCTCCAGGACCCCGGTGCCACCTCCGTGTCCCCCCCAGAACGGCTACTGCCACTGCAACCAGTCGGAGCTGGTGGCCCCACTCGCTGGGTACGTCAACGTGGAGCCGGGCAGCGCCACGGCGCTGAAAGCTGCGCTGGTCAAGCATGGCCCCGTGGCCGTCAACATCGACGCCTCACACAAATCCTTCGCCTTCTACGCCAACGGCGTCTACGAGGAGCCCCGCTGCGGTGAGCTGGGGGGGGGACACCCAGCGGGGTCCCTGTCCCCCTCACGGGGACTGGGGCTGGCACCCCGGGGGCATAACATCGGTGCGGGGCTGGCTGAGGGGCTGCACCCAGAGCAGGGATGGGGCTGGAGATGTCTCCGTTTTAATTCTTTTCCCCCTCCCAGGGAACGAGACGTCGGAGCTGGACCACGCGGTGCTGGCCGTGGGCTACGGGGTGCTGCACGGCAAGAGCTACTGGCTCATCAAGAACTCCTGGTCCACCTACTGGGGCAACGACGGCTACATCCTCATGGCCATGAAGGACAACAACTGCGGGGTGGCCACCGCCGCCTCCTTCCCCGTCCTGGCCTGATGGGACGCGGCCCCGACGCGTGCCCTGTCCCCACCGTGTCCCCTTGTGCAGCTCTGGCTGGATGTGGGTCACCACCAGCTGACCGTGGGGCAGCCAGGAGGGCAGAGGGGTTTTGGGGAGGTTTTTTGTCATTTTGGCAATAAATGCTGCGAGAAGCCATCCTGTCTGTGGTGCTGGGGTGTCTTCTCCCCCCCCAGCCTGCCCCCATCTGGGTTCAGTGTCCCCTAACCCCAAGGATTTCAGTGCCAGCACCCCCTTCCCAGCATCTCTGGGTGCTGGGTCCTCTTCTCTGGGCCCCCACGTGTGTCAGTGCCTGGTGCCTCCGTTTCCTTAAATATTTGGGGAAAAAACAGGATTTCTGGGGGTTTTCATGTTCCAAGCATGGAAGGAACCCAAAGGATCCCCTGTGCCGTGGGTGCTCCTGGGCGCTGGGAGGACGCAGGGTGCAGGGCAAGAAGGTGGGTGACGGTGACAGAGCCACGGGGAGGGGGACAGGGCGGGTTCCCGGGCACATCCCTGGGGCAGGGAGGCTTCGTGCACCCCCCCCAGGGAGCAGCCAGGCGTGGAGCTGCTGCCCCAGCTCTGCCACGTTCCTTTTTTCACCCTTTTCCAGTGCTTTACCCCAAAACTTCATGGCTGGGGGAAAACCCAGCAGGAGCCCCAAGGGTTTATGAGGCCGCTGCTGCTGTGGGGCTGCCCCAGAGAGGGTCCTGGCTGTCCCCCAGTGTGGTGTGGGGGCTGCAGCGCTCAGGGTGCTGGTGGGGTGCTGGTGGGGTGCTGGTGTCCCAGGTGGGAGCTGTCGGCACCACCAGGCTCTGCCCTCCCCACCTGAGCCCATTTAGCAGCTGGGAGGAGCCCCCAGGAGGGGCAGAGTCAGCTCCTGGGGGTGTTGGGGAGGGAGGCAGGGGGCTGAGCCCCCAGGGTGCCCCTTTCATCCTGCCCTGGCTGCGCCCCCCCGCCAGCAGCTGCCGTCCCCGGGGATTTCGGGGGAAGCAGACACCAGAAGCAGACCGAGGAACCGGAGCTGCAGCTCCTGGGGGGGCTCCAGCTCCAGCTCTGGGAGCCTTGGAGAGGTGGCGTGGGGAGGCTGGCCCCAAACCCCACACGATTTGGGGGGGAGCAGCTGGAAATGGTGCCAAGAGGGGAGAGGTGAGCAGTGGGGAGCTGGGGGTGCTGGGTGCACCGCGAGGGTCCTGGGGGAGCAGCTGGTGATGGGGGGGGGCCCTGTGTGTCCCCTGGGAAAGGGGGACCTTCTGCCAGTGGGGTGTGTGTGAGGGGGTGGCGGGGACAGCACGGGGACAGCGGTGTCCCCAGGGTGTCCCCTGCAGTGTGGCGCTCCCCGCTGGCACCTCCTGGGGGGCAGCAGGAGGAGCCCCCAGGGGTTTGGGGTCTGTCCCCTTGGCTACGGGGCACAGACCCCTCTAGTCATGCTGGTGGCATGCACAGAGCCCCCCTAACAGCCTGGGGGGCTTCCTGGGGGGGGGACAGGACGTGGGAGCCCCTGCACATTTCTGGCCACCTCTGGCTGCTCTGCAGCACCCCACAGATGCACCCCCCACCCGAAATGCCAACCCCATCCGGCACAGCCACAAAACCCTGCCCGCGGCATCCCACAGAGAGGGCACAGCACCACCTCCACGGATGGGATTTCCCCCGCTGCGTTTTTTTTTTTTTTTTGACCTGCAAAGCTCCCAAACCACCGGGATCGGGGACCCCGAGACCAAACCAACGGGGTGGAGGGTGCCTGGCCCCACACCTCCAGCTGAAGGCGATTCTCCTGTGCACGCATGGGCTGCATCCTTCCCAAAATGGGCTTGCGGTGGCCGAGGGCAGCCGTGCTGAGCAGCTCCACCCTCGTTCCACCCTGATTTTGTCTAGCAAATGGCCGGGGCGAGCAGCGAGTGTGTTTCCTTCCCCGGGGAGGGCCGTGATGTTGTCTCATTTTCCTCTCCCTCTTTCACCTGCTTCTCGGGCAATTTGCCGCACTGATTTCCGAAGGGGTCTTCAATCATTCCCGGCAGGGGGCTGCTGACTCCAACGCGGGGCTGGGAGGGGAACGGTGGCGGCACGGGGGTGCCGGGGGTTTGCTCCGGGGGAGGCCGGGGGCTGAGCGGTTTTGATTCTCCCCCCGCCTGCCGTCGATAAATCCGGCTGTGACTTTCAGGGATCCGTGACTTTCGGGCTCCCTTCGGGCGGGCGATGCTCCGAATTCGCTGCTGAACACGCAGGGGGCTGCGAGAGCAACCGCGGGGTTGGCGCCCCTGGGAAGGGTTTGGCAGGAGCCTGGGAGCTTAAAAATTGGGTTTATTTTTTTTGGAGGGGGAGAATTTAAGAAAGAAGGCACCTGAGAAAGGGCCTGCGGCTTGCTGGGCTGAGCCGTGAGCCCCAGACCAGGCACGGCGAGGAGCAAACTGGTGGCCCCGTGCCCTCGAGACAGGGACAGGGATGGGTGCTCCATCCATGGTGGGGTCTCCTTGGGGGGGAAAAGGGCTCCTTGGCTCCCCCTGGGACCCCTGTGCCCATGAATTCCCCGCTGTCCTCACCAGGCACGGGACAGGAGCCGCTGTTCCCTGGCACAGCCGGGTCCCCACGTGCCCATGGGGGCGAGCGGGGGGCTCTGGGCTTCTTCCCCCAACAGCTGGCATCGTGTTATGCCCCTAAAAAGGAGCCCCTGGGCTGCAGCCTTTCCCCTGCAGCGCTGTGCCAGGTCCCCAGCGGGGCTGGAAGCCTCCTGGCTGCCCCCGAGCCTCTCCAACCCCAATCCCTGGTGAGACAGGGACGGGAATTTGGGCACAATCCCGGCTCCAGGCTGGGCTCTGACCCTCGTACACAGGTGGGATGGAGCACCCCACGGCAAACAGCCCCCGGGAGGCGTTTTTGTTGCAGGGCAAAACGCTTTCTGCAGGCGAGAGCATCCAGAGCTGGGGGGTGGCTCTGTCCACACACCCGAAACCCCATCCAGAAGCTTG
The DNA here is from genome assembly GCF_047663525.1 of Anas platyrhynchos. Classification (NCBI taxonomy): domain Eukaryota; kingdom Metazoa; phylum Chordata; class Aves; order Anseriformes; family Anatidae; genus Anas; species Anas platyrhynchos. Next base: position 4,219,428 of record NC_092610.1, read on the forward strand.
GGGTGGGCTGAGTTCATCGAGGTAAATCATCCCGCGAGGCAGGGCGGCTGGGATTTCGGGGATTTGGGGAGCCCCCGCAGCCCTGCCAGGTGGCCAGAAAACGCGCTCCGGCCCCAAAGCTGGCCGCCTGTCAGCACAGGATGAATTATCCGTGAAAACCTCTGGCTGCTCGCGCAAAACAAGGTAATTATTCAGCAGGCCGGGGGCACGGGGGGAGCCAGGACACGGAAATATTATCCAAAAGCGATTGGGATGGAACCGCAGGTGGAGCTGGGGGGCAGCAGCTGGACACGAGTCGGTTTGGCAGCTCCTGGGGTGGGCTCCCCACAGCTCCCACGCCAGGTGCGTGGACGGGGGGACCCCTGTGGCAAACCCACTTTGGTTTTGGGGTGGCAAACGCTGCGATTCGAGGCAGGAAACATCGCTTTTTGCTACAAAAACTGGAGTGTTTTGGGGCACAAGCGGCTGCCTCCAGTGAGACCAGAGCGGGCTGCTGGCCTCCAGGAGATGCTGAGCGAGAGGCTGCTGGCGAGGCGAGCGTGGCAAACCAGAGGCAGGGCCTTCCTAAACAGCTCTTCTCCTCTCACCCTTCCTTCAGTAGCAGCCTCCCAAACGCTCGTCCTCAGCCAAACGCTGCTCCCTTGGCGGCCGTGGCTGCTCTGGCAGGTTTCTCGCTTGCATTCTCCAACCAACCGTTCCCTTCCTGCAGCTCCAGAGATTTGCAACCCCCCTGACTTTTTATTTTATTATTTTTTTTAAGAGGTTTTCGTTTCTCGCCACAAGCCGCTCGTGGCGTTTACGTTTTCCAGGTGCGCTGTCAGACCCCGGGGAGCCGGGCGGCCCCGATCCTCCACCTCCGCCCCGTTTCCCTCAGAACCCTTCCTCCCAGCATCCCAGCCCCGGGTTTGTTTGAAGGGTTTTTGTTTGAAGCTCCCCGCCCGCCTCTGCCAAGCCCCGCTCTGCCTTCTGCTTCCACCGCCTGCCATTCCCCCCGCCGCAACGCAACGAATTTCATGAAATTAAGCATTTCTCCTACACACAGCATATTTGCCCGGCGATTATAAGCAGTCCCCGAGGTAGCCAAGCACAGCAGGATTTCAGTTTAATATGCACACCCACGCAGCCCTGCTAAAAACCCAAGGCACTCCCCCGGTCCTGCTCGGGAAGCGCCGCGCTGAGCAGCTCGGGTTTCAGCTCCACCACTCGCACAAGCCAGGACTGGGAATACTCCGTGAGCTGCTGCGAGGATGGGGAGAAAAAAAAAAAAAAAAAAAAAAAGAGAGAGAAAAAGAAGGTGGGAAAGTAAGTTTCTGAAAGATTTCAAGGTATCCCCAGCGGCCCGGGAGCACGCAGGGTTTAGGAACGCGGCGATGTCAGGCAAGGCAGGCACAGAAGCAGCGGCTGTGGGTTCGTTAACGTGGCCACGGCTCCCTGCTCGCTTCGCCTCGGGCTCGCAGAGGGCTTTGAACTCCACAACGCGTCGGTTCCCCGGGTTGTTTGGGTGGGCAGCACGTCTGGAGGTCTGCAGCACCTGCTCCGCGTCACGCTGTAAGAACGACAACTGCTGCCTTGAAAATGAAATAAAAGGAGAGAATTGCCCTCTTTGTGCAGGGGATGATTTCCAGCCCTGGTCCTGCCCCGTGCCCAGACCCTCCCAGCCCACGCACGTCGCAGTCGGGCTCGGCTCTGCCTGGAACCAGCTGCCCTCGCAGCGGGCCAGGAGTCAGGGCAGAGGAAAACCAGGCTTCCCCTTGGCTGCAGATGCTCCCTCCTACCTCCTTTTCCCTTCCTTTTCCTCCTATTCTTACATCTGACCTCTCAGACGCAGTTGGGCTGCCCTGCCTGCACCCCATGCCCATCTCCACCCCCCCCCGGCTCTGCTCCCCCTTGCCCTGCTCCTCCTGCAGCCCCCCGCTCCCTTCCTTTCCCCCGCAGCCGCTCGCTGCCCTGTGCTCCCTGACACGGGACGGGGCAGTTACAGGGCTCAGCCTGACCCCAATTCCTGGTTTTGGGGCCCTGTGCTTGGCACAGCAGGGATCGAGCCGAGCATGGAGCAAGGCCTGGGGCAGAGCCAGGGCCAGGCCCGTGGATGGGACCAGGACCAGGGCCCTGTACAGGACCAGGATCAAGCCCCTGGACAGGACCAGGGCCATGCCCCTGGGTGGAACCAGACCCCTGGACAGGGCCAGGACCCAGACCAAGTCCCCAAATGGGACCAGGACCAGAACCAGGCCCCTGGACAGCACCACACCCTTATCCTTGGCTCAAGCCCCAGCCCTCAGCCTGAGCCCAGGCCCCTGGACTTGGCCCAAGCCCCTTTCCTCATTCCCAGCCCCTGCTTCTGGCCCAATGTGGATCGAACCCAACCTGGAGAGTGACTTTGGGCAGGCCCAGGCCCAGACCCAGAACCTGGGAGAGGCCCAGGATGAGAACCTTAGGCCAAGCCCCAGCCCTCAGCCTAGGCCCAGACCCCTGGGCAGGCCCAGACCCTTAACCTTGGCCCAGGCTCCAGCCCTCAGCCCAGGCCAAGGCCCATGGACGGGCACAAGCCCCAATTCCTTGTCCCAAGGTGGAGCAAACCCCACTGGGAGCGTGCCCCTGGGCAGCACCAGGCCCAGGTTTAGGCCCAGGACTAGGCCCAGGACTAGGCCCAGGCCCAGGCCCTGGGTCCAGGCCCCTTGCCTTGGCCTTGGCCTTGACCCCAGCCCCTGGGCAGCCCCAGGCCCCTGCCCTTGACCCACCCCATCCCCTGCCCACCCCCAGGCCCCTCCCTCAGCCCAGGTCCTCGCCCCCTCCCTGCCCCCTGCCCCCTGCCCCCTGCCCTTGGCCTTGGCCCTTCCCCCCCCCCCCCCCACTTCCGCCTTCCCCTCCCCTCCCCTCCCGTCCCGTCCCGTTCTCTCGCGAGACTTCCCCGCCCCCCCCCCCTAGCGTCACGCGCGGGGCCGTTGCATCACCGCCGCGCGCCCCCTGTGACGTCAGCGCCCCCCCTCCCGGCAACAACGCTCGCTGAGGAAGGGGGGGGGAAAGGGCGGGGCGACGCGCGCGGCGGCCAATGAGGAGCGGCGGCGGGGTTGAGCGGCGGGGGAGGCGGCCAATGGGAGGGGAGGAACGGGGAGGAGGGGGCGGGGCGGAGGTAGAGGGGGGCGGGCGGGCGCGGCGGGGCCGGGCTGCGCCTGTCAGCGGCGGCGGAGGGATGGCGGCGCTGTACGCCTGCACCAAGTGCCACCAGCGCTTCCCCTTCGAGGCGCTCAGCCAGGGCCAGCAGCTCTGCAAGGTGCGGGGAAGGGGGCTGGGAGGGGAATTGGGGGGTTTCTGAGGGGAAAGGGGGGGCTGTGAGGGAAAAGGGGGGGCTGAGAGGGGAGTTGGGGGGTCCTGAGGGGAAAGGGAGGGGCTCTGGGGGAAGTTGGGGGGTCATGAGGGAAAAGGGTGGGCTGAGAGGGAAATTAGGGGGTTTCTGAGGGAAAGGGGGGGGTCCTGAGGGGAAAGGGGGTGCTGAGAGGGAAACTGGGGGGGCTGAGAGGGAAATTGGGGGTTTCCTGAGGGAAAGGGGGGGCTCTGAGGGAGGCCCGTGAGGGAAAAGGGGGGGCCCTGAGGGGAAACAGGGGGGTTCCTGAGGAAAAGGGGGGGCTTTGAGGGAAAGGGGGGGGCTCTGAGGTAAAGGGAGGGTTTCTGAGGGAAAAGGGGGGGCTGAAAGGGAAATTGAGGGGGTGTCTGAGGGAAAGGGGGGGCTTTGAAGGAGGCCTCTGAGGGAGTTGGGGGCTGTGAGGGAATGGGGGGGGTCCTGAGGGAAAGGGGGGTGGTGAGGGAAATTGGGGGGGGGTTCTGAGGGAAAGGGGGGGCTTGGAAGGAGGTCTCTGAGGGAAAGGGGGGGGCTCTGAGGGGAAGGGGGGGACTCTGAGGTAAAGGGAGGGTTTCTGAGGGAAAGAGGGGGCTCTGAGGTAAAATTGAGGGTCCTCTGAGGGAATAAAAGGGGTCTTAAGGGAAAGGGGGGGGCTCTGAGGTAAAGGGGAGGGGGTCCTGAGGGAAAAGGGGGGGTTCTGAGGGAAATTGGGGGGGGTCAGGGAAAGCGGGGACCCTTAGGTAAAGGTGAGGGTCCTCTGAGGGAAATTGGGGGGCTTACTGAGGGAAGGGGGGGCATCCTGAGGGAAAGTGGGGGGGGACACGCGATTTTCTGAGGTAAAGATAAGGCATTTGGGGGGTTGGGGGCCACTCCTCAGGGGGATCTGAGGGCTTTGAAGGCTGTTCAGGGGCGTTCTGGGGTCCCTGGAGGGTTGAGGAGGGTGCCACGAGGCCGTTAGGGGGATGTTTGGGGAGTATTTGGGGCATCTGGGGGGTCCCGAGGTACGGGGAGAGCCCTGGGGGTGAGGCTGGGTTTACTCAGGGATCCCCCGTGCCACGCTCTGTGCCTGTCACCCTGCTCCTGGCCCCACGGGGAGGAAACGTTTGGGGTTTGACAAGTGCCTGAGGTGGGGGGGAGGCCCCGAGGGGAGCTGGGCTTTGGGGAACGGCGCCGCTGCCCCTCACCCTCCGCTTCTCTCGGGGCAGGAGTGCCGCATCGCGCACCCCATCGTCAAGTGCACCTACTGCAGGACCGAGTTCCAGCAGGAGAGGTAAGCGTGCCCGCCCCGAGGTCGGCCCTACAACGGAGCCGTGGTGTTTGCACGCCTCTGACTGAGCCCCGCTGTCGCGCCGGGAGACGTGGGAGACCTTTGGTCGTCTTCATGAGTCTGTTGGGCGAGTCACTGTGCCCACGCAGTGCCCTTGGATCTCTTCCTCTCCCCTGGGTATTTATTTCAGTCACTGCCCAGCTGCATCACCCGCTGAGGGCTCTGGGCACACCCGCCCGTGAGTTTTCTCCTACCTGATTCCTGCTGCCCCAAATTATTCCTTAATACGCTTCCTGTGCTTCTGCTCTTGTGCGTTTTCACAAGTTACAGTGGAAGGATGGGGAAAGCCAGGATGGGGTGAGCACAAAGCGTGTGGACATGGTGTGGGGACAAATCAGCTCTGTGCTGACCTGCCCTCACCTCGTAGCTGAGCGCAGACCTCCAGGAGTGAGGCTGGCGCTGCTGAATCACGCCTGCCACCAATTAGCCGGCGATCAGACGCCTGTGTTTGTAAGGACAAAAAACTGGCATCATCTGGGGATGCCTTAATTAAAAGATACCTCCCCGTAATGCCACTTTTTTTGCCAAATTAGCCCCGACCAGATGGGGATGGGAAGCGCGCTTTGATATCGGAGTCCCCGGTGCAGATGAATGCGGTCTCGTCACTGGAGAGGGAGCCTGCGGGGGGATCCCGACCGCGGAGGTTTGGTGTTCTTGGGGGAAGTGTTAATAAAATGATTCTTCTTTGCTTCTTCCCAGCAAAACCAACACGATATGCAAGAAGTGTGCTCAGAACGTGAAGCTCTATGGCACAGTAAGTGAGCGGGGCCCGTTCACCCCAGCCTCTTCTTGTCCTTTCATCTTTCTTGTCTTTATCCTGCTGGATCCCAGAGCAGTTTATGGGCTGGCTCTGTCATAATAGCATGACTGATCAATAACTCGCAGGTCCCTCAAGCGTGAAGCTTTTACCTTTCTCTTCTGTTAGTATGGAAAAGAGCAGCTCTGCATCATTTTAGACCAGGAAATGAACTCTTGGAGATCCAATAGAAACAAGAACACGGCCGTACAAACTGAGACTGCTGCAGGAAGCAGGGATAAATCCGTTTTCCTGCTTTTCTGAAAGCTGAAGCAGAGATTTTGATTGTTTCTATTTTGGTGATAAATATTGCTGGAGATTTCCTAGCGCTTCATAAACGGTCGAGGTGTCGCGGCTAAACACGCTTAGCTAGAGACCAGGGGCCCAAATGCAGTTACGTCTCCTGGATCGACATTATAGCTAGATTGGTACGGGGAAATAAACATTCTGAAGCCCTGGGGAGAAAGGGGAAGGAGCAGAGTGTTAATGTCGTTAGGAGGCACTACAATATTTGTTGGTCTCGTTCCTTAAAGCCCAAGCCCTGCCAGTACTGCAACATCATCGCAGCGTTCATCGGAAACAAGTGCCAGCGCTGCACCAACTCCGAGAAGAAGTACGGGCCGCCGCACTCCTGCGAGCAGTGCAAGCAGCAGTGTGCGTTTGACAGGAAGGATGACAGGAAGAAGGTCAGTACCCCTCAAAGGGGCCTGAGGAGGGAACGAGGCTGCTGGCGGCGACTGCCTGCCCCATCACCTGTTGCCTGGCTTTTCTGAAGGGGGTGCCTCTTGAGTGGGAAATAGTTTCTGGAGCTGGGCTTTGCTGTGGGAGTTGATTTGGGAGCTTTTTAATCTTTGAGCCCCCTTGCTCCTTTGCCAGGCGTGCTGGGAAGGATGTCTTGAGTTTGGCCAGAGGGTAGGTGAGGGGGCAAAGGAGAAGGGGCCTCTGAGTGAAACGCGAGGTGCCTGCTGGGGGAGAGGGGTGGGGAACGGTGTCAGTGCCATTTGCCTGCCCTGATGGACGGGTGATGCCTTTCAGCCTGTAAGCAAAGCCTGACAGGGACTGGAGTTAGCAGAAGTGCTGTTACTGAGTGCTGCCTGCATCGCACCAGCCGTGCCAAATGCACTTCTTACCCTTCCTAGGCTCCCGAGGGATCCTTTTTGAGTCTCTGCTTGTTTGTGATCTTAAAGCCCCAAGGTGCTTCTTGTCTTCGCTGTGCTTCGTTTGCGGGCAGGAAGCAAGACAAAACTGTCTCCCTTTCGTGCCCTCCAGGTGGACGGAAAGCTGCTCTGCTGGTTATGTACACTGTCCTATAAACGGGTCCTACAGAAGACCAAAGAGCAGTGCAAACACCTCAGCAGCTCGTCCCGAGCCAGCCTGCAAGAGAAGGAGCAGTACAGCAGGCTCAGCAGCGGCAGCCATTACAACAGGTAACCTGCACGCGCCCTTCTGTCGGGCTGGGCTTGCTCCGAGGTGAGCAAGGAGGATTCCTGGCTGCTCCTCACACCTTGAAGTTATTGGGAGCAGTGCCTTGGCCTCGGGACCACGAAACAGTGATGGGTTTGGGCAGTTTTCTGTTGTTTGGGGGAATCTGGCGAAGTCAGGCGTCGCTGCTTTGCAAGCACCGTTGTTCTGGTGTAGGCTTGTAGTCTGCCGGTGCTGCTTAGCGATTCGACTTGCTGAACCTGTGTACAATTAAAGCGAAATTGCGTTTGTAAAACTTGATTGAAATGCAGATTTTAAGCATGAGTTCCTCACCTACCTACTGATCTGGCTGACGCGTTGTTTTCTGTTTATTTTTAGTCTCCAGCTGCTCTTCAAGGAATGATTTCTTATTGTTCGTTCTTGTGCTAGGAAACCTTGTCTTAATAGGCTCAAAGTGGGTGGGAATATTTAGCTGCTCCTCTCTCTTTGACTGCAAATCATTCAGGTTCTGACATACGATTTCCTTGTTTTTCTAGCCAGAAAACCTTATCCACCTCTTCTATTCAGAACGAAATCCCAAAGAAGAAAGCCAAGTTTGATGCCATATCTGCCAATGGTGACAGGTGAGCCTGCTACATGGGGAAATTGTGGGTGGGCGGTCTGGCGAAGGTTCACGTAGGAGAGTGGTGTGCGGGCAGCAGGAAGCTTTATGCTAGAGCAGGGATCTGGGGCTCTGGGACCTAAAGGGGCTGCGTGAGCAGCTTCCCAGAACCCAGCAGGGCAGCGTGACTTGGCCTTTAGACACAGACTGCAAAAAGAAAGGAATGCGGGGTACCTGTGCCTGCTAGAACAGGAGCTGCTCGTTGGCTGAGCTCACCAGAGTTACAAAAACTGCAGCCAGCTCAGCTTTATCCCCTCCCTGCAGCTACACGGAAGGGGTGGCTGCCGGCTACGCTGCCGAGTTGTGCAGTTTTTGTGCTTTCTGGGCTGTCAGACTGCTCTGCAGGGAGATGGCCTCGGAGGAGAGGATCAAAACCCACCTCCCGTTTCCCCTCCTGCCTTCGGGGGGAGGGCCAAGCAATCAGACAGCTTTGCTCGACGCAGCTGGTCCCATTCTGCTGCCACAGTTTGTGCTGGATTACGCTGGCTGCGTGCGCAGCACAACGGGAGTCGCTAGCAGAAACAGGAGATTGAGATGGATTTTTTTTTTTATTTTCTGATGGTCTTGTACATGCATATTTTCATTCCTCCCTTTCCTCTCTGATTCTCAGCGTTCCTTCCTCTCCCGAGATGCTTTGTCCCCCTATCCAGAGTGCCCCGTCCACGTTGGCGCAGGGGGCTGCTTCCCACCCGAGTCTCGGTGCCCACCATTGTCCTGTTTCTCAAGGCACTGACATCCTGAAGTGAGATCACCTCTTGTTTTCTCCCCCCTGTTGCCCTCCCTCCCCGGGAAGTGTCTCAGACCTGGAAGCTGCCCCTCTCGATGGATCTCCTTCCAAACAGCAGAGAATTGGGAGCGTGGACCAGAGCGTAGGCTTTTTAGTGCCAAAGGGTTCATTAGAGCACCGGGTAATTAATTGCCGCCTGCCTGCCTTGAAGGTCTCTTCAAGATCACATCACCTCTCCTGTAGATACCGTTAACCTCTGGGCAGTGTTTAGAGATGAAATGCTGGTATGGGGAAGAGGATTTCAGCAATTTTATAGGGCAGTGATTCCCACAAAGTGGTCTACAAGACCACTTGGTGCCAGAACCATATTTTCTATTAAAACGGGAAGAAACTAAGGGCTGACTGTGGCTTGGGAGCTGAGCACAGTTTGTGGAGGAGTCATCCGGCTGCCCGTAATGCTGGGGGAGCTGGAGGAGAGCCTGGAGACCGGTCTCTGCACCAGATCTCTGCCCATCAGCGCTGCTTTCCCTCTGGAGCCCCGTTTTGCCCCTGCTCCCTGGGCTGCAGATGATTCCAGGTGCTTTTATCTGCTCGTTAAAGCCTGGGTGAGATTCATCAACCCCTTGTAGCACCACTGCTGGTGTGAACCTCCCCAAGAAGCAAAAGGTCTCATTGCTAGCCATTTGCTTGCAAAGCAGGAGCAGTCGTTGGAGGAATCAGATGCCTTTATTTCTGTTTGCTCTCACGTCAGATGTGTCAGTCCAGCTCCTGCCAAGGCTGTGGTCTGTGCCACGGGCTCTTGATGAGTCCCAGTAACAAACCGAGTGCAATTTTAGCAGCTCCTGAAGGGCTCCAGCAATGTGCTGTGGAGCAGGCGAGCTGCAGCTGCCTTAAATAGACACGGGGCTGCGTTTCCTGAGCGGAATGATAATGGTGCTTCATTAAGTGTGATTGTGGAGCTGCTGAGGAGGAACCCCCCTTAAAAGCCTCCCCTCTTACACCATTTCCTTCAAGGCACCCCAGAATCAGCCTGGGTCAGGGCCTGTGGTGGGGCACAAGGGTTTTTGGCAGCAGGGTGGTACCCAAGGGGCTCCTCCTCGCTGGGGGAGCTCCGAGAGGGGGTAACAGCAGTGACTCCAGCACAGCTTGCAGCACCCCGTGCCCCACAAACCCCGCTCTCCTGCCAGCACCCCTCAGCCCTGGGCTCTGCTGTGCCCCAGCGGGGCCTGGGCCTCCTCACCCCCTTCTGCCAGGGCTGCATTGAGTAAAAATGTTCTTGGTAGCATGGAAGTGTCCCGGCTCCTGCTGCAAGCACTAGGATTTGGGCTGAACTGCTCCTGCTTTTGCTGGCGATAGGGGAAGTGGGAGCTCGGTGCTGGTTCCTGTGGGTTTGGATGGTTTTTTGGGAACAGAGTGTTTTTGTTGTAAGCTCAGCCTGCTTTGTGCCTGTTAACAGCAGCCTGACATAAACAGCAAACTCTTTAAGCTTGGCTTTTCTTTTGCCTGATTTCAGTCCTTTAACAGGTGTTGAGTTCAGGGCAGTCATTTTAGTTTCTGTTCCACTCTCTGGAGAGGCAGGTGTCTGTGGAAGAGCTCTTTTTTTTTTCTGTCTCCACTGCAGGCAGTGGTAGCTCATCAAGTCCCTTAATTGCGGGATGAATTTGAGGCTGCTGGGACTCACAGAGCCCACACCTCCCCGGCCGGGGGCACAGCCCCTTGGGACGGAGCTCACCCATGGGGACGTGTTGGGTGCTGCTGGTTTGCTTTGGTTGCTGGTTTTTATTCTTAATCTGCTGAAGGAACGATGAGCATCTGTCACTTTTCCTTCTAATTTTGGAGCCTCAGGCTTCCTTAACGTGGAGTTAAAGAGAGAAAGCTTTCATTACTGACTCGAAACCCTTTTAAAAAAAAAAGGGGGGGGGGATGAGAAAGCTTCATTAATTTGCCCACTGACGCTTTTGAGGGTGGATTTTGCAGCAGCTGGGCAGCAGAAAACCTGCCTGTGCTCCACATCCTCGGCAGGAGGATCCGTGGAGGCCCCAAATCTCTGGTTCCAGCCCTGTGCCGCTCGGTGGAGGGCTGGTGGCCCTCCTGTCCCTTCTCCCCGCTGGGTGGCAGGGCCGCGCTCGCCTCCTGGCTGCTTGCAACGGGAGCTGCCAGGGAGCTGATGATTCCTGCTCGGGGAAACCAAGCATCTCCCCGCTCTGCTCCTCACCCCAGGACGCAGCAGGAGGGCAGCCTGCCTGGGCAAGGCAGCGGTGCACGCCAGACTTTGTTTTAACTGATAGAATTCAGTGAGGAAGACCTGATTTTTCATTTTTTTTCCTGTGTGGAGGCTGCTTTTTTTTTTTTTTTTTCCCCCTCCTTCCCTTCTCTCCTCCCCAGCATATTTGCGCTGAGTGGGAAACTGAAGCTACTGCTAGCACCAGCGAGGTGCTGAGCACCCACCAGCACGCTGCAGAGCCTCCACTTTGGGGAAATTGTGCTTGGGAACAGCTTGAAAATGGAGCTGCTCTCCTCCAGCACGCGTGTTTGAACCTCTGCTGTGCCTGAGGGCTGCCCAGTGTGAGGAGCCAGTGCTAAACCCCGTGTCCCTGGGGACCTGCTGTGACTTGGGATGACTTTTCTGGCAAACGTGCACAGCGCTTCCCCTGTGCTCTGACTTTTCCTTTGCCAAGCTTTCCCTCCCGCTGCCGCAGGGCTGTCCTGTGGCTTTCAGGGCTGTGAAGCTTCCCCCTCTCCAGCTTCCCTCTGTAGATCCCCATCTGCTGCCACGTCCTTGCCCTCCAGGGCTGTGCTTTTAATTAGCAGATGGATTCTTTCCAGGCTCTGGAGGAGCCCCCTGTGTGAGGTGAGCAGCCAGAGCTCTCCGGCCAGGGCTCGGGGGTGGCGGCGTGCGTGGGGGAGCTTTGTTTGGCTCCACACCCTGCCTGCCCCATCCGCTGCACCTCCCAGCTTTAGAGCTGCCTCTAAGCTTCGGGACGTGTGCTGGCCTACTCGGGAGGCTTTCAAAAAATGCCCGAATTCAGGTAACCCTGGCTGTTTATCTTTATGGCAGCAGCGCTGGCTGATAACTTCGAGTCTGGCCGTTATCTTCTAGGTGAAGCTTTGTTGCCTTTTTTTTTTTTTTATTACCGTTAAATTTTTATACAGCCATTTCAGAGGTGTGTGGCTGGGAGTGTGCTGCCCTTTTAGCACCGAGAGATAAAAATCAAGCTTAGCATTACAGCGGTGAGGAACAGAAGGCAGGCAGAGATCAGGTGAGCTCCCTGGGCCTGTGGCTGCAGCTTATCGTATCTTGCGATCTGCTGGAGTGTGACACTGGGGGTGGCTGCCCAGATCCTGGGTGTCTTGGAGGAAGATGCGTGGATTACCTCCGCAGGAGGGTGGCTGATGTCCGGATGCGTTCTCAGCTGATTGCTTAAGGTCAGAGTAGCTGGCTGATGAGCAATGCCCTCGGCTGTTTGTCTGTCTTCCTGAAGAGCCCTTCCTGCTCTGAAGCAGTAACAAAGCTTCTTCCTACATTGCTGTGTCATGGTGGAATCGAAATACTGAAGTCCAGCCTGTCTTTTTCCCCTTTTCCCTGCTGAGGACGGGGCTGACTTTAATCTAGGTGTCTCCTTTGGCTTTGTTTGTTTAACTCAGGGGTTATTTGTGTCTCTTTCATGTTCCCTCCTTGCCAGAATGTTTGTTTACACTGAGTGCCGAGCTTTGCTGTACATCCAAGGACTGCCTGTGAGTGAGGAGAGTTCCTAAGTGGTTGCGTAAAGTTTCACCAGCTCTCTGATTGCTGGCCTCAGCTCTTTGGTCTGAAAATGGATCGTTACTGCTTGATTGCTGGAGATGCTGGCTGCTGTTCGCCCCCAGCAGTCCTGTGCCCCTGCTGGTGGTGCAGTGACACAACTCGGGTTATCCCGAGGACCCTGTTGCCCAGCATCTCGGGTGCTTCCCAAATTCTCTGTGGGATCCAGGGCAGGGATCCAGGTAACACCTCCAGACCCTGCATGTTTGGAGGCCACAGTGTGTGTCATGAATAATTCCTGTTCTCCACCGAGTGCCATCTGTGGGATTTCCCTGCCTCGGTGAGGAGAAGGGGTTGTGATGAGAGTCCTGCCCTCTTCTTTGCTGCAGCTTCTCTCCGGACCTCGCCCTGGACTCTCCTGGCACTGACCACTTCGTTATCATCGCCCAGCTGAAGGAGGAGGTGGCTACCTTAAAGAAGATGCTGCACCAGAAGGATCAGATGATTTTGGAGAAGGAGAAGAAGGTAGAGCCCTTGGCTCGCTCCCCTCCCCACAGCACGCTGACAGCTGCTGCGTTCACACAGATCACACTCCAGCAGAGTCTAGCATTTTCTGCTGCAACCAGCAAGAGGCTTTCTGGCTGGCTCCAGGCTGCCTCCTTTCCAAAGTTAGAGGCTTCTGGGACCCACCTGGGGGGCTCTCATTCCATAAAGGGCTATTTTCTGGCCGGTTTCAGACACCTCCGTGTGGGGGCAAGGCAGAGAGAAATCCCGCTGCCCTGTGCAGGATAAGAGCAGCACACTGGGCGCTTCTGCTTCTCTGTGCAGCTCCGTGGAGCAGTTTGGGTCCTGTTGCTCTCCCCCAGCACGTTTCCAAACTCGGGTAGTCTGACACAACTTCTTCAGAGGCGTTCCCTGTGTCAGGGTGCATCTGGGGTGAAGGCAGTCATTCCTTCCTCCAGCTCATGCACTCGCTCCTGCTTTATCTGCAGATCACAGAGCTGAAAGCCGACCTGCAGTACCAGGAGTCACAGATGAGGGCAAAGATGAACCAGATGGAGAAGACGCACAAGGAGGTCATGGAGCAGTTACAGGTGACAGCATTTTTGTTTTAATTCGCTGTACCTAGGAGTGGCTGAGGACACTCCTGGTGAGAACAACCCGTGAGCCTTTGCACAGGCAGCTCTGCTAACACTTCTCAGCCCTGTCCTCAAGCCTCTCTGCTCTGCCCCAGCCCCGCACCACGCCTCAGTGCTCTGTAACCCCTCCTTACATCCTTCTTGCTGCTCTCTACTCGGGCTCAGGCCCTCTGCGTTGTGAAGTGCCGTGCTGGGTCCCTTGTGGACCAGCTGGGAACCATCAGACTTGTTTTTACTATTGCCAACGCCGGGTTTGAACCCGTTCCTCCAGGTTACAGAACCTCTGTCAGCTCCTCGTAGCTCCTAACGTGATTTATGTGGCCGGTAAGCAAAGGGAACAAAGATCGGGAAGCAGTCGGCAGTTCCCTTAGCGCTCTATCTCCGTAGTCCAAATAAAGAAGTCCCTGAGCTGGAGGGAACAGGGAGAGCAGGATTTTTGTCACGGCCCTGGGAACACCAGGCAGGCTATCAGCCCCAACGCGTTCTGAGCCGCTGAAGAGATGGGGTCAAAGGGGAGCTGGTTACAGGGAAGAAGGCAGCCTTAGAAATGAACTTTGCACCCTTTAATTACCCCGGGGTTTATAATGATCTAAAGCCCTAGCAATGAGAAATGGGAGGGGAGAAGACAAAAGGCTTATATTCCTGCTGAGAAAACAGCCCCTCCTCCAGCTGCACACACCCAAGTTAATTATTAGAGAGGAAGACGGGTTTGGGAGGCTGCAGTTGCTGTCAGAAGGCTGGTGCCCATGAGCTCCCCTGCACAAAGCACGTCCTGAAGCGACATCAGCCTGCCCGGAGGGGGCTGGGTGTGCTCCCACCCTGCAGAGCAGGGCAGCGCTTTGGTTTGTGGTTGAGGGGCCGACAGCAGCCAAAGCCTTCTGCCTGTTCTGCTTTTGTGATCCTGTTTCAGCCCCGAGCTGTTTCTGTCTCGTGGCTTTGGGCCTGGGAAGGATGACCTGATGTTCTTAGTGCGGCTGGGAGCAGGCACAAACCTCCACCTCTTGGTTGCCTCCTGAAGCCAGGGGCTGACAGGGAGGTGCCCCCCCTGCGTGCGGTGCTTTCCCGAGGCGGGGCGCACTGCTGGCTCAGCGTGTGTCCCCGGGGAGCCTTTTGCTGTAGTTCCAGGAGGTTGTCTTGCCTCAAAAGCTGCCGGGCACCTCCCGACAGCCTTAAACTTGCTCAGTTTTGAGGTTCTGAGGGGAAAGAGGAAGCGGCAGCCCCGCGAGCAGCTTTGCCCACAGCCACCGTGGGTGGAGAGGGGCTCGCGTGTCTGCCGCCCACTGCGCTGTGCTGTGCTCGGTGTGGGACCGCCCTGAGCTCCTCCTCTCTGCTGCCCGAATGTGTTCCTGCAGCTGGTGCTGACTGAGGCTCTGGAAACTTTCCTCACGGATGCCAAAATAAAAGTTCAAATCCTCCTGGTGTGCTGTAGGTGCCTTGAAGCATTCACATGGTTCCCTTTTTGAATGTGCTCCTGGGTTATTTTGTCTTGTCTTTGCACGGAGGGGAAGCAGGGGTGCTGTGTTCTCCCAGCCTGCCAGGAGGTAGAAGCAGCTGCTTTACCCCACGCAGCACCAGAGCAGGGGGTTTAATTCCTCCAACCACCTTTGTGTATCCAATCGTTCACTGCAAACCAGTGCAGAAGGGCTGTGGCTGGTTTTGTGCGGGTTCAGCCCCTTACCCTATGGGTACGGCATCAATCACTGTGTGGGCCAGAGGTGAGCGAGCTCAGGACTTTGTGAAAAGGGACCAAAGAGCCTCGTTTGTAAGTTGCTGTGATTTTAATTTGGTGTGAACCAGAGAGCCGAGCTGCTTTCTCTGGGTGCTCTGGTGGATTTGGGAGGCTCCTTGCAGGGTGCAGGCAGCGCAGCGCTGAGTCCTGGTAAAACTCTGGTAAAATGTTGGCAGCGTTTCAAGAAACCAGGGGTGAAACAAAGCCGAACAGAGCGAGCTGTTCCACCCTGCACACCAGTGAGGATGCAGGCTAGGAGAGGTTTGCCTTTGACTTGCTAAAACAAGAGTCAAGACAGGGCCTCGAGTCCCTAGGGTTTTTCTCCACCGCTTCTCACGCTGCCAGACCATGGTGGCTGCTGGAAGGGAAGAGGAGGATTGAAAGCTGGTCCCAGAGACCTTGGCGAGGTGGCTGGTTAACGCGAGTTGTGGTTGTCTGATTTCTCCACAGCCCCGTTAACCTCCCGTGGCTGTGTTAGAGCAGGGGGATGTGATGGGGAGGGATGGGAAGAGCCCTCTCTGGGCGGTGGGGCTGAGGTGCTGCACAGCCCCATCCGCCTCCCTGCTCACCAAACAGCAGTTTCTGTCCAGGCAATTTTAGGATCCCAGGAGCTAATGCTGATCCTTGCCATTAAATACCCATTTTCCCTGTGTTTTCAGGCCAAGAACAGAGAACTCCTGAAGCAAGCAGCTGCCCTATCGAAGGGCAAAAAGCCTGAGAAGTCGGGAGCAATAACCTCCCCGTAAAACCAAACCCCCCGATCTGGGAGCTTTCCCCAGCATTAGCCAAGGAGTCCGGGAGGCCTGCCTGACTGCTGGAAGCCAAAACCTCGGTGTTGTCACTCTCCCACTGCTGCAGCCTCGACGGAAACGCCTGCTGTGTGTTGCCTTTTCGACAGCACGCTCGAGTGTGTCTGGCTTCCACCTCTGCTGAGCCCCGTGGCGATCCGCGGGGACAGGTCCCAGCCACCCCACTCCTCCCCAAAGCACTGCTGGCCGGACAAAGTGTTTTCCCGACCAGTTTCTACCACTGCCACCCCCTTTCTATTAGCACCCGGGAACCTGCTGCGTTAGAGACTTGTGGCAGGGCTCAGACCTGCTGCTGTGAGGCCCCTCGTTCCGCAGATGGGACGGGAGCTGTGTGCGCTGGGAGCCCGACTGGTCTGGGACTGCGCCCTCCTCCAAAGGAAGCCGATAAATCACCAGCCCGACAGACGTTCCTGGGAGGCTGTGCCACTGCTCAGAACGGTTCGTCCACCCCTTCTGAAGACGCTTCCAGAATGGGGGCTCTGTATTTATCTTGGAGGGGTTTCGGTTTTGTTTTTTCTTCTTTTTTTTTTTTTAATTTTTTTTCCTTTTCCCAGTGTCAGCCTGGCAAAGCCGACTGCTGGCTTTGGTGTTTTCCTGTTTTGTTATGCTAGCCGTTGGGTTGGGCGCCAGAGCTTAACGATACAGACAGACCCACCTCATCCCAGCCCTGGTTACTCGGTGGCCTCTGGGGCTTGGCGGGATCGAGCCTCTCCTCCTCCATTTCTTCACGCGAGGAGAGTTTGAGGCTCGGCTGCTTCCTACGCTCGCCCCCTTCTCCCCCTCTCCCTGCCAGATGCAGAAGCAGAGGCCAGGCTGACTCCGGGAAAGCGCTTACTCAGGCAGCAACCCAAGCCAGGAAGTGTTTCTTGGGGCTCTCCGGGGACATTTCTCGCTGCTGATGAAAAGCCAGCAGAATAAAAGGGCTACGAACGTTCCCTGCACCAGGGATGCGCCGCTCAGAAACGGCTGAGAGCCGCAGCAGAGCCCCCAGAGCCCGGGGTGGGCGCTCCCCCGGCTCCCCACGTCCCCTGGGGGGGACAAAAAGCACTTGGCACCGGGGGAAAGCAGCTTGAGCGCTCCTGGGCATCACTTCAGGGCGTGAGGAAACATCTCAGGGTTTGGAGACCTGCGGGGCGGAGGAGGAGGGGACGAGACCTTAGTATGGAGCGGCGCTGACGGTAGGTGGTGGCGAGGAGAAAAGCTGCCCTTCCAGGCAGGGCTGGCTGCTCTGTCAGGGCTTTTATTAAGCTTTTAACTAGATGTGAGGTTTTTTTTCTCCTTTTTTTTTTTTGTTGCTAAAGACGACTTTTACTCAAAGGCACTTTTTTGATGTTGGCTTCCGGCATGGAAGGAGCGTGCTGCAGCATCAGACACTCTGCCACATCTTTTTTTTTCTTCTAAAGATACTTCTGACGTGAGGGAAAAAAAAAATTGTTACACTTTGCCAGAGTGTGACAGCAGGAAAATACTCACCTAATTTTATACTTCACACGTTTTTAGAAACTGAGGTGCATTGGTGGGATTTTTTTTAAATTGGGGGCTTTGCTTTTTTGCTTCCCTCAAGCTACAGAAACAAACAGAGGGAGAAAGGCCCTGTATATACTGTTAAGGTTTTTTTTTTTTTTTAATTGTGACAAAGTTGAGTAGCTGATAATTTGTAGTAATAACATCGTTCCTTTGTATGTTTGTAATAATGGAGATTTTAAAAGGGATGCTTTGATTTGTACAAAAACTCTGACAAATGTTAAAGTGTTTAAAAAAAAAAAACAACTTGTCTGTGTGTGTCTGACACTTTTTATTTGCCTGAAAGAAGAAAAAAAAACACCCCCCTGCCCTGCCTGGCCCTGACTCATCCCCTCTTGGCTCCTGCCTGCTCCAAGGACTGCTGCAGCCCCTGGTGCCATTGTTTGCCTGGCTCCCACTTCTGCTATCTTCGGATCCTCCCGACCCAGCCTGTTGCTAGGCTCCGTGTTCCTTGGTTACGTCCCGCTCCCCAGCACCGCTCTGCCTCCCTCGGAGCAGCTCTGGGTTTCCTTCCCCAGCCGCAGCGAGGCAGGGCGCAGAAACAAAGCTGGTGGGGAACAAAGAGCTGAGAGGATAACGGGGCGCTTCCCCTTAAGGTACCCGTGCA
The DNA here is from genome assembly GCF_047663525.1 of Anas platyrhynchos. Taxonomy (NCBI): domain Eukaryota; kingdom Metazoa; phylum Chordata; class Aves; order Anseriformes; family Anatidae; genus Anas; species Anas platyrhynchos. The sequence continues at coordinate 4,237,251 of NC_092610.1, forward strand.
AACAGCATGAGCAGGCCCTGCTTCTGCCTTCCCCTTATCTCGGGGCTGTTTGGAAGGGAAAGCAGATTGGCTTTTATTCATAAAGCTCCTGCTTCTCCAGCAGAAGGTGGGAACCAAAGCTGCCTGCCCTTTGGGAGCACCCCAGGCCCTCGGGGAGCCGCGGTTCAGCCTGCCGAGGGGTGTCCCTGGGACGAGCAGCCCTGCGCCTCCCCTCCTGCCCTGTCCTGGCTGTGAGTGTGTTCCCAGGGCGCTGCCTGCACTGGGGAGGAGGAAAATGCAATCACTGGCTGTGCTGGAGCCCTGCGAAGGCTTTTCCCACTCAAACTCCTCTTTTTCAAAGCCCTGAGTTGCATGCAGAAAGTGACCGTTTGCCTGGGATTCCTTAATGCTGGCAAACGCCCTCGTTCTCCGTTAAACACAGGGAAGAAAAATAGTTTCTGTGAAGGTTTTGCATGGGTGCTGCAGCCTTTTAACGCCGGTTACTCTTCCAAGCTCTTTGGCTTCCCCGGCCTGGGAGGGGAGAGGCTGCGTGCGGCCGGGGGCTTGTGGCAGGAGGCTGGGATGGGTTTCGGCTCGCTCTTTTCGGCTCGCTCTTTTCGGCTCGCCCTTCCCCTCTGGCTTGGCACCCCCAGGAATCGTTACAGCAGCCCTGGAGGGTGGCTCCTGGGGGTCCTGTTGTGTGCTCGTCCCAGCACCTTCCTGGCACGTAATGCAGCTCATTTTAGTTTCAGGGATGGAGAGGAGACCGGACAGCAGCCTTCTTTCCCTCTCTTTGGGGAAGCCCCCAGCTGTTTTCTCTGGGTGTGGTTTCCCACCTGAATTGGCGGTTTCTTCCCCAATTTGCTGGGCTCCAGCACGCTGGGTGAGCCGCGAGCCTTGGCAAAGCAGAGGGGGCAGCAACCACAGCGAGAAGGAGCAAAAGCAGAGCACGGCTCCGGTGCGCCCCGTGCCTGGGAGCCTTCCTGGGCTGGGTTCTGCATCCCCAGCAGTGTCTGCTTCCTCCTCCTCCTCCTCCTCCTCCTCCTCCTCCTCTGCCTTCCACCACAGGTGCCAACGTCACAAGTGTGTCAGTGTGCCAGAGAGTGCTCGCACGGCACCTTATCTCTGCTGAGGGCAGCGCAAACCTCGCTGCCATACCCTTGAGCGTGCCCAATTATCCCCGTTTACAGCGGGCAGGGAGGCAGATAAGGGCAGATTTGCCCAAGGCTCGGCCCCGAGTCCGTGGGTAGAGCCAGGGCCGCTCTCAGAGCCCCCAGCCCTCGCTGTCCCCCCCCAAGGGGCCGCCTCGAGTCCGCCCTGGCGGAGCCGCAGGGAGGATTTTGGGTGGGTTGCGGGTGATTTGTGCAATTCCCGGCCAGGGCTCGGGTGAGAAATGGCCAGCTCCTGCCTTTATCTGGTAGCGCACACTTCCTTCTCTCTGCGGTTTATCCACTGCTTCTAAAGCAGTTTGAGTGTTTGCAGAAGGATATCTCTCTCTCTATATATATATATTTATTATTTGGGGTTGTGATTACTCCATTTCTATTTCAAAGCTGTAGGAAAACACGATTTTGACAGCGGTCGAACGCTCTTAAAAACGGCGTTACGTACTGATCCCAGCCACCTGAAATTGGGGTCAAAAATGAGACTTCCAGGTCAGTGCTGCTCCCCGCTCCACCAGCTCCGGGTGAGCTCGTGTTTGGCTGCCCCTCGCCTGCCTCCAGCAGAAAGCTCGCCCCGTGCCGAGGGTCCCGAAGCTCAAAGGCTGCAGTTCCAGGAGTGCTGACCTGGGCAGCTGAAGGTGGCCGGGTCCTCAGGGCACAGCGAAAACCTCTTGCAAAGCATTTCTTGAGATCCACTAACCCAGAGGATTAGTTCTGTGTGCATGTTTTTTTTTTTAAAGTAATTACTTGAATAAATGTCTGCTCTCCAAACTTACAGCCCCCTTGGCAAGGAGCTGGGGCTTTAATATGTGAATGAATAAACTGTTCTGCAGCCTGACAGCCTGTACCTGCAGCAGCAGGAAACCCACAGCAGAAATAAACCGACAGAACCGGCCGGTAATTACCCCGAAACGCACTCCCTTCCCCTCTTCACCTAATTGCTGGGGCTTGCTGGGGGTGCTGGCTCACGTGGCGTGCCCTAGGGGCAGCAGGTTTGGGCTGTAGTGCCTTAAAAAAAATAAAACACAAACCTAAGGATCTGAAAATCCTTCAAAGCATCAGGAATTTGTTTTGTAACTGGTCTGGAGAGGTGAGCACCAGCCTGGTTTGGGAGGGGAGGGGAGGGGAGGAAGGCAGCTCGCCCCGCTGGCCGCAGCGGGCTGAAGGGGCTGGGGCAGGGAGCGGGGGCTGCTCGGGGGTGGTTTGGGGGCTTCAGGGTGGGGAAGGTTTGGCTTTGCCTTGGGATGGTGCCGTGAGAGGTGTCTGTGCAGGAGGCTCGGCCGCCCTTTGCTTCCTGCCCAAGGAAATCTCTGCAGGGCCAGGAGTCCAAAGGCGTTTTGGCTGCAGCCCCAGCCCTCGCCAGCGCCAGAGGGTCTGCGGGGTTTGGGACCCGCTGCTGCGGCACATCGGGGCTCTCCTCCTCCCCCAAGCTGCTGGAGAAGGCTCCAGAGCCACGAGGAGCCCTTCACCAGTACAAACCAGTACAAGCCACTGTTCCCATTGTGTTCGTGCTGCAGCTCCTGCTGGTGCGGGCGGTGCTGCGGAGCTGAGGACCACGCTCCAATTTAGCTCCCCTCCGTGCTCCAAGCGATGCAATCGCTGCCAGGCTCCATTTCCTCCAGCAGAAAAATTCCCCACACCCCATAACGAGGCCGGGCACCCTTCCTGCATCCCATCAAGGCCAGGCGCTCGGGTTTCCCCTGCAGGGTACCGCTCTCTGGCCAGGGGCGAAGCGCAGAGGGAACACCAAGGGGTTCACCAGGAGCCCCGCACGGTGCCGCGGTGCCTCCCTTCGTCCTTGGGGTTTGGCCCGGCTGGACACCAGCCCAACGGGGTCCCGGGGGCCAGGCAAGGCAGGGTCTCGCCCCAGACCAGCTCGCTGTTTGCTCTGAGGTGACTTCTCTTGAGCAATCCGCCTGCCTTCCTGTTTAGCTTTCTTACCGCGCGCCGCGGAACTAAATCAACAGCCTTGTCCAGTCAGCATCTCGTTAACTAGGGCGCTCTCGCTGCCTGAGTAATTAGTGAGCCGTTGCATGTTTCCCATCATCGGGGCTTTCTGGAAACCGGGTGTTTGGGTTCTGCTCTGGGTTTCCCCTCGAGGAAACGCCGCCTCTCCTTCGCCACCCTTTTTCCAATGAATATCGTTAACGAGCCCCTGTGCAGCCAGGTACACGTGTGCGAATTAGCACAGGAAAAAGCCTCGTGGCGTTTTATTTCCTCGCATTAATACGCTCAAACTGGGGCAAAACACGACACCTCCAGCGCTCTTGGATGAGGCTTGCAGGATGAAAGGTCTCGAGGAGCTGCAACCTGCTTGGGCACTGCCTGGGTTTGCTTCTGGCTCCTCTTCCTTCATCCCAGGGATGCTCGGCTCCAGGAGCAGCCCTGGGGCTGGGCTCCCCTCCTGGGCAAGCTGCTGGAGCTGGAAGAACCTGGACAAAGTCACCCTGAGCGTGGGGAGGGGATTTCTGCACAGCCCCGAGCTCCTGCAGCCTGCTGGGGTGCGAAAGGCAGCGAGCGGAGAGAAGCTGCCGAGGGTTTCCCGACTTTTCTAACCTGGGAAATTTCATCCTGGTTTAGAAGGAGAAGGGGGTGTTTAACCAAATGCATAGGCTCCGGGGTATTTTTAGATGTTTTGTATTTTTTTTTTCATTTTTTTCCTACACGATAAGCACGCAGGGGTGCGGATAGAAGGGGTGCACAATGGGAAGGGACTGGGGAAATATTTGGGGCCAGCTCGCACAGCACCGGGCACTGCAGGTACCGGCCCCTCGCGGCTCAGAGGTGGCGGCAGGTCACCTCCTTCTGCCAGGCTGCTCTCGAGGCGGGGGGGGGGGAAAGCTGCTGACAGCCCGAGCCGGCTGCTACGTGGGAAGGAGCACTGCAAACAGGCCAGGAAAAGTGCTGAGGCTGCAGGGAACGCGCCTCTAATCGGCCGGGGTCGGCTGACCTGGGGCTGCGGAGCAGATGGGGGAATCGCGTGCCGCTCCTTACTGCCGAGCGAGTGCACAGCCGGCCGCACGCAGCCCCTCCTGCCCCCCCCCTGCACGCAGGGCACAGCGCTGCCCAGGCCCTGGGTGAACGTCCTCCTGGCACAGCCCTCGGTGCCTTCTGCTGGGGAGTTTTTCTGTGAAATGCTTGGCGGCATCGCTAGCCCCAGGGTTGCAGCCCCAAGGGTGCCCGGGCGCATCTCAGCCCGCGGCCCCTCGTGTCCTGAGCTTGCTGGGGGCCGCAGAGGGGTGGGGGTGAGATGCAGCCCCCGCCGTGCTGCAGAGCAAGGGGTGGATTTCGGCTCCGGGTTGATGTGCTCGGAGCAAACCAGAGCTCGTGGCCTCAGGTGGCCCCAGCTGGGCACCCGGCAGCATCGTGGCGCTCTCTGGAGCTTCATGGAGCTGGGCCGGGTGCTGGGGCTCACCCTGGGGTCTTTTCCTTCTGCCCCCCTTGGCTCCCCCGAATTGGGGCAGACCTGCCAGGGCTGTGTTGTGCGTGTGTCCACCCGAAATGACACCGCCCGGGCTCAAAGAAGCCACCGGGGCTGCGCTCCTGGCTCCTGCGCTCCCGCCTTGGGACCACACATTCATCCCCTCCCCAGCTGCCATCCTGCAGATTCGGGGCTGGTAACGGGGTGGGGGCTCTGCCATGATGGGTGACCCAGGCCAGGCTCCCAGCTGACACTCACGGGGCAGTTTTGGGGGAAAAAAATGGCTTTTGGGTTATTCCTGCCCCGCTTTCCCCCAGGCACCCACAGCACCAGGTGCTCGTTACCAGGGTGAAGAGCGGGAGCACCCCAGGTTGCGTCCAGCCCCGCTGAGCCCCTGAGTGCTCAGCCCCGTGCTAATTACTGCCACATCCCCGTGCCCAGCTGCTCAGCAAGCTGTCGCTGCCGCTCCCAGCAGAGAGCTGAGCCCGAGCAGAATTCGGCCCCCGATCTCCAGCCCTGCCGCTGGGGTGGATGAACCCAGGGATTTGTCCTCCCTGTGAGCAGCCAGGGTAAATTGGGAACTGGTGGCTCCCCTGGGTGGATGCTGAGGATTTGGGGAGTGGAAGATGAGGACTTGGGGAGCTGGGACTTGTCCCTCCATGGCCCTGCACCCTGTACCCCAAAAAGTGCTGCGGTTCCCCCCTGGCTGGCGGGGCAGCCTCCCCTCTGTAGCCATTTAGGGCTGGGTGAGGGGGGCTGAAATGGTAACACCGGGCCCTGGGGAGGGGATTGTGGGGCCGGGTTCTGCTCAGAGCAGGCACAGCCTGGGCTCAGGGCTCGGATCAAACCCAATTACAAACCCAAACCCTCTCCCAAATCGCACCAGTGCGAGCCCAGACCCAGCAGCTTTGCCCAGGTGGGTGGGCAAGAAGGAGACCACATCCTCACCCCGAACTCCCCGCAGCCCTGCTGCAGAGCCGCTCTGCAAAACCCCCCAAAAAATAACCAGGGGTGTCTGCAGGGCCCCGTGCATGGGGAAAGGAGCAGCCGAGAGCTTCCAAACTCATCCTCCTTGGGGCTGGCACGGCAGCGAGCGCACCGCGGTGACGGGCAGCGGCTGTGCCACCGGCACCGTGCTGGCCAGGCCGGGGACACGGTGGCTTCGCTGGCAGCAGCGCAGAGCCCAGGGCCGGAGGAGGCTGTTGCCAGGCAAAGCCCGAGTTGTTTGTGCAGGGACTGCTGATCGCTGGACTTTGCCATGTGCGGGCTGTCAGGCAGCACCAGATTGTTATCAGTGCCGCTGTCTGGGGCTGTCGCTGCTCCCTTTCTGTTTGGTTTGGGGTTTTGGCTTCTTCTTTTCCCGGCTTTTCTCGCAAGGGTTTGGGGCTGGGGTGGAGGGGAGCTGGCGCTCGGGTGGGACAGGAGGCTGTGCCCACAGCTCCTGGGGTGTCTCTGTGCCCCGTTAAATCCACCAAAGAGGCAGGGGGACGGAAAGGGGAAACCCAGAGACTGCTGGGGGTGGCACCGAGCCATGGTGGGAGGGGGGCAGCAGCTGGGACAAACGCCACTGCCCATAAACAGCTTAATTATTATTTTATTTTATTTTATTTTATTTTATTTTATTTTATTTTATTTTATTTTATTTTATTTTATTTTATTCCACTTTATTCCACTTTATTCCACTTTATTCCACTTTATTCCACTTTATTCCATATTTTCTTTATTTTATTCTGTTCATTTATTTTATTTTACATTTCCTCCCAGGCCCCTTGCCCCCAGCACACCCCCTCTCCCACCGCCTCCCCTTCGACCCCCAAACCCCTTTTCCAAGCCCCCCCCGCGCTCACCCCCCATTAACAAAAACTACACCTCCCAGCATCCCCCGCGCGCCTCCCCTCCCTAATTGGCTGGGCGGGCAGGCGGCGGCCACACCCCCTCGATCCTATTGGCGGAGGCGAGGGGCGGGGCGGGGCCGTTTCCCACGCTCCCAGATTTATGAACGGAGCTCCCGGGGCGCGCCCGGCTCCTGCAGCCCTGGGGGTCCGATCCCAATCCCGGTCCTAACCCTAATCCTAATCCTAACCCTAATCCTAATCCCGGTCCCGCAGCCCCCGGGGCTCAATCCCACACCCATGGCAGCCGCCTAGCCCCGTGCCCGTGCCCCCCATCCCGGTGCCATGCTGGTGGCCGGCTCTCAGCGCTGCCCCTCGGGGCTGGAGGAGCGTTTGGGGTGCGGGGCGCTGCGGGGCGAGGAGGTAAGAGCCGGGCTCGCTGCCCCCCGGGGGTGGGACAGGCAGGGCGAGAGCACCGCTGGGCTGTGGGGCCGTGCTGCTGTTTGTGGGGTCCTGTAGGGGTGGGGGTCTGGGTCCCCCCCAGGTGCTTGTGTGGCTCTTTGGGGTGTTTATGGGGTTTCTTGGCCAAGGGGGTGGAAAGTAGGGTGTGGGTGGGGGGCTCTGCCCTGATAAAGGGTTTTGGGGTGGCTGCACGGGGTGGTTTTGGGGTCTCCAGCACCCTCTGGGAGTGGGTGCGCAGTAGGGTGGGCGCCCTGCCCCCAGGTCTGGGGGGGAACCAAAGGGAAACTGAGGCAGGGGGTGGGGGGGGATGTGCCTGCGCCTCCTGGGAGGGCGGCTGTGGGTGTTGTGGGTCTGTCCCGTGGGGTCTGTCCCGTTGTTCTGCCCATGCCCTGTTCCCCCATGGTTCTGTGGGTCGGTCTCGTAGCGTTTTGGAGCTAAATTCGGAGTTCGTGGCCCCCTTTTGTTGCTGTGCCCCCCCAGCAGCCTGGCAGGAGGGGGGAGGCAATAAACAACCCCGGTGCCTGCGCTCAGCCAGGCAGCCCGCGGGGCTGCTCCTGCTGGAGTTTGGGGCAGGAGCAGGTCTTGGAATAGGGCTGGGAACAAGTTTGGGACCAGCCTGCCCTGTGCTCCCCGGCGGCGTGGCCCTGGTGTGGGTCCCACCCGCACAAAGTGCTCGGTCCCTGCCCCAGCCCTGCTGTGGCACCCATGGGGTCTGGGCCACCGTGCGGATAGGGACGGCCACCAGCAGCCTGTAGGGCAGGGCACCAACTCACTGGGTTCTGCGTGGCCGGGTTTGGGACCTCTCTGAGCTCCCCGTCCACCCGGAGGCCTGGGGGAGGTCTCACATGGCACCGGGAGGCCAAAACGGGAGCCCTGGGATGTCCGTGGGGCTCTGCAGGACCCCCCCCTGCTGCATCTGCCAACAAGTTTGGAGTTACCCCTATTTGTAGGGCTGGTTTTGGGGGCGCGGTGGGGGCTGGTGGTGGTGAGGCAGCCGCTGCCCTTGGTGCCCGGGGGTTGCACTCGTGTGTTGGCTCCGTGCGTCAGCGGGGCCGGGACCCGGCGCTGCTCTCGCCCCCCAGCACTGCCTGGGATGGCCTCGGGGCCGAGCGACGGTTTTTGGAGGAGCGAACCCGCTCGGTGGGGCGTCTGCGCTGGTGTTTGTTTAACCTCTCCTTATCGGGAACGATTTTCCAACACCTGACTAAGCACTGGCACAAGCGCCAGGGCTCTGCTTGGCACCACAGCCTCCCGCTCCCGGGGCATTAACTCCTTCCCTGGCCGATTGCTCGGGGCCGGAGACCCCCCCGGCCACCCCATGCCCACCATGGCCCAGCAGCGGGCTCTGGGGCTGCCACGGGATCGAGCATTGGCGCTGTGCCTCAGTTTCCCCATGGGCTGAAGCAGGCGGTGAGCTGCTGCTTGGCGGCAGCGCGGTGAGGGTTAAGCGCAGTGCCCCTAAAGGATTGCTTAATGCAGCAAAACATTACAAGCCTCCGCGCAGCAATGATTAAAATGCACCTTCAAAGGTCACCCTGGGCTGTCACCAAAACACAGCGGGACGCTTTGCGCTCTCCGGCTCCCTGCTGCTTTCGGCTTTTGAAGCCTTTGGGGTCCCGCGGATTCATTTGTGGGGTTTTTTTCCTTCGCTTCCCATCCCGAGCGTCCTCTGGGAGCACCCAAGCAGCTCTTTCCCCACGGGTCTGGCAGCCGTGAGTCAGTGCGGCCACCTCAGCACCCGCGGCGGCGATGGCACGAGCCTGGTCCTGCTGTCACCCCGCGGTGACTCAGGGCAGGGCCATCCCATGCGCTCGGGGATATGGGGACACGGGTGCCACTGGGGTGCCCGTGGGGCCGTGCTGGTGGCGGCCCCGGCCAGGTGCAGCCGTCGGAGCCCTCGGATCCTCGCTGCCCATCACGTGGGGAGCGCGTGGCCGCGCTGACAGCTGCTGCCTGCCCACCTCGTGCCACCCCACGCCCCATCCCCGCTCCGCTCGGGGTGCCCCGCAGCCGCCCACCGCCTTCATAGTGCTGCGGGGGCAGCCGGTGGGAGCGGTGCTCGTGCCTGAGCCTCTCCCCTGGGGGAGCCAGGAGGTGGCCACGGGGCTTTTTCCTTTGCTGGCCACCTCCGAGAAGAGCTCGGGGAAGCTCCTGGCCATCCACCGAGGGTGGGACGCGCTGCCCCACCATCAGCATCCCCTCCTGTGCCACCCCCCTCGCCGTGCCGTGCCATGTCCCGCGTCCTGCAGGTGAATCCGCAGCCGCGCGCTTCGTGCCAGGCGTGGTGCTGGGGGCAGAGCTGTGCTTCGAGTTCCCCTCGCCCGGGTGGGCTGCGAGGAGCCTGCCCGCCTTCCTGGGGGCTCCTCGGCTGCGGAGGATGGTGCCGGGTGATGCGCTCGCTTCCCTTGCCTTGGTGCTGCATGGTGCCTGCCTCTCGCCCGGCCGTGGCACGGTGTTGGCTGCGCCCTGCAGAGCTTTTGGGTTATCTGGGGATGGAGGGATGTGGTGTTGGGAAGGGAGAATGGGGCAGCTGGGATGGGGAGAGGATTTTGTGTGGTTCCAGGAGGGAGGAATGCAACAAAACAAGGGCCGTGCCCTCACCCCGTGCCCAGCAGCCTTGCTGCAGGTCCCTGCTGCAGCCCCCAGCTCTGGGCTTTCACCCCACAACCCGGGGCTGACCTGTGAGCAGAGGCAGCTCCCCGCAGCCCCAGGGGCGCCTGCTTTCCTCCTGGGGAGGGTGCTGACAGCGCCCAGCTCTCCCCCCTCCATGAGCCGTTTATTTCGGGCTGTGGAGGCTGGCGGGCGGCCAGGCGTGCCTGGAGGCTTTGCTCGGGCTGGGGCTGCGTTTGCCCGCAGCAGCGGTGCCCAGAGGTGCCCCTGGGGTGGGGGCACCCAGCCCTGTGCCGTGACCCCCCCTTCTCTTGCTGTCACCAAAACAGGACGGGGCTATTTTGAGCACGGTGCCGCACGGGGATGGACTCCGGAGCTCGCAGGCAGGGGATGCGTGGGGCTGGCAGGAGCTGGGCTTTGGTGGCCAAACACCGCGGGTCATTAGCCCAGGGTGGCCGGGATGCGATGGGGAAGGGCTGGGGGCCACGGTGCTGCCCCTAGGATTGGGCAGCAGAGCTCCAAAATCCCAGGGGAGGTGCCTGGGAGCAGCCCTGAGGCCAGGAGCAGGTCCTGGGACCTCGGTGCCAGCCCTGCCCGTGGGCTTCCTGTAGCATTTTGGGGTTATTTCAGTGTTCTTGAAGGTTTCTGTTCGGAGGGAGCCGAAATCCTAAGCGGGGAATGGGTTGGTTGGGCTTTGTGGTTTTCCTCTGCAGGTCCCCGGGCACATCCCATAATTTCCCGTCCTGTTCCCAAATGCAGATCCTGCAGCGGGATGGGGCCAGGCGCTGTGCCCCCCCCCCCCGGGTTGTGGTTGGCACCTGTGGGGGTTGCTGTGATGGCAAAGGGGGCACGGGGGGCACAGCACGGTGGTGTGGGGCTGGGATGGGGGGGTCAGGCTCGGCTCCATCCCCATCTTCCAGCTTTGGGGGTTCCTGCAGGAGGCCTGGGGGGGTCCTGGTCCCATTGTCCCATTGTGCAGGTGGGGTGCAGCTGGATGAGTGCATCTCCCCCCCCCCCCTCCCAGTATTTAGGGATGGGCAGAGTGGGGGCGAATTGGGGGCTTTGGGGGCGAATTGGGGGCTTTGGGGGCGAATTGGGGCTTTGGGGGCGAATTGGGGCTTTGGGCAAAGTGTGCTGGGGGTGCAGTCTTAACGGGAGGGGGCTTTAAAAAGGAGCTGAGCTCGGGAAAGCAGCCGAGCTGGTGGCTTGCTCCTGGTTTAACGGGGGGGGGTGGAGGCTGCGCAGCCGTTTATTGGCATTTTGTGCCGGGGGTGTGAGCGGGAACCCCCCCGGGGCGCTGAATTTGTGCTAATTGCAAACCCCAATGCTGGGTGCACCGTGCTGTGCCTGGGACCCCCCGCTGTCCCCGGGGGCTCCGATTTGATTTTTATTATTATTATTATTATTAATTAACCCCGGGGGGGCAAAGGGAGCCCCGAGGCGCTCCTCCAGGCACCACCCGTGTCCGTGTCCCATTGCCGTCACCGTCACCCCGTGTCACACCTCGGGCTTGGCCGTCGTGCCGGGGGGGTGGTGGTGGCAGCAGAGCAACACCCCCGCAGGATTTCATCAGGCACGGCCGGGACTGATGCAACAACCCCCGGGGGTGATGGTTATGGGGTGCCCGGCCGTGTCCCACGGGCCTGAGTCACCCTTCCGGGGCCACCCCCGCGTCCCACGGGGCCACTCGGGCACGGCGCTGATGCCACCGCTTCTTCTTCTCCTCCCCCCCCAGGACAGAGGGATCAAAGTCCCCCGGCAGCTGGGGAGGGGGCCCAGCGCCTTCATCCCCTTGGAGGAGGTGAGAGAAGGGGGGGTGATGCTGGTTGCTTTTGGGGTGTGGGGTCCTTGCGCTGGGGGGGAGCAGTTGGAGGGGGCGAGGGGGCAGCACAGTGGGGTATGGGGGGGTTAACCGGTGGTGGGCACCCCCGGGGGGGCTGGCACCCAAGGGTGGGGAGGGAAAGTGTGGGGTGGGGTGAGATGGGGAAGGGTCACCCAGGTGGGGGTGAGGTTTTTAGGGTGGGGGGAGCGGCTGTGTTGCCTCACCCCGCTGTCTCCCCGTGCCTCAGTTTCCCCACTTGTCCTAACGCAGCCATGTTCCCCCCCCCCCTCGCAGCACCCAAGGGTGCTCCCCCTTCCCCCCGCCCCCCACCCGCTGGGGGGCCGTGCCCCAAACCCCCCGCTCTCCCCGCAGCCCTATCGCGGGGCCGCTGTCCCAGATGGTTCCTCCTCGGGCAGAGATAACGCCGGGGTTTCATCACCACGGGGCGGGGGGGGGGGGCGGGCAAGCCCCATCTCCTCCCCACCAAACAAACAACCCCAAACGCCACCACCGCCGCGCTGAGCGGGGCCACCATGGGGACCCCCCCTCGCCACCTGCCCCATGGGGCTGCGGGGACGGGAATAGGGGCTGGGGGCACCCAAGGGTGCCCGTACCGGGGGAGGGGAAGCTGGCTGGGCGCAGCCGGAGGGGTGAGTGTCCCCCCCCAGGGGGCTCCTTGGTGTGTGGGTGCCACCGCCGGGTGCTGCCCCGTGGAGGTGTTGGACGTTTTGGGGTGGGGGGCGGAGGGGGGGTCCTGAGCTCACCCCCCCATGCCCCGCAGATCCTGCAGGAGGGGGTGGAGAGCAGCCGGCGGCAGCTGCTGATCGAAGCCTTCGTCTCGGCGGGGAGGGTGGACAACATCACCATGGTCATGGGGCTGCACCCCCAGTACCTCAGCAGCTTCTGGAAGACCCAGTACCTGCTGCTGCGCATGGACGGGCCCCTGCCCTACCACAAACGCCACTACATCGCCATCATGGTGAGCTCTGGGGGGGCACGGCCTCTTGGGGGGGGGTCCCCGAGGGGTTTGTGTGGTCCCAACAGGTCTGCTGGGCTCCTGCTTGGAGGTGTGGGGGTGTTGGATCCCATGGGTGGGCACCCCTCGGGGTGGTGGTCCTAAAAAGCTTGAGAACCCCTTTTGGGGTTGGTTCTGGGGTGCGCATCCCCTGGGCATCTAGGGGCTGATTTGGGGGGGGCAGAACCCCCCTGTCTGGACCCTCATCCCCAAGGAAGCCCCCTGTGATGGGGGGGGGTGGTGGTGGCTTCTCCAAGGGCTTGTATTGGGGTTTTGGGGTCCCTGGGCAGTGCTGGGGGGGGCTGACTGCTTGGGTCTCCCCGCAGGCAGCAGCCCGGCACCAGTGCTCCTACCTGGTGGGGCTGCACATGGGGGAGTTCCTGCAGGTGGGGGGCAACCCGGCCTGGCTGCAGGGGCTGCACTGCGCCCCCCAGAAGCTGCGGAACCTCAACGAGATCAACAAGCTGCTGGCGCACCGGCCCTGGCTCATCACCAAGGAGCACATCGAGGTGAGAGCGGGTGCCCCGGGGCACGACGCCCCCAAAATACGTGGGATTTGGGGTCACGTCCTAGGGTACGACCCTTTTGGGGCTGGGGGGGTCCATAAGCTGGAGGGCAGGGTCTGTGCTGTGCTGGGTGGATGGGGAAGGGGTGGCTTGGGGGCTGCGGGGTGTCCTCCTGTTGAGGTCCCTTGTTTTTTTTGGGGGGGTACGTCCCAAATTCCCTCCCACCCCCCTGCTTATCCTGGCTGTGGGGTGTAGGGGGACCGAGCCCGACCCCGTTGGCATCCCCTCCCCGCAGGCTCTGCTGAAGACGGGGGAGCACAGCTGGTCGCTGGCGGAGCTGGTGCAAGCCCTGGTGCTGCTCACCCACTACCACTCGCTCGCCTCCTTCGTCTTCGGCTGCGGCATCAACCCCGAGGCGGAGCAGGACGGGGGGCACGGTGCCAGGCCCCCCTCACCCCACGGCGACAGCAGCCTGGCCTCTGAGGACAGCATGGGGTGCTCGGGGGTAAGGAGGGGGGGTTCCCTGTATGGAGAGGGGGTTCCCTGTAGGGCGGTGGGTGTCCCCTGGTGCCGTCACCGTGCCCGGAGCAGCTCCATCCCTTTGCAAGGTGTTGGGGGGGGGGCACACTGTGCTTGGGCTTCAAGCAGCATTAATTCTGCTCTTTCCCCCCCCCCCCCCCCCCCAAGGGCAAGGACGCCCTGCAGGAGGTGGAGGCGCTGATGGAGCGGATGAAGCTGCTGCAGGAGAGCCAGCAGGAGGAGGAGGGCGTCACGCAGGAGGAGATGGCCACGCGCTTCGAGCTGGAGAAGACGGAGAGCCTGCTGGTGGCTCCCTCGGGTGAGGAGGGGCGCGAGGGCAGCGGGGGGGTCCCTGCGGGCTGGGGAGCTCGGGGGGAGGGCGATGGGGTCCCCGCGGTGGGCGCAGGGTGCTGGGGGCTCACGGCCGTGCCTTGCAGACCTCGCCGACCACTCGCTGCAGTCCAGCGTCCTGTGCTTCGTGGAGGACCCCGAGTTCGGCTACAAGGACTTCACGCGGCGGGGCGAGCAGGCGCCCCCCACTTTCCGTGCGCAGGTGGGTGCGGGGTGGGGGTCCCTGCTCATCCCATGGGGTCCTGGCACCCCCAGCGCACGGGGCTGGGACCAAGCTGGAGCCACCTCAGCTGCTAAGATTTGGGGGGGACCCCAACAGAATGGGAGGGGGGTTTGTGACCTGATTTTGTCCCCCACGGAGCGCCCAGCCCAGCAGCATTTTTTCTCCGGCAGGATTACACCTGGGAGGACCACGGCTACTCCCTCATCAACCGCCTGTACCCCGACGTGGGGCAGCTGCTGGACGAGAAGTTCCAGGTGGTGTACAACCTCACCTACAACACCATCGCCATGCACTGCGGCGTCGACACCTCCATGCTGCGCCGGGCCATCTGGAACTACGTCCACTGCGTCTTCGGCATCCGGTGGGTGCCCGAGGAGCCCCCGGGTACCCACTCCAAAACCTCTCCCAGCGCGGATGAGGCTGACAAAACCCTGTGCCAAGGAGCCCCCAAAACCTCTCCCACCCCAAAACCTCTCACAGCGTGCATGAGGCTAACAAAACCCTGTGCCAACAGGGGACGGGGGTTTGGAGACGGTCCTGGGTGCGCAGATTTGGGGACTGTGGGGTGACGTGCCCTCTCCTTTTTTTTTTTTTTTTTTTTCTCCCCCCCCCAGCTATGATGATTATGATTACGGGGAGGTGAACCAGCTCCTGGAGCGCAGCCTCAAGATCTACATCAAGACGGTGGCGTGCTACCCGGAGAAGACGACCAAGCGCATGTACGCGCAGTTCTGGAGGCACTTCAAACACTCGGAGAAGGTGCTGCCCCGTCCCCTTTCCCCCTCCCCTGGGGCTGGGGGGGTGCTGAGCCCCCTGCCCTGACCCCGTTGTGTGTCCCCCCCCCCAGGTTCACATCAACCTGCTGCTGCTGGAGGCTCGCATGCAGGCAGCTCTGCTCTACGCCCTGCGCGCCGTCACCCGCTACATGACCTGACGGCCCCCGCTCCCTCCTCATCCTCCTCCTGCCCCCATCTCCTGGGGGGGGGGACACAGGGGGGAGCTGGGACCTTAAAGACTTTGCTGCCGCATCGCCTCCTGCCTTACGGGGCGTGGAGCTGGGGAAGGAAAAAAGGGGGGACGCCCCCTGCCCCGTATCCAAGAAGGGGGGGACCCCCATGAAGCTGCTGGTGCCGTGCCCGTGTGCCCCCCCCTTTCATCCCCAGGGGTTGTGGGGGTGCTCGACCACTCCGTGCCTTGCTTGGGGTGAGCCCCGATGAAGCCAAACCCCGATGAAGCTGATCTGTGCTCCTGGGGGGCTGCCTCCACCCCCAGCCCCATGGGGTGTGGGGCCATGCTGCTGCCAAAAGTCACCGGGGAGCACCCAGAGCTCCAAGCCCCCCCCCCCCCCCACCCCCGGTGTTTCCCCCACATTTGGTGCCCCGGGGACGTCCCCTTGGTGCCTGGGGGGCTCCTTCCAGGGCCCTGCCCGTGCCCCCCAACATTTGGGGCTGGGGGTGCCTCTGAAATGGGGTCCCAGGAACGGAACCAGGTGAGGGGTGGCTCCTGGTGCCTTTACCCCTTCTGTGCTTTGGGGTGGGGTGGGGGCTGCTGCTGGGGCTGCCCCCCCCCCCCCCCCCCCGCTGCAGCAGCACTGGGAAACTGTGAAGAAACCTCCAAAATGTCCCCAATTCCTCGCTCCCCCTGCCCTGCCTCTCCGTGCCCCCACCCCCCCATCCTGGGGGTCCTGTCCCCGTGTGACCCCCCCACGCTGAGCTTTTTGGCAGGAGGCGAGCTGCATTCCCCCCCCCCCCCCCCCGTCCTGCTCGGGGCTCAGTTGTTGGGTGTCACCCTGGGGGTGCCAAATCCATAAATCCACCCTGCTGCTGCAAGGGGGGGGCAGATCCTGCACCCCCCCAACACCTGGCTCATGCATTTGGGTGCCCCCACCCCCTGCATGCTTTCTGGGGGGGCTGCTCCTGGTGTGTGGGGCTCACCACCTGCATCCCCAGGGCTGTTTTAAGGCAATAATTCCCTTTTTGGTGTGTGTGGGGGGGTGGCAGCAGCTCCCCCCCCACACCCAGGTCCCTTTTGGGCAGCCTGGCTCAGAGCCTCCTGTGCCCCCCCCCCTCAAGGCAAGGGGCAGTGCCTGCCTCTCACTCCTGCACAGGGCATAAATCTGGGGGGGCTTTTGGGAAAATCTGGGGGGGGCTTTTGGGAAGAGGGAAGGGTGAGTGGGGCTGATTTTTTTTTTTTGGGGGGGGGAAAAGGTTTTGTAAAGGGTCAGGGCTGGAGCACCCCCCCGCATCCCACCCCTATCCTGCAGCTCCCCCCCACCCCTCTCCTTCCCCCCTCCTCCAGCAGGGCCCCCAGTGCCCCCCCCTCTCCTCCTGCACTTTACTGCACAGCCCCTTCCTTTGGGGGGGGGGTTCTTTGGGGAAGGGGCTCGTGCAGCTGTGGGGGGGCCGTGCCTTCACCCCAATGTGCCGGGGCATTTCCCCAGGGTGCGGGTCGCCCTGGGGGTGCCTTGGGGGGGGGAGAGCCCCCCGCTCCCCCCCTCTGCTCTCAGCATCTCCTCTTGGCTTGTCCCTGCTCCACCGTAGCTCCAGTTAAGTTATTTCTATTTTTTTTTTGTTGTTTTTTTGTTTTTTTTTGGGTGTATTTACTTCTGACCGGGCATGGAAGTGCCACTGTGACTTTGCTACAGATCTCGTTTGGAAAATAAAAATTGTTCTTTTTTTTATTATTATTATTATTGTTATTTTGTGTTTTCCGACTGCCTCAGGGGGATGCTTTCCCCCTCTGGGGGGGTTTTGGGGCCGTGCAGAGACCCAAAAGCTGGGGGTGCATTTCCCCTTTCCCCTTGCTCAGCTCCCCAGGCTGATGTGACGTGGGGTGGGGGGGGTTCTTGGGGTGCAGCCCTGGTTGAAAAATGTTGGCTTGGCTGGGGGGGGGGGGAGAAGCACACCCCCCATGCTCCAAGGTCCCAAAAGCACCCTCCTTACACCCAAAATCCAGGCCCTGGGGTGCTGCAGCTCACCCACGTGTGGGTGTCCCCGGGGGGGGGAGCAGCACCGGGAGCACCCCAGCACAGAGCTTATCAGGGTGGGGGCAGCAGCCCCTGGCAGCCACTGATAAGAGGCGGGGGGGGGCTGATCCTGCACCTACCCCTGCCTCCAGGTTTGGGGACATCCTTCAGGGGGGCCGCATCCTGCCCCAGTGCTGCCCTAATGGGCACGGGGGTGGCTCGGAGCTTGGGGAGGGGAAAAGGGGTGCAGGGGGAGCACTGGGGGGGTCGGGGGGGGGGACAGGGAGCTGTGTTTGTGCACGGAGCCAGCTGGGGCTGAGCCCTGCGGCGCTGACTCACCGCCTCCAAATTCCTCCCAGAGTTTTTCCAGCCCTGGCCGGGGCCGTGCTCGGCCTCCGAGCTGCTGACAGCTGCCTCTGGGCTGGGGATAGGAATGCAAATCCCCCCCCCCCAGGTGCTGTGTTTCCATCAGGCCCCCCCCAGGGACAGCACAGAGCACCCTGGGGTGCTGGGACCCAGGGGGCTTGGCACCAGGCGGGGGGACCACGGCCACGTCCCCGGGGTCCCCCAATTGCTCCGGTTGTGGCCAGCCCAGCCTCAGCTGGGGGGCTTGGGGGGGCAGCATTTCAGCTGCAAATAATTGCGTTTGCTCGTCGGGTTTTGAAAAGAAATGAGAAAAAATCTCCTCTTTTCGGGAGCTGGAGCAGCTCGGGAAATCAATGGCAACCATCAGAAAAAGGTCACGGGGGGGTGGACTCGGAGCGCTCCTGCGCCCTTTGAGGGAGCCGAAGCACTGGGTTCAAACGGGAGAAAATCCTCTAAAAGCCCCGCTTCTGATCACGAAGCCGGGAGGGGCCGAGCCTTTAGAGAAAGAAAAAAAAATAAAATAATGAAATAAAATTAAACCTCCTTCGCTCCAGCTTCTGGCAGAGCCGGCCGGGTGCTGCTGCCAGCGCTATCGGGTGTCCGGGATGGGAGCGAGCCCCGGGGGGGCCCTGGCAGCGACGTGCCCGGCGCCGGACAGCCGAGCTGGAGCCCTGCGAGCTGAGCTGGGTGAATTTTGGAGCCCCGGGGATATCTCAGCTATGGCAAACCCGCGGTGGCCATAAACACGCGGCCGGTGTGCGGCCGGTGCCCCTCGAGGCTGGGTGCGCAGAGGTGTTGAGCTTGGGTCGGCTCCTCCAGTGCTTAAAAACACATCCTGAGCTTAATAATATATAAGAAAAATCTTATATAGGAAAAATCTGTATAAAATGTGAAATATCTATATGCACGGGTGTATTTGGGGTGGCTGGCAGCAGCCTGAGCACCAGCACCCCTCTGCACCACCCAGCAGCACCCCAAGGATTTCTCCCCGGGAGAGGCTTGCAGCCTGATCCCTGCGGCAAATTCCCGTGTCCATCCCACAGCAAGGAAGGGAAAACCCTTTTTGTGATGCTTTCCATAATTTCTGCCAGTCCCTGGTGGTGCCTGCAAGCTGCTGGCTCTGGCTGCACCCAGCAGGGCTGGGTGGTGGCGCTGCGCCCCTCGGGCACCCCCATTCACTGCCAGACCCCGCTGTGTGGATTTAATGAATCCCTTTTGTTCCCCCAAATCCTGCAAAACTCGGCCTCAGCATCAAGCCCTCGTTTAGGCTCTGAATCCTCCCCCCTTGCTTATTTTAAACCCAGCGAGGATTTACCGCAGGCTCTGCTGGCGCCCAGCATTTCCCCTGCTTCTCCCCAGGACACATGGGGAGGATCCGGCCCTTCCTCGATTCTTTTCCACTTTCCACCTTCAGCACGCACGAAGCGGGGGGCGAGCAGGTGCCGTGGGCCTCCTTTAACTCATCCCCGGGCTCATTGTAATGCTTTAACCACTTCCTTTATTTTTTTTTCAGGCGTTCACGATTATAAACTAATAAATTCCTCACCCGGCGCCTAACGGGGGCTGCAATTTGGGTGCGTGCGTGCCATTTATTGGCAGCTCCCGTCGCCTGCCTCGCAGGGCAGGAGGCTGTTAACAACCTCCCTACCTGTGGGACCTGAGCGCAGCACCAAAATTGCGTGTGATTGCCCTCGATTGCAAAGCCCGGCGTGGTAATGGTGTTGGAGACGCAGCAATGCGGCGGGGAAATAATAATAATAATCGTGGGCTGTGCCAAATGAGGGCTTTCAGGCTGATGGAGCCCGAAGTGCTGCGCAAAATGTGTGGTACCCAAGGAGAGCCGTGCGCTGAGCTGCCCTCGGCACCATCCTGATTGCTCAGCACAGCACCCAGGGGGGATCCTGAGCATCCCGAGGGATTCCCCGGGCAGGGATTGTCCTCTTTGGGGCCGTGGAGGGGAGTGGGGATGTCTGCAGCCCTGGGGAGCAGCCACCTGAAGGCTCTCCATGGGTCGAGGTGCTGAGTTTGGGGCAGAAGCAAAGCGGCTGCGTGGTGGAGAGGGGGAGGCAGAGCCGTGGTTGGAGCACGCAGCTGGATTTTGTGGGGTGCTGGGGGCACGGCGAGAGGCAGGGGGAGAGGGATTGGCCCTGGTGCTGCTTTAGCTCATGGGGATGGACCGTGTCCTGCCCCTGCGGCCCCAAAAATCCCCGTGGCACCTCCTGAGCCCGGTGCCAGCCCCGCAGCCCTGCACGCCCCGCACCATGCCCAGGCTGTGCGCACCCTGGGGTGCTGCTGTGGGGCAGGGTGCAGGAATCAGGGTGCACACGTGGCATCATTTTTTTCAGCACTGAGCACTGCTTTTCCAGGTGGGTTTTACCCAAAAAAGCAGCTTTGCACCCAGCCTGTGCACCAGGGGCAGCTTGGGGTGGGCACCTTTGGGTCCCCTGAGCAGCAGGAGCCGTCCCGATGGTGGGGGGGGGAGTCAGGGCCCCTCTGCAAGGGGGAACAGAGCCTCCAAAACCAGCTTGACCCTTGTGGGCACAGAGGGGAAGCTTTGTAGGGTCGGTCAGTGCTCTTCGCAGCAGGTAACGAGCTGCTGGCCATGGGTTTGGGGGTGACAAGCTGGCTGTCACCGGGAAGCCGAGGCTCTGTCCTCGCTGGGGACAAACTGGGCTAATCCTGGGGGAACGGCGTGCTCCGGGCAGCGGGAGCTGTAAATCCCAGAGAGCTGCTGGAGCATTTCAGCTGCTGACAGCCAGCCAGGCAGGATCGATGCCACGGCAGCGTGCGAGCCATCCGGGGAGGAGGAGGAGGAGGGGGGGGGGGGCTGTGATTGATGCGGTGTCACCGGGCTGCCGTGACACCCCATTTGGGGTGCCCCCCCCCACGTCCCCAGCTCCAGGCCAGCCGGGGGGTGAGGGGTGCCAGGTGATCCCAAAGCAAACAAACGGCACAGAGCTGGGATTTCAGCCTCAGAGCAGCCGCTGCAGCCCGCATTTCTTTGCCTGCCCTCGTGTTGGAGGCTCGAAGCACCGCCTGGCACCGCTGCTGTTGCATCAGCCGGTGCTGGGGAGGAGGAGAGGGGGGGGGGTGTTGCTGAGCACCCCCCCCCACCCCCCCCGGGGGCTGGGGCTGCGCTGCCCGCCCGCAGCTCCCCGGCGGCTTCGGGGCTTCGCTGGGTCGGCAGCGCCGCTCGCTGGGAGCCTGCGGCAGGGCTGGGGGAGAGCTGCAAAGCGGCCGTGCTGCGGAGCTGTCCTGGGGACCTGCTGCAGCTCTGCTTCGTGTCCCTGCTGCAAAGCTGCCCCATGTCCCTCCTGCCCTGTGTCCCTGCTGTCCTTTGTCCCTGCTGTCCTGTGTCCCTGCTGTCCTGTGGTCCTACTGCATCTCTGCTTTGTGTCCCTGCTGCAAAGGTGCCTCATGTCCTGCTGCAGAGCTGTCCTGCTGCAGGGCTGCCCCATGTCCCTGCTGTCCTGTGTCCCTGCTGCAGCTCTGCTTTGTGTCCCTGCTGCAAAGCTGCCCTGTTGCAGAGTTGCCTCGTGTCCCTGCTGCAGAGCTGTCCTGCTGCAAAGCTGTCCCATGTCCCTGCTGTCCCGTGTCCCTCCTGCAAGGCTGTCCCGTGTCCCTGCTGCAGAGCTGCTCCATGTCCCTGCTGCAAGGCTGTCCTGTGGTCCTGCTGCAAAGCTGCCCTGCTGCAGAGCTGCCCCGTGTCCCTGTTGCAGAGCTGTCCTGCTGCAAGGCTGTCCTGTGTCCCTGCTGTCCTGTGTCCCTGCTGCAGCTCTGCTTTGTGTCCCTGCTGCAAAGCTTCCTCGTGTCCTGCTGCAAGGCTGTCCTGCTGCAAAGCTGCCCCATGTCCCTCCTGCCCTGTGCCCCTGCTGTCCTTTGTCCCTGCTGCAGAGCTGCCCCTTGTCCCTGCAGCAAGGCTGTCCTGTGTCCCTGCTGCAGCTCTGTTTTTGTCCCTGCTGCAAAGCTGCCCTGTTGCAGAGCTGCCCCGTGTCTCTGCTGCAGAACTGTCCTGCTGCAAAGCTGTCCCATGTCCCTGCTGTCCCATGTCCCCCCCGCAGCCCTGCCCCGTGCTCCTGCTGCCCACCAGCCCCACAGCGAGCTCTCCCCGCATCCTCCCCACCCACCCCCCCGTGCCCCTGCTGCAAACCTTCCCCACCCCAAACCTGCCCCCAGCCCTGCAGCCCGTCCCCACATCCCCTTTGGCAGCTTTCCTGCAAGCCCTGGCTCCCTGCTGCAGGTTCCAACCCCCCCCGGAGCCCTGCCCTATCCCCGTGGGGTTTGGTGCCTCCCCTGAGGTGTGGGGGCAGCTTTTTGGGGTCCCCATCCCATCCCCAGCACCACCCCTGCTGCAGAAGCCAGGAGCGGAGCAAACTTGGGGGGGGCACCCACGGCTGCCCCGGGTGTGGGGGCACAAGCAAAATCCCCCATTCTGCTGGGCATGGGGCTGGGGTGCTGCAAGGGGACATGGGGGTCCCCAAGACTAAGGGGGGAGCCCCCTGCTGCAGCCCCCACACTCTCTGCAGCCCCTTTCCCTCTTGTCCTTTTTCCTGACACCGCAGTGTGGGGGCTGTGGGGTCAGGGGGCCCCAAATTTTGGCTCTGGGTTCGTGCCCACATTTTGGGGGATGTCATGGGGTTTGTGCCCCCTGGGGTGGGCTCGTCACCTTGCCCAGCCCCTGTGTGGTGTCGGGGGCTTGGCTATGAGGGGAATGGGGAGACCGTGGTGGGTAAAGTTTGGGGTCGGAGCGAAGGAAGGAGGCTTTGTGCTTCCTGGAGCTGGCAGAAGAGAATTAAAGGGATTTATTGGGGGGAGAAACAGCCCAAAATGGGGTGGGGAAGAGCTGCAGCCCCGGGGGACCCCCTGCAGGCACCCCGAGGTGCCGGGAGCACCCCGCAGGGGTCCGCAGCGCCATGGGGAGCGCAGAGCCCCCCCGGAGCCCCCAGGATTTATCTGCGGGGCAGCTCGAGGCCAGCGATTAATGGGGTCACACCGAGGAGCCGGGGGATGCCAAAGGGTTTGAGCCTCCCCAAATTGCATTTTTTGAGGGATAAAGCCTCTCCAGTGCCTCGTGTCCCGTCCCTCCCATGGGCAAACCCCAATTGCCCCCCTTCATCACTCACTACAAGCCCCCAGCAGCCCCCAAAGCCCATTGCCCCCCCATCACCCACCCCAATCCCCCAGCACCCCAAAAACCCCCAGCACCCCCCAAACCCCTTTAGCTCCCCAGCACCCACCCCAAACCCTCAGCGACCCAAAAACCCCCAGCACCCCAAAAATCCCCAACACCCCCAAACCCCATTGCCCCCATTATCCACCCCAAACCTCCAGCACCCCAAAAACCCCCAGCACCCCAAAAACCCCTTTAGCTCCCCATCACCCACCCCAAACCCTCAGCACCCCAAAACCCCCCAGAACCCCAAAAACCCCTTTAGCCCTCCATCACCCACCCCAAAACCCCCCAGCACCCCCAAACCCCATCACCCACCCCAAAACCCCCCAGCACCCCCCAAACCCCGTCACCCACCCCAAACCCCAAGCCCCCAGCACCCCAAAAACCCCCAGAACCCCCAAAATCCATTGCCCCCAGCACCCACCCCAAACCCTCGGCACCCCAAAACCCCCCAGAACCCCCAAAACCCCTTTAGCCCCCCATTACCCACCCCAATCCCCCAGCACCCCAAAAACCCCCGGCACCCCAAAAACCCGTTTAGCTCCCCATCACCCACCCCAAACCCTCAGCACCCCAAAACCCCCCAGAACCCCAAAAACCCCTTTAGCCCCCCATCACCCACCCCAAACCCCCCCATCACCCCCCAAACCCCACCACCCACCCCAAACCCCCAGCACCCCAAAACCCCCCCATCACCCCCCCAAGACCCCATTGTCCCCATCACCCACCCCAAACCCCAAACCCCCATCACCCCAAAACCCCCATCACCCCCATACCCCCCCATGCCCCCCCTTTACCCCCAGTCCCCTCCCCCTGCCCCTCCCCTCGGGCCGTGCCCCCGGGACTACAACTCCCGGCATGCCCCGCGCCCCCCCTTCCCCCTCCCCTCCCGGCTTCCGGCGGGGCCGGCCCGGGGGAGCGGCGGCGGGCGGCAGGTGAGGGCGGGAGGGCGGCCGGGGAGGGGGGGGCGGCTGTGAGCGGGGCCCTCGGGGGGGGGGCTGGGAGGGGGTTGTGAGGGGCTGGGGGGGGTGTAAGGGGGCTACGTAGGGCTGGGGGGAGTTATGAGGGGCTGGGGGGGTGTGTGAGGGAGTTTAGGAGGGGCTGGGGGGGGTTAAGAGTGGGGTTATGGGGGTGGGGGGGGAGTTAGAAGGGGCTGGGGGGAGTTGTGGGGGGGTGAGGAGGGGCTGGGGGGGTAGGAGGGGGTTTAGAAGGGGGCTGAGGGGGTTTGGAAGGGGCTGAGGGGTGTTGTGAGGGGTTAGGGGGAGTTGTGAGGGGGGTTAGGAGGGGCTGGGGGCGTTGTGAGGGGGGTTAGGAGGGGCTGGGGGCGTTATGAGGGGGTTTAGGAAGGGCTGGGGGGGTTGTGAGGGGGTTTAGGGAGAGCTGGGGGGGTTGTGAGGAGCTGGGGGGTTGTGAGGGGGCTTGAAGAGGGTTAGGAGGGGCTGGGGGTGTTAGGAGAGGGTTAGGAGGGGGTTGAAGGGGGGTAGGAGAGGGTGAGGGGGGTCAGGTAGGGATAGGGGGGTTATGAGGGGGGTGAGGGGGTTTAGGAGGGGCTGGGGGGTTATGAAGGGATATATGAGGGGTTGTGAGGGGGGTTAGGAGGAGCTGGGGGGGTTAGGAAGAGATGAAGCTGGGTTATGAGGGGCTTGGGGGGGTTATTTGGGGGTTGGGGGGGGTCCCACTCCTCCTGCCCCAGTGCTGGGCCCAATCCTGGGGTCCATGCCCCGTTGTGTGCCCGGGGGCTGTTTCACCCCTGGGTGTCCCCCAGCCGGGGCCGTTCAGTGCCAATCCCCGGCTGTGCCGTCCCGTGGTGGTCACAGCCTGCGCCTCGCCTTCTGCCCTCTGCGGCAGCCCCGCTGCCAATTCTTTGTTTGCTCCATCCCGTCCCAATGCTGTGTGGAACTTAAAAACGCTCCCGCTGCGCTCCTTTAATGCTTTCCTCCTGATTTATTCCCCTCTTCGTCCCGCACCCAGCTGTGTTTGTCCAGGTGGAGGCAGGTGAGGGCTCGGTGCCCCTCAGGGCTGGCAGCAGGAGGTGTTAGGGCTGCGGGAGCTGCGTGCCCCGGGACGAATTTAAAGCCCTTCTCCATCCTAAGCGTCGTTCCTACAAACTAGGAAGAGAAACGTGAATGCCTGCGATTGCTCCTCTGCTCCAGAGTGTAACGAAACCTTGACTTGGGTAGGAACGAGTGAGTCGTAAACCTGAAAGCTGCCTTTGGAAAACATCACCGGGTCCCAGACAGGGTCCTGTTGCGAGGGGATTGTTGGGGTTTTTGTGTGGTGCTGCCCTGGCAGGTAACAGGATCGGCTCGGCTGAGTTCTCCTGACGTGCTAGTGCTGTGGAAGTTGCGCAGAAGTGTAATTAAAGTCCTCTGCCTGCTATGATTTCAGTGTAAACGCCTGGTGCTCTTCAAACGCACTATTTAAATTAATCCAAATTACCCTTCAGAGTAGACAAGACCTAAAACTGTAATCTTACATAGCTTAGATTCCTTCTTAAATGAGAGTGGGGGGAATACAGCCAAAAGAAGGCCAGTTATGATGGAATCTTGTTGGCACGCGGCTGTGCCAATTTAAATTAATACCTTGGATGGTGACAGTAACAAATCCCTTCTCTTGTTCGGAGTTGGTTTAAACTTGTCCTTTCCACCAGCACCACAAGCAGCTGATCTGTCCTAAATTAACGTGGTTTTGAGCGTGTCTGTTGGGCTTTCGCAGGGCTCGCTCTGCTCTCAGGTGATGCCTCGGAGGGTGCTTTCGTAAGGGCATTTTCCCTCCTGGAACACCAGGAAGCAGCTGGATGGCCCTAAAAAGCCCTAAAAAAGAAGGGAAAGGTCAGTCCTGCTGGGGCACGGGGCAGAGAGGCTGCCACCAACAAGGGGGCTGTGATTGCTTCCTTGTTTCCGTGCCGCCAGATCGGTGATCTGTGCTCAGGCAGCCTTCTCCTTCATTCAGTCCCTGGCTAATTTGATTTCCAGTTTAATTTGATGACAGTTCGGGGAGCCAAATCGCTTGTATTTAAACAAATGGCTTCTATTTTGATCAAATTTCATTGTGTTTGGCATGTGTTGGGGTATCACGTGTGTTAAAAACCGCTGACACCGCAGCTCCTGTAGGTCTGTCAGCCGCTGCTGAGCGTTCAGTTAGGAGCCGTGCAAAAATGGGGTCTTGCAGGGGATGTGCAGGGCAGCAGGGCTTCGGGCACTGATAATATACTTTTTTGAGGCTGGGCATGAAGCAAGTTGGCTGATATCCCCGTGGTCACCTCGACGTGTTCAGTTTTTGGTATTTTTTGGGGCTGCAGGGAGCGCGAGGACGGGGGGTGATGTCGGCACCTCGCTGCTGCCGTGGGTGGTGGTGGGAGCACAGCGAGCTCAGGGAAGGGGAGCCCCACGTCACGCTCCCTCCGATTCCGTTTTTATTTGTTTGGGATGTCCCACGTACGTGTGCTGTGTGGGTTTGTGTGTGGATTTGAGCGAGCTCTCTGCCAGCGGGACGGGAGCCCGTGCAAAGCCGATGGATGCGCTGCCATGGCAGCATTAGGCTTTGTGTCGAGAGGGGAAGAAAGAAGTCCTTTCAGAGGTCTATTTTTGGCGTTTAATTAGTGGCTCTTGCTGACTTGTCAGTGCCGTGGTGAGAACCGTTTCCAGTTCTCTGTGCGCGGGGTCGTGTCCGTCCCCTGGCGGTCCCACCTGCGGCTGGGGGCCCCCGTGCGCCCCCCGAAGCCTGCCCCCAAAGCAAAGGGCGCATTCCTGGCGTGCCTCTCAGGTGAGGCAGCGCCGTGGGGATAGGACAGCCGGGATACACGGCTCCTGGAGGGTCTCAGAGGGCTTTTTCTGGGCTTTCACATCCTTAACTTCTCTCTGCCCCGGAGGAGTTTGGTGTCTGTAAGGGCGTGATTCACCGATGGGTTTGGGACGGGCGTAAAAGGCTGCGCGTTCCCTCCTGTCCTGATCTGTCGTGGTCGGGGGGTGACCACACAAAACCTCGCAGGGTGACTAATTACTGGCATTTCTGCTCCTCGCAGCTAGGGAATTGTCTTGGTGATGCTGTAGCCATGGAGGAGGTCATCAATCTGAAGGTGCTGCTCGTCCCGGTGCCCGTGGTGTCGGCGGGGTTCTGGCTATCAGCTGTGCCGAGATAGGGAGGTGAGAGGCAGCCTTCCTGCCCAGCTCCAGCCCGCCTGGCACGCCGGCTGAATTTCTTTGTTTACCCAGGACTGTGTGCTCTTTCCACGGCGCACTGGGGACGGGGTGGGGGAGGGAGGACTAATTATCTCCAGAGAGAGGCTTTTAATGCTATTAGCCCAAGGAACGGGCTTCGTCTCGGAGCTGAATGAGTGGATTGTGTGAAGTAACATCAAGCACCAGTGGCAAAGACAGGAAAGCTGAGAGCGCTCCAAAGGAGTGTTCTCTGCTCAACCCTGGGAATAGATTTGTTTTTTTTCCCCCCCAATCCGTTGGCTAGCAGCGGCCGTGGGAGGAGGGAGTGGGTAAACAGATTGTTAACTTTCTTCTTTTGTGTTTGTGCTTTGGGCACGCTGATTACAAAACAGTTAGGGATGGCTTACCTGCCAGCTGCGGGGCTGAGCTCCCGAGCGGAGCCCGGCGATGCGTTATCAGCAAGTAATTAACCGTGTCTGCTGGATGGTGGGGCACAGAAGGGGCGTGTGATGAGGTTGGGTTGTGCAAGCCCGGCACTTCCCGACCCCCCTGTGCTGAGCTCCGAGCCTGACTGCTCCAGCTGCCTGCCTTCAGAAGCAGATTTGGGGAAGATCGTTGGACTTTGGTGAAGTTGAGTGGGATTTAACGGAGGGGTCTGAACCTTCTCACCTTGTGGGCTCCAGGAGGCTGCTGCTGACAGCACGGACCCCCTGGCAGACAGGTTGGGCACTGACAGCCCAGTTTCCCTTTAGCTAACTAATCCACACAAGTGGCCCCCTTCGAGATGTGCTGCCATGGACTTGTCTAAAATCGATCGAGATTAATCCCCGCCATCGATTTTAAGCTGGAAGCAGCCTCCTAAGAGGTCCGGGAGGGCTTCCTTCATTGACTGCCTGTCTGCGGGAGGGGTGCATCCTTGTGAAGGTGTCTGCTTGTCTGCCCTGCAGACAGTAAGCTTGCAAGGGCGTAAGCAAGCAAAAATTGGCCTGCTGAGAAGCCTTGATTTGTAAACTTGGCTCACAGTTTGAGAGGCATCGTCTTGTTCCGTACCGGCGCAGCGTTTAGCACCAGGGCTTGCTCAGGGCTCTGCTGCCACAAACCCCGTGTTGTGGGGGGGTCCCAGCAAAAAAACAAAAAGCTTCTGACCCAGGAGGTAAGGACTGCCAGCCAGCACTCCCTGCCACTTGCTCTGGTGCCTGTCGCTTCACAGAGGCTGCTCGAGGACGTGAAGCTTCCAGAGGTGCTTATGGATAGGGGAGAAGCCAAAGGTCGTCGCCTTCGGGGAGTGAGCTTTGAACAAAGCGTGCAGCTGTGTCTGAGCCAATTTGAAGGGGACTTTGGCATCTGCTGTACTCACATGCCTTTGCGACGGTTGTTCTCCTGTCTAATTCTCCCTCTCCTACTCGCAAAGTCAAATCGGGAATTTTTGAGCTGCCAAGTAAAAGTCACTGATACAAGCTGGGGGGAGTCGTCTGTTCGAGCAGTGCCTGATGGAAGCGTAATTCCTGTCAATATTACTTCTGTCTTGGCAAGACCACCCTGCAGATACACAGAGGGGCTGCTGGGGGGGTGTTAGCGATTACTCTGATCTCCAAAGCAGCTCAAAAGGTTTTGGTGTGTTGTCAGGATCTGCAGGAAGCAGGTTTGCAGGTATGGCCATTGCCAGCGAGCCTGCACATCCTGGTGTGGGAAATTTCAGCAGGTTTCTGCAGGGACAGAGAATTTGGATAGGGCTCTGGCTGCCTCGGGTTCTCTGGGAACCCATTTCCAAGCTGCTCCATCGCAGTGTGGGCAGCAGCAATTGTGGGACCTGCAGAATTTTGGTTGCTGATCCATGCACAGGGCACCCTGGGGAGTCTTCATCAGCTGGGACCTCGCAGAGGACACTAAGGGGTATGCCAGCTGGTTTGTGCTGCCAGCGTTCGTCTTGTTGGGGGTATTAAGTGTAGCCTGTCTGGTGCAAACCAGGTCTAATTTGCTGTTGGGTAGGAAATGGCAGAAGTAGGAAAAATCCACTGGGGTTTATTCCCTTGTAAAGGGTGTTTGGTGCCAAAAGAGAGCAAATAATTAGAAGCAAACTCTTATTCCCTTAGATCTCTGATTAGTAGCAGGAGAGAAAGGGGCATGGTCCCTGTAGGGTCACCGAGACTTCATTTACCTTGTGCTGAGAGGTAAATTAGGGCTCGTATCCTGCTTTAACTTGACCTGGATCCTGTTCCTCCTGGCTGTGGATCTGGCCCACAGGTGAGCAAGGGCACAGAATTTTTCGTCTTGTACCTCCAAATCAGCTTCTAACGTACAGTCCCGTAATGATTGACTAAAAAAAGCCAGCAGTGAGATTGCAGGCATGTTTAAACATGATTTCTCTTGGCTCAGCTGCGCCTTTTTAGAGCAATATCAACCTTTGGGGTGGAATTGTCAGATGAGTGCTGTCAGGCTGTCTTGGCTTGTGCTGTTTTACAGCAGTTTTGAAATTAGCTGTGGCTTTAGGCCATCTGGCTTTTCTGTTACCTGCTCGGTGCAATGTGAGGATAGCTAAGAGGGTGGATGCTGATGGAGCAGGGAAACTGGAGCAAAATTCATACCTGCTAACTCAGCCTGGCACCTGGTGTTACAAGGAGTGGGTTTTGCTGCTGTTATTGTTCTGTTTCACTTGTCTCATAAATACCGCTGTGTTTTTTTTTTTTTTTTTCTGGATTTGAAGATAAATGGGGTTTACAGGAAGGGAAGTGCCCAGGCTGGAAAACTCTGCTCATGCGTGGGCTGCTCAGCTGCTCTGCCTGACGCCGGGATTCAGGCTGGCTCCTTTGCACCTCGTCTCGTAACGCACCCAAGTGACAGCCCCGCCGTGTCTTCTGGAGGCGTTGGTGGAGAGAAGGTGGGAAGCGTTCCAGGTGAATTCACCCAGCAAGCTTTTTGGGGCTGTCTTGGTCATGCTGCAGTGCGTTGGGAAGCTGTCATGAGGCAGGGAGGTCGCTGTGTGAACGCAGCAGGTTTGGAAAGCAGAGCGAGGGAGCGCTGCGAGACTGCTGCATCCCCGGAATCAGGCTGACACCGGTGATTACCTTAATCAGTAGTTCCCATCTGCTTCTAGCTCCAGAACGAAGCCTTCAATCTGAACCCTAATGGCTGGGTTCTGTACCCGTCAACTAGTCTCTGAGCACGGGGAAAATAAGGATGTTTGGGTGGACAGGAGGCCTAATTTAGCTCCCAGCTGTGCCGCTGCCGTGCTGTTTGATGTCAGGCAAGCCACACTTTCCTGTACCTGTTTCATCCTCCGCAAGATTAAAAGTGCTTAGCGAGGGCGTAGTCATGCTCTTGTTCGTAGCTAGAGGGAAATATTAATTGCCTCTCAGCCTTAAGGGCCGTAATTAGCAGCCAGGTTATACTGGTCTGGGTCCCATCTCTTACGTGTTGCGCAGGGTGTCGATGCGGCCTTTAGGAAGGAGAACATGAGTAACAGGAGGAAGCCTTTATCTGAGCGTTGGGTAAGTCCAGCAGCGTGGAGGGTAACTGCTGCTGTGGTTTGGCTGAATCAGCGGCGTTCGAGCAGTTGCTTCTTCGTCTGCACCGTGTCCGAATGCATGTTGGCCACTGGGAACGCGATTTTAAACTTTGAGCTCTGCGCTTTTTCTTTATGTGAAGGCTTTGCCAGGCTTCGCACTGGAGTTATCTGCCCGTGGGTATTGTTTTCGGTGGTGTTTCTTTACGGGGGAGGATTTTTCAGAGCTTTGCGAGTGTAATAAGAGCAAGCTTGCCTTGATTCTTCTGTAAATTACTGCTACTCGCGGGAAGTGGTATTTATAAAGCTGTTGTGCTGTGTTTCAGCGTGGAAAGGGAGGTGGCGGGAGAAACTACAAGGCATCTGTTTCCCTTTCATATAAACGGTGTAGGTGATGCTCCTGCATGGAGAGAGCAGCAGGCCTTGAATAAACACTGGTTATATTAACATTTCTAACTAGTAAATTTCTGGGTAATCTCTTCTTTTAGGAGATTTATTCTGATTTGAGAGCAGCAGTCTCCAGGGAAAAATTAAACCTCCTTTTAAATCCACTTTGTTCAGCCCTTAGACTGGGACCTGCTGCTAAACCAGGCCATCTTCCCCCAGCCTTCCTATGGCCCTTAAACCAAGCAGCCCGGAAGGTGAGGAAAGTTAAAGGTTTGTGGGATCTCAGTAAAATCACAGGTCTGCAGATACTGGGGGTCCCATGGGCTGCCCCCAGTGCCCACAACGCCGGTCTGTGCCCTGCTGCTGGGCACTCCCGTGTCGGCCGAGGCGTACCTTTGTTTCAGGTAGCTGATTCATGGCCCTGTGTGTTTAATCACAGTTTCTATAGCAGTGAAATCTTTAACGAGAGGGTGGAGTTCGCTCGCAGTTCACTGCGGGTTTTGGGTGAACGTTGTGGCTGATTCGTGGAAGTTTTCTGCTGATGAGTGATTTTTCTAGGACTAATGGTGTAGGATGTTCTGTGTTCGTGGTGCGTTAAGCACAAGCATTTCTTCAGTTTTTGTACTGTGCTGCCTTGCTGAGGACATGCAGGAGGAGGATTCCTTCTGTCGGTGTGATAAGTTTGGCTTTCCACCTTCTGATTATCAGTCAAGGTAGCAGAACCGCTGGATCACACGTGGGTGGATGGTGCCGTGTCCTTCCAGCACTCTCCACAAATAGTTCCTTCAGGCTCTGGCATTATGCAGTCCCTTCTGTTGGCTCACGCGCTGTCGGGGCACTCTTTACAACTGCTGTTTAACCCCACCTTCCTGAAAACCTCAAACTCCTAGGTGTTCCCAAGGTGACTTTGCTGCGGAGGCAATTCGAGCCTTCATTCTTAGTGCCAGGAGCAAGGATTTTCATTTGCATAATCAAGATAACGTGCAGGATAGGGTTTCTTTGTGTATTTAAAGCTGTGCAGCATCTTGCTCTTGTGTCCTGGCAAAATATGGTGAGTTGTGGAGCTTATATTGCAGTGTTGGTCTGGGAGAAGTGCTTTAGCCAAATGTGTCCTCAGGAGCTGGCTGGCCATGCTAGAACTGAGTCGGGCTTCAACAAAAAATTGCTAATTTGAAACTTCTATGAATTCTATGAAAACCTCGTCTTGAGGCTGGCATTAGCAGTTGCTTTGGAAGAAGTGTGACAGCTTGTGCTGTTGTTTGCCTGCACCCTGTCCACTCTGTGCATCCTCGCTTCCCTTTGGAGCATCAGTGCTGTAGGAGCAAACAAATGGAGCCTTCTGGCCCCAACCTCAGGTTCTGAAGTGGCACGGGACTTGCCTCTGACAGCGAGGGCAGCTGAAGCAGGAATGTGCTGGGAGAGGATTTGTACCTGCTTGAATCAGAACTGGTGAATTGTCATGAGTCTGCCAGAGATGCTGGTTAAAAATCCTGGTGCTCAACTGCATGCAAGGTTCACTGGTGGCAGGCTGATTTTTGCCCGTGTCCCATGGGTGTATTGGGTTAAACGGCTGTTTGTAAGTGTCGGCAAAGCAGTCGGGGTATGTGGCACACGGGGAGGTACGTGCCAGCAGGCTGCTCAATGCTTCCCTTTGTGGTGTGGCTGGGGACAGCCTTCCCTGCCTGTTCCTTGGGGTTTCAGGTGCAGAGAGGCTTTGTCTGCTACTCGGAGGCATTGCAGGTAACCTGAAGGCCCCAATTTATTTGCCTGTTCTGATTGTGTTGAAGGGAGAAACTCACTTCGAGTTCTGCTTGTAGTAGTTGGGGCATGAGATCTTCTCATGGATTGAGTCTTAATTTCAGCATCCCCACAAGCTCTGTCTCCAAGAATAATGACTTGCTAGAAAGCTGTACTTCGGGAAGCCTCTAATAGGGCTGGATGTGTAGCAGTGGCCATTTGCCTGCCTTTAAAGTAGCCAGCACGGGGTGCAACGTTTGCTGTCCTTTAGGGAGCTCAGCAAACAGTTTCATTCAACATCCTCCTGGCTTTTAAGCAGATAGGGTAGATTTTGTGAGCCTGGGCAACCAGAGGGGTGGTTCTGTCAGGTGGGACACTGCTGTTGGATGGGATGAAGTATAACGATGCGTGCAATTCGTAAGAACGAGTTTCTGCCAGATTCCCTAAAGAGCTTGTAGGGGGCCACAAGGAGAATGAGGAAGATTTCACAGCCTCTGGTGCTTGTTGTACTCAGTGTTTGTGGCAAAGCACGCCAGGAATCTCTTCCTGCAATGACTTCTCCCCTCAGCAAAGCCAGCCGACCCTGCCATGACTCCCCGCAGGCCGTGGGGCCTGTGCTGGTAGCCGTGAGGGAGGCGTGAGGCCGGCCCCCACTTCAGCATTTTATTGCCCATTCTCAGGGCTATCACTTCCTTTTCTAAGGGCTTATTTCCTTCCTGTACCGTGGTGTTGAATGGGAGGAGGGCACACAAGAAAGTGACGGCCTGTGGGGGTGTCTAGGGCAGGTCACACCTCAGCCCGACCAGGACCCGCTCTCAGCCACAGGCCCCACAGCCAGAGGGGTGTTAGGGGATGGAAGTTTAATCAGCCTGCAAATCAAACTGATTTGGGGCTGGAGCACTGCTGATGTGTGTCGTGGTCCCATGACAGCACGGTTTTGTTAGGCAGGCTCTGCCATGAGGCTTTGTGTCCCTGGTCTCTGTGGGACAAAGGCTGTGCTGGAAGCGGAGCGGGGCTCCTGCATGGTGCGGCCGGCAGGAATCTGGAAATGCCTTTAATTGTGTGGGGAGCAGGTGGCTTTTCCACCCCCTGTTTATTCCAGCGTAGAGTGGGGTTTTGTTGCTGGCTGCTCCAAGGAAATGGGAGCAGTGAGGGGCAGAAGGAACTGGTTGAACTGGAATCCCAGTGCTGCCGGCCTTGGGCTGGGAGCTTGCTCAGGGAAGCGTTTCAAAACCTGGGGCTGGCAGCGGTCGGCACTGCAGGGTTTTGCTCCATAGCACATTGGGAGGGTTTAATGGTGCAGCTTTGTAGCAGAGACCTCAAATCATCTTAGAAACGTGAGCAAACAAATCCTGTTTTGTCAAAATCGTGGATGCTCGGGGGTATTCAGCTTCAACAGGCACACTTGGTCTGAGTGGCACAAATGGCACGGAGAGGTAAGGCTGGCACCTTGATGAGGAGAGGGTGAACGGAGGAGCAGGCAGGATCTGATGGATCCCAGTGGGTTTTTTCAAGCCTGTTTGTGGTGCTGGGAGCCTTGCTGCCCTCCTGCCTTGGTCTTATCCCTTCTCCGGGACCGCAAGTGGTGTGCTTCAGTGCCAGACCTCTGTTTTGGGCTGCAGCTGTGTAAACACCTAAAACTGCTCCACGCAGAGAAGAAGAGGCCCTGTGTATTCACTCCTTTCCCTTATACTGGAACAAGTGTTTGTGGGCCATGTGACAAACAAATTGAGGAACTGAATTGGATTAAAACCAGCTGTTTTTTCAGCAGACTGGTTTCGGCTGGGGTCAGCTGCTCCGTGAGCTTCCTGATGCCAGCACAGAGGAGGGCGGGCAGAGCTCCCTGCAGCCCAGTCTGACACCACGGCTCCTTCCGTGGGAGGCATTTGGGGTTCAGGTGTGGTTTCTCCGGTCTGTGCCTGGTTGTCCTCTCCTTGTGCTGCTCCCTCAAGGAAGCTTTTGTGTTCAATTGTTTCTTCAGCTTTGTTTTCAGCTCAAGCTGACCAGCAGTCCATGACGCCGCAGGTATGGAGGAGCTGAGCTGAGCTCTGTAGGGTTCAGGTGGTTGGCTATGGAGGCTCCTCGGGGCTAGTAGGTCTTGTGGGAAACCTGTTCTTTGCTTTGGGTCATGCAGGTGAATGCTTCCTCCTGTCAAAAAGCTTATTTCGTCCCGAATTCAGTAGTATGTTACATTATTAGGACATCAGAGGAGTTGGGGTGCTTTGGCTCTTGCTGTGGTGAGCTCTTTGCTGCAGGTACAGGAATGGGACACAAAGACCTCCTTAGTTTGTGCTGTGGCAAAAGCTGCCTGCAGCTTGACTCTGCAGCAAGATGGTTAATATCCAAGAGGTAGCCTGAGACCAAAGGGGAGCCAAATGAAGAAACTGGCCGCTTCATTCCATTTGGCTGTTAAAATGAGGATGGAGCTGGGGAGGTGTCGTGGTTGAGCGGCCTGAGCTCATCCCAGTGGCTCCATCACCCATCCCAGGGACAGGAGAGGCCACACAGGAGCAGTTCCAGACCCCAGCAAGCGGCCCTACATCGCCAGCAGAGCGTGTGCCTGGTAGCTGTTCCTGCAGACCTGCGTGCTGGCTGCTGGGATGTGCAAGCACACGCGTGTTAGCTGGTGTCCCAGCGAAAGTCACGGTAGGTTTGTGTTCCTTTGGGTGTGGGTGTTTTACAGCTCACCTGATTCCGGTGTGGCTGCTCGGTGCTGTTACCCAGCTGCCGGCTGTAAGCTGTGTGTCCAAACACTGCTGTCTGTAGACACCTCTTTAAGAACCGGAGTGTTCCCTGCATGGAGTCATTTAGGAAATGCCCGTGTATAGGCAAACCCCGGAGCTGGCTGAGAAGCACCCTCTGGCCTCAAGTGAATTGCATCACCTGTCCGGCTGATGTCAGAGGAAGGACGCCGACCAGTCCTGAAGGCTGCAGTGAGCGTCAGTAGTTGTCAGAGGAGGCTCAGGATGGCTCAAGCTGCAGTTCCTTCTTACAGCACGATAGCCAGTCCTCGATGACCTGTTCTTATTGCAGGCTGCGCTTCCCTTTAACAAACCAGTCACCGTAGGTCGGTGTAATCCGTGCAAATGCAAGCATTTTTTGTCCGTGTCCTTTCAGCACAGCTTTGCTCTGTGTTTGGAAGCATGGAGAGACGTGCTGGGTGTTGAAGGCAGTGAGCTGGGAGGGCTGGGACCGAGCCTCTTATCTCACATAGCAGAACGATGCGGCAAGGCTGCTGAATGTGTGCCCTGCACGTGTGCCAGGGCCCAAGTACGTGTGGGAGAGGGCTGCTGGCAGCCAGGCGCTGGGATCTGTTCCTCAGAAGGGCACGGGGCCGGGGCAGGGATGGAGAGGTGCTGAGCCCCACGTACATCCAGCAGCACTGCACGTGAGCAGGACGCGCTGTGCTTCCTCCCCGGAGCTAAGGGCATCGCCTTAGAAGCATGGGCTGTGCCAAAACATCTTTCTTCTCTTTCAAATGGGAAATTTCACCACCTGCTGCCACCTTCTGCTGGAGCTGACCCCAAGAGGTTTTGCAGGACAAATGTCAGCTTTCATTTAAAATGAAGCCATTCCCCAGCTGTAGGTAAGGACACAATCCTAACGTGATTTCAGCATCTCTTTACATTTCCAGATATACTTTCAGTTTATATGTGTGGCTTGCAGATCTGCATGCAGCTTTCTACCTCCTGGAGCTCTCTGAGTTGCCTTTGAAGTCCTGAAAGCAGAATCAAGTGGGTTTAGTTTCTGTAGTTTGTATGGGTCAGCAGGGATTTAGGTCCCGCTAGGGTTAACATCTCTTACAAAAAGCAATATGGAAGAGGCACGTTGAGTGACCACATCCTTCATTTTCACGCCTTTTTTACAGTTTCACTCCTTTTTTACATGTTGGGTTGTGCTGATGTAGGCGAGTCCCTTCCCTTCATGATACTCGTCAGGAGCGCTGCTGGGGGCGGAGGGGTTGGGGTACTTGTGCAACCATTCCTCGTGCCGGCACCTATCAAGAGGCCTTGTTTGTTGAGCAAACCAGCAGTTTCTGGGCTGGTTGATAGCCGTGCTGGGGTGTGTGGGGGGGTGAGCGTGTTAACGAGCCTGCTCGATGTCCAAGGACACAACGTTTGAACAGAACAAAAAGGCTGAACCTGGCATATGAGAGAGATCACCAGAAAGGCGCAGCTTACAGCTCATTTTTAAAGATTTTTCCCTGTATAGATTCGGATTTTAACTCTTGTGTGAAGCTCCTGACATGCGGTCACTGATGTTGACTTGTGCCCACCGTGAGAGGCGTGCATAATTCTTGCTCAGGTCTTGGATCTCGCCAAGGTGAGGTGAGCCAGCCGGGTGTGCAGGGCAGTCCTGTGCCTCCGCCAGGCTCCTGCCTGCAGGCACTGCCTGAGATCATCGGCGTGGTTTTGTCACCCGTGTTACAGTGGAAGGTCCTTTTGTGGCCGAGAAGCAACAGTGGTTCGTTTGCTTGAGCTCTTACCGCAGCTAAATGGCTGGAAATTGTCCTTTGTGAGCTGGGGTGGGTGAAGTGGCAGCGGGAGGAAGCGTTCCTGTTCACGGGGTGGGTGTTCAGGAGTGTCGCTGCTTCTGTGCATCAGTTCTGCAACTGTCCCGAGCCCTGGTGAACGATAAAACCTGCAGCAGGTCTGGCAGGAGAATGGCCGAGTGTGAATTAGCAGCGGGGTTGATCCCTTTCCGAGGCTGCTTGGAGGAGCATTACAAAAGGCTTCTCCCCACTATCAAAATCAGCTCGGGGCACGGAGTTAGCACAGTCCTCATGTAAACAGTGCTAGTGCTTCATAAACTCTCCGAGAATGGCAAATTATTTTTTTTTTTTTTAAAGGGAATTTTCCTGCTCAGAAACTTTCTGGGCTTATTTTCACGATGGGATGCCTTCCTGCCTGTCCTGGTGTTGGGAAGAGTTTCCCAGCTCAGTAATGGGAATTCCTCTGTGTTCCCTGTTATGGCTGGGGCACCTTTTAGTGAAGCTGGAGCTGTGGAACGCAAGCAGAATAAATTATGTGGGGAGGGCTTCTGTAAGGAAATGTCTCTTAATCAGAAATAATTAAATTCTACAATCAGGCAATTAAATAATTAAATCAGACAATTGAATTGTTGTATTGAGATTGGGAAGGAGAGAGAAGGCTGCAGCTGAACTACAAACTACACAGTGCAGGTTTCCAGTGCATTTTTTTTTTTCCAAGAAGTGCAAACGTTGTTGTCTTTCAGTGCAGGATTTGTTTAGAGGTGCCTCTCTTGTTCTTCATTGTGCACCGGTGGGAGCGTGGAGTTTTGCCAGCGGGTTGCTTTTCCTGGAATGCAGTCGGGTGTGCGGTGGTGGTGAGGGTGCCTGCGGTGCCTCCAGGAGGATTTGGCATCCACAAATGCCCAGCAGCAGCTCCTGACTCGAATGCTGGCTTCTTTTTGAAGCCCAGGTGAGCTGCTTGGGAAAGGGGAGATGCTCCTCAGTGTTCAGTCTTCCTTTTCAGGGTCTCAGCACTGCTCCTTCCCTGATACAATGCAGGACTCTGGCAGGGAGCATCAGGCTTCAGCTTTGGGGCCGCATCTCTGCTTGCTGACATTTGTGAGAGCTTGACAGGGGCTAAACTAATTCCCATTGCTTCTCAGGCCAAAGGAAACACTTCGCAATGCCTTGCGATGGCTGAGCTGAAGAACGGCCTCATTTCGGGGAGGAAATGGTGGTTGCAAATGAAATCTCCTACCCAGTCATAATTACGGGGGCATTACCGCAGCATTAGCGTGTGCTCAGCTACTTTGTTTTCACTGAGAGCTTGACGAAAATGGAAACCACAAAACTAAGGCAAAGGTGGTTTGTATTTTACCCCAGAAGCCAGAGGTAGGTAACCCTTCATTACGTGCCCTTTGGGTGCATGTCCTGGTGGTGTGCACGCCGTGATGGGAGGCTCACCTCGCTCCAATATCCCGACAGGCTCAATCCTGTGCTTCGTGGCCAACAGCTGCAAGCAGGGAGCTGGGCTCGTCCTTTTTTGTCCTTTTAAAATGGGTTTTGTTGTCTGGGTACTGTGAGGAGGCCCTGCTGGGCTGTCAGAGCAGCTCTTGGTGCTCGGAGAGCTGCAGGCTTCCCTGGGGACAGGGAAACCTTTTTGCTGAATCCGTGCTGCATGCAGCTGAGCCCGAGTGGACGTGGTGGGAATCGCTGCTTTGTGTTCTGCAGGGGGTGAGGTTCTTCACTGGTCCCTGCACAGGTTGAAAAAAGAGTGGGAGATGTTAAAAAAAGGGGAAAATGGGACTTCACGTGCGTGTCATTCATTAGGAGTTGGACTTGATGATCCTTGTGGGTCCCTTCCAATATTCTGTAATACGTTTGGCTGGTAGGTACGTTTATTTCTGTCACAAAGTCACTGTCACAAGTCTGCTTTGTGGTATTGGGTCTGGCTCCACGTGGGCTGTCCTGGGCTTGTGGGCTGTGCAGGTTCCTCACCTCGCAGGCAGGATTCCTGTTGCTTCCAGTTACATCTGCACTTCTCAAAGGATAACATAGATCTGTTCTTCTTAAAGTAAATCGATGTTCCCTGCGAGGTGAGGTACGAGCTGGAGCTGCTGGGCGAGCAGGTATGCACTGATCACAAGGGATTTTAATTTGTTGGGATGGGTTGTGCGTTAGGACACGGTGGGAAGGTGCCAGCTGCGGAGCTGAACCCAGCTGTGGGATGAGCAGGGCTCC
Source organism: Anas platyrhynchos (assembly GCF_047663525.1). Lineage (NCBI taxonomy): Eukaryota > Metazoa > Chordata > Aves > Anseriformes > Anatidae > Anas > Anas platyrhynchos. Next base: position 4,276,156 of record NC_092610.1, read on the forward strand.
AGCCACGTCTCCTCCCCCCAAAAGCCAGGGTAGTGGTTTGGGGAATGCAACAGGATGGGAAAGGTTTGGGAGAAAAGGAAGGCTTGTGTTGGTGGCTGGTGTTTAGGGTGGTTTAGGGCAGTCAGGCTGAAGCCTGCCTTCTGGGTGTGAAACCAAACGTTCAGTATGCTGCGTGTTGGTTTACAGATCTTGGGTGGGGGAAATTCAAGACTTGCTTCTTCTGAATATCCACAGGCCCGAGGAATAGGGACCGTGCTCCTGAATGCCTTCCCTTTATACTGCTGTAGCCCTCTGAAAGATGAATGGGATGCCAGGCACTTCCCGGTCTCCAGTGTGCTTCCCATTACTGCGCTGATTAAATTTGTACAGGCCTTGCTCTGCTGCAGGAACCGAGGCTGGTACTTTTGGAGCTACTGAGACATGCTGTGGTAGCTCCTGATATGGGACTCCTGTACTCTAAAATTCAATTTGTCGTCTGCTCTGAACACCTTGGTTCTTCTCCTCCTCTCCTTCTGGGGTGCCCGGGTTTGTCAGGGCACGAGCAGAATTTGAGAATTGCCTCTTCACCGTCCAAATTTATTAACACATTTTGGTAATTTGTGAGCGTTTATAGATTTAAGTCCTGGCTCATGGCTTTGTGGATGACCAGAACGTCTTCGATACCTGCTTCTAATTACATCAAGCTTGGTCCCCAGGCTTTTTTCTTATAAATTTCTGCTCTGGGTTGCCTTTAGTTCCCATCTCAGGTCTGTGCAAACGGGTCATCTTGCTCAGCCTGCAGTGACTGTGTGTACGTCTTCCTCTAATGTACCGGAGAGGTTTTTGCAGTAGAGCTGTTCTGGGAGCGTGGGGCAGTTTCTGAGCGACGTGGTTATGTGCTAGGTGTGCCCACCAGCCAGATCCTTGTTTTTTAGGAAACCTCTCCAAGCTGAATTGCTAAACTTTGGGCAGACAGAGGACAGGGCACTAAATACCAGCTGCACACGGAATGTGCTGACCTGCAGGTGCTGAGCGCATCCGTCAAGCCTTCTAGGGAGACTTCCACATCTACTCAACAGCAGAGGTAAAGCTCAAATTTTACAATTTGCTGTCATCTAGGAATCTGGAGGGGACAAACTCTTGCCCTTGGTGGCTTGGGGGTTGATCAAGGAATCCCCGTGCCTTGCTGATGCTCTCATTCCTCTGTCAGCTTCCCCAGTACGTATGTGCGCCTGTGCAGGAAGGAGAGCGCCTGCCCTCTGTGCTCACCAGCCCTTCTGCTTGAATTTTGCACTGCTTTTGTCAGGGAGATCGTTTTGGTCAAGGCGAGCCCTTCAGCTGCTTCAAGGGCAGCGCGCAGCGAGGCTGCTCCACTCTGCTCCTGCTGCAGGCTTTGTCCCCGAGCGCTTCCACACCTCCAGAGCCGCTGAGCGGCTGCCAGGAGGTCTGGTGGTGAATCGGTGTTTGCTGTCCTGCCAGCTGAATAGAAATAGCATTTGTCACCGGGAGCTGGCTCTGAAGTAACGCCGCGTTCGACTCGGTGCCGTGCGTTCTTACAGGCTCCTGGCTTTTTTTTTCGGGTTTGGTAAACACGGCTCGCTCGGTGAGCTGAGACGCCTGGGAGAGGCTGGTGGGGGCTTTTTTTGAGAGCCTGTGAGCTGTTTCGAGCAGGACAATGGAAAAACTTGGCTGTTTGGCACGTTAGCTGAGTAGGCTGGCCAGGTGGGAGTGCTGTTTGGGAGATTTCGTTTCTTTTTGACGTGCCTTATGATGGAAATTATCCCGTCTTGAAGAGGGGGAAACTGAGGCACGGGCAGCCCAACGCCTTGTCCGAGGCTGAGCACTGCTCTGCAGCAGAGCTGCAAGTGCTCAGAGGTCTGCACAGCGTCCTGGTGAGCGTGAGGGTTCACAAAGAGCTGTAAAAGTGATGAAAGAGGTGAAAAAAGCCCCTGGCCGAGCACACCTCACAGCCACAGAGGACGCAGCTCCCTTCCCATCCAAAATCCACACTGGTAATGTTATATTACTGTGCCACCCACAGGCAGCTGCCACGCTGCGGAAAAATATTTGCTGTTTACTTGGGGAGCCCGTTATGAAATGCTGTATCTGCCACGGAAAGCTGCTGTTTTCATCTGCGGTGTCGCCTGCTCTATTCAGATTCCTCAAAACCAGTCGTTCGAGTATCCCATTTAAATTGCATTTAGGGTTGTTATACCTCCGAATTTTCCCTCTCTTCCCGTTATGCGTGTCGTTTCTTCTACAAAATCTTTTTCTTTTGCCCAGCAGCCGCCGTGTTTGGCTTTTCACAGGTGGAGCTGTGCTGCAGGTGGCAGAGCTGGGACCCTCGTGAAGCCGGGGAAGCTGCAGGACCTCTAATTATCGGTGCCGCGATCCGTGCTCGTTGACGCGTTGCCAGCTCGGGCTGCGAGAACGACTTGGTTTAATCTGTGTCACTTCACTGAGTGGGAATATTCTGATTTACCTCCGGGATGCAGAGGAGTTGACCTCCCCTGCGCCCTGTCTGCGATTTGCATGGAACAAACTGGGTCAGCGGAGGCTGCTCGGAGGATTTGGGAAGCAGCGTTTTGTAGCAAACGATGTTGGAACGGTGATAATTGAAGGACATGAGCAAAGCAGGAGGTTTTGGAGGTGGAGATCATTTGTTACTAGATGAAGTCAGAAAAATAGAGGAGCGTTTTGGCTTCTGACCTGCAGAAGGGCTCGTGCGTCTCCTCCTGCCTGTCCTGCTTGCTCCAACGAGAGGCTGGAGCTCCCCTCACACCTTGGCTTTAATTTTTAGCAGTGCACTTGGTGTGCTTCCTCTGTGCTTTTTTTTGCTGGCATGCAGAAACTGTGTGCCAGGAGAATTTCCCTTGTGATATTTAAACTCTTCTGCACCCGTGCTATAAGCTGCCCCTTGGGAGCACCGCGCTGTGCTGTTGAGTTATTTTGCTTTGTGGAAAAGAATTTTAATATTGTTTACCATGCTCTTAATCTTAGGGCTGGCGGATAAATTGAGTTACTTTAGCCCTTCCCCTGAGGACTTCACGGGGCTTCATGGGCAGCATACCCCTAGTATTAGGTGGAGTTATCTCAGCTTTGCAAAAATCCTCTCTTCTGTCTTCCCAGAATGAGTAATTGATGGATGAGAGAATAAAATGTTGTTGTTTTTTTCAGAAAAGGGATGGACAACCAGCCCTGGTGGTGCAGTTGGTAAGGTTTTGATGTGAGCCCAGCCACGGACGTTTCTGCAAGGCTGGGCTCGATGTGCTGAGAGAAGTCCTGGTGGCTTGGTGTGCGTAAAATTTGGCGAGCTTGAGGCTCAGAACCTGCCCGGACCGATGAGCAGGCTGCTCGGTGCCAACCTCGGTCTGCTGGCCAGCCCTGTGCGTGGTGTCCCCGTGTCTGTCTGTCTGTCTGTCGGCTCCTGCGGGTCCCCTGTGGGTCTCGGCTGTCCTCGGGCCCAGGGGGAGCCGCTCTGCAGCGCACATTTCACAGACACAGCCATGAAGCAGGGAGGGAGCTGGCGGCCTGAGCCCAGCTCATGTTTCACTGATTGCCTGACTTTTTCCAGCAGCACACCGGGGCACAGGAAAGCGTCTTCTGGAAGGTCAGCGAGCGAGCCTGGGTTCGTTTTGTGAGCGCTAGCTAATGGGCTGTGCTAATGCCAGCCCTGGTCCTCGGGCTAGCTGCTGCTTATTAACACCTCCCTCTCCCTCTCCCCTGCTAATGGGGACAGCTTGGGACCGTTAGGAGAGCATCCTGTCCCTCCCCCACACCCTTCTCTTTTTTTTTTCCAAGCAGCCTCTGGTTTTGTCTCATTACAGTCAGAGCCCTGTGGTAGCTGCCCAGCCGCTGTCTGGGCTGAGGGCTGGTGATTTAGAGCTGAGCCAGCACGGAAAACGGCTTCTGCACGCCCAGGGCGAGCCCGCTGGGAGCCACCGCGGAGAGGCAGCGTGCCACCTCGCGTTGGAGGAGCTGTCAGTTCTCTGCTTTAGCCAGGGGGAAAAAAAAAGCAGCCCACACTGGTTTGGTTTTAGTTGGACTTTTTGAAACATCCTGTCGTTGTCTGAAAGAAGAGATTTGGTGTTAGGAGGAGCCGGGCAGCACTGGATCAGAAACCTGTGTGAGAGCGGTGCAGCTAATGAGCCTCGCTGCCAACGCATCCGAAAGCGCGCAGCGGCCGAGGGCTCTGGGCAAGGCTCGCTGCAAATGAGAACACAAAGTGGGGGAGCTGTGATCAGCAGAGCCGCCCTGCCTGGCTCAAAAAACACAGTGCTGCAGTGTGCGGCTTGGCAGTGACTTGGGATCCGGAGCTGGGGCTTTTGGGGTCCTGCCCCAGCCCGTGGTGCGCTCCTGCAGCGGTTTGGTTTGCATCTGGGTCGGCTCAGCCTGGGTGCAGGGCAGCTGGAGCCAGGAGCAGCGACGTGCACGGAGATCTGGACCCTGCAGTGCTGTGGGACTGCACACGAGGGAGCTGAGCCCAGGGGCAGGGCTGGGGCCGGCCCCATTCCCTGCTTTTCCCAGCAGAATTGGGGTGGAAAACAGCTCAGGAAGCACCGCAGCACGGCTGCGAGGCCGTCCTCTCTTGTGTGAGCTGGAAAAAAGCCGTCACCTTGCTGTTGTGAGTTCAGAGATGGGTCAATGGAACAAGAATATATTCTTAGATTGGTACAAAGAGCTAAAAATAATAATAATAAAAAAAAAGGCAATGTGTTTGGACTAGCGAGCCAGACAAAGGCTGTGCTCCTGCTGGCCGGGGTGCCGAGGGGCATCGAGAGCAGTGGCAGGAGCTGTGCTGGGAGCACGCGGCTCGCTGGGCAGGGGAACCTCACACAGCCACCGAGGGAACAGCCGAGCACTCGAGGACACAAATAATCAGTGGGTTTGTAGCACGGGCGGTGCTCAAAGAAAGGCAAAATCCGGGTTTTCTCAGGTTTACATACCTGCTGCCTTCAGGGAGGAGGGGAACGCCTGATGGTAGGGGCTAACAGTGATTGTCTCCTGCAGGCAGCGTGTCCCACACGCCTGTGGCAGAGCAGTTCCCAAATAACCCACTGCTGCTCAGCGCTGGCAGCAGGGCACACGCTGCTTGCTCCGTGGCTTGGGTGAGCAAGTGCCTGTTCCCTAGCGAGGGAACAAATCCCTGCTTTGGCAGCCTGCTGGAAACCTGGGAGCCCTGCTGCTGCTCGCTCTAACCTCACGCTCTGACTCTGCTGTGCCTTTTAAGCCGGTTCCATTAATAAGCAGCTGGCTGGCTGCATGCGCTGTGCTGCGAGCATCCCTCCTGGTATGGGCAGAGGTGCTGGCAGGCGATGACAGATGTCCTTGGTGCCTGCAGCCGGTGTCCAGCGGCGAGCAGGCTGCCAGCGTTAGTATTCCAGGCACAAACGTGCCCCCTGTAATATGCAAAGCTCAGCGCAGCCTGTGCAGGAATGCCCTTGAAAGGCAAATTAAAGCCAACTCCCCGGTGGCTTCGGGGGAGTAGGAGGGCTGCTGTCATCTGGGCTGAGGTTAGCGCAGGCTTTGAGGTGTCTGCTTTTGTTTCTCTCCTGCTTTCCCTTCCCGACGGGGCAGGCAGGGAGACCTGACCTGCACGCTCCCCGTGCGGTGGAGCTGCTCTAAGGGGGGGTTTGGTCTGTGTGCAGGGGCTGGTTTGATTCCCATAAAAACCTTTGTGCTCTTCTGCCTTCGGTGGGGAGCCTTTGGCTTGGTTTTTGCACGTGGTGTCCTTGTTGACGCAGGCTTTAGGATAGGCGTTGTCCATCACGTGTGAGTTAGCTCTATTTTGGTGGTGTTAATGGGTTAAGCTGGGGGGATTCTCAGTGTGTTTCCAGAGGAACTTCACTCAGCACAACCCGCCTGCGAGGTGAGGAGCATCTGACGTGCTCGGGTGCCCGACTCGCTGCCCCTCTCCGCACGGCCAGCACTTCTCCATGCAAAGCTTTTCAGAAGCTGTGCTTGCCAGCAAGATTTGAGCATTAATTAATTAATATCGAGGCGCTCTCCCCGTCGCAGAATGCTGCCGTGGCACTGCTCCGGCTGCAGCAGAGAGGTAGCCCGGAGCGCGGCTGCCTGATCAAAGGAAGCCTCTCGCCCACGCAGCTGAGCAGAGCAAAGCCCCAAAGCCCTGCTGGTGATGGCTCGTTCAGAGGCACCTCCAGCGGGGCCGTGCTGGGGCTGGCTCCTCGGCCACCGCCGCCGTGGGAGCCAGCACGTGCTGGGAGCTCGACTGGTTGTGGGCTCCTCAGGATGGGAGCTCCCCCTTTCTGGAGTGCTCAGCCTGTTTTTTATGGTGCCGCACGTGTACGTCAGAATCGAGATGTCTCCTGATTTCCCCAAAACGAGTTCCCCTTGCGCCTCATTTCAGAAGTTTCTCCAAAGAAAAGCCGGGCTTGCTACTAGCCCTGGTTCCTCCTTCTTGTCCTCTCTCCCCAGTGCAATCAGATCTGTCTTGACATTACGTGAGCTCTGCAATACTTCCGTGCACGTGCTGTGCTGTCTTTGCTAGATAAGCATTAGCTGTTCCCTTTTACGGGAAGCACATGTCCTTTCGAGGAGGCACATGTGATTTTTTTTATTTTTTTTTTTTCCTGGGAGGGAAGGTTTGATGCTTTGCAGTTGTCACACCTTGACTTTGTTTCGCTTTTCTTTCTCATTGACCACAGAAGTGCTCAGAGGCTGCTGACGTCTTCACAGAGGGGTGAAGGCCCCACGCTCTTGTTCCTAGGTTGCTGGGGCAGGATTCCTGCTCTGGGTTCTCTGTGTGTCAGTTAGTGCGGGCTGAGCAGAGCTGGTAGGGAAGTGAAATGAAACCCAGGCTTTGGTCACGCTTGGAAATTTAATTTGTCTCAATTTTGTTTCCTGTTTTTGCAGGAATTGCTCAGACAGCTAGCAAGCAAGAGGAATGGAAGAGAACACCGGTGAGTACCTCGGTGCCTTACCATCAGTTGTTGACCTGTTCTTTCTTCGTCTGCTCAGTACTGTAATGAACCTCGTTATTTTAAACTTCGTGCCTTTAATTCAAATGTAGATGAGTAGAAAATGAGATCGTTTGGCAGATGCATCAGTTGCAGCTCTACTGCAGTAATGGTGCGGATCAGAACCGACCAAAGCTGCGTACTGTGCATCTGGAAGATCGTTTTTGAAATCTCCCATCTGTGAAAGCTGGAATACAAGTTTCTTGAATATCCCAAGCTCTTGAAAACAAACAGCATCCCCTTTCTGAATAGGCAGGGGGCTAGGAGTTCTGAGCTGGGATGTGATTTGAGCGAGGCACGTGGCAAGCCAGAAGGAAGGATCAGCTCATGGTAGTTCCTGATTTCTTTCTGATTTTATTTCCCTAGGCTGCTCTGTCTTGCAGAAGATGTGAGATTTTTTTAATTAAAATTTGGCTTTAAAGCTCTCGCTTTAGGCACTGCCTACTATTCGACCTGAGGCAAGCAGACTCCTTGCCGTGAGGTTTAACCGATGCAAGCATTCGGTTGCAACTAAAACTGGTGGAGTTCTGGCTTCAGCGACTTTTCCAACTGTTTGGCTAACATGGTGGTGGAAGGCACTGGTTATCTAGCCATTTTTTCCTCTGCCATTGAAGTGGGATTTGCATGAAAGCTCTTGCCTGCCCCGCGGGAAGCCGGTCTCCATGGAGCATGTTAACCTGGCATCTTGTGGACCACGTTGGGGCAGTGGGTGAAACCTCCCCGACTTGTGAGGAAGTGCAGCTGCGTGACCACAGCTGCTATTTCTAGATTACTCCTCTGCAGTCAGGTGATGCCATCCTCGAAACGTGAGAATCGATGTACTCGTCAGCAGCGTGGTGTGCTCGGCCTGGCAGATCTACCAGCCTGTCCGCTGGAGGCTGGGTTTGGACTCGCACAACAGCTCCGAGCCAAGTGCATGTGCATAAAAACACGTCAGGCTTATAATCCTGGTGGCAGGAATTGCTGCTGCGGCCTCTAATTGTTAGCCTGGAAGGTGCACATTCAATTTGTGGTGATTGCTTTCCCGTACGGTTTGCTTGTGGCAAACTAAGCCCAGCTGCTGCCTTTTTGGGGGAGGTGGGTGAAGGGAACGCGGTGCTGGCAGCCGAAGCAGTGGCTGCGGAGATGACAGCTCCCTGCTCAACCCCAGGATGTGGGCTTGGAGCCTCTCGAGGTTCCTGGGAGCTCTGGCTCCTGATTTGAGCAGCGCTGGTGGCCCGGGATGGGAAAGGCTTCATGTCCTGGTCACATTGTGCCAGCTGAAGAAGAGCTGCCTCCCCTCTCCCTCTGAATTCAGCTGTGAGGGTTGAGGATGGAGCATCTGTGCTGGTCTTTGCATGCACAGACACCTCGCGCAGCTGGCTGTGGAGCTTGGTGGTGGTAGTGCTGGGAGCTCAGAGCCCCGCGTTAAAGGCGATATAAACAGATGGGTCTCTTATTACTATTTTTTTTAAAATTACTTTGCTTTTAAGGATGCTCATTCTCCAGGTGCTGCTAAACTCAGGACTCCTGGCTTGTTCCGGGCACTGAGGCTGGAGATGAGGTAAGGCGGAGCTGCGTGCAGGAGCTGCGCTCAAGTCCGTGCCCTTTGTTCCTTCCAAGCCTGGTGCTTTTTGATGTATGGCTGTCCTTCCCTGGTTGTATATTAACTGCACTCACAATGCTGCATGGCTGGCTTTTGTTTTAACTGCATTGGCGCGTGTTCAGAGCTGGTGCGCTTCGAATGGCCACTGGGACTGCACAGTGGAGCATAAATCCTTTTTAGCTGTCAGGCTTCACTAGCCATGGGTGGGTGGGGGAGCTCCTCCTTGGCTGGCTGCCCTGGCTAATTAAAAACGAAATTTGCTGTTGTCTTCAGATTTTAATTCATGCTCATCCCCGAAGACTAGTAGGAGCATGGTCTCCAGGCAGCTGCAGTGAAGTTTCAGAGCTTGTTTATACACGGTTATTTTAGAGCAGGTATGCAACTTAAAAATTCACCCTCAACCCAGCCACGGGCTGCTTTTCCAAGCAGAGAGAAGAACCTACAGGAACTTCTTGCAAGCCTTGGGCTGTGGCTCTGAGCCTGTAGTTTAAGCTACCAGGTCAGTGATGTGGATGTGCAGCCAGGGCAGCATCAGGTGGCCGAGTTTGTCTCTGGTGCTGGGCTAAGCAAAATGAAATGACTTCGCTGTCGGCTGGGCCTGTGTGCCTGGCACCAGCTTAGAGAATGCATAAAGGACATAAAGTTGCAGTAGGTTAGCAGCCTGAGCCCTCCAGGTACCGAGCAGTGCCGTGAGCCTGCTGGAGGCAGAGGAAATGTTGGGGTAGTGGGAGCAGGGAGGTGGGGGCACAGCGGGGCAGCGTGCTGCCCCCAGCCCTGCGGGCGGTGGGAGGACGGAGGCTGGCGAGAGGAATAAATGAGTCCTGAACAGATGCCGTGTGTCGGCCGTTTCTCCTCTTTCTGAGGTCCCACCTACGCGAGTGATCTGCTGAAGGGAAATAGCCCTGGAACATTGCACCCCGATCAGATCCTTCCTGTCGGAGTGCTGAGGGTGAAGGATCACACTCTATTTTCGGAGCGTGTTGCATTCACTGCCCACGCTGCCCAGACCCCTCCTGGAGACCGCTCTCCTCTTAGGCTGCCGTGAACTAAGCTTCAGCCTTTTTCTTAGTGAAGGGATCATCAGAGCCAGCATCCCATCTGCCTCCAAGTCGGGAGACCTTAGAAAGCAAATTTTGAAGTGGAAACTTTGTGCCTGGTGGGATGAGCCTCACCTTATGCCCATGGTTCCTCGAAAGCAGAGGTGTTGGAGGGGCCTGCAGCTCCCTCGTGGTGTCTGAGCTGAGCATTCCCCAGTTGCCATCGGGGAGCACAGCGCTGCCTTTTTCCATAAAAAGCTTCTGATCTTGGGACCTTTTGGCTCCTCTAGTTCAGTGCTCCCTTGAAAATCTCTGCTCGTGGCTGCAGACTTTGTGGGTATTGGGATAAACCTCGTGGTAGGTTCCCTAAAGGGTCTGAATCTGTGTGGGACAGCTGTGAGGAGTCCTGGGAAGCAGTGGAGCAGCCTTCTGCACCCATGGGCTCCTGCCCAAAGCTGCTTCTATTACAGAACAACACTTGAGACAGTAAATTTATGGATGCCTTAAGAATCTTCTGCAGTTATTTTTTTATTCGAGGTTGACTTTCATCACCCTATCTCATGCTGTGCTACTTTCTCCCAATTCTTTTCCTACTAAAAATAGGGAATGCTCTTCGAGTCCTTAACCTCTGTGCAAACAAAGAAGTAATTTGTTTTAGCGTCTAAGCTGGCTTCTGGGCTACGTGCCTCATAAGGAAACCAGTGTGACACGAATCTGCTACTTTTGGACACTCAGACTCCAAATATAGCCCGAGGAAAGGAAGGGGCTCGAAATGTGAATATTTCTATTGCACTAGCTTTGCTGCTTGGTCCTGGCAGAAAGCATGGCTGGCTTCCCAATTCCCATTTTTATCCCTAAAAACGAGAGCGGTGCCATCGGACGCTGAGGTTCAAAGCCCTGATGGAAACGAGTGCGTGACCGTGGCACGTGCGTGGGTAGCAGGCTTTGAGATCGCTTCTGATCCAAAGCACGCCTGCGGAAGCGATGCTTTGTAGCAGGCTACAGCCACTGCTGCCAAATTCTGGCAACCCAGCTGTGTCAGAGGAAGCTGAGATCAAAACCAAGCATCAAGCCATCGCGGGGCTGCATCGCCCGAGCAGGGTCTGTTCTGGCTCTGCTGCCTGTGATGCTCAGAAGTGCCGGATGCTTTGGTCAAGGTGGGAGCCTGTCCCAAGGCGCTTTAAGCACCAGCTTCCAGCAGCCTGCTGCCCTGGGATCCGAAATAACCCTTTGCTTTCATACCTGGGACGTGTGGGTCCCCTCCTGCCCTGTCCCCCTGCTGCTGCTTTCCCCTGCCCCCAGGAGCTGGGCATCTCCTCCCGGTGGGAATGAGCAGAAGGCTTCAGCCTGGCAAAGTGTGCTAGGGGAAAACAAAACCTGCTCAGGAAAAAAAACCTGCTCGGGGAAACCAGTTTTCTGCTTCTGCACCAAAGGTGTCCGCCAAGCGGCGTGCTCCTCGCCGTTCCTTTGTTGATGAAGCCTTTTGTTTTTAGCAGCACAGCCGAGGGAGTGGCTGCTGGGACGGAAAATGTTTTCCTTGTGGGCTCAGTTTGAAGCCAGGGAGAGAGAGCGTGAGCCTGTCCCCACCTGGTGACTCTGGCACGGATCAGCGGCTGGCAGCGGAGGCGAGGACTTTGCCAGCTGCAGGTGGAGCTGCCTGCAAGGGACAGACCCTAAACCCACAGCCCCATTTCTGTTGGCTTCAGAGCTTCAGGGTGCTCACCCTGGTCCCTTGGGTGCCTCTCCAGAAGGGAACGGTCCGTGCAGGGGCAGGCAGGGCACTCGGAGCCCTTTGCAGCCTCTGCAGGATTCGGGGCAGGGCTGGGGACCGTCAGGGTGCGAATCCCCTCGTGGTGACAAAGCCTCAGCTGGAGCCGAGCTGCTTTGAGGCTGCCACCAGGACAGGCGTTTAACTAGCTGCTCGGTAGCATTTAGGGAAAAATTTGTCAAATGTACATTTTTGTCCTGAACTGAAGTGATTTGGTGACGTGGTTCGTCGTTTAAACCAGGCTGCTGGAGGCAGCGTTTGTTTTTTTTTCCTGGTTTCGATCTGCAGAGTCGAGCACAGAGCGTGGCAGTGTGAGTGCTTCCCTGCCAGAGCTCTGAGGACTGCCAGAGCAAACCAGTTAATGCCAACTAGCCAGTGGAAACGTCTTTGCGATGTCTGTTTCACAGCAAAAGAGCAGGTTTTCTTCCAGGAGCACGCGTGAGCTGCGATTCCCCCATGAGATCCTACAAATTACATATACAGCGGCGTAACTGTCTTGTGCAGTACCACAGAAGAGCCAGAGCAGCTGAGATGAAACAAGATTAAACGCTAACTGCAGCGGAAGGAGGCTGTGCTGCAGCACTGCGAGGAAGGCAGAGTCCTGCTGGTCCTCAGCCAGAGGTACTGGAGGGCTGCACTGGTCTTACTGGAGACCACTGGACTTGTAAGCAAGGTGCAGTCCAGCACGCTCTCTAACCCACTGAGAGCATTATCCTAAGTAAGGCATGCACTTGACACGTTAGGGAAATCCTTTGGGATGCGATCCTGACAGCCTTTTGTTCTTGAATTTGCAATGGACATTCCTGCTCTCGGTGCAAATCAGGTGCTGAGTGCTGTCAGGGTGCCCGGGGCAATGCAAGTGCTGCTGCTGTTCTGCATCCTGCGTGTGCAAGTGATTCAGATCAGCTATCCCTCTCCTGGTTGGCTTGGCACTTAAAAATTATTATTAATAATAATAATAAATTAAAAAAATGCCCAGAAATTCCCCCTCTGAGCAATCAGAGGAGCCCAAACTCTTCCTTCATCTCTCTGCGACTCCAAGCCAAGAGTTTCACAGATTTTTTGCTGACCGTCCAGAGACCCCATAACTCTGGCACCCCATTTCAAGCAGCTTCTAAAGCTGTTGTAGTAAACGGGCACGTGGCTTCTGCAGATAGCTCTGCCTGGAGGAAAGCAGCTCTCATTTTGGTGGTTTTGTGGTTTGGGGTCCAAGCTGCGGATGTGCTGGGAGGGAGATGCTTTGGTTTAAGGGCTGGCTGGAGCGAGGTAGGGGCTAAAGCTGGTGCTGGGGGAGAGCTGCTGGACCCGCTGGAGCGCTCTGCGATGGAGCTGAGCAGTTTTACTCCTGGTATTAAGAGATAAGGCCTTGTAGGGCATGTAATCAATCCTCCGGGTGATTCAGGCCGACTCGCTGTGAAGTAGTGAACGTGGAGGCATTGTGGTTCAGTAAGTAGGGCACCGAGCAGAAGTGTTAGATTGCGAGAGTTTCTAGCTGTCATTTTCAGCCTGGACCTTAAATTCACCTTGCCCTCTGGAACATTGTTTTCCCCGAGGCCTCGGGAGACTTCAGTGGCGGATTTTTATTGGGGCTGGGGATAGGAGAAGCCTGCCTGGAACCAGAGGTAAGTGGGCTTAGTTTAAATGAAGTGATTTTTATTATAACTGTTTCTCTTGGGTCGCACAGCAGCAGTGTGTCTGTGCTGAATGGCAAAAACCCCAAACACCAGCTCTCAGTGGTGCTGCCCCTGCGAGGAGCTGTAAAGGGTTTTGGCTGAGGCAGCAGCTTGGCCATGCTGCTCGGGTTGAACACTTGCACGTCACCAGCACTACCTTGTTGCTGCTTTTACCCCGGCTCTCATTTCTGAAAGTGCCTTTTTTTCTCCCAAAATGCTTGAATGCAACAAAAACCCCGCTCACAGCCTGGCGTGTTTTTCCTGCAGGCGTGGGACTGAGCCGGCTGTGGTGGGACCAGTGATGAGCACGGCGTGGTCAGCTTGAGGGGTGCTTAGGGAAATTATTAGGGGATTAAATTAGGGGATAAATTAGGGGATTAGCCTGGTTCTGCCCTGCTTCAAGAAGTGCTGGTTTTAGGGTTTTTGAAGGACTGAACCAGCAGGGTCACGCTGCCTTTGTACTCCTCTGCGCTTTAAAAACAATAGAAAAGGCCCTAATTCCCCTCGAGCCGTTCAAACTGGGCTGGAAGTGGCAGCAAAGTGCCCTGAGGACCTGGAAAGAAGCCAGGACAGTGCCCGAAGCCCCCCCGGTGCCCCCCGAAGCCCCCCGGCTGCTGCCGGCGCCGAGCCGAGCGCGGCCACCAGGGGGCGATCGTGACCGGGGCCGCGGAGCTCCGGGCTGGGGGGGGGCTTGGGGGGCACCCCAAGACCCTCCCATGGGGGATTTGGGGGCACTCCGGGTCCCCTTGGGGCTCTGAGCTGGGGAGGGGATCTTGGGGGGCATCCTGAGGCTGTGGAGCTCTGCACTGGGGGGATTTGGGGAGCCCCAGGGCCCTGTGGAGCTCTGGGCAAGGGGCGTGGGGGGGGTCTTGGGGGCTCGGTGCTGGGTTTTGGGGGTCCTGGGGGGCACCCCGAGGCTGCAGAGCTCCGTGCTGGGGGGTTTGGGGCAGTACCAGGGTGCTGCGGAGCTCTGCAGGGGTCCTGGGGGGCATCCCAGGGCTGAGCAGAGCTCTGTGCTTGGGGGGGGGGTTTGGAGGGGGCACTCCTGGGCCCTATGGGGCTCCATGCTTGGGGAGGGGGTCCTGGGGGTTGCCCTGGGGCGAGCTGCTGGGAGCCCTGGGTGGCTCGGTGGCACGCTGAGCACTTCGGGAGAGGGATGGAAGGATAAAGGGAGGCTCAATGGGTGCAGCGTGTCGAAACGAGCCACTCCCGTGCTGGGGAAAGGTGGGATTTCAGGGGTTTGTGCTCCAAATCCCATAGAAAACCAAGGTCTCTCCGCTGTGGGCTAGGAGCTGCTCTGCGTGCTGTTTGTGTTGTGTTTCCCTGGGCTCCTAGGGCACAGCACGCCTTGGTGAGGAACCAAGCCCTGCAGACCAGGTGGTGATCCCCAAATCACGATCCCCCGATTGCCTTTGGGGAAGACGTCCTTTGGGGTCAGCCTCGGTGCCTGCCTGGGAGCTGGGACCCTGCAGCCAGCCCCCCAGGACTTGCACCGGGGTTTGGTTGCCCCCAACCCCTTTGATTTTAGCATTAAATCTCAGAGACTTCAGTGGTGCCCAGCAAGGTAAACGCTGCTCCTTCCTATAGGATTGTAGGATTTTGTTCTGCCCGGGCACTGTGTACTGCAGGGGTTAAGTTACGGTTGGCTTTGGGGAGGAAAGGAAAATCTCTCAAAGTAATTAACTTAAGATGCTGACGCTAATGAACGGCCTTTCAAAGCTGGGGCTGGTGGGGAGGGTTGATGGGAATCCCCTGTTGAATCAGTGACATTAGGGCCTTAGGAGTGATTCTGCAATTATTAGCCTGAAATGATGTTGAACATGAAGTTAATCCTGTTATCTCGCAAATATTGAGGAAACTGCTTGCTCTGGATAACTCTGTAATGGGATTATTCTAGTGAGTCTGGCACCCTTGACACTCCCTGTCTGTTCAGGGTTTTTTCTGATTTTCCTGCTCGGGGTACAGTACCCATCGGTCTCCCCGCGGGTAGTTTTGGGGGATGGTGTCTGGGGCGCTGTTTCCTGATACTGATGGATTTTTTTATAGAATTATTTCGATAAAGAGCACCCCCATTGCCCTGTGCAGCAATTCCTTCCTCCGCAACAAAGATCCCTTGAGTTCAACCCTAAATAAAAGCCTAGGAAAAGAGCTGAAGAGCAAGGACGAGTGTGAACTGAGCCCTCTTTCATCACGCTGTCGGTGAGCTCCCGTGCTGCAGACTGCTCCCGAGCCATCAGCTCTGGTTTGAGAGCATCATCCTGCATCCCCGATAGCCTGTGGCAGTTGTTCTAGGCAAAAGCAGCCGGTGGCGTTTTCAAATCATTGTCTCGAGGGTGTTCTTCCAGCCATCAGGCTGAGACATTGCTGCTCGGCCGATGTCGGGAGCGAGGCAAGAACCGAGATGATCCAGCAGGGAGGAGAGGAGAAAAGCCCTGCTGCACATCCCGGGGTTTGCTGAGGTTTGTTACGGATGTGATGCTTTCCTGCTGGCCCCACAGACCTCTGAGGTTTGGTGGCCTGAGTTTTAGGCAGGGTTTGTCACCAGTGGGAGCAATGGGGTGGTCGCTGCCAGGTCAAGTCCATGGCTTCAGCAGAGCAAAACGTGGTGACCATCAGTAGGGTCAAGAAGTGCTTTTCCTACAATACCCACTAAGTGAGCAGGTGATTTCATGCGAAACCAGGAATTTCCATAAATGTGGGCAAGTTCCATTAATAACGGTCAGTCACCTTTTAGTTTCCCAGGTTGATTTATTCTTATTTTTTTTGTTAAAGCCGATCCGAATCTGTCAGAACCGCAGATTTTTTTTGGAGGCTTCTTTCTCCCATTGAAAAAGGTGAGGGTTTGTTCTGAGGACTGCTTTGGAAGGAGGGATAAAAGGGCACGGAGAAAGGGTTTGCTGTTCACATTTGCACACCCAAAATTTTGTGTACCCGTTTGAATGTCTTCTCTGTGTCCTGGCTGCAAGTACTGTTTGAGGAGTGCACTTACTTGGACCTGTGGTTTTCAGCCTCGTTTGTGTGCCTTTTGAAGAGCTTTCGATGGGAAATACGGATCCTCAGGGTTAGTGAATTGAACCATTCCTGCTTCCCTTAGTGGCTTTCAGACCCCTTAAAGGTAATTAATTCTCAGCGACTCTCCCCGTGAGCTGAAGCCCCTGAACTCGCATCTTGGCGTTGCTGCTCTCGTGCTGGGCATCTCCAGGAGGGAGCCCTTCGGATGCCGTGCTGGGGATTTCACCCCGATGCTCACCCGTGGGGTCTTCCCCCCGCTCAGCAGTGCCTGTGGGGCTGCATTCTTCGATCCCAGCTCATCCCAAGGTGTCTGACACAGCCGTGAGGTTTGCCAGGGCTGCCGTGGGCAGGAGCCAGGTGGGTCGGCTGCACCGCATAGCCCGCTGATTTTTGGGGGCTGGAGGTGCGAGTTTGGCTTGCATAAAGCCTGCCAGGGTTGGCTGTAGGCTTGTTGGCTTACATACCTGAAATAGTAGCGTGCGGCACCTCTTGTGCTGCAAAATTTGTCTGAGGGGGTGAGCAAATATTGGAGCAGCTGGCCCTGGCGGAGCTCACAGCTGCTGGTGGTCCCAAAGCTGGTCCTGAAGGGCTGTGGGGGCTGTGCCAGGCTGTGGTCACGGCTCTCCCCTTTCCATTTAGCCCTGTGTCCTTGGGGCCCTGCCTGCAGCGGTGCTCGGAGGCTGTCTGCAGCCCCACGTGCAAGCGTGAGCGGGCAGGAGTGCTGCCTAATAGGTTTGGAAGGGATTTAGGGTGGCAGCTCTTTTTGGGGACACCAGGCAGGGTCACCGTGGCGCTCTGCAAACGCAGCAAGAGGGCAGCCAGCGGGGCGAGGGATTTGGGTGAATTTGGGTGAAATTTGAGGCTCCTGGCCATGGGCGAGGGGTTGTGTGTGCAATGGGGGAAACGGCCTCTGGGACAGACAGCTTCTTGCGAGGCTACCACGAGCTGCGCCTCCCGACCTGTCGGCGTTATCTCATCTTGTGACATTTCCTTTAATTATACGGAACGTCCTTGACGCGGTAAACAACGGCCGTGGCATTGTCCCTGCTGCTCGTGACTCAGGCACGGCTCCGGCGCCGTTCGGTGCGGGGACGGGGCTGGGGGCAGTGGGTGCCGTAAGCTCCCTGCCGGCCGTGGTCACCTCTGCTCCTGCCACAGGCACCTGCCCCGTTTTTGCTTTCAGGGGACCTTTTTTGGGTTGTTAGGAGGGCGCTGTATGAAGGCAAGGGATGGGGTTTGGGGAGTACAGAGCTCACATTCGGCTCCTGCTCCTCCGAGCCTTTCACAATTCTCTCCCAAGCCAAATCGGGGGCTCAAAAAGGGTAAGGAAGGGGACGGTCCCCGTCCCATCCCATCCCAACCCCAAGCTTTGCTTTGGCCATGCTAGCAGCCATCTCTCGCTCTGCCCGTGTCAATCTCTCACCCTGCTGCTGCCCGGGGACACCTCGGAGGTTGAGCAACAGCAAATATCAGGAGGGCAGAGGCTGAGGCTCGCTGCTGGGTGGGACCCGTGGGCTGGCCGTGCCACTGCCCGGGGTGGTCCCCGGTGGCTCCACGAAACGTATTTGGCTGGATGAACTTCCTAAGCGTTATCTGGTTCCTTAAATAGAGAATAAAGCTTGTATCAACATGAATCACAAAGTTGATAAACTGGAATGGTTCCTCTCGGAGCTGTCTGCTCGTATTGAGCAAATATTTATTCGCATTGTTTCAGGAGGCATATTTGTGCAAGACGGAGGTCAAACCTGTAATTACCTGCTGGATCCGCGCTGCTCCAAGTGGTGCTGGCAACGCACCGCGCTTGGAGGAAGCTTTGAAAGCCCGGTGTTGGTGTGCGATGCTGAAGTTAAGTTAAAAACTGCAAACTTTCCACCGGGGCTGAGGCGCACGGGTGCAAAAACAAGCATTTTGTGGTGAAATTTAAGGGGCCGGAGCCAGAGCTGCTGCCGCTCCTTTTAAACGCTGCGCCGTGGCAGGGAGCTTGGGTTTCTTTTCCAGGCGTATCTGCTGGAGATGATCAGAAGCTGAGATTGTGTGCCAAGCTCGCCTTGCATCTTAATGAGCAGCTTCTAGCCTAGTCAATAATTAAAGCAGAGCAGGTGCGGTGGAAGTTGGGTGTTCCCCAAAAAGCTAAACCAAGGCGCTTTTGTGCGTCCCCCTGGCCGGAGCCAAGCGAGGGAAGGATGGTAGGATGCCCTGGCACTGGTTGGCTTTGTGCAGGAATTTGGAAAAAAAAAATGTAACCGGGGACTGAGGCGCTCTAGGTGTCGAAGGGTAATGGGGCTTCTCTGCAATGGGCCCTTGGAGGTGGTGGAGGAAATGCCGAGATGTGCTGCTGCAGTTTTGGGTTTTGGAATGAGGAGCACGTGCGCTCACCGAGATTTTTGTGAAACGTTAAAAAGGAGGAAACTGCTTTTATAGAGCTCATCCTGCCCTTCGTCCCGGCGAGAGCGTGGGCAGGGAGGCTTTCAGCTCTGGGGAGTCTGCAGTCCTGGAGGATTAGAGATAGGAAGAGAGAGGTGGGACCGTGAGCTGGATGAATCAGAGCAGGGGTCGTTCTTGCTGGGAATTTGCATTCCCTGTGGTGCTTGAGGAGCTTCTCCCACCCTTTTACAGGTGGCACGGAAGGACAGACCTCGCTGCTGAAGGGCTCAGTTATTTCAATCATGTCTGTGTAAAGCTGCCAGGTTTTTGGGAGTGGGGCACCCAAAGGAAGGGCACCGAGTGCTTGTGCTGTGCCAGTCCCAAACCAGTGCCTGTTTGGGGCTGGAGAGGAGAGGGGCGTTTGGTTGGCTTGTGCTGGAGCTCTGCTTGTCTCCTCGTTCCTTATCTCCAGCATTTTGCAGCCTTAGGTTCTAGGTTCTCCTCTGAATACCTGGGGCAGAAGGCAGTTCTAAATAGGTGTAAGAAGAGCGAAGCAGAACGTCGTGTTTGTCTCTTCCCCCAAACAATGGAATAATTAATGTAATTTTCCCCGCGCTTTTGCTTAACGTTTTCCTAATAATGTAGCTGGGAGTGACAGATGGGCATCCTGCCGCCGAGTGCCTCGCTGTTGGGAATCTGCTGTTGCTTTGCTGCTGCCTGATGCTCTGCTGGAATGCAGCCTGGCCCTGTGCTTCCTCTGGCTCCTGCCCAGTGCGGCCGTGACGCCGCTCCGAGGTGCTGCAGCGAGCAGCCTGTCGGCGCTGGAGGTTCCCTGGCCTGAAGCTGGCACAGCCGTGAGTCACCGCAGCCACCGACCCAGCCACGATGTGACCGAATCTTTAATTTCCAGGACTGCATTCCTTCCCCTGCCCTCACCTGCAAACAGGAAAATCTCCCTCCTGCGCGGTGAGCGGCGGCAGCGAGGGGCGAGGAGGCGCTGCAGGTGATGTGGTTTCAGCGCCGGCTGAAATGGCTCTCGGTGAAAGCTGCGTTTCCTCTGCTGGGAAACAAATTTACGGGGTATCGTGGCCTCAAACCCGGCCCCGAAACCCTCTGCACGGCCTCCTTTTGCGTGGGCCTCTGGTTAAGCAGCTCCTTTCCTCCTGGCCACCCTCTTTGACCGTGAGACTTCCCAGTGGTGTGCGCTCTGCTTTGCTTTTCCTTCCTCTTGGTGAGGCCGAGCCTCCAGCTGTGCTCGGCCCCGCTTGACATCTGGGCTCCCCACCACGGCACCGCCATGTCCCGGACTGGGCGGACTGGTGGGGACTGGAATGCTTTGGGAAATGGGAGTTTCCCGCTTGGAAATGTCACGGGAAGCACCGAGGAAATCACGCGGTTCGGGAGCGCTTACCTCACCGCGCTCTCATCCGAACCAGCCCGAACAATGCGGTGCCAGCTGCCTTATAAATAAACTGCTTTCCGTTTCCACACCGGGGCTGGGGCTGGCTCGTAGCGCCGCGCCGGGGGAAGGAAGAGCGTCACGGCGTGTCGGCTCCCGACCTCCCAGATGGACTGCCCGGCTTCCTCGTGCTGGGCTGCTGCTGTCATGAATAACTTCCACGTGCTCCTTCCGAGCCCAAAATGGGCAGTTCTGTAGGCAGCCAGAGCTGCTGTAGGGTTTTTTTTGTGCCCTCCCTATTCTGTTGAAGCTGCTGAGGATTGCTAGCAAAGGAATTGTGACAGAGTCTGTCCGGATTAGTGCTGTTACCACCTTTTTTTTCTCATTTCAACCCTGGTAAAATGTTGCCATGGGCTTGTACACGTGCGTCAGGCGGGTGCATTTTTGTCGAGGCCGGAGCCCCGGCCTTCCTGGGCAGGAGGAGGACGCCCAGTATCGCCGGCTGGGCGCAGCCCGCTCTGCGGGGAGGGGATGGCTCAGGAGTCCTTTCTCATGTCCCCACGGCTGAATCACGGAGCACAAACGTCTGAGTCACCGCGGATGAATGCGGCGTTTCACGTCGGTGTGAGCCGAGATGCCAACAACAGCGGCTTTATTAGCGCAGCTAATACTCATTATGGGGTTCATTAGGTTCTGAAGTGAACCAGTCCAGGAGGGCTGCTTTTGCAGCGTGTGTAAGCAGGCAGTGCCACTTGAACGCCAGGTTTTTAATGGGATGCCGGCCTGGATGGAGAGGAAATGAAACTTCAGAGGCGAGCTTTGGTGTGCGACGTGCCCCGCTGCTTGCTGCGGGCGGCTGCTGCCCGTAAACCGCTCCTCTCACCTCGTGTCACCCGCTGGCTCTCCTGAAACCCCAGAACGTTTTCCTGCGACTTTCTTGGTTACTAAATTTTCAGAAGGAAACGTCAAAGGGACTGTCAGCCGGTGACCCCTTTTGCTTTCCTGGAGAAAGCTATTTGCTATTTCGAGCTCTTCCTTCTCGTGGAGGCCTTCGCCTGTCCCCGAGGAGGAACGGCAGTACGCAATGTCAGATGGGGATTTTGGGCATTTGCTACTTGTCCTTGCTCAAAACGTGGATTTTCCTTTAGCCTAGATGTGCAGCTGGCTGGGGGCTGAGGTTTTGCCCCCTGGCTGCTGTTGGCGGAGCTGAGGCTGAGCCCCGAGCATCGGGGCGCTGCGCTCCTCATGCACCCCTGGCACAGGGCTTGGACCCACAGCTTTGTCCCATATTTTATTCCTGCTGTGAAATAGGAGGCGCTGCGGGTGGAAAAGGGTCACCTCACAGCACGGCGAGGGGCTGTCCTCAGGCTGGAGCCGAGGCAGGGACGTGCTCTGTGTTGGGTCCACTGGTGCAAAACTTGCCCTTTTTTTTTCTTTTTTGCCCCTAGAGGTGGAGGTGAGATGGGCCGGCAGGTTTTTCCTCCACCTTGAAGGTAAAATCAGTGTTAATTCGGGTCTGGATTTCTGCTGTTCTCTGGGTTTTGTTGTTCCCTCTCTGGTGGGGTGTTTGTTCTTTCCCTCCCCAACGAGAAGAGCTGCTGCTGCTATTCCTAAAGAGCATCTGAAACCCAGACCCGGCTGTGATGTGACGTGCAGATCTGCAGTTCTTCGCTCCTCGAGCAGCTCAGCCCTGCCTTTCCTACGCTCCTACACATCTTAACGTGAGCACCTTTACCAGGTAGCCTTGTAGATTCCCTTCAGGAAGGTTCATTAGCCCTAATCAGTGGTACAGCAACGTGGAAGTGCTTTATTGCAGCTTGTGATTTCGCAGCCCGGCGAGTTGCTGTGCGGCACCAGAGCCTGAGAAGCTGTCGCTGTGCATCCGTGGGGAGCGCAGCATCGGTTTAAACCTCTCTCACTGAAACCCAGACTAATGGTTCCTGTTCCACTAACGTAGAAACACAGGGTCAGGCACAGGATTGTGCTTTAACCACCTTCCACGTGTCTTCTGTACTGTGGCAATCTCCTGGGAAGTCAGGCAGGTACAGAGCACGTGTGCGGCGCTCTGCAGCCCTCGGGTGGGTTTTGCAGACCTCCTTCCAAGCAGGACAGCTGATGCACGGACGTGGATAGAGGCTGGGAATCATCTCTCCGAACTTTGTGGGTCCCTGCCAGATGGCTGCATGTTTAAATGGCTTTAAAATGGCTTTTCCTTTTGTTTCCAAGCAAAGAGCCTGAAATGAGGTGGAGCATGCCCGTAACCGGTGCGTTAATTGCCCACGAGGAAAATGGAAAGTGCCTCCAAGCCCGCGGACTGCGGCTGAGCAGGGACCGGTGGTGGGAGGGTGAGAAGAGCAGCGCTTCCAGCGCCATGCGTGTGTCCTGCGCGAGGGAGGAGAGTGGCATTTGCTCGTCCACCCCCTCGTGTCTGCTGATCCGTGCTCCTCCACCTGCTCCTGCTGTCCGTCCGTCCATCTGTCCATCCTGCTGGCCGTGCCACACAGAGGCAGACCCGCTTCCCCCTCTGTTTTTGCAGCTGTGCTTCAGAGGCAAGGAGCGGATTTTGCGAGCTGCCTGCTGGATGCCTGGTGAATCAGTGGAGGGACTGAGGGCATCCACATCTTCTAGGTGTCCTTGTGACTTTGGTGCAGTTTTATTAGGCTTCACAACGCCCCCTGCCCTCTCCGGTGTGGCTGCCTCCTGCCCCTGCGCGTGGCGGTCTCATTTCGGTTGTTCCACCGATGCGCATTGCTCCCAGCTGGACCAGCCCCAGTTGATAATCTTGGATTTTGTTGTTTCCCAGAATAGCAGCTTTTTTTGCGTGTGTGTTTCGCTACTGGGACTGCTGCAGCAGGGAGCTCGTCTCGAGCTCGCCCTGGCTGATATTCAGGCGCTGAAGCAGCGCGGCTGCCGGCCTGGCAGGAGCAGGGACCTCGAGGGCTGCAGCAAACCCTGGTGTTGGAAACCGTTTCCAGGAGAAACCTGGATGTGTCAGATGGGTTCGGGTTTCAGATTAGTCACTTCTGCGAATTCCTGCGTGTTTTTGAAAATGTTCTGTTTCCTCTGGGCTCAGACAAAGCTGCTGAATGCTTCAACGTCGCCCCGTCCCGCCGCGGTCTGGTCTGTAGGACACCGAAGCCCGAACACAAACTTTGGGTGAAAAAGAGCAGAATCCGAGTGGGAGTATTTAAATTCTGTTGTGATGCAAATGCTGAGAGGGACGTTTGTAACCGTAGCCATCGAGATGAGATGCGTGTATCAAAAATAAACTTTTATCTCCCTTACCGAAGCCCCTTTGTTTAATTTAAAGAAGAGCCTCTCCCTGCCCCTCCTACCTTCCCGGTAACTTTAGTGGATAGGGGAATTGTTGTTAAATCCTACTTTTATCGTGCACCTGGCTCGGTGCGCAGCAGCTGGGGCACTTTGTGATTGCCTTTAACCCCAGGGCTGTGTTACAGCACGGGGCTTTCCCCCCTGGTGGTGTCATGGCTCAGGTAGGCTCTCGGCACCCCTCCGCTCTCCCTCCTGGCTCCCAGCTTTTTCAGGGCTGGGTGCTGGGAAGGACCAAGGGGTGTTGATGATTTGGGTTGTGCAGCTCAGTGGCTGGAGCCTTGGCTGTCTCCTCCCCTTCCTGAGCTTCAGCCCCAGCCAGCGAGGCTCTGGAATGACAGGCATTCCTGCGCCAGGGGAGCTGGCATGGGCGCCTATTTATGAGAATCAAGTGCCTGGGCTCCGGGGGACGGGGACGGGACCCTCACCGCACACCCTGCCACCGCCTCGCCTCCTGCAGCCACTGCGCTCACCCGGTGCTGGACCCTTGCCCGTTCGTGGCCGTGGATTTACCATTTCCAAGGGCTCCGGAGCTCTCCCGGGGTCCCGGCTGCTTTTTCTCTCCCTTCCCGCTGCCTCCCGGAGAGCCGCTGGGGAAGGGATCGGATGGGGCAGCCGCACTTCTCCAGACCGGTCAGTCCGGCTGCTTTCGGTGAGTAATGGAGGGCAAGGGAGAGAGAGGGACGGCGGGGCAGGACCGCAGGTGAAACGGAGGAGTCGGGAGGGGAGGAATGCAACGCGGGGCTTGTGTAACCTGCGCCCGGCTGGGAGCCGGGAGGAGAAACGGGAGGAATCACTCCATTTCCTTCCTTTCTCCTCCGTCCCGCGCGGTGCTGCGTTCTGCTGGTCCGCGGGCAGGCTCCCAGCCCAGGTTTTTAGGGGTGGCTGCAGGGGCACGAGCTTTGCGAATAAAACTGCCTCCTTGCGTGCGCAGCACCCCGCTTTTGGGGCTTGGCAGTCGCCTCTCTGCTTGTTTTCTCTCTCCTCTGCCAGGTAGCTCTAGGCTGAGTTTTAGCTGATGGGGTTTGGTGGATGGGGAGACCCGATCCTCCCTTCTCTGAGGCTTTGGGAGCGGTGCTGCTTCCCAAACAGCGCCCGGTGCCGTGCCTGGGACTGGGATGCACTGGAATCTGTTTCTGCTGTCACATCCCCAGGGCTGGCAGCTGCCCGGCCCGAGCTGCCCGCTCCATGCACCAAATTAGCTGATTTTTACAGAAACACTTGACACCGTGCACAGCCAGCTCCCCGAGGGACAGATGATTTCCCTAATTCTTTTTCACTTTTATGACTTTGAACCTCCGGAGCGTTTTTAGGGCTCAGATTAAAGCGGTGACTTTGCTCCCCACCCCCGGTTTGCTCTGGCTGGTCTTGTTCAAGAGCTGCTAAAAATAAGTGGTATTGAGAGAAGAAAACTTCATCCTTCTCCGCGCTGTCCGTGGCGATGGGCAGCGTCTCCTCGGGTTTAGGGGCTGGTAGAGGATGGATCCGCCCCGTCTCGGCCTCATCTCTCACCAGGCACCAGAGACGTGGGTGACTTTGAGAGGAGTGGGGTCACCGGCACAATGATGCTGCGCCGTGCTCGAGCCTGGGGGTTCCTGCAGCTGGTCTCGGGTCTTTGCTCGTGGTGCTGCTTGTGGAGCTCCTCCAGAACAAATTGGGACTTTGGAGAGACGGCTGGGGTGTTAATTTTGGCAGGATGCTGGTGAAAAGGAAGGTCTGGGGAAGATGATGGTGATCAGCAAGGTACAAAACCCCAGGGCTGGGACTATTTGAGGCTGCTTTGTGATCGCAGTCTTCTCTTGCTTTAAGGTCAGGATTTGTGTCTTCCCTGGACCCTTCAGGAAGCGCGCGTGAAGTTTCCGAAGCTGCTATCGGAAGCTAGAAACATTTACTCAAAGCGCTTTTCTGATGCCCTAACCTTAACAGCGCTTCCATCAAAGGAGTCTTTGTTTGCTTGTTGGGTCGGAGCTGTTTTGCTTGAAAGCATTTTTGCATTCTGAGCTGCTCGGCCTGGCACAAGGAGGCTGAGTAACCCTGCGCCCCGTGCACCAGCGCCGTTTTGGCACCGGGAGCGTTTGTTGCAGCGCGGGCTGGGCTTTGCAAGGCGCTCTGGCTGTAGCCTGAGGTCCAGGCTCTGCTGCAAAACGTGCTCCCGAGGTGCAGTGACGTCGGGGTTGTAATGAGCAGCAAAAAGCTCCCGATGCACCTGCAGGCCTGGGGACAGCACAACAGCTCGGGGAGCGGAGGTGATTGAGGTGCTGGGAGCTGCTGCCGCGGCGTCGGGTGCCTAATTTGTCCCGGTGACGTCTGGCTTTCGGTGAAGCACTCGCAGCGTAGCACGGCCTTGTGAATTGACAGACCCACAGCAGCGAGCCTCGAGGCCACGGCTGGGGCAGAAGTGCCCGGTGAGCTCCTCGTGAACAGAAATCCTGGAACTTGAGCTAATTACCGGTTACCGCTCCAGTGCCACCAGTCACTGCTCTAAGGGATGGGCTCTGAGGGAAATGTGGTTTGTCCACGGTAGCAATCTGGCTCCGGAGCTCACGATTTACACACTGTGAGTCCTCTCCAGAAGGAAATGAGAAAGCATCAGCGTGTTCTTCGTGAGGCTCTGTCCAGAAGGATGGAATTAAAGAGCTCTCCCATCCCCAGACAGGGGCATGGTCCTGCTGTACCGCGGGTGAGAAGCGTCTGCTGGGGCTCAGGGCGGCTCTGCCAGCCCTCGGGTGTCTGCAGAGACATTTTGGGGAGAAAAGCAGCAAGTTCTCATCTTTTCCTAACAGCTTTTGTCCTGTCCTGGGGCTCGCTGACCCTTCCTCCTTAGGGGAGGGTTGTGCCACTTTGTTCATGAGCACTGGAACTCAGCCGTTTCCCTCCCAGGCATTTAGGAACAGAATATGAATTGTCAGCATCTGGGAGCCGCTGCTTTGATTTCTTCACATCCTCCTTGCTTTGTTAGGGTCCCCAACTTGGGCCTTGAAGTGATTTTCAGTTTATGTAATGGTGTGGCAGCCCAAAACAAAATAAACTTCTCCATAGCCCTGCTGGCTTTTGATGGTGTGTGGCCTGAGTCGAAACGGTTTCAGAATTCACCAGGACCCGTTCTGCAGTGACCTGCGCTCGATGCAGCTTGGCTCTGATTTTAATTCTTGAATTCTCTGCCCCAGAGGCCCAGCTGTCTCGGAGTGTTGCAGGTATCCTCCCTAGGAGAGATCCTTAACGAAGTAAAGGATTTTTGTTCATGTTGGTGCCTGAAACCTCTGCGGTGCCTCTCCCACCGAGGTGGCTTCTCTGGGATAACATCGCGGCAGCCACCACGTACCCCCCGTGCCCTTGCTTACAGGGTGCAGTGGGTGAGGAGCTTTATTTCTGCCTAGATTTTGGGGGTGAGATGGGAGCGTAAATGCATCGCAGTTTGCAGAAGGCGGGTTTGGAAGACCAGCTGGCCAGGCGGCTCTTGGACTCACTGCGTCCCTCGCTCCTGGCACCGCCGCAGCTTTCTGCCTCCTCGTGTCTCCAGCCCGTGCCAATCGTGTGACGCTTCCCGAGACTGCTGCAGCCCAAACGTTTTGGGTTAAGGCGGATCTGATGCTTAAACAGCTCAAATTCACCTGCTTGTTTTGGTGGAGCGGGATCAGGGCACACGTTGAGCGTTGCGGAGGGATCTGCAGCAGCTTCGGGTAGGGAAGGGAGGCAGCAGCTGGGGCACGGCTCCGTCCCCAGACCCACGGGGTCTGTCCGAGGCATGGCAGCAATGCTCTGAAGTCTCAGCAGGTGTTTTATCACGGACTTTTCCTCGACCAGGGCTGTGCAGCGGGGCTGGGTGAGGGCTGCGGGTGTCGGGGTGCGCTCTGACACCTCCTGGCCACTCCAGGGCCACTTGGCGGCGATGGGCGCTTCGCGTGGCTTTGGTGGAAGGGCTGAGCAGCTCGTTCTCTGGCACGGGGACACACTGAGACCTGCTTACTGGAAAGCTCTTGACCTTCTCATGACTCCCCTGGCTTTACCCGGGCCCGCACAACCTCGCTTAACCTTTCCCCATAAATTTAAAATGCATTTTCCAGCCCGGGACCGCAGCGCAGGTGAGGCTGGCTCCCTGGGCGCAGACTTGCCACGGAGGTCAGCAGCCTGGGTGTGAAGGCATCAGCTCCTGATGCTTCTCCCCTTTCTCTCCGGGTCTGGTTCCTCTCTCAGCCCCGCTGCCTTCCCCGAGCATCCCTGGTGCTTCCCCTGCTGCCTCCCTGGGTGCGAGCCGCAGCCTCGGACCCTCCTGCCCCTCGTGGAGCACAGCGAGGAGAGGCACGGAGAAATCCACCTTGAAATCCACCTTGCCAAGGCTCCTTTCTCTGCGAGGTGCCCTCTCTGAGCCATGCCTCATGGAAATTCGAGGTAGAAACGGGCTGTGGCTGGAGGAAAGTTCCTTTTCCAGGGGCGTGTGAGCACCATCCAACATGAGCAGTCACCAACAGGGAGGGTGTTGAAGGTACAGCTCCAAGAGCACACCTACAGCTGCCGAGCCGCCTGCTAATTAGCAGCAAAGGCAATTCATAATTGCATCAGAGCAGGCTATTTTAAATGTCGGTGTCCACACGGTAATTATGGGGTGGGAAGGGGAAGTGTCACGGCAGGGATCGGGCACCCCGGGCCCTCCTGAGCAGCCTCCCTGCGGAGCTGGAGCCCCCGGGTGTGCGGGGAGGGAGCTGCTCTCGTGGCATCAACACGGGGCTTTTGCTCTGCTGGGAGCACGGGGTGGTGAAAACGACTTGGGTTGGGTCTGTGCGCTAGGGGAGGGCGCGTGGTGTGCCCGTTCCCTCATCTTCCATGGCTGTTTCTGGGCAGAACTGGTGGTAAAACACCACAACTGGGTGTTTAAAACACCAAAACCCAGTGTTTTCATGTTGGTCAAGCCCTGATTCACGGCACAAGCCGCGGCACGGCGGAGGAACCAGCCCGCAGTTATTAGATATCGATGGCGAATGTCATGACGAAACCCAGCTGCTGTATTAACCTGCCTGCTCGCAGCTAGTGGCAGCCAGGCACCTGGTGCAAAACTCCACCCCGAGATGGTATTCGGCTCCGACAGCCAGGCCTGGGCTGCAAGGAGCTGGTGAAACAGATCCTTCCCCATGGGATAAAGCTCGCACGTGGGCTTTTCCCCACCCTGCTGCCTCCAGCTGTGCCTGGTTTGGGGTCGTGGTGTGTCCCCGACGGTCCCCGCTCATCCTTTTGTGTCCGTTCCCCAGCTGCTCGGAGGTGACCGGCGGGGGATTGCTCCTCGTCCTCCCTCTAATTGGAAACGGAGACACCGCAGCTCGCTGAGGTCTCCCTTCATTAATCCACGGACCTGACCGTTGAGTTTTCTTTTAATAACTCGTTCTGCTTAGCGCAGCACTGCGACGGCTCGGGTGGCAGGGCACATAGGTTACATTCCTGAGGGCGATTCAGAGAAGGGACACACACACACACACACGTGAAATGAGCTCGGCACGGCCGTCTTCGGTTCTGATGCTGCCCCTGGGAGAGGTGTGGGGCACCGAACGTGGGCTCGGAAGTGCCTTGGGTGGCTCTTGGGACCCAAATTCAGCACGCGGCTTGTGCCTGGTGAGCAGTGCCGTGAACACTGCTTCTTCATATCGCATGTACCACTCGGGGTAATGTGCTGGTCTCTGAAGAACGTGCCTCTGAGCATCCAGACAATTCAGCTCTGGGTTTCTGGGAGCCCGAAATGCCATTTTGTGTGTCCCTGCTTCCTCCCTCCCTCCCTCCCAGCAGAAAATCACAGAATAGAGCCGCAGAAAATCGCGGCTCGGTGCTGACATCTCGGCTGCTACGTTCCACCCAGATGCTCTCCTGTTACCAAGCCAGCTTTTATAAGAAGCAGCTCAGACACTGAATTATCATCCTTTTTTTCCAAATAAACGTGGACTGGCATCAGTTTCTCACTGGCTGTGAGTGAGCTTTCTGTAAGGGGGATGACTTTATGTTAAAAATAAATAAATAAATCCACTCCCATCCCCTCAACCATCACTGCATGAAATCTGGAGTCCAGTAAGCAGGAGGAGAGAAACCTGTGCAGCACTGGAAGGATCGTGAGTTTTAGGGGAAGTCTGAAATGGCCACAATCAGCTCTGCAAATAGTTTTTTTCCCTGCTGGCTAGCACAGCAGCAGGTCACTTCCCTGCCACTCCAGCCCCTCGATAAACCTGTGTCCTGGGCTGGTTTTCCTCTTCCTCCATCACAGCTTAAAGACCACACTTCTCACATGGGATCTGGATCCTCTTTCTGAAATATTCTCCATTTTCCCTTGTGCTGCGAGCTCTTCTCTTCCTTGCTGTCCACTGGTCTTCGTTTCACTTGTGCTCAGAGCAAGAAGCTGGGATCCTGCTGTGCCGTGACCCCCGGCGCCCACCCAGCTGCCCCAAGCCTCCGAAATCCCACACCGGGCAGTGCTGCAGGTCCACCAAAAGTCAGCAGCTGGGGTTTTCTGGGTTTATTTCCCATCCTCTGCTCTTGCCCACGTTGGCAGGAGTCAGCTTTTATGCGTCCGAGTCTGTTATCCTCGGTGGGTGTTTGATGTGACAGGTACAGTGTCAGCTCCTTGCCCTCCCTGCGAAGAGGCTTTCCCCTAAAATTCCTTTCCCAATCTCTTCGCCCCAGGAGCTGGGATTTCTGGCTGAACTCACCGCCTGGCCCAGGGGGGGTTGGCTTTTCTGCAGGTACATCACACGGGCTTGCCTGAGACTGACTGAAGGGTTTTTGGGATCCCAGGAGGTTTGCAGACTCCACACTTGACCCAAAGGCTCAAACATGAGCTGCACAAGGGCGATGTGCAAGGCAGCACCCCAGCCCGGCATGCAGTGTTGGGCAGGACTTTTGTAGGACCGGAGGAAGTCTCGAGGCCGTTCCCCATGGTTTATGCTCCCACAGGGCTGGGGTGCTCCCGTCTTACCCCGTACCAAAGCCAAGGATCCGCAGCCTGCAGGCGAAGACCACGAGCAGCCCGCCAGCTGCCTTCACTTAGGTTGTGCATGCTCAGATTTTTTTTCCTGCAGGCTCTGCTGGATTCTGCTGACTGTAAGCGTTCCCTTGTAAGCGTTCCCTTGTAACTGTTCCCTTATGTTCCTTGTGTTTCGCCCCATACCCAGGAACCGGCAACGCCAGGCGGGCCAGGACTGCAAGTCACCAGCAGGGTTTTGTGCTCTGGTTGCGCTTCCCAAGTCGTTCCTTTATGAAATTTGCTGCACTAAGTCAGGGTTTTTCTGCACGTCCCTTCCCACCTCTGTGTCCTTCTTGCGTTGTTCCCCAGAGACCCGGAGTGCAGTAGGTGGAGCGCGGGCCCGTATTGTGTTGCTTTCCTGTGTGGTTGTTGCTCTTGGCTGGCGATGCCGGCCTTATTTAGAGAGGAAAAATCAGCGAGACGGAGCTCCAGCACGGGGCTGGCAGTTGTGCTGTGCGTAGACGGCCACGAAAAGGGGCTTTGCAGGCTGGGGGCTGTGTGGTCGTGTCCTGACATGGGTCTAGCACCAGTCACTTCCAGCTGTGGATGAGAAACCGCAGCAGTGATGCGTGGTCCTTGGGCGAAGCCGTGGCACTGCAAACCTCAACTAACCCTCGGTTCGTCAGGAGGCCTCTCAGCCGTTCCCCTTTGCACTGTTAACTTTGGACACCCCCTCCTCGTCTCCCCGAGCCAAACGCCGGTGGGTGACGTGGAGGCGTGGAGTCTTGCTGCCTCCTTTGCATGAGCACACGTCGCCGTTCCGCAGGGTGCGAGGGGCTGGCTGGTGGGAGATGGCAAATGTCCTCTGCGGCACGAAGGTAAAAAATCCCTCTGTGTTCTTCCCCGTGCAGCTGAAGAGGTGGATCACCCCCCGAGCGATGCCGGCATGGGGGTCGATGTTCTGGAATCGGGCGACACCACGCCTCCCACCAAGAGAAAAAGCAAGTTCTCGAGCTTCGGCAAGATCTTCAAGCCCTGGAAGTGGAGGAAAAAGAAAAGCAGCGATAAATTTAAGGAGACTTCGGAAGGTAAGGGGGGCGGCAGGGTGGGAATCCCTCCTCCAGCTGGGGAAGGTGCGCTGAGCCCGCTGCCTGCTGAGGGCAGCTCACGGCCACGAGCGCCAGCACACATGAGAGCCAAAGCGTGACTTGGGCGATGGGCTGGCACCTGCGAGCTCCCCAGAAACACCTTGCCGTGGAGCAGTGCTCACAGATGAGCAAATTCCTCCCTGGAAGGAAGCTCCCGAGGCAGCCGCGGGGAGGGAGGGAGGGTTTGCTCCATGATCACCAACCTAGCGCGAGGCGCAGGCCTGGGCGTGCAGTCCCCCCACCCTCCTATTAATCCGGGCAGTGCAGTGAAATTCGAAGCCCTTTTACTTCTTCCAGAGGCCTTTAAAACAAAAAAAAAAACAAAATATCGTCTTGAACTTCTAGCCTACCCTGTTTTCTGAGTGCTTTTCTTTTTTTTTTTTTTCCGATTTAATTATCAGTTTTAGAACGAAAGATTTCTATGCGAAAGCCAAGAGAGGAGCTGGTAAAAAGAGGGGTTCTGTTGGAAGACCCTGAGCAGGGTGAGTCCGCACCTGAGCTTCTCCTCCGCCTGTCTGTGTTCTGTGTAGCTCACCTTCCTCTGCCAGCACCCCCTCCTTGCAGCTCTCCTTCTCGGGGAGGCAAATTTAAGGGCTCTTACTTCCTGACGTGGTTCTTGTCTGTCTGTCTTGCCCTCCTCGCTGTTCACCTGGCAAAGGGAAGGCAGCCTGCCCGGTTAGGAAGATGTCCCAAAAAAAGAGCAGTGCCTGGCTTGGGCATCTTCCTGCTGCCAGCGGGTGTCCTGCATGTCCCTCCCCACCCTGTCCCTCGTGTGCGTGTCCTGGTCCAGCCACCCCGTCCCGTCCCGTCCCATTAAGGCACATTTGGGCTCAGCACCTCTGGCTTGTTCCCATCACGCTGACCATCGTGGGAGAGGCGCTGACCTCGGAGTTCAGGTTTGAAGGCTTTAGGCATGGAAAAAGGGGCCAGGAGCTGCCCTGGGGTAGGGGGATTTCCTCGAGGAGTTACGGATGGGTTGCCTCGTGCTATGGCATTATATTTGGCCCTGTTGTGGCTTATTGAAGGTTTTTATTGGGGTGGCCCTTTGGGGACCCAGGAGTTGGGCTCGGTGATCTTTGTGGGTCCCTTCCAACTCGGATATTCCGTGATTTTCCTACTTTGTCATCCCTGCTGTCTGAACTGGGGTCAACCTGCCAAAATTACCCTTCTGCCAGCTCAGTTCTCCCTCGGGTGTAACAGGGAGAGGGCAGGAGCGGTGGCAGAGCAGCCCACCTGAGCTTTGGCTAAGCCCACGCTGGTTCTTCTAAGGGTGAGTGATTCTCCGTAGAGTTCTTCTAAGAAAGGTACCAAGTGGAAAAGTGGAGGTAAAATTAAAAAAAAAAAGGTGGTTTTCAGAGCCAACCACTGAAAGCTAAACTGCGAAGTAAAAGCTAACAGGGTTGTTTGCAGCTGCCCTGTAATAAAAGCCACTTACAGCCACCTGAGGGGGTGAGTGCTGGGCTGGAGGAAGAATTCCCCGTGGTACACGAGTGTAGGAGGTCACAGGATGAAACTGTGGAGGAGATCAAAGGCCTCGTGTAGCAAACTTCCCGCTGGAGATGACAGAGGAGAGGTCTTCCAGACGGTAAGGCTGGACCAGAAGCGTGGCTGAGAGGTGGAATTGTTTTCTGCTTGAAGTCATCTGATCTGGCCTCAGGAGCTGGAGATGGTTGGAACCGGGACAAAGTGCAAGCCCAAGGGATGAGGGAGAGATCGGTGTTGTCAGGGGGGTTAGATTAGAAGGAGCAATATCTAAATCCCTTTATTCTATGGTTTTTAAGACACTGGAAGGGTCATGAGATGGAGGGGTAGGTTTCTGTATTTCCTTGCAGTTTTATGACCTGCTCTTACAGGGTCAGCTAATTCTCTTAGGCGAGTCCATAGCAAAAAAAATAGATAAATCTGGAAACCCCTGAGCGAGCAAGGAGGTAGGGAAGAGGCACAGCAGAGGCTTTTTGAACCCCAGAGGTCGTGCTGCTGGCCCTGACCTTGGGGGAGGCTTCGGGAGCAGCGAGGAGCCGGCGCTGTGCTGCAGCTCCCTGCCAGAGAAGGGCACGCTAGGTGTGAATGACTAAGGAAAAGCAAGATCGTACTGTTCCTGCCTCCCTGGCTGAAAACTCCGGCTAGCCAGAGGCGATTGCTGCTATAAAAAGCTCCCAGCTCATCTCTTGAGTTTCAGCCCTGGCTGGGGAGGAAACTCCCTCTTGCTGCTGTCTGCACTTCCTGCATTTCAGGGAAGGGCAGAGCTGTTTTCCATCTCCTTGCAGGAACCGAGGCTTTTTTTTTTTTTCTTCTTTTCTTTGCAGAAAAAGAAAGCCTGGGGAGCTTTCAGCTTGGCACCTTTGCTTTCAGCTTCTGCATAACACCGGGACACTTCTGCATAACGCCGTGCTCCCCTAGGGGAGGGGAGAGAGCATCTCGGGGTGGGGAGAAGAGGGCAGGGGGATAAATCAGCAAAAATTGGAGCAGCAGAACGTGCTACAACACCTGGCAGGCTCCTGATGCTGTCCACGAATTGCCTGAGAGATGCTAGGCTGAAAAAGCTAGGGATTGTGAATCAAACGGGTGCTGTCCGTGCTCAAGTTTTCTTGAAACAGAAAGCGGTGAGAACAGGCACTGCCCCCTAAAAGGGACGTCAAGCCTGAACCTGGGAGTAATATTAAGAGGTTGTCCTGTCAAGGCAGTTAAGGAGGCAGAGCATGGTTGAGGATTTCAGCCTTTGGTAGAGCTTTAAGCGCTCTCAGGAGCATCAGGATCAAGCAGGGCTGAAAAGATTTGATTTATTTATTTACTCCAGAAGAGGTCTTGCTTCTGACATTTGGGAGACTCCATGCTGGCATCTACGAAAGCAGAGGCTGTCAGGCTGAGCTGCGTCAGGCTGATGAAGATGCATTGTTACATCTGATTAAAACAAAGGTGAAAAGTGAGGAAAGCTGCACTGCGGGCACAGCAGTCATCTTGCTGCCCAATTCAGAGTAGAAACGTAAGGAGATAGGGATGCTCCAGCTCATTTTAAGGAATTACCAAAATCTACCATTTCGTGTGCAGTAGAAGACTTGGTTAGTGTTGGATTTTGTGTGATAACAGAAAATGTGATTGCTGTGTTGGGGTGAGGGGATGTGGAAGCTGCTGGAGGCTCACTGTGACCCCAGCCTTGCTGGGCACACCAGTCCGGTGTTTGTAAACGTGGCAGCATTCTTCCTAAATAAGGAGGCAGGTGAAGAGGCTGCTGAAGAAGACAAACACTCGATGGGACCCCGTGCTGTAGTATTTTGCTTGTTGATAATGAAATCGAGAGCTCTCAGCCCGAGCTGGGGTTGGCTTTGCTGTGCTCTCCGCTGCAGGAGGGAGGCAGAAGATCGGCTCTTGTGGAAGCCAGAGAGAAATCGGTGCAGATCGGTGGCAGCTCAGCCACGTCTCTTCTCTCACGTGCTTTCTGAGCGTTTTCTCTTGTTTCTCTCCTCCCGGCCCCTTGTAGATGGTGAGGATCCAGAGAAGCTGAACCCGCCGGCCCTGAAGAATGGCCACACGGTCCCCATCGGTGGTCCCGGGGCCGGTAACCCGGACAGCCAGGAGGAGGAGCCCCCGAAGTCATCCAGCCTTAGGAAGCCTGTTCCAGCTGAGGAACCAAAGAAAAGACAAGGTAAGAAAGCAGAGCGTGCAGGGTTGTTTGCTTCAGGTTCGTATGGGGCTAGCTTTGAATTCTCACCTGATTTTTCCTCCCTCCTCTGGGCCGTGCAGCCTCTGTAACGGAGCTGTGTCACCTTGCAGGCTCATCCAGCAGCCAACCCGGTCCCGAATCGGAGCCGGCGCAGGAGCCCCACGTTCCCAGGCAGCCTCTTCTTCCTCCGAAAAGACCTCCCTCCACGTCCCAGGAGGCAAACGAGGTGCAAGCCAAGGATCCAGCACCCGCCAGCAGCGCAGCCAAAACCGTGCCCACCACCACGGCCCCCGTGGCAGCAAAGACAGTCAGTTCCACTGCTGCCCCCTCCCCAGCCCCCAGGACTCTGCCCCCTGCTCTTGCCGGTGCCAACACTACTGCTCCCGTCAGCACAACCAGCACAGCTCCTGCCAAGCAGCCTCCCGTCCCGCCGCCCAAGCCCGTCAACAGGAACAGCAACTCGGTGCTAGGTGAGTGCCTCCGCGAGCTGCCGTGGTGGGCGCTCCGCAGCCTGATATCCCCTCACAGAGGGGAGAGACTGTGCTTTGGTGTGATTTAGAGGATATTGTATCACAAATGTTTGGTGGTTTTTGCTGAAAACAGCTCAGTTGGAGCATAAAAGGTGTGCCAGTGTGTAGCCAGGGCATCCGTGTGCTGAGAGCAATTTCCTGGAGTGCTCTGCCCCAAGTCACCCGCGGTGTCGGACGGGCACGTTTCCTACGTGCTTTGAGCTGAATCTTCACACTTAGGGAAAGAATGAAGCGTCTTAGCTCTGTTTCTAAGCAGAGGAGCTGGGAGGAGTTCCTTAAAGCTGAGGTCCTGCCCTGGTCAGGACTTTTCGAGGCGCTGCTGGGGAAAAAGAGCCATCTCCGGTCACCAGCCTGGTCGTGTTTCTCAGGTCACCTGCTGAGCTCTGCAGTGGGCTAGCAGAGGTGTGGGGAAGTTGTGTGCAAGTTACCATCTGAACCAGCCTGGGCCACTGCTTTCCGTGCAGACTGCATCCCTCTGCTCGGTTTGGGGCTTCTCCTTGCCCTAGCAGGTTGTGCAAGTGACCTCGATCTGGTATTAAACACTCCCGTATGCCAGACCAGCTCGATTAGTCCGACCGTGCCTGAGCACCCGATGAAATGCTTTCTTGTTTTCTTTAAGCTGCTTGCACACGTCGCAGAGGGTATTTGAAACGCCCCAGCACTAATTGCAGGAGGTACTTGTGGAACAAAAACTGGGGCTGGAGACAGCAGGCTGGCCAACGTCTGCTCGGACCCAGCCTCCCCAAAATCCGGGGCTGGGTGCAGCTGCAGGGGTGCGGAGGGGAAGGGAGGAGAGCAGCCAGCCCCTCGTCTCCTGGAGGAGAGAGCAGAGGCACGACGGAGCTGTCGGTGCCATCGAGGCACGAGCTTTGTTTTGCTGCTGTGGATAAGCAGCAGCAGTGGAACTGGCTTTGGGAGGTCTCTGGTGCACGCTCTGACTCCGTGTTTCAGTTGTGCTGCTGTAACCCAGGCAGGGAGAGCTGTCGGGGTGCAGACCGCCCGTTTGGTCCCTCCTGAAGCCGCTCTGTGCTCTGAGGCAGCAGCTGCAAACAAGGCTAAGGCAACGCTGGCCCTTGGGGACTGGGATTTTAATCAGCTTGAAAAAGAAAGCAGGGCACGGGGTGCCCTCCGGACGGCTGGGAGCTCGGCACAGCCCCGGTGCGTGGTGCTGGGGGGTTCAGGCGCAGTAGCTGAGACCTGGGGCTGGAGCAGTGGATCTGGCCGTGGTGGCACTCGCTGGCTTCCCTCCTTATCTTGCTGGCTCAGGAGGATGCTTTAAGTGGTGGCCGGCCCTCTTCTGTCTCCTCTTTCTCCTGCCAACTACTCGGTCCCTTTCAAAATCTGTCTGTGACCCGAGCCTGGTCCCGCCAGGCTCCGAGCACTGCGGAGGGGACACTGCAACCCCTCCGGGCTGGCGCTGATGGGAGCTGAGGGCACTCGGTGTTTTCCACAATCTGGCTCTTAATCTACGAGGGGAAAGTCTAAAAATGCTAAACATCCCAGCAATGTGCCCACCTCTCTCCAGTTATGCCGCCTTATCTCGGCGGGGCGCTCCCTGCCCGCAGCACCCTCTTGTGGTGCGCGCCTCCTCCAGCTCCCTGGTGGGGCCGGGCTGCGTGACCTTCCTCTGCTCCACTTCCAGCAGCTGGGAGAAACCTTCCCAAGCCCCACGGGTCATCGGAATATCGATGCTGAAGGCTGCAGGCTCCTACGGCAAGAGCAGAGCGGTCTTCAAGGGTGCAACTTCTTCCCTAGGACCTCAAGGGCGTTCTAGGAACCTAAAGAGATTTCCTCCTGCAGCTGTTTTCCTTGATATGATGTGATTCCAGTTTCTTCCCGTCTCCTCCATCACCCAGACAAATCCGATGACGATTCAAGGCTCTTACGTAGTTTTGGAAGCTTTAGTGTTTTTTTTTGGAGCAGGGCAAAAGCTCGTCCTCAGGCAGGAGCTGCCAGCAGCAAGGTGTCCTTGGGCTGGGCTGGCAGAGGAAGGGGATGGGGAAGGGGAAGGCACGCTGCTGCCTGCAGCTCTGCTGCCTTTTGCCTCCAAACGAATCACAGAATCACCGAATTTCTATTTCTTTAACATGCAAGGGAACCATCAACACAACCGGAGTCTGGGGTGCCCTGCGTGTCTCAGATTCCTTTGCAAAGGGGATGCTGGAAGCACAGCCACGAGGTGCCCTCCATCCATCCCTGCGCTTCTTGGCCGCGTGCTGGCTCTGGGGGAGCTCCATCTGCTGCCATCCGAGGGCTGGGGCCGAGTTCCCCCTCCCGGCCCGCGTGTGCCTGGCGGCTCTCCCAGCCCTCACCTTGGCTGCGGGAAGGGCGCACTGGAGGCTCGCAAGCTGCTGGTTGCTGGCACCTCGTAGCAGAAGAGCAGAGGAGACGGTTTGGGCCGAGGTTCTGAGTCCTTTGCTCGTACTCCACGCTGGCGAAGGGCGCCCGGCTGACGTCCCGTTAACTTTTGTGCTCCTTTGCTTTCCAGCGGAACTTTCCCAAGCGATGAACAGCGGAACGGCCTTGTCCAAGCCTTCCCCTCCTCTCCCACCGAAGAGAGGCCTCCTGCCTAGCACCACGACAGAGGCAGCTCCGGCTTCCAAGCCCCCGAGCGACAGGACGCTGACGGCAAGCCGCCCCATGCTGATCCCCATGCACATGGCCCCCGCGTACCCACCGCCCTCGCCATCGCCGCCGCTGCCCACGCACGTGCCACCGGAGCCTCCCCGCGTGCCCTTGCCCACCTCCACCCCCGTCCTGGACCCTCCCCGCTCCCTGGACCTGCCCAAAGAGCCCCCAGCTCCTCCCGAGGACTTCAGGCCCCCCGAGGCGGCGAAGAGGACGGCGGAGCAAGGCTTCGGCGAGCCCCACGCGCTGCCGCGCCTGCCCCAGGTCCCGCTGCACATTCGGATCCAGCAGGCTCTGGCCAGCCCCCTGCCCGTCACGCCGCCTGCCGACGGCTCGCACCGAGCCCACTCGCTGCTCTTTGAGAACGACGCCTTCGGGGAGGACGGCGGCACGCTGGGCAGGACGAGGTCCCTGCCGGTCACCATCGAGATGCTGAAAGTGTGAGTACCTCCCCGGCACCTCCAGTGCTTCCCTGACGCGCTGGAGTTGCGCCCCCTGCTTCTCACAGCCAGGCTTTGAAAAAAGAAAAAAGAAAAATGGGCTGCAAAGAAAGCAGCCCTGGTTTCTTTGCAACACTCCAGAAACCCATTTTGCCCCTTGGCTGAATCTTTCAGCCCCTTAGGGGCCCCGGTGCATCTTCCCCGTGAAGTTAACCGCAGTTCTGCAAATTTATCACTCCCAGGGAAATGTGTTCCGGAGTACAAATGCAGGCTGGTGCCAGCAATCTGGCCTGGCTTTAATTGCACGAAGGCAGAGCGAGGTTCTGGGTTTCATCCAGTCGTGGCCTGCCTAACCTTGCAAAAGGGAAGCAGGAAAGGGGCTGTCTCGTGTGTACCAGAGCTGAACCTGAAAGCCCCAGAGCAGGGTAGCGAGAGGCTCTCTTGTTTCTGCAGTGAGCCTGTGTCTGGCATTGCCCCCGAGAGCTCCCTGTGCTGTGGGGAGAGGATTTTGGGGGACGGAGCAGGGTCACGGGGCTCTTCTGTCTCTGGTTACGGGGTTCCCGCAGACCATGGGCTGAGCGCAGCCAACAGGGGATTTCCCGGCCCCGTGGGATGTGTTGAGATGTAATAGTGAGCTTCTCGTTAGTCCAGACGATGAGGAAGAGGAAGAGGAAGACCAGGAGGAAGAGCAGGCTCCGGGCCCCCGTGTGTATATCGGAGATGTGCCGTCCGTAACGATCATCCCCAAGCTGGTGCCCCAGGTGCTGCCGGAGGAGCAGGAGGGAGACGAAGGGATGAGCGACTCTGACTCGGAGGGGCCCATCCTGTACAAAGATGACGAGGATGAGGAAGAAGATGAAAGCCATAACAGTAAGGCTGTGACATTGCAGCTCCCTCCTTGCCCCTGCTGAGCTCAGTCCCGGCTGTACCATGAGCTGTATCAAAGAGCTGGCTCACACAGTGCTTGCACGCAGCTGGCTCTTGGTTTCATGCCCTACCACGTCCTCTCCCCTGCTTTTTCAAAGCCTGCAGCAGCCAAACCTGTGCGTTCAGCTGCTGAGATGCTCTCCCTCCAGCTGCAGATGGTTCATGCAATAGCCTGTGCTGTCTCACCCCTTCAGGTGGGGTGAGCTGCTGGCATGGCGCAGGGATGCTGGCTGCTGCTGTGGTGACCAGTTCTGGCACAACTGGGAGCTGTGGTGCTGAGCTGGGAAAGCAAACTCCAGGGGAAAGCACAACTGTTGGGGCTGTGCTCAGGTTCTGCAGCCCCCAGTCACATCCCATCGCTCTCCCCGCAGGCACGCTGGCTAACAAAGTGAAGAGGAAAGACACGCTAGCCATGAAGCTGGGGAACACGGCCGCGGTGCAGGAAGAGAAGTTTGTCTTCCCTCGGAAGAGCAAGGAGGAGTGGAACGAAATTCGGAACCAGATCGGGTCGACGTTGACCAGGTACCACAAGCAGAGGAGGGTTACGTGTGAACCGTCGGTAC
This sequence comes from Anas platyrhynchos, assembly GCF_047663525.1. NCBI lineage: Eukaryota > Metazoa > Chordata > Aves > Anseriformes > Anatidae > Anas > Anas platyrhynchos. The sequence continues at coordinate 4,316,117 of NC_092610.1, forward strand.
GGCTCGGGGGGGGACTGGACAAAGCTGGTGTCTTGTCGAAGCAGCCTCTGCTGTGAAGGCTGGAATCTTCTGGGTGAAGGGGGGGCTGCTGATGTTCCAGTCTCGGCTCATCTGCCCTGAGAAGTTTCTCTGAGCCCTTGGGGGGCACAGCACTTCCCTAACCTGGGCCTGGGGCTGAGCAGCTTGCTTGAGCAGAGGGGAGGAGAGCCCCAGACAGGGCAGCAGTGATCTCCAGTGGTGGCTGAGCATCTCTGAGGAGGTTTGGGAGCACTCAGACCACAAAGCAGTGGTGTTCTTCATCCCCTGCTGATGGATGACCAGATGACAGGCGCCTCATGTGTTCTGCTTTCCTTTAGGCGACTGAGTCAGAGACCGACAGCAGAAGAACTGGAGCAGAGGAACATACTTCAACGTGAGTAACGCTCCTCCGGTGGTCCTAAGTAATACAAGCTGCCGTGTTTCCCATCTCACGTTTTAGTACGTGGATACGTGGAGTATGTACAGATGGGGATGCTGTGGTTACATCACTGTAGGAAAGCAGATCTGACTTTTCCCAGTACTTTGTTACCACCGGGACCTGGATAAAATCAGGCCTTCAGCAGTGGCACCAAGCAATAGAGTTCAGAGCATCACATTGTGGCAGCACTACCTGTCCCCTGCCTGAAACCTCGGGGCTAAATATGTGAACTGGTTAAGACTCTGCTCTGAAGTTACACAGCAAGGACTGTTACAGGTTTCTGTTTGGGCTGGACTTTTATTTGTGGCCCAGACATTGCAGCGTTGCCCTGTACCATCCAGAAGGCAGCAGCTCGCTGTTCAGTGAGCCGTGTTTCTCGTGGCCACACCTTGTTCTGCAGCACTTTTAAACATCTTTGGGGAAAGGGAGATGTCAGTTCAGGAAGTTTCCATTTAAAATATTTATCTGCACTGCTGTTCTCTTTAAACTATTAGTATAATAGCTTTGGGGAAGAGCGATCTGCAAAGAGGCTTGGATGTGTTTTGACAGCATGGCCATTAATCTTTAACATACATGCAGCTGGAGAGAATGACTCAGCCGTGCCGTGTTACGGCCCACGGTACCACCGGCACTCAGAGGAGTGCTCGGTGAGTAAGGGTATGGAGCTGGGCTGCTCCCTCTGCCTGTAGGAAATGCAGAAACGTAGTCAGGCTGATAAAGCTCGACATTCTTCCCTGTTCGGGTACAGAAGGCACTTTTCAAAACCTGTGATGCTTATGGGAAAAAATCGTTTTTTTGTTTTTTTTTTTTCCCTTGGCAGCGAAAAATGAAGCCGACCGTCAAGCCGAGAAGCGAGAGATCAAACGCAGGCTCACCAGAAAGGTACTGCTGGCCGTCGTGCTGCCACTGCCATCTGGCAGAGCTGTCGGGGCCGGTGGTGGCTCTGGGCACGTCGCAGGCGCCTTGCTGCGGGTGAAGTCACGGGGCTGTTGTGTAACTGTCCCCGGTGCCCTCGGACTGCGGGATGTGGTCTGTCAGCCACGGCCAGCCCCTGGCACCGCAGCCAGTTTTGGTGCTGAGGGCTCTGAGGTGTAACAAGCGAGGTGAGCTCTGTTTGGCACCTGGCACTTGGAAGTTTTGCCCGTGCTGGCCTGTTACAGCAGCGCTGCAGTGGCCACGGCATTCGCACCGGGCTCCCCAAAACGCATTTCACAAGCAACAGCTCACAAGAAGCTGAGCAGAGCTGCTTGTAGCTGTGATGCCCAAGTTACACGTGGCTGGGGAGTATCTTCCAAGGGCCTGCAGATATGAGACGTGAGTTCTGCTGTAGCTGAAACATAAAATGGGCTTGGTGTTGTGTGGGGCCACCCTGCAGTGGCTGTTCCCAAGCCCCTCGTTCTGTCTTCCTGGGAGTGTGGCCTCGGATCTGCCCTTGTGGCCTCGTGAGCCAAACAAGATCTGTTAGAGGTAAATTGTGAGAGGATTTGCCTGGTCTGCAGGCTGCATCGTGATCAGGACCCCGGTGTCCCAGCGAGGGAACTGGTCTCTGTTTCGGTCTCTGGGGACAAGGCACACACTGACTTTATGTTCTTGCATTCAGCTTAGCCAAAGGCCTACGGTGGCAGAGCTGCAGGCCAGGAAGATCCTGAGGTTTAACGAGTACGTGGAAGTGACAGATGCTCAAGACTACGACCGGCGAGCAGATAAGCCGTGGACAAAGCTCACTCCGGCTGACAAGGTACCAGGGAGCGTCCTGTTCCCAGGCGGGGCAGGGAGCTAGGTCAGGGTGTCCCCAGCAAAAGGCTGAGAGCCAAGATTTGCTCTTTTTTCTCTTTTTAACCTCTGCATCTTTCTCTCTGCCACCCCACCAAGCACCACCAGTGCTCCATCACCCACGTGTGCTGTACCCAGCCCGGTTCCTGCCCCCTCCACGGTGACAGGGAGCCCACAGGGGCACTGCCTGCGCTGCAGTGGGACCTGTCTGGACTTCTGGGTGGTATCAAAGGTTCAAGGCACAGGGTGCTGCTTGGGGGAGTGCAGTTTTTCACAGGCTGAGGCATGTTTAGGGAAGCTGGCAGGGAAGACGCCTCTTCTCATCTTCCCTGGCCACTTGTGGGGACTGCCCGGTGTGGAGGAGGTGGGGCAGATCAAATTCTGCCTGGTGCGAAGGATCTGTGAAAGTTTGGGTGGCTGCTGCAATCTCAGCTCCTTCCTCTACCAAAAGGAGCTGAGGGACTGAGGCTCATGTTTAAAAACTGCTCTTACTCTTCGCTTCACCACTGAAAGGTGATGGAGATCAGCCCTGAGCAGGAGCGTTGGAGCCACGGCACCTTCTTGCCGTGTCTGAGCTCACTTAAAAGGAGGGATAGAGGGTCGTGTGCCCCAGCAGGAGATAAAGATCTCTCCCTTTTCCCGCAGGCTGCCATCCGGAAGGAGCTAAACGAGTTTAAGAGCAGTGAAATGGAAGTCCACGAGGAGAGCAAACAGTTCACGCGGTGAGACCACAGCGCTCGCGTCGTCTGTGCCGTTGGGGGAGCTGTGCTGCAGGGGTGCTGCTGGGAGGCAGAGCATTAAATCCGCAGGAAAAATGACCCATGTGGCCCCTGCAGATTTAACATCCCTTTCCACCTTGGTGTTCTTGGGTGGCAGGACATGAAGAGGTGTTCTTCCCTAAACTGGGGGGATCCTGGAAACTCAAAGTGGCCAGCAGAGCACTAATGCTTTCGAAGGCAGGGGTGAAACTGTTAGCAGCTTCAGTGAGGGCTGAGAATTCAGAGATGATTCAGTTTATTCTTTCTCACAATCTGTAATGCTTCAGTAACCGTTTAACCCAAGTTCCAAGGATGACACTTTGGTGTTTTTTTTTCACTCGGCTTTTAGGTACCATCGACCATAATCTTCCAAGAAGGAGCAAGAGACCCAAGAGGACTGGAAGTTCTCTGCGTCCCTCTCCTGGGCAATACAGCAAGGGTAGAACCTCGCCTCTTCCAAGATTTGCCTTCAAAACATATCCAGAAAAGGGCTTTCGGCCAGGGAAGGGGGAATCCTGTCTGAATGTAGCATTTCACTGGAACAAACACGTCTCGAGTGCCATCGGGCTGGAACTGAACACTATACCTCGCGCAGCTCAGCAATACGCCTCTCCTTGGCGCCAGCATCCCTGCCAGGAGCCCACGCACGTGTGAGCGAGCAGTTCCTTCCCCAGATCCCTTCCTGTCGTGACGGGCCCGGTTCTCAGCTGTACATACTCCTTTTGGGTGCAAACCCTTCGTTTCCTCTCTCTTTACCTAGAGGAGGGAAAAACTCGGCAGCTCTGGTGTTGGAGAGCTGAGGAATGGAGAGTGGATGTGCGAGGAAGCACGTGTGTATATTAGCTGTGTACAGAGAACCCTGTGCAGATGCTGAGCTGGCAGACAACTGACACGTGACTCGTAATTTTTGGGATTTGCTCGCGTCTGTCATATCTTTCATGTCCTGAATCACTACTGACCAACGGTTTGTTGTCCTGGAAGGGAATTGTATAGATATTAACATATGCTGCATCTTTTTTTTTTTTTTTTTTTTGTAAAAAAAAATCAAAACAAAAGAACTTAAAAACAGGAAAAAAAGGCAAAAAAAAACAAAACACAAATGTATAAAGCATTCCCTCCCTGCTCTCTCACACCTGCGGTGATGTTAATGGATCTTGTCTTGAGAATATCTGGGCTCGTTTAACAAATCACAGAACCAGGAAACGACTGTTGCCTTTTTTAAAACTTTTTAATTTGGGGAAGCTGTGATAGTAGTAAATCCTTTTTATCGTCGCTTCCTCTCAGATGTTTTTTTTTTTTACTTTCCCAAATCAGGGTGAAACTTGCCTTTTCTCATTTTTACAGCAAAACCTACTGGAAACTTGATAATTTCACTGCGTGGGTGGAAGGTGCGGGGAGGAGAAGAGGCTTAAAAAAAGTGACCTTAAAATAGATTACTCTTGCTCTTCTGAGAATCTCGTGTTGGTTCTTCCGAAACTTTGGGTTCGAAACCTGGTGTGGGCGCCCTGCTGTCTCATGCATGGAACTAACCCACGTGTGAGGTGCCACTAGCCACGAAGGGACTATCACGGGCCCATGGGGGGTGGGAATGAAGAGGGGGGCTCGCCTCCATCGCAGCCGTGCCGGCGTGGTGCTCGGGCTGTTTTGGGAGCCCTGTGGAAGGCCGGGCCTCGCTGCGCTGCCTTCACCCTCAGGGGGTGCGCGTCCCTCACAGCTTCCCCGTGTACAGTACGGCTGTAGACTGAATCATTGCGTTGTATATCTGTCTCCTCATCAACAGATTTTAATTATTGAATAAAAGTATTTTAGGATTTTTTTTTAAACTGCTGCTCTGGTTGTGTTTTAATGGCTCCTGTTGGAGGGGGTTGGGGGTTCAAAGGTCTCTGCTCCCCAGAAGCAGGGGACATCATGAGGTGGAGGAGACCCCACAGGGATCACTGGGTCCAACTCCTGGCTCCACGCAGCACCACCCCAAAAACAGACCCTGTGTCAGAGAGCATTGTCCAAATGTTTCCTGAGCTCTGTCAGGCTCGGTGCTGTGACCATGTCCCTGAGAGCCTGTCCCGACCACCTCTGGGTGCAGACCCTTTCCCTAACCCCCAGCCTGACCCTCCCCTGTCCCAGCTCCATGCCATCCCCTCGGGTCCTGTCGCTGTCCCCAGGGAGCAGAGCTCAGCGCCTGCCCCTCCGCTCCCCTGTGAGGGAGCTGCAGGCCGCCATGAGGCCTCCCCTCAGCCTGTTCTGCTCTGGGCTGAACCTTTGCCTTAAAAGTCAGTCAAATAAACTCTCAGAGGCTCAATTTGGGTTTTAGGAAGCAGACATTCTTTAATTGTGGCACCAGACTCACGGGATCATCCCACCCAGTGTGTGCCCAGTTATCTAGGCTACAGCCATTACACACAATCAAACCATGCACATCCAGCAGGTTTCCAATAACCAACACATTCAGTTTCCCGTAACATTAAAATATGTAAATGGCCCTGACACGTGCACAATTGTTCCCACTGGTGGTTTTTTGAGGGGAATCTGGTGATTGTCAGTGGTCTTCCTCACAGTGTTTGCTGCATGAACCCAGGCCTTGTGCATGCTCGGGCCGTCTCGTTCTTTTTTATCTCATTCCAGTTTGGGCGTGCACACTAAATTTAGTGATTTCTCCTCAGAAGGAGCACTCAGGTGTTGGGACGGGTTGCCCAGGGAGGTGGTGGAGTCCCCGTCCCTGGGGGTGTTCAGGGAGAGGTTGGACGTGGTGCTTGGGGACACGGTCACTGGGTGTGTGTGTGTGGGGGGGGGTTCCATGACCCCAATCCCCCTCAGCCCCTTCCCGCCTTCCCACTGCGCATGCTCCCCCTCCCGCTGCACCCGGCCCCTTTCCCGCCAAAACTCCTTTTGCACACGAGCCGCTCAGCCCTCCCTCTTGCCCTCCGCGCATGCGCGCCCAGGCCCCGCCCCCCGGCCGCTCTATAAATACCGCCGCGCGCTGCCCCTCGCTCTCTTTCCACGGCGGGGGGCGAGGGATGCGGAAGGTGAGCGGAGCGCGGCCTTATCTTCATCTCATTTTTTTTTTTCTCTCTACTATTTTTTCCTCATTTCTTGTCTTTTTCCTCTTCTCCTCGCTGTGCCGTATGGAGCCGGTGACCTTTATGAGGGCGGTGCTGCTCGCAGCCAGCCCGGGGCCCACCGCGGCCTACCTGCGGCCTGAGGGGGGCAGGGGGATACCCCGGGGTGGGGGGGGGCAGCGCCGCCTCTCACCGCCTCCTCTCCTTTCCCACAGGTTTGTTCCTGATGCTCGGGCCGGTGTCGCACAGTTTGCTCCACCAGTGAGTGTCTGCATAGGACCGAGGGGTTATAAGGGGGTGTGGGGAGGCTGGGCGGGATTAAGGGGGTATTGGGGGGATGGGGGGGTATAAGGGTGTGGGGGGGGCAGACCCCAACGTGGACATCCGGAGAAGTCGCTCTCTCATGGCTCTGTCCGTGTGGCGCACGGGAGCGTAGGCCCTCGGGCCTGTGACGTACAGTCCCCTTCCACGACGTTGGAGAACAAGCCGGGCCTCGAGTCTGCAGCCTGCATATTCCTACTGCTTCTCTGAGCCCCCGGGCCGTTACAGAGGAGATAAACCATGCAGGAAACAAATCACACGGGGGGGTTTCGGCTGGGGGCATGGGGAGGCGGGAAGGTGCAGTTCGGACAGTTTGAGCAGTTATTTAATGCCTTTTCTTTGTTGTTTCAGTTGAAAAGTTCGATGTTTGTGGAGCACCGCTTTGGAAGGTGAGTGATTCTGCACAAATGTGTAGTTTTACCTTGTCATCTTGATAGCTTCCCCTTTAAAAAAGCTTTAAGTACTTGCTTTGAACTGGCTTATGCAAGTTGAAATGGATCACGGGTTTGAAGTAATGAAATGCCAATGGTGTTTAACAGATGTTAGTAGATGTTTATACATAAAATTATATATACAATATAGATGTTTAACAGCAAAAGTTTAGTTTGTGAGTTCCTTAGATCCTGAGCTTTTGTTGGACTGATGAGAGGCCTGCTCCTAAATATTAGAAAAACGGGGGAAAAAACTGGTGAAGTAAAAGTGAATGATGGGGCTTAATTGGCTTTTGAGGCCTTAACTATTCTGTAAACTGCAAAGTCACGGAGGCCCTGGCTTAGACCCTGGCCCTTGTGAAACCTGACCCAGCTCAGCCATTTTGTCATCTCAGCCTCATCTGAACAAGAACAATCCATGTGCACTCACCAGATTCACATGTTAATCACTCACAAAGCAGACTTCTTGTGTTTTTTACCCCTGGGAAGGATGTGTCAGTAATGTGGGTGCTGAAGCACTGGGATTTTACTGGGGAGAAGGGAAATGGAAGGCACATGGCTTGCTGGGAGCATGTGGCTGTACTGTCCCTGGTCGTGTCTGTGATGGGCTAGCAAAATGGATTGTGCTTCCTGCCAGGTTATAAGTAGGAAATAAGTAGGAAAATCTGTGTGGGACACAAGTAATAAGCTTTCTTGATTTTTTTTTTTTCCATGTTGCAGACACTGATAAAGGCTTGTGAGTGCTACCAACAGCAGCCTGCATACCCAGTGAGGGTGAGGTGAGTGTGCCCCAAGCACAGCTCCAGCCCAAATGCTGAGCAGAGGTGGTGGCTGAGGTTCGGTCCCTGCAGCGGGTACAGTCTGAGCCTCTGCAGAGTTCAGAGCGGGCTGGAAATGGGAGAAAGAGCCTACACGTGGTGACCTCAGAGCACGTGCTTTGTGCTGGGGGCCTGCAGTGACCTCCAGAGCACCCAGAGGCTGCAGGGGGTTGTGTGGCTGCTGTGTGAGGTGTCATGTGAAGGAAAGCAGGGGCTGAACCCCTGTGGGCGAGCTGCACCCTGAGGAACATGTGTGAAGAGCTGGGGGCTCTGGTGGGTTGCCGTGCCTCATCTGCACCAGCTGGGGGGAGCACGTGGCTGAGCACCACCTGAAAAGGAGCCCAAGAAGAAAAATGGGGCACTGGGAGCTGTTGTGGCTGTGGGGGAGGCTGCCTGGTGCTGGGGAAGGGGGTGAGAGCGGGCGCATGGTGTGGAGGTTGTGTACAGCTGGTGGGCAGTGTCCATCTGGGAAGTTTGGGGTTTCTGTGTTTTGGGACCTGTGATGCTGTGCCTGACAAATAAAGATCTTTGAAATGGTGTTGTGTGGCTGTTCTCTCTGGTATGACTGCTAGACGTGGGTTTGCTCTCTGAATGGAGCTCGGAAAACCCCAAGGAAACGTTTCCAATTCGGTGTTGCTGTGGTTGGGTTCCACCCCTTTGGGTGGGTGCAGCCTGCCCTCTGCTCCTGGGACTGGGAGGCTCAACGTGAGCAGCACTGGGTGTACTGGTGCAGACCCCAATAATGCAAGTTCTGTAACTTCAGAGCCCTCAGGAGTCTGGGGGTGGGGGTCTGGAGGCTGTACCTCTGGTTTTAGGGTTAAATTAGGATTTTGTTAAACATACTCAGGCATTTCTCCCCTCTGTTAAGCGAAGGACTTAGAGCTGCTTTAATTCCTGGTGGACCTGTGAACACCTCGGGAGCTTTAACCCTGCCTGTAAGTAGCTGCTAGCGCTGGCCCCAGGACAGGGGCTGGGGGGGGCGCCTTGGAAACGTATTAAATGGGGGAGGAGAAAGTGAGGGGGGTGTCGGGGGCTGGGCAGGGGAACTACAGGGAAGGCTGGCGAGGGAACCCTGAGCTTCAGGGGGCTGAGCTGGGGAGGTTGAGCGAGTTGCGCTGCTCCCTTTGGGGGAAGAATTTGCTAAAACGGGGCTGAAAATTGCTCTGGGGGCTGGGGTCGGTGGCTTTTTTTTATTTGGGGGGGGCTGCCGGCCCCTGGCCGTGTTCCTGATCGTTGATGGGGCAAAGAATGGAGCTGGAGGGGCTTGTGGGGAGCCCCCCAGTGGCGTTCATTGCCGGGGGGGGCAAACCCCTTGCTGTGGGGCTCCCCCCCGAAAAAAAATCACCCCACGTGGGGGGGGGGGGGGGATGCTCCAGGTCCGTCCCGCACCGCCCCAGCCCCTCGTGGGGTGGGGTGCAGCCACCCTAGGCCTCCCCCACGTCCATACCCGGCCCCCCCCCCCGAAGCCACCACCAGAGGGCGCCGGTGCCCCCCCCATGTCCCCGGTGTCCCCCCCCCGGGGCCGTCCCCGCGCATGCTCGGGGCCGGGAGCGCGGCGGCGGCGGAGGTGGGAGCGCGGCCACGGGGCTGGGGGCACCGGGGAGGGGGGGGGGGGGCGTGGGAAAAGGGGACGGGGAGGGTGGGCACCGAGGTGGGGGGGGCTGGGGACCGCTGCTCCTCCCGGTGGGGCGCAGTTTGGGGCCCCCCCCGGCTCGGTGTTGGGCTGGGGAAGGCCGGGGAGGAAGCGGAGGGGGGTGGTGGGGAAGGACGGAGGGACGGACAGGGGGGCGGGCGGGAGATTCAAACGGGGATTAGCGGGGAAGGGGCTGCGGGGGGCACAGGGGGTGCTCCCAGTCCCTGGTTTCTCCCTGGGGTGGCCGCGGAGGGGTTTGGTGGGGAGGGCAGAGCGTGCTCAGGGCACGTGGGGGGGGGGAAATGTGCAAGGAAAACAAAAAACGGGGAGGGTACAAACCGGGGGGGGTCGGTGCCCAAGTCCTCACCCCCAGTCCCACAGGGGATGGAGGCTGCGGCGATCGCAGGGGAAAAATCCCAGCTGGGTGACCCCCCCAACAGCGCCTTTGTCTGTTCAGGTCTCAGCCACCATGCCGGGAAAACGCGGCGCAAAGAAAAGCCCCGTGCCACAGGACGAGTCTCCTGCCAGGAAAAAGCTTAAAGGTACGAAAACTCCCCCAAAAACTCCCCTGGGAGGCCCCTAAATTCCCTGCGGGGCTGTGCTGGAGGGGTTTTTCCCCCCCCCCCACAGCACACCCCATGGCTCCTTTCTGCCCTGCCCCGCAGTCAGCCACCCGTCCCACCGCACGCAGCCCGGGCTGGTGCTGTCGCTGGGGCAGGGGGACGTCGGGCAGCTGGGGCTGGGCGAGGGCGTGATGGAGAGGAAGAAGCCGGCCCTGGTGCAGCTGCCGGAGCTGATCGTGCAGGCGGAGGCAGGAGGGATGCACACCGTGTGCCTCAGCGAGACGGGCAAGGTGAGAGCGGCGTTAGGGCTGCTGGGGAAGGGGCAGCACGGGGACACCGGGGGGAGGCTGAACTGTGCCCCCCCATCAGCTTGGGGATGTCCTCGTGTCCTGGAGCGAGGATCAGACCCTGCTCCGTCCCCGTGATGCTGCGGGGTGGCACCTTGCAGGGCTCCCCTGCTGCAGCTCCTGGATGGTGTCTGTGCCACCGACCTCAAAGATTTTGGGGTGCAGAGGGACAACTCGTCCTGGGGGGGCTGCGTCCCCTGGCTTCACGCACGTCCTGTTAAATTCTGCATCCCTTCCCAACCGGGTCACCCTACAGATCTACACCTTTGGCTGCAACGACGAAGGCGCCCTCGGGCGCGACACCTCGGCAGAAGGCTCTGAGACCACCCCGGGGCTGGTGGAGCTGCAGGAGAAGGTGGTGCAGGTCTCGGCGGGGGACAGCCACACCGCAGCGCTGACGGATGACGGCAGGGTTTTTGTCTGGGGCTCGTTTCGGGTACGTCGATTTCTTAGGAAAGCATTGGAAGCCCTGCGGGGGGTTGCTGGGCTGCTTCAGTGACTCATTTGGGTGTGTGTGTGTCTCCTCCCGCAGGATAACAACGGGGTGATCGGCCTGCTGGAGCCGATGAAGACGAGCTCTGTCCCTGTGCTCCTCCAGCTCAGCTCACCTGTCGTTAAAATTGTCTCAGGTGAGCCAGATCTTGGATGTGCGTGCGTCAAGCTGCTGGATGAGGCTGTTTGAGCCTTGGCTGGCGGGTGAGGGTCCAGAGGGTCCGTGCCCTTTTTCCTGGGTACAAGGGTCTGCTTGCTCCCCTCTGGCTCCTGAGTGAGCAGACCTGGTGTCTCTGCCAGCCCCAGTGGTGTTTTTCAATCAGGTTGGGTCAAATATTAACGTGTTTTACAGTTTAGCTGTTCAGTTAGCTTACAGTTGGTCTGAAATGCTTTATGGTTAGTGCCCTGACTGCCACCCCGTGCGGTTGGGGCACTCACCCTCTGGATTTTCCCTGGCAGAGCAGCCAGGGAATTCATCTGGGACCCAGGTGTGGTTGGGGGTGCCTCTAAACCATCCCAGTGAAAGTTCTGTGCAGTTTCAAATGGAGAAATGGGATCAGCAAACCCCACTGAATTCTAGGAAGTTTGGACAGCCGGGGCTTTGCTGTGACCCCTGGGTCTTGCTGGGGTCCCTGGGGATCTGGACAGCGGCTGCTGCTCGCTCACCTCCCGCGTCTCCCCGCAGGGAACGACCACTTGGTGATGCTGACGATGGATGGCGACCTGTTCACGTGTGGCTGCGGCGAGCAGGGCCAGCTGGGGAGAGTGCCGGAGCTCTTCGCCAACCGAGGAGGGCGGAAGGGGCTGCGTGAGTGGCTCTGGGGCTCGGGGACACTCGTGGCTGCGGGGAGCAGGCTGAGCTTTGCTGAGGAGTAGAAACCCACCCACCCTGGCCCTTCCCCAGCAGCTCAGGGGCTTGTTTGTAAATCAGTTGCTTGAGTTGGGTGATCAAAGGGGTGATGAAAAGGGTGTAGAGCATTAGTTCTCATCCCACGCCTCGTTTCTCGTCCCCAGAGCGCCTGCTGGTCCCGCAGCGTGTCCCTGTCAGAGGCAGAGGCAACAAAGGCAAGATGCGCTTCCAGGACGCCTTCTGTGGGGCTTACTTCACCTTTGCTGTCACGCAGGAAGGGCACATCTACGGGTTCGGCCTCTCCAACTACCACCAGCTGGGTGAGTTTGCTTGGTCCCTCCAGATCTGCTGCCTTCTTGGTGGCTTTGGTGGGAATCCAGAACTCCTTGAACCCACCGTGTGCTCCCAGCGCCCAGTTTAGGACAAACTGGAGCTGGAAATGTGTGGGGGGATCATCCCATGTAACTCTGGGTTTAGTTCCCAGCCCTCAGCCCATGGATTTGAGCAGAAATGCTCAGACCTTCAGCGCTGGGACTGGGGGAACTGGGCTGTGAGTGGGGTGAGAGGATGGTTCCTGACGTGCCGGGGTTTGTGCGTCCCGCCCCGCAGGCACCCAGGGCACCGAGCCCTGCTTCTCCCCGCAGAACCTGACGTCCTTCAAGAACTCCACCAAGTCCTGGCTCGGCTTCTCCGGCGGGCAGCACCACACCGTCTGCGTGGACTCGGAGGGTGAGCCCCAGTGGGGTCGGGGGGAGGGCTGGGAGCTGTGCCGAGCACTGCAGGGCTCCCGTGGGGAGGTGTTGGGGTGTGGGGGAGATGCTGAGTCCCTCTGAGTCCCTGTTCAGGGCAGCGTGGCTGTGGTGTCTGTGTGAGCCATGCAGGGGCTGTTTGGCTCTTCCAGAAGCACAATCCAATTGAAAAAGTTTTATGGATTTGAGGCAAAGAGCTGGGGTGATGACAGGAACCCACGTAGGGTCCTGTACCCCGCTGTACAGCTGGGGAGCCCCAAGTTGGGATCTGGGGTGTGCTGCGGGACCGGGCAGGGAGGAGCGGTGCTCCCAGCTCCTCCGGGATCAGCCCTGGGGGAGGAAAAGCCTGCCTGCAGCGGGCTTCCCTCCGCTTGGAGTCACCTCCTGCATGTTTCTCCTGCTCCAGGTAAAGCCTACAGCCTGGGCCGGGCCGAGTACGGCCGCTTAGGGCTCGGGGAAGGGGCAGAAGAGAAGAGCACCCCCACCGTCATCCCCGACCTCCCCAGCATCTCCTCCGTGGCGTGCGGCGCGTCGGTCGGCTACGCTGTCAGCAGTGACGGTGAGTGGCAGGCACCCCCTGCCCACGGAGCGCTGCCCACCCTTCCTCTGCCCCTCCTGGGGGGCTGCCCAAACACCTCAACCCCCCCCCCGGGGCTTCATCACGGGCTGCTGGGGCAGGATTTGGGCCAGGTCCCAGCGCTCGCAGCCCCTGCCAAGCACCCAGCCCGCGGGAGCCGAGCAGCAGCTGCTCAAATATTTTTGTGGGCACTTGGCAGCAGGGTTTGGGGAAGAGTGTTGACCCGGGAGGGGGGGGCTGAGCTGCTGGTCCCTTCTCCAAGCTGTGAACTCGGCTGCTGCGAGAGCTCTTTGTGCTCTGGTTGTGCACTGGCTTGGCTGGAGCACGTGCAGCCCACAGCTGTGGGAAGGATTTGCCCGCACGAACAGGCGGCGTGTTGATGGATGGGGGGGGAAACCTGGCTTAGAAGCAGGCTGCGTGACGAAAAACTGCTTTGAGGGAGGCCAAAATACCTCAAAATACCTCCCTTCTCTGCTTCTAACCCCTGCATGCTTCTCTGGCACCTTTGGTTTCTCCTTGCTTGGGGATTTCAGAGCTTCTCCCAGAACCCAAACTCATCTCTCCTCTGTTTCAGGACGAGCGTTTGCCTGGGGCATGGGCACCAACTACCAGCTGGGCACCGGGGAGGAGGACGACGTCTGGAGCCCCGTGCAGATGACGGGCAAGCAGCTGGAGAACCGCGTGGTCCTGGCCGTGTCCAGCGGAGGCCAACACACTGTCCTGCTGGTCAAGGACAAGGAGCAGAGTTGATGAAGCGGCTGCAGCACAGCGGGGGCGTGGGGCCCGCGCACACACCCACCTCCTGCCCTTGGCCCCTTTTTGGGAGGCTGGTTCCCAGCTCTGCTCTCTCGCAGACCACGTCAGGGAAGGCAGGAGGGCTCCTGGAGCCGGGCCCCGAGGTGTCCTGGCGGTGTCTGCGTGGCTGGAGCAGGGGGCTGCAGGGATGCTCGTGTTTTCTGTCTGCAAGTGTCTGTCTTCCCATGGTACCAGGTGCTCTGCCAGCTCCTCCAGTTCAGCTCGGTCCTAACCTGCTCTCAGTGCAGTGACTAGATGGGTTTTCCACCTTTTTTTTTTTTTTTTTTTTTTTTTAATTTTTCCTGGCCCAGCAAAGCTGAGTGCCTTGTGCTTCACTGCACAGAAGGTTTGGGCTTCCTGAGGTTCCCTTGCTCCGACGTCCCCAGGTGCTCCCTCCATCACCTGAACATCTTTTCCCTCTGTGCCCAGGTCTCTCCTGGTACAGATCTGTCTGCTGCCGCCCACCAAAGCCCCCTGGGCTTGTTAGGGTGATGTCTCAGCCCAGCAGAAACATTCCTGTGCAGTGGGGAGGGAGCTCTCCTTTTGTTTCCCTCTCACACACGCTTCTTGCAGAGGTGCTGAGGGTTGGATTCCTGTGCCCCACGCTGGGTGTCCCAGCCTGGGGAGGGGGACTGCAGCTGGGTGCTGCCCGGTACACGAGGAGCAGGTGCTGTGAGGGGGACTCCTGCTGCTGGAGAAGGTGGGCTGCTCCCTCCCACCTCCACTTCTGAGTCTGAGCCAAAATCCCCCCAGAAGCGAGGCCAGGAGCAGGATCAAACATTTCCAACCTCCCTCCCTCCATCTCTTTTCCACAATCTCTTCCACTCTTGCTCTTTGCTCCCGTCACCTTGGGAAGCCCAGCAAAGCCGATGCCACGGAGGGGACTCAGTTTTTCTAATTTTGTCTTTAATTTTCTCCTCCACCTGGCGAGGAAGGAGCTTCCTTTGCTGTTGAGGCCTCGCTGAGAAGACAGAAACCAAACCCAGCTATGCACCTAATCCCTGCAGGCTGCGGGACTCTCCCCGTTGTCTCCGGTTCTTGCTCCAGGTGGTCTCGCTCCCTGTGCCCGGCCTGCCCCGGTTTTTCTTTTCCGTGCTGCCTTCCAGGTACCTGGACTGAGGGGGGGGCTCCGAGGAGAGATTTTAGGTGTTAGAGCGAGAGGGGGAGGCGGTGGGTGTGTGTGCGGGGCAGGGGGGGTGGGACTGGGCGTTGTACAATGGTTTAGGTCGAATTTTTTTAAAGCAAATGTAAAGTATTTTGGTTGATTGAGGAAGAGAGGAAAAAAAAAAAAAGTAATCTTTTAACGTTTGGAATAAACTGAGTTTTGATAAACTCCGGGCTTTCCCCTCGGTGTGGGGGTGGGCAGCACCTCCTTGGGCACAGCGCTCGGTGCCAAGGGGCTGAGGTTTGGGGTCCGTGGGTGGCCAGGGCTGGGTCCGGTTGCTAGGGCGCTTTCCATGGGTGCAGGGGCACCCTTGGGTGCTGCCTGCACCCGTGCCCGGTGCCTGTTTGGGGACCGGGTGCAGTTTGGGGACGCGGCCGCAGGATGGCAGCAGGAGGAGGCGCTGGGGACAGCAGGGCGCAGGGAAGCGGGGCGAGGAGGGGATGGGTCCTGGGGGTCCTGCTCACCCCATTGCCCTCCCTGCAGCAGGGGACAGCTGTGGGGTGGGGGCCGGCCCCATCCTGCCCCCAACACCACCGGGGAGCTCAGGCTCACTGGTGGGAGCACATTGACACTGCAGTGTCGAGGCACTTTGACCGCATCCTGGAGCCTCTGGTGTCTGTTCCTCGTTAACCAGTTTGGGAGCAGGTTCCTTAATGAGCCTCCAGCCGGGGATTTGGGTTTGGGCACGTGGTTGGTTGGGTAACGAGGAGCTGGGCTACGGGCAGCCCCAGTTCTGCTGCTCCTGCGTGTTTTAGGCTGGCTTTGAGATGCATTTGGGGATGATTTGGGCGTGCAGCTGGAGAGGGGAACTGAGCAGAAGGAAAAAGAAAAAAAAAAAAAAAAAAGGAAAAAAAAAGAAAACCCATCCCACTAAAGAGCTGTGCTTGGTGGCCGCGGTGCTGGGCTCACAAACAGCTCCTTTATTTTCCATGTAAGCATGATGTTGGGATGTGGACCAGGGGAACATCATTTATTGCCCATTCCCTGTAATTCACCACCCGTGTGGGCTGAGCCTTGGGCACGTGCCCACCACAACCCGATGCTGCTCCCCGGGACCCTCGCCCCCACTCCAACCCCTCCACACCCCATAGGGAAATCGCTCCGGGGCCTGATTCCTGGGGACAAGCCCCACATTAATGCCTGTTACTCCAAAACCAGCGTGGCTATTTTTATACCCCTTCCAGGGAAAACAAACCAGCTCCCCCCCCCTTCCCTTTGCAGCCCTTTTCCTGCGCCCACCAGCGGCGCCGTGACGCAGGGCTCTGAATTTGGGCAGCTCCGGTGCGCTGTGCGTCTGCACGCGCCTGGCTCCGACCTATTTAGAGCTAATGAGTGCGGGGAGCCTTAATCCTGCGAGACGTGGGGGATCCTCTGGCGGCGCGTGGACGGGGTGATGCTGACAAGCTGCCTCGGCCGCGGGGGCTGCTGCTCGCTCTGCTGCATCTCCAGCCCTGGTGGGGTTGGGGCTGGTTTGGGATTAAGTGGCTGTGGAGGGGCTGGGTTTGGGGGCTGGGGGTGAGGTGTCTGGGGTTTGAGGGGTTTGGGGCAATTTTTGGGGGGTGTGAGCGCTTCCTGAAGAGGGTAAGGCCTCTGTAAAGGTGATGGCTCGTTCAAAACTCCGTGGAAAACATCTTTAGGGAGAACAAAAGGTAAGGGCTTGAGCTCAGCCCGTTGCTGAGCCCCTTTTCCCGTTTTGGGCCAGTTTTTGCAGCATGGCACCATCCCACACCTGCCCCCCAGCCTCATCCCCAGCTGGGAGCTGCTGCAGTTGGTTGGGAACAAAACCCCAGCACCCTCCCGCCCCACTTCTGGGAGCAGAAACCATCCCCTCGTGGGTGAGGAGCCCGCTGGAGCTTGTTGGCTTTTCAAGAAAGAGGGGGGAACGTGGCTGGGGAGAACAATCGCACAAACAGTGGAGATTAAAATTATCAGCCTCGATGAATCAGCTCGCGTTGTCTTGGGAGCCGGAGTGACGCTTCGAGGGGAAGTTGCTCCAAATTTGGGGCAGGATGAAGCCCCTGCGGATGGGGGTGGGAAGGAAAAAACTGGGGAAAGGGAAATGTCTCATTAACGTGGCTCTGCGCTGGCAGGTCCATGGAGGGGGGACGGGGGCATTTTGGGGATGAGGAGGAGGAATTTGGGCCCACAGCAGCTGTGGGGTGCACGGCTGGGGCTTTCTGCACTGCTGGGGGGTGGCTTTTGTCACCTTCCCCATGGCTCACGCTTCAGGAGCTGGGGCCAGAAGGAGCTCGGTGCTGCCTTCACCACGCACCAGAGCAAAACGCTCCCAGGTCGGGTGCCACGGTGGGGGCAGAGCCTTTGCAGCACGGGGGGGTGACAGCAGGAGCGGGGCCTCGGGGACAGCACCCAGCAGCCGTGCCCAGCTGCCCTGCGATGTGTGGGGGCCACCGAGCCCCCCCAGCCCCCAGCTCCCCCTGCCTGATCCTCACCACCAGCGGCTTGCACAGGTCCCGCGCTCCCCATCCTCGTGCGCCGTGGTTCGGAGTGTGCACGAAGTGCTTGGCGTACGGGAAAAATACGATCGTGATGTGGGTTTGGGGCTTCCAGCATCTGCGGAGGATGAGCCCTGCGAGGCTCCCTGGGCTCGTTGTGTGCTCTGAGCGCTTGTTGTGCTGCTGCTGTTCTGGTTGCTTGCTGGGATGCAGAGCAGCAGCTACCTGTGCAGCGCTCCCCAGGGACCCCCGGCAGGGAGGCGCGTCTGCCTGCCAGGCGGTCTGGGGGCTGCTGAGTTGATTTCTTGTCCTCCTTTTCCTGCCTTGAAGAGGAAATGAGCTTTAATTAGTGCAAAGTTTCCTGCTGGTGTCCTTTTGGGAGACCTGAGCGGCCTTTGGCAGCTTTTGCACAGCCCCACGCACACCGGGGCTCTGCGCTTTCTCTCTCTCCAAGCCCTAACCCTAATTATGACCCCCACCCGACACCTACGTCCCCAAATCCTCCCATCAAACAGCGCTCACAATGGAAGCCTTTTCTCCCTGGGCTCTGGGAGCTGGCTAATTAAACTGCCTTGTGCAACATCGTCAGACCTTAATGAGGAGTCTGCAGCCGAACTACAGGGCTGGGCATCTGCCCCACCTGGTCCCACTGGTAAGGGCAGCGCTGAGCAGGAGCGTGGGCAGCACATCCCAGTACATCCCAGTATAACGGGGCTGGGCACTGGAGTGCGCTGGGTCTGTGCTGCCAGTGCAGGGCTCAGCTGCTTTTTAGCTTTGGCGTGAAGGCACGAGTTGAGCAGGGCACGTAACTGAGAGGAGGGGAGGGAAATTAAAAAAAAAAAAAAAAAAAGCCCTGGTAATTATTCATGGCGGGTTGTTTTTTTGCTTTTTAAATGATAAATCACAAGTCAAGAAGCATCTCTTCAGGCCTGAGAGCCTCAGCGCATCCCAGGCTGCTCTGCGGAAAGGGTGGTGGAAGATATCTCCGTGTCCTCGCCACGACAGGCAGACTTAGTCATTTCCTTATGCATAATAATGCAATTATGAAGTCAGTCTAGACCCGTGGTGCAGACAAAGAAACTGGCGGCTGCGTAATTAATCACACGTGTAAGAATCAAGCGCGTTACATTAGGGTTCATTATTTGGTGGAGTGATTAAAAAAGAGGAACGTTTGCTGCAGCAGCAAAAGTCTTCTAGGATTGCAAATGTGTTCCCTGAAACTCTGTGAGGTGTGTGTGAGCAGGGGGTGCATGGCAGCGCGATTGGCACCTCCTTGTTCCTCGGGCTGTTAAATTGCTGGAGCCGGTGCTGGGCTCATTTTCTGAGGGTCCTGGATGGAGGGAACCAGGTTCCCCCTCCTGCCTGCCCCCTGGTTCCTCACACCAGCATTTTGACCTTCACAACTTTCCCTTTCCCTGGCTGAGGTCCCAGGGATGCTGTGCTCCAGCCCCATGCGCCCTCGTCGCAGCGCTTCCCAAGGTGCCGTGCCAGGAGCGATAATCACCCTAAAACCCAAAGTCTCATTAAGCGGCAGGAGAGTTACAGGCTCCAACGCCCCTTTCCGTTGCATCTGCACTAAATCCTCATTTGCATTTAAATTACAAATGTCATTTGGGCCAGGCTTTGAGCGGCTGGGCTATTAAACTCAAACTGGATCTTGATGACCTGCGGCGGAGCCGCCTCGAGCGCCGCTGGTTTGGTGCGGAGCAAGGCTGCGTTCACCCAGCATGGGAGAGGTTGTCAGACCTTGAAGGTGGAACTGCAGCGATGCCTCGGTTCGGAGCAGGACGGAGGCTGCTGCTCACTCTGTATGGGACTTTTCCTTTGGGATTGGGGCATTGGCCCTGCGCTCCCTCAAAAGAAAAATCCTGCTTTGTTTGAGCTTGGCAGCCTGGGTGGGAGATGCGGGATGTGGGAAGCTGTTGTATGACCCTCCTCAAGTGTTGTCTCATTTATGCTTGCCTTCCACCACTGGAGATGAAAGAATTGGGGTGAGCACCCCGCTCTGCCCCCCAGGTGCTGCTTTTCCTCCCCACAAAGGCACCATGGGGAGCGCAGCCCCTCCCCGACCACCAAACCCCCCAAAACGCATCCCCGCTCATTTTCAGCATCCGAGAATCAAAGGAGAGCTGGAACCTCTCGTCTCTCTCTTTTTTATTATTTAGAAAGCACGGATCCTATACAGCAATGCCAGCAAATCACAAGGACTGGGGGCGGTGGCTCAAGCAGGTCGAGGTCCGGGCAGGGGACCCGGCGCCGTCCTTGCCCCGCGGTTGGGGCAGAGGGGATGGGGCTGGGGGGCGCGGAGCCGCTTTGGTTCCGTGCCCCTACAGAGAGAGGTGTTGGGGTACAGGGGTATGTATAAGCACACAGAGTGCCCTCCGAGCACCCAGCGGGGGCAGGATTGGGCCCCACTTTCTCGGGCTGCTTTTTGGGCAGGCGTCACTGCGAGGAGAAGCAGGGGCAGCCCGCGGGTGCCTGCAGGGCGCTGCTGAGACGTGCGGCTGGTTGGTGCTCCGGGTCCGTGGCACTCCCAAGTCTCACGTGCAGCGTTTGCCATCGGTGGTCCCTTTTCCCCACGGGTGTTTCTTTTTATTCAGCAAAACCTAAACTGAGAAAAGCCACGACCCCCCTGCAGCTGCCTGACTGCAGGAGCTGGGGCATTGTGGGGAACCTTCGCTAATCAGGGACAAAACCTTGGCACACATCAAGCTATCAACAAATTCACACCAACAACCTCTGCCTTTCCCTGTAAGCATCCTGGGTTTTCAGCTCCCAGCTCCTGGGGTGGAAACGGGGTTAAGTTTTTCCTCCACCTTCCATTTCTCCTCCTGCTCCTGCACCGCCCTGCTCTCGCTGCGTCCTGGCTCCAGCTCTGCCAGAACGTGGGTGAGTTTAAAAAGTAATGACCACGAGCCTTTTAACCTGCTTTAAGGCCATCGCAGCGTGTTTTCCAGCAGGCTGAGTTTGGCAGGGCTCCCCAGACGGGAAGAAAGCCCTGTGGGGTGGGAAATGGTTCCCCTGCGTGGTCACCTCCCCGTGCCGCAGCACCCAGAGCCTCGTCCCTGTGCAGCCACTGCTGCCTTGGGAAATCTGCTCTTGGCACCGGCATCTCCAGGGGACACTGAGGCACTGGCTAATGTGATGTAGGGTCATCTGATTTTTTGGGAATCCCCAAATTGAGCTCTCAAGTCGGATTTTAGCCTTATCCTGGAGTTTATGCTGAGATGCCTTTTCTGTAGGGCAACCCTCCCCCCCCCAGGGAATCCCCCTCCTGCAGGGACCTCAGCACAAAGCAGCTCCACACCAGGAGCCTTTTTCACCAGATGGGGCTGCGGCTTCTTCCCCCAAGGGGGAAGGAGATGGAGAGCTGAATTTGGCAATCTGCAACTGCTTCTGGACAGCTCGGCATCTCCTCTCGTGGAGCCGAGGCTCACCCTTGTGGGCTGTGTGAGAGCCTTTTCCTCAGGCAGGGAGGGATGCGTGGCAGAGGAGACGGATTGCTTGCGTGCCCCAGAGAGCCTTGATCTCAGATCCAAATGGGCAATTCTGCTCCATTTGGTCCTTTGAAAAAAACAAATTTGCATCGGCTGCCTCGGTCGGCTCTGCCTTCCAAACGGGGAGGCTGCAATTTGCAGCAGCTCCGCAGCAAGGTAAGGCTGGTACGGGGAGGTAATGGCCTTCATTAGGCTAAATTGATGCAACTGGAAAAAAAACAGAGCCACCAGCCAGCCTCTCCTTCCAGCCCATGAGCCCCAGGTGCAGCCGGGTGCTCGCCTGCTTCCTCCAGCAGCATCAATTTGCCCAATAAAAGCCATTACCGCTCCTCATGAGCCCCGTCCTTTGTGGGCCGTTTGACCTCATGGGCGCAGACGTGGCTGCGGGAAGGTGAGAGGAAGGAAGGGTTGCAGCTCCCAGGGACCCGTCTGTAAGCATTTAGCACTGGAAATGCAGTCCAGAGCCCCCGGGCCAGCACCACCACAGGATGTGCGCCCTTCGAGCTGCTGCTGGGAGAGCGGGACGGAGATCCGGGTGAGTGCCGAGCACGAAATGGCAAAATCTCTGCTTCTGGTCGGTCCTAGGGTTAATTTTCAGCACAGCGAAGGCAGGTGGCAAATCCTAAACTCTGCCTTGTGTATCTGTGGGTTTATAAACTGCCGGGGAGTTTATAAGGGCCGGGGAGGACGAGGGGCTGGATGTGCCACGCTCCCCAGCTGCGCGCCGGCACCGCTCATCCATCCTAATCGTATTAGCGCTGCGAGAAACTCCCACGAATTGCTCCTGTAATGAAATCTTTCTTGGGCTTAATGTCTTTGGAGGCTGACGGAGGAGGAGCAGTACCCTGTCACCCTGCTGGATGCAGGGCTGGGGAATTTGGCACTGGTGTGTGGTGACAGGGGACGTGTTCCCCTCCAGCCCCTGGTGGTGTTGGCACCATGTCCGTGTGCAGGGCTGCCCTGGCTGCTCTTGGAGATCTCAGAATAATATAGCAATAATATTAACTGTCAACAGTCATCCTCCAGCGCCAGTTCTAGTTTGGGGGACTCCAGTAAACCAGTGGCCACCAGTGGATTTTCCTTTGGCTGTTCCCACCGGCTGGTGATGGCAGAAAGAAATCCCGAATGCTTCCAGGCACGCAGCTCCTTGCTGCTCGGTGAGTCCCCATTCCCCCATCTTGGGTTAAAATAAATTCTTTGCAGCCAAATGCTTTCAGTCTCAGTGGCATTGAGCGACGCCGGGGCCAGCACGCTGCTACAGCTCCGTGGTGGTCACCTGGGTCACTTCGGAGCGCAGCTCGTCCCCCCCGCCGCCCCGCCACCGGCTGCCCACGGCTAGTCATGCTGGCTTGGTGCGGGCCTCGGAGGGGGTGCAGGTGGAGACCTGCTCCCGCACGGTGTTCCGGGCTCGGGAGAAGCTGTTCTGTTCCACGCGGGCTCGGAAGGGCAGGCAGAACTCTCGGAAACACCTTTTGAAGTTTTCATCCAGGAAAGCGTAAAGGACGGGGTTGAGGCTGCTGTTGGTGTAGCCCAGGGCGATGCAGAAATGCAGGCTGGCCACCACGTAGGGGTTCTTCTTGTCGATGTCCACCAGCGTCCAGACGATGACGAAGATGTGGATGGGCGTCCAGCAGATGATGAAGGCTGCCACGACCACCAGCACCATGCGCGTGATGCGCCGCAGGTTGCGGTCCTTCTCCTTGGAGCCCGAGAGGAGGCGGACGCTCTTCAGGCGCAGGATCATCAGCCCGTAGCAGATGGTGATGACCAGGATGGGGACCATGAAGGCGAAGATGAAGACGCAGATCTTGGTCACGGTGTCCCAGTAGATGGGAGGATCGGGAAACTGCAGGGTGCACAGCACCATCCCGTCTGCGGGAGAGAGGACGATGTCAAAGAGGGGTTAAAAAGGAGAGCAGACAGTGTCTGCTGGGAATAATCTTCTTCAGCTGCTGTGGGCATCTCCATCCTTTGTAAAAACACAAGGAGATGTGTGCCAACGTGCCAGCTCATCGCAGGGATTCCCCAGGAGCTGTGCCACCAGCCCTTGGGGTGCCCAAGGGATGCAGCAGGTACCAGGGACCCCGTTCCCTGCAGAGCCCCCCGGGCCATCCCCACGCTGTCTCCTCCCAACAACAGCACTGGACACGTCCCCGTGCCACCTGCTGGAACCTGCCCCCTTCCTCAAGCTGCTCGGAGCTTTCCTAGCAGCCAGGGTCTGGCCCCACCAAACAGGAGCTGCAGAGCGTGGTGTGGGCCAGCCGGGGACTTCGCAATTAATCCTGGGCATGGGCTTAGGCACTTGATTTGCACCCCAGAAGCAGGAGCCGGGGAGAGACACTGGGGGAACTGGAGGTGGGGACGGGGGAGGACGGCTTCTGGGGCTGTTTCCAACCCTTTTTCCCATTTCCCAGGCAAGCTGGGAAGTGACACCATGACAATTTGCCATGGTCCCATGGAGGGGTGACCTTCACTGAGCTCACACCGGGAATGGGACCGGGTGGCTTGGGTTTGCCAGGACAGACGGCCCAGGGGGGGACCTTTCCCCCAAAGCCACTTGCCTTTCGACTTGGTGACCGCCATGACCATGATGGGCACCCCGATGACGGAGGAGAGCACCCAGATGCAGACGTTGATGATCTTGGCCTTGGCTGGCGTGCGGAAATCCAAAGCCTTGACCGGGTGGCACACGGCGACGTAGCGGTCCACGCTCATCATGGTGAGGGTGAAGATGCTGGTGAACATGTTGTAGTAGTCAATGGAGAGCACCACCTTGCAGAGCAGCTCCCCGAAGGGCCACGTCTCCATCAGGTACTTGGCGCTCTGGAAGGGCAGCGTGCTGGTGGCCAGCGCATCCGCCAGGGCCAGATTAAAGATGTAGATGTTGGTGGCCGTCTTCATCTTGGTGTACCTGCGGTGGCAGAGACGGGAGCTTACAGGGGGTCGGGGCTGGCTCGTAAGGCTTGGGTGTGCACTCAGTGCTCTTAAGGATGAGATGTTGCCACCCACCCATCCCAAAAGCTTTAGAAACCACAAATATTTTTTTTGTTTTCATTTCCCATTGAGTTTCGAGGGGTTAAAAAGTTTCGCTGAGCAAATGTGCTCATTTTGGGAAGGGTGAGGGACTCGCTGCCGTGTTGCGTGAAGCCAAGTGGAACCCTTCCCACGCAAGCCATTACCTGGCCAGGGAGGTGACAGAAGTTAAAAAAAAAAAAATAATAAAATAAATCTGGATAGCTTTTCAGAGAAGTCTCTTTTCCAATTAAATCGATTTACTCCATTTCCCTGAATCAGTTGCACAATGTCCTTTACCTCCCGAAACCTCCTTTATCTGATTTTCCACCCAGTAAATCGTGATTATCTAGCTTGTTTCCCTGTTGAGTTTACTTGCAGAAATTGGATCGATTACCCCCGGAAACAGGCCATCTGGAAGCAGCTCCACGAGCCCGGCTGGAGCTGCTTGGCGGGAGCTTTTTGGGGGAAGCCTGGCTGCATCAGGCAGTGCCCGGTGGGGCGATGCGGGGCCGCTCGCTGCCTGCACCCTTTCCTGGATGCCAGCCCCAGTCCTCCTCACACCATGGTAGGAGAAACACCTGGAGCTGGGTGCCAAGACCAGAAGGTCCCCAAAATCTGGAGGTCCCCGGGGGTCAATGCACTGGGGCTGGGTTGGGGCAGCTCATTGGGAGCCCCCCCAGTTGTTTGTGTGGTGCTGGGGTCAGGGCTGTGCCAGCAGCTCCAGCCCTTCCCGTGTTCCCTTGCAGTGAGCCCCGTGGCTCAGAGCATCCTCCGCAGCCCCCAGCTCATTTAGATGCAGCCTAATTAATTAACAAAAGTGTTGGCCTGGATGCCAGCTTCTCTGTGCTTGGGTGCCCTGCCTGCAGCGGGCACGGGGGGGGTCTGAGAGCAAGGGGGGGCTGCGGCACTGCAGTGACCCCGGAGCGAATTTGGATCTGGTGTGCAGGGAGGAGATGGTGCTGGGTGAGCGTCAGGCTTAGCTTGTAGAAAGACTCTGCCGTGTGTTTTGGGTGCGTAAAGCAAATTGGGGAGGTATTCGGGGGGGGGGGTGGAAGGGCTCCATCTCCTTTGGATGCTGCTTGGCTGGAGAGCAGCACACCGGCTCGCTGCGTGGAGGATCAGCAGGGCTTTGGTTTGCCCTGCTGGGGGGGGCTCTGTACCCTCTGTAACATCCCGACCCAGGGCTCTTCCCCGTGCTCCATCCCCACAGCTCAGCAGGGTGAGGGGAGCCCAGTTTGGGGGGGGCAGGGGCCCCCAGTTCTGCTCCATGTGGAGCCCGGAGCTGCAGGAGTGGGGCTGGTGGAAAATAGCAGCGAGCACGTGTGGCCGCTGGCCCCTCGCCCAAGGGGGGGAGAACATCTGATTTGAATTTCTTTTTTAAACACAACATGAGTTTGAAATTTCCTTGAAAAGTCCTTTCCAGTATTATTTCCCGGGGCCTTTTTTTTGTGTGTGTGTCTGTGTGTGTGAATGCATCTTGCAGCAAAGTTTCATTCCGGGTTAAACAAAAACCTGAGCATTTTTGTCGTCATCAGGTGTTTGGTTTTTTTTTGGCTCACCTAGGCTAAAAATAGCCGTTTCAGGTAGATTCACACTTCTTTCATCTCTGCTTTCTGCGTGAAGTGGAAAATCCGTTGTGGGTGCCATGCTGTGCCAGGCGCGCTCAGCAGCGCTAGGTCAGCGCTTCTGCAGCCCGCTGCCAGCTGTGCCAGGGCCAGAACCCCCTCCCCAGCCACAAGGGGCTGTGCTGGGGAGGCAAAGCAGCAAAGGGGGGGGCTCAAAAAAGACCCCAGAGCTGGGATTTGGGGATAGGATTCGGCCTGGGACCCACCGGGGGGGTCCATCATGGTGCCCCCTCCCTGGGCTGCCCACGACGCGGCTGCTCCAGGCAGAGCGCGGTGCTGCGAAGCAGCCGCCTGTGCTGATGGAGCTCCCGGGGCTGCCAAACCCATCGCAATTAAGCGAGTGCCTTGATTGGGAAGTTAGGCACTTGAAAGCAGCAATCTGGAAGGGCTGGAGGGAGAGAGGAGGCTTGTGTGAGGCGCGAGGGGCTGAAGCAGCAGCCGTGCCGCAGGAGCGAGCCGGTGTCTGTGCTCCTGGACTCCCCCCAAGCTCCCCAAACCTCTCCAAACACCCAAGTAAAAGAAACCGCTTGCAAAACTCCTGGAGCTGCCAAAAGCCCCCACTTTGGGCTGAAAGAGCCTGGTTTTAGGAAAACTGTGCCCAGTAATGGGATGCTCTGGCAGCGGGCACGGGAGGCTGTCGTCCGCTCTGGGCACTCGCACGCCTGAGTGTGCAGCTGCCGGTGACGTCCAGGGGTATTTTTAAAAGCCCTGACAATGAGCTGCTAATTGCACGGCGATTGCTGTCAGAGGGTGCTGGGGAGGCTGGGTGCTGGCTCTGAGCTCGTGTTTTGGCTGCCCTGGGCAAGAAGCAGTTTGATTTTTTGGCTGGGTCCTTGGGGTGTGCAGTGGGGGTGGAGAGAAGGAGAGGGGTCTGATCCCAAGCCGTGCTGGGATCCCAATCTGATCCCATACGATCCCGATCCTATCTTATGGCCTGATCCTGCAGGACATTGGGTGGGCTTCAGCAGGGGAACACAGTCCTGGAAAAAAAAACCAAAGAGGGAGCAACTCTGTTCACGTAGCGAGTTGCTCCGTCCTTCCTCTGCTCTCTGTTGCACACACACAAATGTCCAGGACCTCTGAGACCTCTCAATTTCGGGAGCCCAAGCGCCCACCTTGGCTTTCAGAAAAGGGCTCTCATGCGGATGAGCCCCTCAGAAACCCCACGAGGGCCCAGGCACGCGAGCAGCAGCCGAGGGGCTCGGAGGATGGCGATGGTTCATCCCCTCGGAGTCGCCCTGAACTGCAGCGTCAGCTGCCGGGGCGGCGAGCGGGGGGGCAGAAACCATGGAGATGGGGTCCCTACGTGAGCCAGGCTCCGTGAGCAGCGTGCAGCAATCAGGTTATTTAGCGAGGTAAATGACAGAGGATGGTGTTTGCACATTAAAGGCTTCTCCGTTTGCAGACGCCTTCCCTCCCCTCCAGCGGGCTGAAGGGGGGGTCTAACGGCACGCATCCTTCACCCTGACACCGGCCGTGCCGTGTGCGCCTGCAACAATTACTGTAATTTGCTTTTTCTGGCCAGGGATGATTTTAGTGGATGAAAAATCCCTTCTGGGGCCAGGCTCCCAGCTCTCCGTCCTCCCTTCCCACCTCGGGGGCTGCAAAGAGGCAGCGGAGGCGCCCCGAGGAGCTGGTGGAAGCTGGCTTTGTTCCGCAGGTGAGGATGCTCTGCACCTCCTGTGGCTCGCCCGCGTGCTGAGCCTGCTCGCTGCCGGCCCTCCTCATCCCTCCTCGATCCCAGAGCCGTTCCTCTTAGTTTTGGACGGGGTTTGGAGAGTGGGGCCCTGCTGCGTGCCTGATTTCAGGGTGGGAACCTGCCCAGGAGCCAGGTGCTGACTTGGTGCAATGGTGGTTGTGTGCTGGGGGGGCAAGAAATGGGGAAAAATGGGGAATTTCCTGCCAGCCCCGGTGGTCTCGTGGTTATTGTTCCTTATAAACTGCAGCCAGGGCTGCGTTAACCCCTGGTACCCAGGCAGGGTCAGTGCGGGGCTGTTCCCCAGCAGGGAGGGAAGGGGTGTGCGGGGCCCTTGGTGCGCTCCTGGCTTTTCCCTGGGGTCCCCCCCGGCCAGCGGTGCCCCCCGTGCTCCCGAGGAGATTGCTGATGGAGTAAGAGCGTCTGGATCCGGCCCCGAGCAGCTCCTCTTGGACAAAGAGCTGTGGGCAGGGGATTTGGCACCGGGGTGGGGCTGTGGTTGGGGTGGGGGCAGCGTCCGGGTGCGTCCCCCCCAAACACCGGCTCCCACGTCCCCCGTACAGCTTTGTGCACACGCCGTGGTTCTGCCTCTCGCACGGCATCAGGCACACGCACGGCTCCCCCTCACCCGGGCACCCCACGCACGCGTGTGCGCTCACACGTGCTCCTCACACACACGTCACACACGTCCCCGCCGGGCACACCCAGCTCGGTGCTACCTGGCCGGGGGGGGCGAGCCACGCAGGCAGCACCCGGGGCACACCCACCCTCACCCAGTGCACGCTCACACCCTGTGCACACCCCTGGTGCACGCTCACTCCCCATGCACGCTTGCTCCTGGTTCTCTCACACGTGCTGCACACCCAGCCCTGGTGCACACTCGCTCCTGTGGCCACCCCTTTCACTGTGCACACTCACTCCGTGTGCACACTCACTCTTGGTGCATGCACACCCCCAGTGCACACTCACTCTTGGTGCATGCACGCCCCCGGTGCACGCTCCCTCCCCATGCACACTCACTCCTGGTTCTCTCACATGTGGTGCACACCCAGCCCTGGTGCGCCCTTGCTCCTGTGGCCACCCCTTTCACCGTGCACACTCGCTCTTGGTGCACACTCACCCCTGGTACATGCACACCCCTGGTGCGCACTCACTGCTGGTGCACGCTCACTCCTGCTGCTCTCACACATGGTGCACACCCAGCCGTGGTGCACCCCTGCTCCTGTGGCCACCCCTTCCACCGTGCACACTCACTCCTGGTGCATGCACACCCCCGGTGCACACTCACTCCTGGTGCACGCTCACTCCTGCTGTTCTCACACGTGCTGCACACCCAGTCCTGGTGCACCCCTGCTCCTGTGGCCACCCCTTTCACCGTGCACACTCGCTCTTGGTGCACACTCACTCCTGGTGCATGCACACCCCCTGTGCACGCTGCTCCCCCCGGCACCCTCGCACGCCCCCCGCGCTCACCGGACGATGCCGTACATGACCAGGACGTTGCCCAGCAGCCCCACCACGCACACCACGGAGTACAGCGCCGTGATGACGATGGCGATGAGGATGGAGGTGGCATCCTTGGCCCGCGGTCCCCCCGTGCCGTTGCCTCCGGGGCCGGGGAGGGGGACCCAGGCGGTGCCGTTGGCCCAGGCCGTGGCCAGCTCCGTGGGGAGCTCCGTGGGCAGCTCCATGGCCCACGGGCGACCGCGGCCGCGCCGTGCCCGCTGCGCGCATCCGAGCGCCGCGGCTTCGAGCCCCGCTCCCGGCGAGCGCCGCCGCCTCCCGCAGCCGCGCGGCGGCCGGGGGCTGCCTATAAACGGCCCCGAGCCACGTGGGGACGGGGGCGGGCAGGGCCGACCCCCCCCCATCCGCACCCCCCCCTCTGCACGGCTCCTGCCTGCATCCCTACACCCCCCCCCCCCGACCCCGCCTCTGTCCTTGCTCCTTCCATCCCGGTGCTTGTGACACCCCCTCGGTTCTTATGTGTCCCCCCCCCGGTCCCTGTTACACCCCCCCAGTTCTTGTCCCCCCCCCCTCCCGGTCCTTGCTCTCCCCCCAGTCCTTGCTGCCCCCCTCTGGGTCCTTTCCCCCCCCCACCGCGATCCATGCTCCCCCCCATCCCTCTCCTTGTTGCACCCCCAGTTCTTGCTGCCCCCCCCAGTCCTTTTTTTCACCCCCCCAGTTTTTCTGCCCCCCCCCGTTCCTTTCGTTCACCCCCCCCGGTTTTGCCCCCCCCCCCGCCCAGATCCCTGCCACCCCCCGGGGCTGGGGGGCAGCCTGGGGGGCTGCTTCAGTTTTCCTTTGTTTGGAAGACGGCAAAGGGGGGGGGGCTCCCTTATCCCCCCCCCATCTTCTCTCCCCCTGTTTTTTGAGAAATGAGGGGTTTGGGGGATGCTGCAGGGCGATTTGGGAGGGGTGCGGGAGGGTGGGGGCTTGGGGGAGGCTGAGGATGGGACTTGGAGGATGCTATGGGGCAGATTTGGGTGGGGCGTGCTGGAAGGTGGGGGGCAAAAGTCTGCAAAGCAGGGGGGCAGGAGCTTTGTGCTTCCTTTTGGCTCGGGGGGGGGGCTGCAAGACGTGAAGGGAAAGCCTGGTACCACCGGCACCTGCTCCAGCCCCGGGGATGGGTTCTCATTCTGGGTGGCTCTCCGCGAGCACAAAGCGCCAGCGGTGCCAAAGCTTCCCAAAAAACACCTGGGAGGGAACAAACGGCTCCTCATTCACCCCACGGTTCGGATGGGAAATAAACAGCTCCCGGACTGCTGTCCGGGAAGGCAGCCCCATGCACGTCCCTGCTGTGCTGCTGCCACGGGCACGGGAGGAATTGGGTGCTCACGAGCAGCCTGGGTGCGAGCTGTGCTTCCCCACCGGGTCCTGAGCTTTGCATCCCCGCAGTGAGGGTCGCAGGGATGCAGCAGCCCCTTGGGTGCTTCCATCCCCGGGAGGGTTTTGCCAGGGGACACCGAGAGCCCAGGCAGGGCAGAGGGATGCGTCCTGCCCCTGCAGCTCCCCTGGGACGCGGTGTCTGAGCACCTTCCCGGAGCAGAAGCAGCCTCCAGGCCCCGGAGCAGCGCAGCAAGGCCCCGATGCGCACGGCTCTGACGCAGTTCGGCTCCCGATCTGTCCCAGTAAGAGGAAAGCACCGGGTCAGGGAGGGCGAAACCGCTTTTAGCGGGGCTTCAGGGGAATGAGAAGTGCTTCGGAGGAGGGCTCGTCCCTTTGCTTGGCTCCCTGCGTGGCTGCAGACCCGGTGCTGACCCTTTTCCAGGGGGTTCTCTGCAAGAGAATAATCATCCTGGCAGGTTCAAGCAAATGCGTCCTCCTGGCTCAGCTCGGGCATTTTTATTTTTCAGCTGGAATGTTAAAAATAAACCCAGCGGATACATAAAACAAATTGAAAATCTTTAAAGGGCTTTACTGCTCATCCGCCCGGCTTCGGCTGTTGCTGCTCCGCTGGCCGAGCACCACGCAGGCAGGGCACGTGCCACGGCTGTGGCCCCCAAAAATGGGGAAACTGAGGCAGCAAGGGCACGTTGGAGGGGAGAGCACAGCATGGCATGGAGCATGAGGGCTGTGCATGCAAAGGGAATGAGTCCTTGTGAGTCCTGACCCTGCTGCTGGTGCTGGTCCATCCCTGCAGCCCCCACATACCACTTCTCTCCCCACCCCAAATTTTAGGGGTGCCACTTTGTCCTGGGTCAAATCCTGCTGTCATATGGGGATTGCTCCTCTCAGGATGTTTTCCGTGGCACCGCCTTAGCTCCTGGATAACACCAGGATGCTGCCGCTGTGTCCCCTCCAAACAGCCCCTGCTTTGGGGGCTGAAAATCAAAGTGAAAATCAAACCGGCATGGGGGGAGCAATGGGGGGAGCGGTGCCTGGGGCTGTCAAGCAGCAGCTGAGGAAAATTCATGGTGCTCATCTGCTGGGCGAGCCGGGGTCCATCCGGGGGAATTTACAGCCACGACTGCTGGCGGCGGTGCTTTGATTTACTCCAAGGTTGCAATCTTGACAAAGTGTATTTCACCACGTGAAGACCCTCTTCCCCTCCGGAATTTATTGGTTTTCATTAAAAAGGCAATAAACAAAGCGCGTGGGGGCAGTGAATCTGCTCTGGCAGGGCTCCAGCCCGAAGCCGTGGGCATCGCTCAGCCTCAGTGCCGGAGGCACGGCGAAAAAGGTTTCTGTCCCCCAAAGTTTCCCAGCCTGAGGGGGCCCCATTGCACCCCCAGCTTTTGCTGTGTCCCTGCTGGAGCTCAGCCTCACACCATGGCTCAGGCAGTGCCACAATGGCTGCGCCCATGTCCCCATGTCCCCAGAGCAGCACAGCCACACAACGACCTAAACTCTGGTGTGGCAGCCGGCTTGAGTCCTGCTTGTGGCAATTCGGGGCTGTGACGCACAGGCAGGAAGCTCTCCTTTTTATTGCCTCACCCCTCCACTCTCCCCAGTGCTTGACGTCCCTTTTTGCTGGATTTCTGCCCCAAATTGTAGGTGCTGCTGGGCGCCGTGGCCTGCCATTTGGCTGAGAGGTGTTTTTGGTGGGATGTCACCGCTCGATGCACGGCCTTTCCCTGGCTTTTCCTTCAGTTTGCGTGCTGCTGCCTCTCCTCCCGGTGATGCACAGGCAGGTTTGTGTTTTGCTGCTGAAGCAGATGTCACTCAGACCCGGGGATCAGCATCCATGATCGATGCTGCAGGGACAGGGACCGACGGTGACACCGCTGTGGGTGCTGGGACCTGGCCCCATGGCTCGCCGTGACCCTTCCCAAAGCCCTGGCATGATCCTGTGCCGGATGGTACCACAGGCACATCGGCATGCACGGTACCTGAAGGCCTTTTCCTTGAGCTTTTTCTTTCTTTGTCTGCTTTCCTGCCTGCCCTGAGAGCATTTGGTGGTGCTCAGCAGCGTGTTGGCTGATGGAGCGCAGCAGCCCCGGGTGCCTGAGCTGGAGAGGGGCAAACGCAGCCCCAGGGCAGCAGCAAACGGCTCCGACCCCAGGAGTCTGAACAAGATGCTGTTTGGGAAGCTTCCCAAATGTTTCATCTGCACCCTGCCAAGAGGGGGAACGTGGTTCTGGTGGCTCTGCTGCTTGCAGCAGGCACAACCCCTCCTGCAGGGAAGGCGGCGAGCGCGGCACCGCGCGGCACCGGCTCCTGTTGAGCCCACCAGCTCCTTCCCCTTCTGCTCAGCAAAGCTGTCTGCCCCCAAGGGCACGCTGTGGGGTCTGTGGCAAGCCCTAAAAATAGCAGAAAGCGTGGTGAGAGGAGACAAAGGACCGGGGGAACATCAGGCACGAGGCAGATGGGTTAAGGCGAGCCGTGGGGGGTTGCAGATGGGAGGCTCAAGGCAGGACCTGGGCTCTGACAAGGCTGGGAACCCGGAGGGTTTGGCCCCTTCAGGCAGGCTGGAGGATGTGCTTGGAGATTCTCCGTTCCTCTCATTGTGTCTCAGAAACCCTAGAGGTCAGCGGGATGGAGGCACGCAGAGCCCAGCTGCTGGTGAAGCCCCTTTGGGGGGGCTCTGTTTGCCCCCAGCTCCACTTCTTAGGGGTCTACCCTGGGACAGGAGCAGGATCCCACCTCGGGGAATGGCAGCACACGAGCAGGACGGGCAGCACATCGCCCTGCAGGTCTCGGGGGAGCTTTGGGATTTGCAAGAAAGGGGCTGACCAAACCAGATGCCCCACGAGGGGAGATGAGCCCCCGGTACCCAGCGCTGCCCCCCCAGGGCTCAGCCCTTCCTCTCCCCGTGCCGGCAGCAGCAGGTAAATGTTCCTCGGAGAGGAAAGCAGGCAGGTTGCTGTGCTTTGTATTCCCACGTCAACAGCGCCGAGTGTTTTCATACCTTGCGGGGCAGCTGCTGGGAAAGAACAAAGCCTGCCTGCCAGGGGAGTTCAAATTAGCTGAGCTCCTTCCCTGCCTCGCCGCTGCGCTCGGCTGCGTGGCCGGGGGGGATTTCTGCAGTGTTCCCCCTCTGTGCTGGGGTCTGCACCGCGGTGGGGCTGGAGCTGGGGTCAGGGGATGATTTGGGAGCCCCTCGCTTGGTGCTGGTCCCCCTGGGCTGCTGCAGAGCTCGGCAGTGTCCCCAATGCCAGTGGTGTCCCCGATGCTGGTGGTGTCCCCAAGTTGTCAGCTCTCGGTGGCGGTGCCAGAGCCCCCTGTTCCCACCCAGAGCTGACAGATGCTGGGTGCATCGGGTGGGCCACCCTTACCCCCACTTTCCTTCAAAAATGCCTCTGTGGATCGGCTCAAAATACAGCTGATTGCTTTTTTTGAGGGGTCACCACCCCCTTTTTCCTTCACCCCCTCCATGCCTGGCCCCATAGCAGGGGTGGGGACTCATCCAGCGCCCGGCTCATCCATCACAGCGCTGCAGAACCCTGCAATCCCCACGGGAGCCTTTTCATTTTTTTCCTGATTGTTGCATATTTAGGTATTTTCACCCCTCCCACACCCACCCAGAGCCGCCTGCGGCTGACAATGGAGCATTGATTGGAAACTGGCAGCGTCTGCCTGGGTTTCGGGGGGCCCGGGCTGTCCTCCCCCCGCGTGCGCTCGCGTCGCCGCTTCGCTTTCCATCGGCGGCGCGTTGGGAGCGCTAACAACCAGTGAGTCAGCTCCATGCAGCATCCCGGGGAGGGGGGGGTCCGGGCAGGATGCTGCTTCCAGATGCTGCTGGGATGGAGGAATTAGGGCTGCTGGGAACGGGAGCCCCCGGCTTGCAGGAGAACCCCGAGATGTTGTTTTTTTTATGGGGACCAGGTCCCCTGGGGCGCGCGGTGGCTGTGACATGGGGACTGCCCCTCCTGGCCCCCTGTGGCACGCTGGAGGGACGAGGGAGCTGTGTGCAGGCACGTGCTGCACAGCCTGGGGTGGGAAGGAGGTTTATGGCCAGGATCCCAAAGGAATGAGGATCTGTTTGTCCATCTCTGTCTGGCTCCATGGGGGATTTTTCGGTGCCCCGTGCTGCGTGCCGGGGCAGGAACCTGTTAGACCCCTGGGTTACCCCATCCTGGTCATGGAGGAGGCAATTTTCCTTCTCAGTATATAAAACATTTGCTTTTTCTGCAGCTTTGCACCTTCTGCCCACACTGCCCAGGCAGCAGGATGCTCAGCTTTGTCCCCACAGCCCTTTGCTACCCCTGGCTGGGGACCTGTTCCTGTCCCCTCCCAGGTGGCTTCTTGGTCCCCCCAGCCAAGACACGGCCACCACAGGGACACCCAGCCCTGCTCCATCCTCAGCCCGTGGGCCCACTGAGCTCTCCCAGAGAAGGAGGGGATGTCGGCTTCGATGCTGGGAATCCAGGTCAGCGATAACCCAGATAAAATCCCACTGCTCTCAAACTGAGTGGGCTCAGCCCAGCCCCACTCCCACAGCACCACTTTGACGTCTCCGTGCTCCGGGCGCAGACCTCAGCTCTCCCCTTTATTTATTCCTGTGCCCCCAAAAGTGTTCCCTGCTCCATCGGGATGAGTCGGTTGGGGTTGGGATGAGGAGAAGCGTGGTGTGCAGGTGGAAAAGCCCCGGAGGTTTGGCTGCAGCTCGTGTTTGGGCTGCGGGATGGAGCGCCGCGTGGCTGGGAGCCAGGGGCATCAGCATCAGGCGCCGCACCAAGAGCTCCTGGCTCTCTGCCTTCGTGCCAGGCGGTCCCTGCAGAGTGCCAAGACGTGGAGAAGGTCAGGGGAGCGGCGGCTGGTGCTTAAGAGGGTGCCTGATGGGGCTGACTCAGGCTCTGCTCCTTGCTGCCTGGTCCTGCTCCCTGCCTGGGGCTGTGGCAGGCGCCAGGAGCTCGGGCAAGGTGATCTGGGATTTGCAGCAGGGAACGGGGCTGCAGCATCCTGCACCTGCATGGCTCCTGTCCCCAACCTTTCCTGGGGAAAGGATCGCTTGGAACAGCTCAGCAAAGCGCTGGGGTTTTCCCTCGGCACTCAGACCAAGCCCCGAGGGGCTGGGAGCTGGAATCCAGAGCCAGGCTTGGCCGGATCCCAAGCAAGGGCTGAGAGCATCAGGATATCGGTGCCAGCCCTGCTGCCTCTCCCAGTAAATTGCTGCATGAAACATGGGAAGCTCCACTTCTAGGGCCATGGCCCCGCTCCCTCCAGCACGGGGCTTCCTCGGGGCTTAGCTCCCGTGGTGCTGGCACCGGTATTTTGGTATTTCCTAGGGGAGAGCAGGCACCAGCCTGCAGGTGGGCAGAGCCTTCCTCCCTCCTGCTCCCCGAGGCCATCCCAGCCCTGCACCAAGCTGGGGACAGACTCATACCCAAGCCCCCCAACCCTGCCCCCATCCCTGTCCCCGTCCCTGTCCCCATTCCCAGCCTCAGCCCTGTCCCTGTCCCTGTCCCCATCCCCTTCCTCTGCACGCCACAGCCCCAGGGGAGGCTTTTGCAGGGGAGCTTTATTCTGGTTTTATTTTCTGGAGAGCCCTTGCGGGGCTGAACGCCTGCAGGTCCCAGCTGGCCGGTCCCCAGGGAGCCGTCGGCCAGCCCAGCCTGCGCTTAAATAAAGAATAGTAATGAGGAGAAATTGAAAGCGGCGATTTAATGATCGGAGCATCTCTTCTTGCCCATCTATCCGTCCGTCCACCTAAATATAGACATCCATACATCGTCTGAACACCAAACGCCAGCATCCCTGCTCAGAGCCAGCTGCCCGATTGCCACGTGAAGTGGCTGAGAGCCAAAGACAAGTATTTAAAAGCCACATTAAGCGACCGATGCCTAAAGCCCTGAAGGAAGCACTCTCCTGATAGGTGTTTATTTGTTGAAGAGAGGAAAGCAGGCCAGAAATATATTTTTTTTTTCCCCTCCGAGGTTCTGACTGCTCTGGTTTGGGGCTGGATTCGCGTTTGATGTGCAGATCCCTTCCTTGTGGAAGCCGTCCTGGTGCATCCAGCAGTGCGGGTGGACCATGGAGGGCACAGGCTTGGCTAAAATTAGGTTGATTAAAGGTTTTTCATGATTTTTATTTTTATTTAACACTCCTCTCCCATGTAAAGGCAGCCGTGGTATGGGGCACACAGGGGGTGCTGCAGGTTTGGGTGCTCCCGATACCCTTGCCCCATGCCACCACCAGATTTGTTGAGAGGGGACAAGGGGCAGCAGGGGGGGGACACAAAGCTCCTGGTCCCCTCTCGCATCCCTCCTGGGTTTCACCCTCACTCCAGCCTTGGTGCTAGGGCAGCTTTTAGCTCCTGGAGCACGTTACAGCCGAGCCAACCCCCGTGGCAGGAGTGCTGGGAAAGGGACGGAGCGAAAGCAGCAGACATCTGCCAGCCCTCCCCACACCACGATGGCAGGCTTGGAACCACACTGCTGGGACAAAGATGGGAATTGGGAGCAATTACAGTACCCCGAGGCACGCACAGTGACCTGCAAAGTGCCTGAGCCCCTGTGTGCACGGCTGAATGACCACGGGCAGGAGCGATGCCGTGGCTGGAGCACGGCGGTGCCAGCCCGTAGCCACCTCCACGGCATTGTGTTTTCTCCCATCATGATCCCAGCTCGAATTAAGGGTCTCACATTGCTCCAGGGGACGTTTAGGTTGGGCATTGGGAAGGATTTCTTCATGGAGAGGGTGGTCAGGCACTGGGATGTGGAGTCTTGGAGGTGTTCAGGGGACGTGGATGTGGCACCGAGGGAGGTGTTTTTGTGATGGGACATCAGCAGCAGCTCAGGCTGAGGGCTGGGTGTGATGATCCTGAAGGCTGTGTCCAACCTAGACATGATCCTAACCAAACCCATCTTCACGAGAGGCACCAGCCCCCCCCCCTTTTCCAACCAGTTGTGCCCCCTGGAGACCACCTGCCTCCAGGGAGCGATTTTTGGGGACCCCATGAAAGCAGGCAGCATCAAGGGAACCCAAGCGGCTTCCCAGGAGGCAGCACCCGCCAGCCCCGTCCCCCTGCACGCACAGCCCCATTTCCAGGGGAATAAATCCACTGATAATTGTGCTCCATTAACGGCTCGAAATATTCCCCCGCTCCCAGGGCTCTGCTAAGCGATTCCCTCGCTGCTCGCCAAGCAGCAAGCGCAGCCCCCCTCCGAATTCGTGGCACGGCAGCGCTGTGGCCTTGAGGCTGGAGCTGTGGGCGGGTGGCAAAGGGACATTTTCCCCTTGCCGTAGCCAAGATACCTTATGAGCAGAGCAATTTTTCTCTCGCCTCGTTCCCCTCCTTCCCTCTGTATCCAAGCGCATCCTCGGAGGGCCGGGATGAGTCACTGCAGCGGCAGCGATGTGAGGGCATCAGCACGCGATTCCTCCAGGGACCTTGGGGCTCAGCAGCTCCCTTCACTGGGATTTTTTATGCTAAGGGCAGCTCTGCTGCCCCCAGGAAATGCCAAGCGGATGGGCAGAGGACTCAGGGGACGGCCCCTGGTGGAGCTGGCTGCTGGTGAAGCGGGGACCGGAGGGATGCTCATGGACACATCGAGTGCCACGAGCGGAGCAGGATCGCGTCCCTCCCACCGCAGCAAACAGGAGCCCGGCCGCCCCTTCAGCCGCAATCCCTGAGCAGCAGTGGCTGCAGTTAACTCGCTAATTACATGCCCTGCACGGCCAGGCTGCTTTGCAGAGTGCAATTAATTAGCATTTGCTTCCCTGATGGTCGCTGACCCTGCCAGAGTCGGGAGTAAATTGGCTGCTGTGGGTAATGGCTTTGCTGCGCGCGGCTGGCGGCGGTGGCGCAGCTCCTGGGCAATCACTGCCTTGCAGGACGAGCTATTTATATTTCCACTTCTCGAGTCAAGGCAGCTTGCTGGAAGAATGCGGCCTCGTGTGCCAGCTGCTCGTGGCTTTTGGGCTCGTTCGGACCTTGGAGGAAAGGGGCACAGATTTGTGGGGACCCCCTGGGGTGCTTTGTGCCGGTCAGCCAGGTGCTGTGCGTGGCCAGGAGGTGCTGGGATGGTGCAAGGATGCTTTGGGGATGTTGGAGACGGGCAAACCAGGCTGGAAAACATGCAAATATAATTTTCCTTCTGCAGCACAAACCCTGAGTTATCAGACAGGTGGGACGCAGCGCACCAGGGCATGGGAACCTCGGGGCGTGCTCCCAGCCCCTGCTCCATCCCCTCTGCCCCGCTCCTGCCCCAGGAGTCGGCGCCTGGCCCCGGGCAAACGGCACTAATTCAGAGCACATCCAGCCCCTGCTCTTCCTGGGAGCCGTGTGGCACTTCATTAGATCACTAAAGATTAATCTGCCGCTCGTAATTGCCAAGTGCCTGAGAGCTCCTGGCAGGGAGGAAAACAAGTGTCAGGCGAAGAAGCCACCACGGGCTTGTTTTTGCCTTTGTTATTTAGGTCGTTTCACTGGTGCGGGGAGTGCAGGGATGGGGACTGGGCTGTCTGGGGAGAGCGAGGGGCATCTGCTTAATTTCTTGGAGTGTCTCTCTCGTTGCTGCTGGGATGTGGAGAGGGGCACAAGCTGGTCCTGGTCCTGCAGGACAAACAGCCCCCATGCACCA
This sequence comes from Anas platyrhynchos, assembly GCF_047663525.1. Classification (NCBI taxonomy): domain Eukaryota; kingdom Metazoa; phylum Chordata; class Aves; order Anseriformes; family Anatidae; genus Anas; species Anas platyrhynchos. The sequence continues at coordinate 4,354,653 of NC_092610.1, forward strand.
CCACGGACCCGAAGCAAGAGTGATTTCCATCACCGCCGCCTCCGTCCCCATGGTCCCAGGAGGGAAGAGCACGTGGCTGTGGAGGGAACACGGAGCAGCTCATTTCCAGGGCATTTTTTTTTTTTTGGGTTGTTCCTGGGGCTCGCTGCTCGGTTCCTCCTCCTCTGCCTCTTCAGCTGAAGGAGGGGAAAAAATATCCCTGCCGAGAGCTGTGATTTTAGGAAGGCTGAGATCAAAGCGCTCTGCAGACTCAGCAAACCTTGGCTAGGAAATAACAGGGCACCGAGTTGTCTTCGGGAAAAGTCGCATCCTGTAATTTTCCATGCAGCTTGTTTCATCCTAGAAGCAAAGGTTTGGGTCCAGTTCAGTCTCCGCTGATGCATTTAATCACCAGAAGGCCTGGGGAGAGGCAGGGGGTGATTTTAGGGCACTGCATCCCCGCAGCTCAACGAACCATTTCCCTCTGCTGGATTGTAAAGGTTGCAGGTGACAGAGTGAGTGTTTTTTCCTACATTTTTCAATAAAAATAAAAAAAGAAGAAGAAGAAACGCCCTCCAGCCCCTGTCAGTGGCTTTGCTCCGTGGGTTTGGGCTGGGGCACCCAGCCCCAGGCTGAGCACAGAGGTTGGGTGGTGGAAGCGGAGACCTTTGGGGTTTTTTGGGCTGAGCTTTGCTTTTGCCCTCGCCTGGCTGGGGCGGTGGGGGCTGTGCAATGGGGAGAAAATGGGGTCAGGGGTGTGGAGCCTCTCCAGCAGGGCTGCTTTGGGTGATCACGGTGTTGTTCTTGGAGCTGATTCACTAAAATCAGCGCAGAACAATGAAAGAGAAGGGAAATTGCTCATCTTGCATCACAGCCCAGCGCTGGAGCAGGCACTGAGAGGCTCAGTGATTTATTTTTTTTCCTGCTTTATGCATATTTGTGCATTTTTTCAGTGCCTGGGAAGTCCTGTGTGATTGCACCGTGTCCCTCTGGCAGGTATTTAGGGACCTGCTGCACCTCCAACACCCCAGTCCCATGGGTCCGGCCCCACTGAGGCCAAATCCCCGCTCCCCAGACCCAGAGCGCAGGCAGCAGGCACCTTGTGCTGGAGAAAACACAGCTTTGGGTGCAATTAAAGCAAAAATAAACCTCTCCTCACCCGAGCAGCTGCAAGCTGGGCTGTCCCCACCCTGCACACGCGGTCCCCGCACCGCCGAGCATCCCCCTGGGGACACCAAGGCAGGAGCGGCGCGCTTCTCCCCAGGGAGACAAATCCCTTCTCCTGACAGCAGCCAAGCAGCGAGGCCGTGCAGATAAATATTGCATGTGGCTTCGGAGAGCTGGCGAGGCAGCCAGCACCTGTGCTGGGTGCGTAATTACAGATCGATCCCTGCTCGGCACAGGGATGGGGCACGTCTGTGGGTACCCGTGGGGAAAAGCCTCTGGACCTTAAAGGAGAGAGGAAATGCTGATGGAGCTGTGGGTGAACCTCAGGGGGTTTCCAGCCATGCCAAGGCTCCTGAGCTGTCCCCCCCTATTGGGTGCTGGCCCCCAGGTCCTCACCCCGCACCGAAACCCCAGCGGTGCCTAAACTCACCCCGTGTGTCTGATGGCCACCCCGAGCCCCAAAGCTGCAAATCGCAGCACGACCTCTCCAGAAAAACATCTGGGGAGGGGACAAAAAGCCAAAATGGGGACAAGGGGGTGGCGGGGACGTTCCCGGAGGAGCAGGGGCACCCAGACACGACTCATCCCCAGCCTCTCCGACCCGTTTCCAAGAAACCCGGGTGCGCTGCAAGCCCTGTTTGAGATTTCCCCACCTCTCTGCTCCAGCCCTGCGGCTGGGCACCCACCGGGCGTGAGGACCGGGGATGGGGTTGTCATGGAAACCGCCAGCACTGATTTTTTTTTTTTTTTTTTTTTTTTGCTTTCCCTTTTTTCTTTTTGTCAAGGCTGGAAAAAATGCGGGGGAGAAGGGCAGCATCGCCGCCGGGATGTGCTGCAGCGGTGCGTCTCCAGAGCCGTGCTGGTCTCCAGGGATCTCAGTGCCCATCGTGGTGGTACAGCCCTGGGGGGGATGTGATGCGTTTTTGGCTCCCCTCGGATGTGCCCCAAAATGTGAGCTGGGCAGGGCAGGGCAAACACAAGCAGTTGGTGCCTGAAGCTGTGGCTGCAGCCCTCAAGCCCTAATAAAAAGGCAAGAGAAGCGCCCGTCCCCCCCAGAGCTGTGGGGGTTTCTCTCCCCTCCTGAGCAGGCTGGGGGACGTGGGGGGCAGAGGGGGAAGCCCCAGGGATGTCACCTCATGGCCCTAAGGGGGCTCGGTGGGTGACACGGACCCTGCCTGGGCTCACCAAGATCCCCAATGCCATGGGTGTGGGGAGCAGCACTTGGGGCACCAGGTTTTTCCAGCACACCCAGGTGCTTACAGCATCCCCCGGCTCAGGTCGGAGGCTTGGCTCTGGGGACTGTCCCCAGGAGCCACCCAGAGCCCATTGCAACCCTGCAGGCAGCCAGAGGGACCCCCACTGCCCCTTGCCCCGGTGACCGCCCCCCCAACACCCCCCAGAGCCTCAGTGACCCCCAGCCCTGTCCCCATCTCCCCCCTGCGTGCTGCGGGTCCCCGTGCTCTCAGCTGGCCCTGCTCCACTTCACAAAGCACCCGGCTCCCCGGGGAACGAGCAGCTGCCCGGGGGTTATTTACAGCCCACTTCGTGCCTCCAAACGGGAATTTCGAGCAGAGCCCTCGCAATAAATCCTTTGCCTGTGTCCCCCCCCCCCCCCATCCAAGGCGCTGCCAGGACGCTCGGTCACGTCCCTGCAGGACAGATGGACGCAGGTGGGTGCCAGGGCTCTGTTAGCCTCTTGGAAATTAATTTGGGGCCAGGCTCCCTCCGGTATTGCTCTGCCAGCTTTGGGGCCGAGGCAATGCCCAGAGATAAAGCACCAGGAGGAACGGGGACGGATCCAGCCCGAAGGATCCAGCCAGGAGCGAACGGCACCACGACACCCCCAGCTCAGCACCAGCCCTGTCATTGCGGCCATCTTAGGGGAGCGCAAATCCTGGACTGCAAAAAAATGGGGGCAAATCCCCCATTTTCCCTAAATCCAAATCCATTTCCCCAAATCCAAATCCGTTTCCCCCAAATCCAACTCTGTTTCCACCCGCAGTGGCCCCGGTGCTCCCTGTGCCGGTCACCGCACCGTCCTGCTGTTTTATTCGCCCACCTCAATCCTGCGAGTGCCTTAATTGCAGCCACGCTTTGCAAGTGTAACTAATTGCCTCGGAGGCTTATTAATGATTTCTGCATGCTAATGAGTGCCAAAGCCCGAGGTGTTTTCCCAGGGGCTGGAGCTGGCTGACCCTTCTGGGTTTAGCAGGATCCTGGAGACGGGGCCGTGGGCACCCAAATCTGGGTGCGAGCTGCCTTGAGCTCTGCCTGGGGGCAAACTCACAAATTCTTTTTGGGGAAACTGAGGCACCGAGCCCCCTCCAGAAAGCAGCCCTTGCTGCAGAGACATTCAGGCCTTTATTGCTGTAGCTGGAGGGTTTCTCCCCACTCCTCTCCCCCCGTCCCTTCCTTTTCCCCAGGGACACCGGCCGGGCACCCCATGTGGCACGGAGCAGGGGACGCGGTGACATCCCACCGGCACCCGGGCACCGCCACCACCCACCCCATCTCCCCCCACCCCCTGCCACCTGCAGTCAGGGGAGGGAAATGGGGGGATTGGGGGTGAAGCCTGGCCCTTTCCCAACCCCACAGCCATGGGGCAGTGTCCCTCCTGCCCCCCAGCCACGTGAGCCCAGGCTCCCCCCAGCCCTTCTGCAGCCCAGTTCGGACCAGTCTTCTTGCTGGATGTTTCTGTGCTCCCAGTGGGCTCCCAGTACATAGTGCTGGAATTCACTGGGGTCTTCCACAGCAAACCCACCCAGTACTGGGTCACTTGTGGGATCCCAGTGCCATGGAACAGGGAGTGGGGGGGCTGCTGCCACCTCCCATGTGCCATCGCCGTGTCCCCTCCGCGCCGCGTCCCCTCCAGCCCCGCTGGGCGCCGTCAGCAGAACTGCAAAAGAGAAACCGAGCGTGGGGTGGGGGCACCCCGCAGGCAGCCCCCACCTCGGGCAGTTTTGGGGGGCTCTGGGAACCCCCTGGGTTGGGGCCAGCCTGCTCCCCGTGGGGTGTGGGTGCTGGATGGGTCCTGGAGCACCGGGTGGTGGCACCACACCAGCACCACCACGGGGGGCTCAGGGGTGGCGGGGGGGCACGGGCAGGGATGCTGCAGGGGACACGGGTCCCAGGGGTGGGACAGGGGAGGGCTGGGGGGACCCAGAGCCCCCCCTCCCCGCCTCGTACAGACCTTCCAGCGGTTCCCACACTCGTTGCACAGCACGAATGTCGTCATGGGCTCGTCGGCGCTGCGCGTCTGCACCTGAGGAGGGAGCAGACGGCCGGGTCAGAGGATGCTGATGGTGTCCCCCCCCCCCCCAAAAAAAAAAAAAAACTACGAGCTGGGGGTCCCCTGGGTGCTCAGGGGGGCTCACCTGGTTGTAGGTGCAGTTCTTCTTCTTGCACTTGCCGCACTGGAAGAGGTCGGTGACGGTGCCGCCCGTCTTGGCCATCTGGTGCTCGCGGATGGCCTCCTGGGTCATGGCGTTGCGCAGCTCCTTCAGCTCGTCGCTGGCCATCTCCTGCCACGGGGGGGGGGGCACGTCAGGGCCTCCTGGGGGGCTGCCAGCCGAGCTGGCACAGCCCCGGGTGCAGAGCACCGTGGTCCATCACCCGCCCCATCCCTGCAGGGCGCTGATCCTGCTCGCTGCGCTCAAACCCATCCGGAGGAACAAGCCCCCCGTCCCCAGACCCGTCCCCAGGGAGCTGCAGTCCCATGGGGGGCTCTGAGGACCTCATTTGGGGACCCCATGGGGCAGGAGGAGCAGGGCCCAAGGAGCAGGACGGGGAGGGGATTTGTGCCATATAACGGGACCTGCACCACCAAACCAGGACCCTGCTGGCTCTCAGGCACCAAGGGGGCCGCGGCCCCCTCGCCCCCCTGCGCACCTCGGCGGTCATGCGAGCGATGAGGCCGGGCAGGATGGCCCCGCACAGCACGTTCCTCCGCAGGTTGGGGTTTTTGGGGTCCTTCAGGTTGCTGATCCTGCTCCGCACCCGGTTGCGGTACTTCATGTCCGTGCTCTTCAGCTCCTGGAAGATATCTGGGGGCCCGTCAAGGAAACCTCAGCATCGCCCGCGTGTCCCCCCCCCACCAGGGGGAATCATCTCCAGGGATGGTCCTGGCAGCAGGGGGGGACCCCAAAGCTTGGGGCTGGGGGTGACTTGGAGCTGGCCCAGCGTGGCTCCATTGCCCCCCACCCTGGAGGGAGGCAGGTCCCCAAGCAGGGTTTTTTTTTTTCGGGGGGGGGCGCACAGCACCCCAGTGCCAAAGCTCCTGCCCCTGGGGTGCTCCGGGTTGGGGCTGCTCAGCTCCAGCTTTTAGTGGGCTCCGGGCTCCCTCTGCAGGCTGCGCGCAGGGACACCCCATGGCCCTGGCCCCACCACCCTCTGTCCCTGCCCCTGCCCCCCCCCAGGACCCCCCAGCCCCCAAAGGATACGCTCTTCGATCTCGGATGCCATCCTCTCGCAGTTGACGCCGAACTCCTTGTAGTCATCTGGGGGGCAAGGCGAGGCGGAGGGGGGGGTGGTGTGGGGGTGGCTCTGTGCCCCAGGGAGCTCCCCAAAAAGTGGCCAAAACCTCATCCTGCTCGCCCAAGCCACCCCCTCTCCAAAAACAATCATTTTCCCCCCACCTGAAACCCGCAATGAAACCCTTTGCAACACCCACACCCAAATCCCCCACCAGAGACCCCACCGACCCCCTTTTGGGGCCAAACCCTGGGTTTTTGAGCCACAGCCGGGACTTTTCTGCCAGGCAGGGGGGGAATTTGCTGCCCGGGTGCCCCCAGGCCTTGGAGCCCCGTTTATTTTTGTAGGGTTACCCCCGCTGGGGCTGCCCCCCGGGACACCCAGCCCAGCTTGGCCAAGGACCTTCGGGATGGAGACGGGGGGGGGGGGCCTGCTGCCCCTCCAAATAACTTTGTGGGTTAATTTGGCTGGGGCTCAGCGCCGATTTTGGAGGGTTCCCCTCCCCATTTCGCCCCAGAGGAGCAGGCTACGACCTTCCCCAGCCCCCCCTAATTTTGTGTCCCCCCCCCATTGCTCACCATCCATGCGGAGCGCGGCCGTCAGCATCTCGATGCACTTGTCCCGGACCGAGTCCCCCGTCAGGTAGCAGGGGGGCAGGAGGCAGACGCTGGGCGAGAAGGGGGGGCTGCTGGGGGTCCGCGGCGTCTCCGCCTTGGCCTTGCTGCTGTTGGCCCTGGGGGGGGGGCACACAGGTAGGTGTTGGGGTCCCGTGGGGACGTGGCAGCGCTGGGGAGGGTTGGGGGGGGGTCCCACCTGTCCTCCTTGCTGTCACTGGAGCTCCTCCGGGGGGTGGCGGGGGCGGGCGAGGGGCTGGCACCCACGGAGGCTCTCCTGGGGGGGGCACGGGGTGGGGGGGACACCAAGGATGGGGCAGGATCAGGCTCGCAGCCCCCTCTTCCCACCCCGGCTGCGTGTCCCACGGTTGGAGCATCCCCAAATTGGGGCTGTGCGCCCCCCCCAGGGCCAGGTCTCCCCCCATGGCAAGGTCCCCCCGGGGGGGGGCTTCTTCCTTACCTCTCCCCCGAGGGTCTCTTCTGCGGGGAGGAAGAGGAGGAGGCGGCCGAGGACCTGGAGTCAGCAGAGTCCCTCCTGCAGGAGCAGCCACGGCTCGGAATTTGGGGACCAGGTCCTGAGCCCCATCCGCAGCCCCAAGAGGGGCTGGGGTCCTCTCCCCCCCCCCGTGCCCCCATCCCAAGACCCCCACCTCTCTTTCTTGCCATCCAGGGATGATTTCTTCGAGGATGCAGAGGGGCTGCGGCCGCTGCTGGGCTCCCTGCAGGGCAGGACACAGGGGAAGGGGGGGGACGCGCTCAGCACCCAGCACCCCCCGTGCAGCCCGGGGAGCCACATCCTGACCCCCCCTTCCCACCAAAGACCCCCCCAGCCCCACAAAGCCTCGTGGAGCCCCGCAGAGCCCCGAGCAGCGAGGGCAGGACCGCGGGTACCTCTGCGGGTTGGAGTCGGGGGGGTGGCCCTTGGGGGGGGCTGGGTGGGTGCCGGGGGTGCTGGGCTTCCTGCAGAAAGAGAGACGGGGGCGGTTTGGGGTCGGTTTTACCCTCGGGACAGCCCTCGTTTGGGTAAAAAGCACGTGGGGAAGGGGAAAAAGCCGGGCAGGGGGGCTCCATCCTGGATAAACCAAGCCCTTAGGGATGGAGCTGGGGGGGTCGGAGCTGGTCCTGGCCCCATTGGTGCCCCCCCGCTGGCCCCGTACCGCTCCTTGTGCTTCTCCTTGTGCTTGTCTGGGGTTTTGGGGTGTTTGGCAGGGGGGGGGTTCGCCCCTTCGTTGGGACAGCTGGGGAAATCCAGCCTCTTCTCCTTCTCCTTCTTCTCCCCATCGCTGTCCTTCTCCCTCCTCGGGGCAGCGGGGGTCTCTGCGGGAAGGGGCCGGGTCACGGCACAGCCCGGGGACACCGGGACAGCCCGGTGCGGGGTTTGGGGAGGTTTTGGGGAGGATTTTGCCCCTCTCACCCAGCAGCCGCTTCCAGTTCTTGATGAGGATCTTGGCCGAGGCCACCACCTCTTCGTCCGAGCAGTGCTTGCGCACCGAGTTGACCGCCACCCCGATGCGCGTGGTCTGGGGACAGGCGTTAGCGGGGCCGTCACCGGGACCCCCCCGGGACCCCCCAAACCCCACAGCACATCCCCTCCTCACCTGCAGCAGCTGGATGGTCATGGTGTAACCGGTGAGCGACTTGAGCAGATCCAGCGCCCCTTCCTACAGCGGGGAGAGGCCACGGGAGCCCTGGAGGAGCTGCGCCCCCCCCGGGACCACCCCATGGGGTCCCCAGAGGGGATGGGGCAGGCGCTTGGGGCCACGTGGCCACCCTCAGTGATGCTCCCCTAAAAAACATCCTGCTCCAACGGGGAGGGCTGGGGACACCTGAGCGTCCCCGAGGCACCGGGGGCCACACGTCTCCGGATTTGCAGCCCGGCCCTTGGGTGCTCGGTGCTTGTAGGGCTAAATATATCCCCGGCACGGCTCCATGTGGGGTCGTTTTCCTCCCCGGTATTTTTAGAGGTGCAGGAACAGGGACAAGGGTGCGGGGACCCACGGCGGGGTCGTGCCACTCGTGGTGGCCGGAGCTCCCAGCCCGTTGGGCGCAGGGGACACCCCCCCCGTGCTGTTCCCCTTCCCAAAAGTGCCATAAATCAGGAGGGTTTGGGAACCCCAACGACAGCCTGAGGCTGGGCAGGATCAGTCCCTTCAGTCGGGGCTGTGCGGTTGTGATCCAGGGTCCCAAAAAGCCACCAGATGGGGGGGGGGGACGGCAGCACCTGGGAAGCCCACACCTCCCCGGGGCAAAGTCCGCCAGAAACGGTCAAATATTAACTTTAGGGGCTGGGCTCGCCCCCGTGCAACCAGTGGGCCAGGACGGGTGCTCAGCTGGCACAAAGGGAGGCAGGGACAGATCCTGCGCCCCCCCCCCCCCCCCCAGAGCACCGAAGCCCCCTCCCCAACCCCTGCGAGTGCCATGGGTCTGCCCCCTCCCTCCCTGTGCACATTTGCACACACTTGTGCAAAAGGCAGGGCTGTGTCTGGGCTTGGGGGGGGCTTTTCCCACCCCCCCCCAAGGGATTTTTTTTTTTCCTTTGCATGGGGCTGGTTTGGGTGCCTGTGGCCAGGCTGGGGGCCAAGCACCTGTCACCGCATTTGTCCTCTGTCCCACACCGCCACAGCCTGGGACAGGTCCCCCCCCCCCCAAGCTCCCCAGACCACCACGTCCCCATGGCCTTGAGCAGGGGGGGGGCAAGGGACAGCCCCAAATCCAAAATAAAACCCCCATGGGCACCAGCTCCAACTCCCCAAGGGTGGAGAGGCAGCACCCGGGGGTGCCCCGTGGGAGCTCAGCACCCACTCAGCCCCTCCTGGGGGGGACATTTCCGAGCCCCCTTTTTCTCCTTGCCACGTCGGGGAGCTTCGTGGCTTTCCTCCCTCGCCCTGCCCCGAGCTGCCCAAAAATGCAAGCACACCCAAATAGTGCGAATGTGGCACACGTAGGCAAATATTGCACGCATGCAAATATTGCTCACGTGCGCAAATCTGGCACGAGTGTGCAAATCTGGCACGAGTGTGCAAATATTGCACACGCGCCCCAGCCCGCCTTACCGTGCTCTTCCTGGCCACCATCTTATCCAATTTCTTGGCGATCCGGACCAGCTCCTCAGCGGGCCCCATGCTGGTTCTTGGAGGGGTCCTGGGCTTGGGCAGCCCCCGGTGCTTTGGGCATGGGGCAGGGGCAAGGGCAGGGAGTGGCGGCCGGGTCGGAGCGGAGCAGGGAGGGAAAAAAAGGGGAAAAGAGAAGGAAGGAAAGCAAGGGAGGAAAGCAGAAAGGAGGTGTGGCTGTCCCGGCCAGTTATAAACTCCTGCCAGGGAGGCGAAATAGCACGGGGGAGGGCTAAATATAGCCCGGAGTGAGCAGGACAAAGATTGCGGGAGCTGGGGGAGGCGCACGGCGGGGGGACGCAGCGCCCTTCAGTGCCAGCGCACGGGGGGCTCGCGGGGACGGGGGAGCCACCAACAATGGGGTTCAACCCGGTGGTGGCAGCGGGAGAGCCCCGGGACGTGGCTTTGGGGCTGGGCTGGGGCTGCCCGGGGCCAGAAGGCTGGACGCAACGCGCCGCCGGCGTTGCACGATGCAGAGCGCTCGGCCCAGACCGGAGGCGATGCCAGCGGTGTCCCCGTGCCAGCGGTGTCCCCGTGCCAGCAGCGGCTCTGAGATCCCCCAGGGATCCTGGCTCTGGTGCTGTGCCAGGGCTGACGGTGCTGCGGTGGTGCTGGCACTGCTGGGACCCCAGTGGCCGGGAGCAGAATTGGGCTGGATCCATCCCGGGGAGTTTGGGGTGCGCCCTCGTGGCCAAACGCAAGGCTGGGGGGAGACCTGGATGCACCCTCATTCCCCGCCGGCACAGGGCCACCCGCTGCCACCCCGTGGTGTCCCCAACGGGCAGGGGATGGGGACCCCATGCACGCAGCCCACAGCTTACAAAAACGGGTGGTTTTATTAGAAATTGGAAAGGGAGAACATTAAAAACAAACACACCAGGCCACTGGCTGAGACGCGGACGAGGATAAACCACAGGGGCCGGCGGCTCCCGAGGGACGCCGACACGGGGCAGCGTTGGTCCCAAAAGGGGGCTGCAGGATGGCCCCAGGAGCCCCCCCCAGGGCCAGGCGGTGACCAGCACCCGCCCGGTGAGGGACACGGGGACATGGGGACACGGTGCTGCCCGCGCCAACCCCAGGCACCCAAGGAGCTGTGGTCCCAGGCTGGGGGAGTTTTGGGGCATTTCCAAGCCCCGCTGCCCTGGGGGGGCTCTCAGAGCCCGGGGAAGGGGGGCAGGATGTGGCCGCAGACCCTCCAAACCCCCCAAAATGATGAATAAAAAGCCCTTTTTTTGTTCCCTACCAATCCCCAATGCTTCACAGTTGTGGTAGAGGAGAAAACCAGGTGGTGCATCGCAGCCCCCCCCTGGAGAACAGGCACAGGGGCTCTGCACCCACCCAGCAGAGGAGGGTGGGGGGCACCCAGCGCGCCCCCCCCAGCCCCAAATCCCTGCTGACAGGGGAGGAGAAAGCCCCTGGGATGGGCAGAGCCCACAAAAGGACGGGGATGGGGCACCAAAACCTCCCTGTAGGGTGCAGGTGATGGCAGCGGGGGGGGGGGTGGCAGCCCTTGGGCTCCCCAAAGCCACCACCCAGGGGGTGAGGGTCCCAACCTGGGGGTCCCCACGTCCCCTGAGAGGGCAGCAGCCACACGGTCCCATACCAGGGGCTGCAGCACCCGGGGCCCCGTGGAAAGGGGCGAGGGCAGAGAGGGGCCGGGGGGGGGTCCGGCTCCAGCTCCCAGCCCGCCCCGTGCGCCCCCAGCCCCCAGGGGACGGGGACAAAACGGGCAGCGGGGGGGGGACCCAGTCAGTCTTGCAAGAGGTGGACGAAGCTGGCGGGGAAGACACCGGTGCGGGAGCCGTCGCCCTCGATGAAGCCGACCTGGGGGGGCAAAGAGGGGTGTCAGGGGGTGTGGGGGGGTCCCAGGGTGGGTGGCGAGGGGGAGGAAGGCAGGGACCGATGGCCACGAGCCCTTGTGGGGTGGCACCGGCAGCCTGGGGTGACCACTGCCAGCACAGACGGGGTGGGGGGGGCCCATCTGTGGCCCCCCAAAATGAGCAGGGGGAGAAGGGGGGGGGGGGCCGTGCCCCGGGGGGGGCTCACCCAGCTCTGCTCGTCCTCCTCCCGCGTCACCACGATCACCTCGCCCTTGGAGAAGGTCAGCTCCCGCGCCTTGTCCCCCTTGCAGTCAGCCACCGCCTTCACCCGCTTCTGCCTCCCCTTGGCCTGCGCGAGGAACGGGGTCAGCGAGGGGGGGGGGCAAACCCACCCCAGGGGCTGTGACCCCCCCCCCAACACCTCCATCCACCCCCTTGGGACAAGAGCTGCAGCGATGCTTGGGCATGGAGGGGTGCCCCCAAAGCTCCCCCCCCAAAAACCACCCTCTCCCCTGCACCCTGTCCAAGCCCCCCCACCCCAAATCCTGCCACCTACCGGAGCGAAGCGCCGGGGCATGGGCACGGGGGGCACCTTGCTGGGAGCGGGGTCCTCGGGGCTCTGGGGGGGAGCGGCTGAGCCGGCTTTGGTGGCCACCCCGCTGATGCGCCGGTACGAGCGGGTGCTCTCCGAGCTACCGGGGGCAGCAGGGGCAGAGTCAGCCCCCCCCGGCACCCCGTCCCCCTCCCCATAAGGTCTCGGTGCTGTTGGGTTCCCCCCTGGGACACCCAAGGGAGCAGGGTGCCACCCACAGCCCACCGGGTGCTCACGGGGGGGGGCCCTTTGACAGCTACCAGCAGCCCCCACCCTTCCTCAAAGCGTCCCACCACAAATCCCAAAATGGGGGGGGGAAAAAAACAAATTTGGTAACTTCCAGTGGGTCCCGGTATCGGTGTCCCCCCCAAAGGATCCGTGTCACCTCTAGGGACAGCCCCCCCTCCCCACGGTGCCCCTGTCCCCTCTTCTGTCCCCATCCCTGGGGGGGCTCCAGGCTGGCTGGGGAGGGGGGGCCTTTGCTCTGACACCCCCAGGGACAATTTGGGGTTCCTCCCACCAGCACCCCACAACCACCTCCCCCCCCTCAACGCGTCCCCTGAGTTTTGGGGGACCCCTACCCGAACTTGACGGGGGTGACATCGGGGGCCAGGCCTCCCGGCGGGGGCTGCACGGGGGGGGGGCTCAGCTCCGGCCCCCCCCTCCGCGCGGCCCCGCTCTCCGTTTCCGAGCGGGTCTCCCAGTACGCCGCCCGCCGCGCCTCAGGGGGGCTGCGGGTGCCGGGGGGGGACGCGGCCGCCCCATCCAGAGCCCCCATGGAGGAGGAAGAGGAGGAGGAAGAGGAGAGGCTGCGTTGCCCGGGGGGGGCCTCCGCCAGCCCCGAAAAGTGCGGCTCCGACGCCTGCCGGTGGAGCTCGGGGCGCTCTGGGGGGGGGACACACACAATGGGGACACTGAGGCACCCCACCAGCATCCCACGGCACGTGGCCCCCCCTGAGACTAACCTGTGGGGCTGGGGCCGGGTTTGGGGCGGGGGCCGCCCCGCGTGGGGTTTTTGAGGGGCAGCGGGGGGGGCATCTCCTCGCTGTGCGCCCGGCGGGGGGCAGGACGCGAGGGCACCAGGATGGTCTCGTAGGTCTTGTTGGTGATGTCCATCCCCATGCAGCTCCAGCGGCCCTGGGGGCAGGCGGGGGCGGCGGCGGGGGGGGGGCTGGCGGCCAGCGGCGAGGAGCCCTTGAAGGAGCGCTGGAGGGGGCTCACCTGGGGGCACACACCCGGACGCGGAGCTGCCGGGGGCCCCCCCGCACCCCCTGCAGCCCCCTCCTGCCCCCTGCCCCGTCCCATTGGTGGGGGTGCAGGGTCTGTCCCCCTGTCCCCCCCCCACTTGCCACCGTCCCCTGGGCACCTTCTCCTCCAGCTCGTCCTCGCTGTCGTAGGTGTACTCCTGGGGGGGCTCCCAGTCGTAATCCACGTGGACCTGCAGCGAGAGCTTCCCCGCCTGCGCCTGCTCCAGCTGGGGGACGCGGGGGTGTCAGCGGGGGGGTGGCCAGCTCCAGGGTGCCCCCCACCCCAGCATCAGCCCCCTCCCGCCCCCACCCCACCTACCAGCTCCTCGCACTCGCTGTGCTTCAGCCTCCTCGCCACGTCCAGCGCCGTCTCTCCGGCCGCGTTCACTGCGCGAGGGAGGGATGGGGACAGATCCCGGCTGCTCCGCGGGGACAGGGCTCGGCCCCATGTCCCCCCCCTTTCCTTCCAGCCCTAAACCCTGTCCCCGTACCCGCGGTGAACGCCGCTTTGCCCTTCAGGAGCAGCTTGAGGCAGTTGGGCTGGTTGTAGAGCGCGCCGTAGTGCAGAGCCGTGTTCCCGTCCTGCGTCGCCCGGTCCAGCGTCCCCCTGTGCGCAGCAGCAACAGCTCCAAAGAATGCAAGCACCGCTCCCCATCCTCGTGGGGACACCCGAGCACCTCAGGGACATCACCAGGACACCACAAGTGGCACGACCCCAGCTGGCCGTACCCGTTTTGGATGATGAAGTCCACCAGCGGCAGGGACGATCTGTCGGCGTAGCGCACGGCCACGTGCAGCGCCAGCTCGCCCGCGTCCTGCCGGCAGGAGGGGACAGCACCACTGAGCCCAGGGACCCCAAAACACCCCCCAGGCTGAGCGAATCCCTCGCGGGGGGGGCTCCCAGAGGGCTCACCTGGCCCTCGGGGGTCACCAGGGGCTTGGCCAGATCGTGCCCTTCGGCGAATGCCTGCAGCAGCGCCAGGAGGTCGCGGGTGCGGATGGCGTCCCAGAGGCGGTGGGGCTCGTCGCGGCCCCCCCGCTGCACGTAGCGCCGCTCCATGTACTTGGCCACGATGTACTCCTTGCGTGCGCTCCTGCGGGGGGGGGGGAAGGCATCAGCAGGCACCCCCACACCTCACACAGAGCCCCCCTCCCACAGTCGGATTTTTTTTGGGGGGAAGCTCTGCGAGAGGTGCAGGTCCTGACGTCCAGGTGATGGCACCGGTGAGCCCCCAGTCCTCGGGGTGGGGATGGTGGGGACACGGAGCCCCCTCCCCAGCCCACTCTGTGCCCCCTCCCCCAAGCATTTAGGAACTCACATATCGCTGCTGGCCGAGGGTTTAGGGCAGTCCTGCGTGGGCAGCGTGGCCTCCATGATCTCGTTGAAGCGGGTGTTCCCCACGCTGACAGCCAGCTGTGGCGAGAGGGGCAGGGGGAGACGAGCCCTGGGCACAGAGGGGCCACCCCCCCTCCCCAAAATCCTGGCCGGGCTTGCCCTGGGATGTCCCATCCCCATCGTGGAGGGATGGAGAGGGGAATCCACTGGATCCAGCCAACACCTTGCCATCTCCCATCTCCCCCAGAGATGAGCCTTTGTCCCAGCAACAGTTTGCTGGAGCAGGGAGCAGGTCCTGGGGGGCTGCCAGCATCTTCCCCCCTATTAGGGATCACTTCCCAGAGCCCCCCCTGAATCCCTAGAGCACCATGCTAGGGGCAGAAATCTGCAGCTGGGGGGAAACCGAGGCCAGCTGGTAAGAGACCAGGAGGGAGGAGGAGGAGGAGGGTTGAAACCCTCACCCAGGAGGTTTGGGAGCCCCCGAGCCCCCGAGCAGAGGACGATTCCCGGCAGATTCCAGCCCCCCGGGATCAGGGAGCCGCTTACCAGCAGCTCGGAGGTGCTGAGGACATCCAGGGTGAGGGACTGGATGCGGGAATAATGCACGCCCAGCTCCCGGTGGATGCCGGAGCACTCGATGCACGTCAGGATGCCCAGGTTGGTGGAGAGCCACGTGGGGTCTGCAGGGCGCAGTGGGGCGGGGGGGGGGGGGCTCAGCATCACCCCCCGGCCCCCTACCACCTCCATCCCGCTGCATCCCACACCCCGGATCCCCAACCTACCCGGGGCCCCGCAGTCGCAGCACTGCTTGTTGCCTGGCATGTTCTTCACCTCGCTGATCACCAGCTTGGTGAGCTCCTGCACGCCACCGTCCGCCGCGCCGCCCGCCGAGGCTGCGCCGCCGTTGGGCTCGCCCTTGAAGGCGTTGCTCAGGGCTTCGTCCTTGCTGTTCTGCAGCACCGAAACCCACCTGGGCAGGGGGAGCAGAGCCTCGTGGGGAACGCACCGGGGCCGGCACCGCGCGGGGCTCGGGGTGCAGCCACGGGGGGGTTTAAGCCCCGTGGAGTTTTGCGCGTTCGCGTGGGGTGGGGATGGCACCGGCACTTACACCACGCACTCCTGCTCGTCCTCGGCTTGGAAGTGGTACGTCCTGTTGTCTGCAGGGATGGGGACACGGGTGAGCATTTAGGAACACACAAAAAAAATGCAGAAAGGGGCTGGAATGGGGCGTTTAGGATCAATTTGCAGCAGGGTGCAGGAAGGGGATGGAGCTACTTTTTTTTTTTGCTAAAAAATCGCTGCGCATCGCTCTCCCGACACCCTGCTGCCACCTCTTGTCTGGAGCTCGAGGCAGCCAGCGCCTTGCAGGGTTTGTCCTTCCTCCATAAAAAAAAAAATCACGTGCACCCCTCCCGCCCCGGGATACCCACCCGGGGTCTGTCCCCAGGACCCTAAACCAGACCCACGAGGACACGGAGCGGGGGCACTCACGCGTCACCAGGTCGAAGCATTTCTTCTCCTCGGCGTGGGGCCGCACCTGGCACGTCAGCAGGTTCAGCTTGACGGGGGGGCGATTTATCTGTAGGGCGGGGGGACGCAGCGGGGTTAGGGGAGGTCCCCAGAGGGTCGCTTTTGGGGCACGCAGAGGTCCAGCACCTCTCCAACCCCTTCCCTGCGTGTTCCCTTTGCGGAACGGGGCTGGGACCGGGGCTGCACCTTGCAGCCTCTGCCCCCAGATGGCAGCACCCCCACCCCAAAACCACTCCGAGCCCCTTTGGCCTCCTCTGCAGCCTCAACGCCCCCCTAAAAACCCTCCTAAAACCCCCACTAAAGCCCCCACGCCACCGGCACGCAGCAAACGCGAGGGGCAAGGGACCCCCTGCTAGGGACACCCCAAATTGGGGCTTGCTTTGCTGCTTGGGGCACGAGTGGGGTGCTCGGGGAAAAGCCCTACAGCCAAGGTCACGTCCCCAAAGGGCAGGGGACACGGAGCTGGGTGGGTTTTGGGGCAGCACCCAGCAGGGGATGGCAAAAAAAGGGTTCTGCAGCTCGGGGCGCACAGCCGGGTACCCCTGTGGGGTCTGCGCCGGGCGGTACGTGCCGGCAGCACCCCGGGGTGACCATGGGGATAAAGGTCCCCCCATTTCCCTCACCGTGCTGTGGGAGATGGTCAGGCAGCCGTACTTCACCCCACACTTCCTCTTCTGCCACACTTTGCGGATCCTGAGCCAGAGCAGGAGGGGTGAGGACACACCGCGCATCCCTGACCACGTCCACCCACCCCAAAACCACCCCCAGCAGCCCCTGGAAAGGCTTTGGGATTTTAGGGTCGTGCTTTCTACAACTCGCTGGAGATCCCTTTGGGGCTATAAGAGTTATTTTTTCCCCCTGATCCATCCCAGCAGGATGATTTCTGCCCCCGTGCCCAGGAAATAAGGTGTTACAGCCCCCACATCACCAGCACAGCTCGGGGTGAACCCGGTGCTGGGTTCCCGGGGACCCACATTTGGGGCCAGGGCTCCCAGGGGAGCACCACGTGGAGCTCAGAGCCTGCTGGACACCCGCCCACCCCAACCACCACCTCCAGCCATGGGAAAATGGGATTTTCCAAGCCTTTAGACCTCCTGAAGTCCAGATGGGACCAACAGCACCCAAAGGTCTGCGGAACGGCCCCAAAACCTCATCCAAAGGTGTCCCCCAGGGGGCTCCCGAGCTGGGGTAACGCCCGCCCTCACCCATCGCTCTTCTTGTACAGGAACCCCGACTTCTCCGTCCCGTACTGCTTGTTCCCTTGGTGCTGGTGGATGCTGTAGCCGCTGCCGGAGTTCTTCCTGCTCAGGTTTTCCTGAGCTCACCAGGAAAAGGAAAAAAAAAAAAAGGCATTTAGGCAAAAAAGGCAATGGGAGAGAGGCAGAAGTGGCCCTGCCCCTGGGGGACCTCGTTATGGAGTCAGAGACCTCCATCCCCTTTGAGCATCCCCCCCCTGCCCTGCTCCCATGGATGTCCTCCTCCCTGTAGGTGTCCTCCCACGGGTGCCCTCCACCCTACAGACCTCCTCTCATTGATGTCCTCCTCCACCCTACAGATCTCCTCTTGTTGATCTCCTCCACCCTAGAGATCTCCTCCTACAGATGTCCTCATCCCCGTAGATCTCCTCCCACAGATGTCCTCCACCCTACAGATCTCCTCTCATTGATGCCCTCCACCCTATAGATCTCCTCCCATGATGTTCTCCTCCCTATAAACCTCTTCCCATTGATGTTCTCCTCCCTATAGATCTCCTCCATGGACATCCTTCTCCCATGGATGTCCATCTCCCTACAGATCTCCTCCATGGATGTCCTTGTCCCTGTAGGTCTCCTCTCATTGATGCCCTCCACCCTACAGACCTCCTTTCACTGATGCCCTCCACCCTATAGATCTCCTCCCATGGATGTCCTCCTCCCTATAGATCTCCTTTCACCGATGCCCTCCACCCTATAGATCTGCTCCCATTGATGTCCTCCTCCCATGGATGTCGTCCTCCCTACACATCTCCTCTCACTGATGCACTCCACCCTACAGATCTCCTCCCATGGATGTCCATCTCCCTATAGATCTCCTCCATGGATGTCCTCATCCCTGTAGATCTCCTCTCATTGATGCCCTCCACCCTATAGATCTCCCATTGATGTTTTCCTCCCTATAGATCTCCTCTCATCAATGTCCTTCACCCTATAGATCTGCTCCCATTGATGTCCTCCTCCCATGGATGTCCTCCTCCCTACAGACCTCCTTTCACTGATGCCCTCCACCCTATAGATCTCCTCCCATTGATGTTCTTCTCCCTATAGATCTCCTCTCATCAATGTCCTTCACCCTATAGATCTCGTCTCGTTGATGCTCTTCACCCTACAGACCTCCTTTCACTGATGCCCTCCACCCTATAGACCTCCTCCTACTGATGTTCTCCTCCCTATAGATCTCCTCCATGGATGTCCTCCTCCCTATAGATGTCCTCCACCCTATAGATGTCCTCTCATTGACTCGTTGATACCCTCCACCTTACAGATCTCCTTTCACTGATGCTCTCCACCCTACAGATCTCCTCCCATTGATGTTCTTCTCCCTATAGATCTCCTCCCATGGATGTCCATCACCCTATATATAGATCTCCTCCTCCCTACAGATCTCCTTTCATTGATGTCCATCACCCTATAGATCTCCTCCTCCCTACAAATCTCCCCCACGGACGCCCTGCTTTGCTCCTCCGCAGCCCCCCGTCCCCAGCCCATGCCACCTCCCCTGGCGCCCCTCCAGCTGCCGTCACCTCCTTGGTGTCCAGCTGCAGGATGCTGCGGAGGGAATCGCGGGTCTGCGCCAGCTGCTTCACCTCCTCCTCCTGCGCCTGGTGGAGCTGGAAAAGGAGCGGGGACCGCGGTGTCCCGGGGGGGGGACACGGCCCGGGGGACGCGTCCCAGGTGGCGGCGGGTGGGGAGGGAGCTGGGGGGACTCACCGCGTGGAGGGACACGGCCAGCTTCTCGATGAAGGGGTAGAGGTTCTGGGCAGCCTTCCAGCCGTCTTGGAAGAAACTGGGCATTGATTTCACGCCATTAAGATGCAAATGGGGAAAAACGATGGGGAAAAAAGAGCTTATTTAGAGAAAGCGTGGCGGGGGGACGCAGCAGCCCCCCCCCCACGTCCCGGGGAGCTGCTCTGGCTCTGCAGTTCCCTTGCTGCTGAGATGCTGCAGAGCCCACGTCCAGCCCGTGGGGTCCGGGTACCCCAAATATTTCGGGTGTTTGGGGCACGGGGTTGGCCTCTTGCTCGATGCAAGCTGATCTCGAGGGGCTGAGGCCAGATCCTGGCCCCTTTGGGACCCTTCCCCGGGTGCCACCGCCCCCTCCCTGCCTCAGTTTCCCCACTTGAGAGCCGGAGGGGTGCAAGGGAAGGAGGGGAAGGAGGGGAAGGAGGGGGACGTTCCCCCTGCCCCAAACGCCCTCGCTACGAGCTCCGAGGCTACCGACGGAGCCTTTCGGCTGAACTCATCCCTGGAAATCCATCCAGAAACCAAATCATCGGCTCCATCCCCGGCCAAGCCCCTTCCCCCAGCCCTTACGGACACGTTTGCATCTCCCAGAGCCAAAAATCCCGACCGGACAGCGTCGGGCCCTGCCCAGCACCTTCCCTGGGAGCTTGTGGGGTCGCTCAGCCCCCAGGACAGGGAGCGGGGTGTCCCCAAAACCCCTCCCCGAGCGCTCCCGGCGGTGACAGCCACCTACTTGTGCTGGGCATGGAAAAACTTGATGAGGCTCTGCAGGAAATCCGGCCCTTGCTTCATCTGACTCTCGCTGGCTTTCAGCAGGTACTGGGGGGGCAGAAGGCAGCGGGTTAGGTGGTGGGGACCAGGACCGGTCCTCACCCGCCCCCCAACCTTCCCCGCGTGGGCAGGAGGGTTGTGATGCTGGCTCGGCTTCAAGAAGCCACGAGGTCAGCTGTGAAGGCAGCCTCCGGGGACCACCCTCCGAAAAACCTGGAGCTGGAGGAGCTCCAAGCCCTGCAAAGTTCAAGGGCCGAGGCGTGCCTCCAGGGTTCCCGGCCGGGCGCGCTTCTCCCGCTGCTGAGTGCTTCTGGAGTTAATAAATAACCCGAGCCCGAGCCAGCTTAAGGAAAAAAAAATTAAAAACTGAATCGTTTGGTACATCAAACCTGTCCCTCACCTGCAGGAAAAGACCCAGACCCTTGGGTTAGGAGAGCCCCATGCACGGAGAGGAGCCTGGAGCCTCCCCTGGGCGAGCGCAGCCTCAGCCCCGCACAGCTGGATGCCGGCCTCCTCCCTGCCTCCCCCCCGAAATGTTTTGGGAGAGGAGCAGAGGGGAAGGCGGCCAAGTTCCAGCTGCAGGGGCTTTCCACGGCCCGACAGCCCCGGGGTGTGCTGGAGCCCCCGAGGGACCCCACAGCTCCTCTGCCGGGGGGGCCGCCAGGGGTTGGGGAGCAGGATGGAGAGGGGCAGCTCCAGATGTGGCCAAGAAGCCACACGGGGAGGAGTAAAGGGGGCTTTGAGGGGGCTCTGCCCCCCTGCCACCGATGCCCCGAGGTGGTGGTGACAGGGCACTGCCCTGCCCAGACCCTTGCTGGGGGTCCCGCTGCGCCCACCCACCCACGGGACCCCCCTGGCGAGGAGCTGCGCCCCACCGAGCACCCCTGGGGTGGAAACCCAATGCGCCCCCAGCCCCGAAAGCAGCAAATACCGCGTGCACACGAGCGTGCGCACACGTGCAGGAGCGTGCCAGCCCCCTGCGCCCCGCTGCCAGGCGGATGCCCTTGCGCAGGCGCTGCTGGAAGCGAGCAGCCCCCCCCCCGGGCCGTTTCCATGCGCTGGTATTTATTTAACAGAGCTGCTATTCAAAGCCCTGACTCATCTGGCCCAGCCCCAGCCAGCAGCCCCGACCCCGCTGCGGCGCTGCCTCCTCCCCGCACACCCTGCCCTTTGCACCCCGGGAGCCCTGGGGGTAGGGGAGGGGATGGGGGAGAGCCCCGGGGCTGTGGGGGGGGGCTGTGGGGGCTGGCACCAGGTTTCTGCCCTTCGCTTGTGCCCCTCTGTGTGCTTGGGGACCTGGGGAGCATCTCCGTTTTTGCCATTAGGGCCAAACTGCAAGGATAAACTGCAGCTTTCAAGGGGTTTATCCAAAAGGATCGCCTTTTGCCCCAAATGCCAGCCCCTGGTTTGGCAGGGGAGGTGCAGGGTCAGGACCTGGAGGATGTGGGTGCAGTGCCCTGGTGCTCCCTGCAGGGTGTCCCACCTGCACCCACATCCCACGGGGGGGGGGGGGACAGGAGGGTCCCCGAGCCAGGACCCCACGGGGACATACGGGGACAGACGAGTGCCCCGTGCTGCACCCACTGGGACCGCTCTGGCGCTGGGGACAGGGACTGAGCACCCTGGCCACAGTGGTCCCCTGCATCCCCCAGACCCCAAAGGGCCCCGAGCCCCCCGGCGCAGCCCCCACCTCGCACATGTGGAGCTGGAAGAGGCGCCGCTCCTTCTGCATGTCCTCGGCCAGCTCCGCCGCCGACGGTTCCGCCTGGATGACCCCTGCCAGGCGCGCGCGCTCCTTCTCCTTCTCCATCTTCCCCCTGTGGGACAGCACGGGGACGGCTTGGGGACAGCCCTACCTGAGACTGGGGGGGAACCTGGGGACGGCCCTGCCCAAAAAGGGGGTCCCCAGGGAGCTGCAGAGGTGGCAGGGGGGTGGGATGGGGCAGGGGAAACCTCCCCAAGGCTGGCGCAGAGCCTGGCTGCAGCCCTGCACCAAACACCTCCGTGCACGGGGGGATTAGGGGGATTTTGCTCCGGGCACGGGGTCGCTTACACTTTGGTCTCGTAATCCTTCCAGGCCTTTTCGATCTGCTTCTTGGAGTCCTGCAGCAAGAGGAGAGAGGGGATGGCAGCCCTTAGGGGGGGCGAAGGGACAGGCACGGAGCCGGTGGCACCAAAGCAGCGCCCCAAAATTGAGGGCTTCGCTTTGCATCGCTGTGCCAGCGCCCTGTCCCCTGCTGCTGGGACGTCCCCACTGCGTCTCTGCCCCTTGCTCCGTGCCACCAGCCGTGTCCCCAAGGCTGTGGCGTTTTGTCCCCACGCAGGGACCCTGCAGCCCAGGAAGCAGGGCTGGGGACTCACCAGGCGGCCGTCCTTCAGCTGCCCCTTCAGCAGGCTGTCCAGGGGGAAGGAGACGATGTTGTTCAGGTTCTGCACCTGGGAAGGGCAGAGACGGGGATGGGGTCACCCCAGGGGCGTCCCCACATCGGGACAGGTCGGGACGCGGGAGCTCCGCGACCTTTCCAGCCTTGGGCCCCCCTCCCCAGTAAAATCGCTGCCCCGGTAAGGGTTAAAGAGGCTGGAAATGGGGCTGGCTGCAGGCAGGGGCAGGCTGGGGCTTGCTGGAGCTGGCTGCAAGATGTCTGACGCGGGGCCCTTCCCACAAACCACATCAGCGCCGCGGCTGCCAAAACCGGAGCTGCTCCCCCCCATCACCACCCCGGCTCCGGCCCCGTCCTCCCTGCGGCACGGCGCAGGCACCCGGGCTGGGACCGGGCTGGGACCACGGGGCTGGGACATCCTGAGGTCAGGGAGAGCTTCCCAAAGTGTCCCCTCCATGGGCTGGGGGGCCAGGGGTGTCCCCAAAAGCAGAGGGGACGCGGGAGCCTGCTCCCATCCTGGTGCCTCTCCATCTGACCCCAAATGCGGGGGTCCCCATGGGGCAGCCCCAAATTGTAGGGTGATCCCAGGTGGGCACCGGGGCGATGCTGGGGGCACACCTTTTGCATCGGAGAGGATGCCGCATGGCTGCAAAACCCCTCAATTCCTCTCCAAGTCTCCCGAGGGCTTTTGCTCCCCAACATCACAGGGGGAGAAACCCATCTCCAGCCCCAAAAAGCTGGGAAATGGGGTGCCCCATCCTTCCACCGCGCGCGCGGTGCCGGGATCCCGCTGGGGAGGGTTTGGGGCAGGGGCGGCCGTTCCCACGCCTGCAGCACGTGGCACAGGGGAGGCGCAGCGCGGGCACTGCCCTCGCCCAGGGAACCGGTTCAGCTCCTTCCCCGCGACGTTTTCCCCACGGAGCCCCCCCCGGAGCACGGGGCTCCGGCCGGGCCGGGATGGGCGCGATGGGGAGGAGAGGAGCGGGGAGGCCCGGGCTGGGGTAACTGGGAGAGGAGGACGTGAAATCTGAAATAATTCCTGCTGGGGGAAGGGCAGCAGCAAGGAGCCTGCTCCTTCAGCAGAGCCAGAGGGTACAAATTCTCTTTTTTTTGTTGTTTTTTTTTAGGGGGGGCTTCAAAAGGGACCCGAGGGCAGCGAGGAGCCAGCAGGGGATGCCCCAAGGCTTTGCTGCACGGCCCCAGATCCCACCCAGCACAAAGCCCAGCTCTCCCCCCAAGCTATCAAACCCTTCCAGCCTCAACAAATCGAAGCAAGAAGATGCGTTTGGAGAAAAGAGACCCCAAAAAGAGCCGTGCCCCCCCCCTCCCACGGTGGGGACGGCTCCAGCCGCCTCTGCTGCCTCCCGCGCGGCTGCGGCTCCCCACGGCCCCGCTGCGCGCTCAGCGTGGCTTTGATTTACTTCTTGGCAAGCGAGATCAGAGATGTGAAAAAAAAAAAAAGAGAAAGAAAGGGGGAGAAAAAAAAACAAAACCAGCAGCCCCAACCGCACGGCAAATCGCAGCCCTGGTGTCCCCAGCAGAGCTGGGAGGGAGCTGGAAAATCCAGCGTCGGGTGGCCCGCGAGCATCCCCGAGTCTGGGGTGGGATTTGGGACCTCCTGCCATGGTGGAGGGCAGCTGTGAAGGGTCTCTGCCCCAAATCCTGAGGCCTGGTGCAGATTTTCCCCAGCTCGGCCCCGGCAGGACGGGGGCAGCGGGCTGAGGTTGCTCCCCGCGGGGTCGGCGGCTCACCAGGTTCTTGAAGAGCGCGGTGACCTCGCGGGTGAAGACGGCCAGGTTGAGGAAGCCGGTGGAGAGCTCGTGGTTGTTCTGGGAGAGGTGGTTGTTGCCGAAATTCTCCAGGGCCTCGCTGTACTGCTCCTCGTTATCCACGTGGGCTGCGCGGGGGGACAACAGCGGTGAGGTGGGGACGGTGGCACGGTGGCCCTGCGGGACCCCCTTCCCCAGGAGGTCCCATCGCGGGTCCCACCCACACCCACGTCCCTGTCCCTTTGGAGCAGAGCAGGACACCAGCGATGCTCCTTATGCACCCTCCCCAAAACTCTCAATTTACATTTTCACCCCCTTTTCACCCAGCTTTCAGCACCCCAGCACATTGCGAGCACCCGTGTCCCCAAGGGCCACCACCCACGGATGGCACCAGGGGGGAGGACGTGACCGTGGCAGCCCGGGGCCGCCCAACGGCTCTGGAAACCCGACTTACTGAGCCCGGAGACGTGAATGGCTTTCACATATTTCCTTATTCTCTGGAGCACGGCTTGGTCCCCGTCCAGGCTCTGCGAAAGCAAAGGAACAAACCCCCGTCAGCGCTGCCGAGGGAGGGGGGCGGCCGCTTCCCCCCGCCCTGCTGGCCACACAGGGCTCCTTGGCCGGGTGCCTGCTCTGCCACACAGATGTGCGGGGCAGCAGCCAAGCTCCCGGGGACAGGAGCTGGAAGCACCCGGCCCCGTGCAGGAGCGGTGCTGGGGATGCCGCAGCCCTGCGGTCCCCACGGTCCCGACCGCCCCGGGGAGGTGACGCCGGAGCGAGGCGGTGGCACGGGGTGAGAGGGTTGGGGGCAGCGTCTGTTTGGAAGCGAGCAGCCCCCAGCAGCTGTGAAAATGCCTCCGTGGCTCTCCCCGGGGTTGTTTGAAGCAGGGAGAGGAGGACGGCATCCCCGTGACGCAGCACGGATGCGCCAGCCGTGCCCAGGACGTGTCCCCCGGGATGGGCACGGCACCCGAGGCGCACAAAGGTCCCCAGCATGGAAGAACCAAAACCAAAATCTGCATCCTGCCCATGCCCAGCAGGGACCTCAACGGCACAAATCCCACCCGGAGGATGGGGCACAGCTTTCTGCAACCCCTGACCCATGCAGGGTCTTGGCTGCAGCCCCCAGCCCCATGCCCCAACACCGTCCCCGCTCTGTCCCTCGCCATGGGCACGGGGCCCTCACCGCCACCATCTGCCAAGCACGGGGGCAAACACCCCAAAACCCCAACCCCAATCCCGCTCAGGCAGCTGGAGACGCACACAGCAGGAAAGAGTTAAGGCCGCCTTGGCTGCGCTGCAGGTACCAGAGGCATGATAACAGGCTGGAAATATTCGGAGGGCGTGAACGGAGCAGGGCGAGGGATGAAACCGCCGAGGAATTACAATAAAGAGGCTCTCTCTCGCTCTCTCTCGCTCGCTCTCGCTCTCCCAGCGAAGGTTTTCGGGCTGATGTCAAGGCCCATTTCCTGACAGCGGGGTCAGCCCGGCTCCTCGAGGCCCCTCCTTGGACGAGGTGCTGCCCGGCAGCCTTGGCCGGGACGAGGCAGTGGGGAGGGGGGCAGAAGCCAACCCCCCCCCTCTTCTCGGGGGTCTCTCAGCAAGGAGGAGGATGCTGGGGTGTCCTGAAGCCTCCCGTGCCCATCCGTGCCCTAAATCCAGTGCCCCGGGCTCTCCAGAGCTGTGCTGCGGGGCAGAGGCTCCTCCTGCCTCGGGGGGGGACAGCAGATGATGCCGTGAGCCCCCAAGGATGGCTTTGCCCCAGGGTGGCCTTGGTGCTGCCCGAGAGCGGCCCTGGGTGGGCAAACCGGCCAGGCACGGCCTCGGGAAGGGGAAACTGAGGCAGGGTGGGATGCTCTGGGCGCACGCAGGCACCGCTCAGCCAGGGGACGGTGCCACGGGATGGGGCAGCCCCCCAGGAGCACAGCCCAGAAGGATGCTGGAGGTGGGGCAGCACCGAGAGGGAACTGGGGACAACCCCAAGAAGGGGTCACATCGGCACAGCCGGTGGTGGTGACAAGGGATCCCCTATGGGGACAGCGGGAGGGACGGACCCGCACCTGCACCACAGCCGCCCGGGGACCCCGAGCACTGCTCCTCGCCCGGCTCAATGGGGGCCATTCTTCAGCCCCCCCCCTCTCCGTGCCGCCCGGGGATGGGGCTGGGGGCTGGAGGCGGCGCTGCTGCCGGGGCAGGATGCGGCCACTCCGGGTGCAAAGGGCAGAGCAGGGCAGGACACCGTGTTTACCCTGCCATGGGGCAGTGCAGGATGCAGCCACCAGCTCCACGCCTGCTCACACCGGAGACCCTCGGGTCCCCTCCCTGTGCCTCGTCCCGATTTGATTTCTCAGCCCCACGGGATGCGGCTCCAGCCCCCAGCACCCCAAAGCCACGCAAGACCCCCGGGAGGGGGCAGCCCCTTGTAATCCCAGGGGGGAAACTGAGGCACGGGGCAGCTTCGGACACCTGGGAGGACCTCGGTGGCCCCACGGCCTCCTGCCCTCAGCACCCTGCTCCGGCACAGCTTTGGGGTGCCTGGGGGGGTCGCGCTGCCCCCTCCCAGCAGACACCAGCACTCAGCACCCTCGGGCTTCCAAAGCAGCGGCATGGATATGGGGCAGGGACAGGCGGTGACACAAAGCCCCAGCCCCCCCCCGGCTCCCCCCTCCCAAAGCAGCCGCTGTTTATTTTCCTTGCCTGATGCTATCGCCCCGTCGAGGATCAGCCGGCGGCGCGGGGCTGGGGCTTGTTTGTTTGGATTTCCCTCTTCCCCTCCGTCGGGGCGCTGGGTGCCGAAGGCCTGGCTGCCTTTCGGCTCCCCCGAGGGTCCCCGCAGCCCCCTGGCAGACACGTGCCCCCCCGGCCCCTCTTCCCCAAAGACCCAAGCTGCTGTCAGAGGTCCCGGCACTCAGCCACGCTCGCTGGAACGTTCCCAAGCGCCCCCCCCCCAACAAATCCCCGTCCCCCTTCCCCTAAATTTCAGCCTCCCCAGGGAAGCCGAGCGGCCAAACGAAATTCCTGCCGCTTCCTCCTGCCTGGAGCTGCCTCCCCCTTCCCGGCCGAGAGAAAGAGCCAGAGCCAGGGGAGAGCACGTGCTGGCGGGGCCCGGGATGCTCAGCACCATCGGGTGCTGGGTTTCCAGCCTGGGGGGCTCCCTTCCCGCCGCCCCCGGGGCTCCGAGGGGGCCCGCGCCGGCCCCACGAGCTCTGGCTCCCCTTCAAAGCCATTCCTGCGCTAAGAGGAATTGGCAAAGGACGCGGGACCAGCTGGAAACAGCCTCTATTGGAGGCAGGAGCGGGGAGAGGGGGATAAATGCACCCTGCCAACCCTGCTCCAGCCCCGTCAATGCTGCTGGGGGTTCTGGGGGGGCTAAAAATCCCACCCCGGCTTTAATAGCGACGGGACCCCCCCAGGGACACCTCAACCCCCTCAGGGTGCAGCAGCTCCCAGCCCTGAGCCACGGGGCCGATGCTGAGCCCAGCCCTGGGGACGGAGCCAGCCCCTGGGCAGCACCCAGAGCTGGAAACGAAACCAGCTGGAACGGCGAGGTTTTGCCCGTTTCTGCAGGCCTTGGCCCCAAGAAAATGCGTGGTGGGGCGGGGGATGGAAACGGCCGCCCCAGCTGGAGGGTCCCGAAGCAGCGGCTCAGGGCGAGCGCCGGGCTCCAAGCCCCGCATCCCCCAGCGCTCGGAGAGGGGCAGCACAAACAGCAGCCCCCCAAAAAAACCTTCCGGGTTCCTCTTTCCCCCGAGCCATCGGCGACGACGCCGGCAGCGGCCGAGCCCTGGGCAGAAGTAAAAAATGAAAACGGGGGCGAGCTGCAGCGAGTGACACAAACCAGGGCCAGCATCCCGGGGGGGCTCGGAGCAAAGCGGGGCGCAGGGGGGACCCCAAGAAATAGAAACCCAAGGAGGAGAGGTGGGTGCTCGCTGCAGGGCCAGCACTGCAGGGTGCCCGAGGCTTTGGGATAGGGACTCAGGGGGTGTCCCCAGGGGGAAGCGCAGCCCCAGCCTCCCCCCAGCCCCGCTCACCTCCTCCAGAGCCCCCACCGCCCCCCGGCACTTCTGCATCTTGGAGGCGAAGGCGGTGGCAGCCGGGGAGCTCAGGTCCTCGCCGGTCACGGCCAGGAACTCGGCCACGCTGATCTGCTCGGGCATGGTGCGGGCGGCACCGGGGGGGTACCGGGGGGGGCACCGGGAGGGGGGCGCCGGGGGCTGAGCCGGGAGCGCACCGGGGGCGCACCGGGGGCGCACGGGGAGCGCACGGGGAGCGCGCACCGGGGAAGCTGCTGAGCGTCCCGGAGCCCTGGGGGGCCAGTGGGGGGGCTGGGGGTGGCCGGGGGGTACCGGGGGGTACCGGGGGGTGCCGGGGGGTGCCGGGGTTCCCGGGGCCCGGCTCAGCGCCCCATCCCCTGCAGGCCGGCGGGGGCTGCACCGGGGAGTTTCTCCCTCTGCCCGCCCGCCCGCTCGCTCCCTCCCCGCCGCCGTGACGTGGGCAGCGCCGCCCGCCCGCCCGTTAAAGGCGAAGAGCCCCCGGTGCCCCCCCCCTCGGTATTTCCCCCCCCCAGCAGGGTCCGTCCCGGGGCACCAGCAAGGCGCGGGGGGCTCCGTCCGCGGCACTGGGGACCCCAGGGTGCGGAACCCCTCCGTGCGCCCCCTCCCCGGCCTCACCCCCCCGCTGCCAGGCTGGGAGCGGAGAGGGGGGGCCCACGGCAGCCCCCCCACGCGGGGAGAGGCCCCACGGAGTCCACGAGATGGGGGCAAAGCAGGGGGTGGGGAGGGCAGCGGGGGCTGCCGTGGGCATGGAGAGGAGATGGGGACACCCAGGGTGTCCCCAAAGGCCAGTTTGGGTGCACAAGGGCTTGGATTTAAATCCAGATTAAATCCAGATTAAATTTCCAACCCACCCCCCCCAAGCACTCGGCCCTGCTTGGCCCTGGAGGGAGGGCTCCGTGCACAAGGAGCAGAGCTCACACGCTTTGCTTTGCTCCCGTGCCTCCAGTGCTGCCCTGAGGCTCTGCTCGGAAACGTCCCCAAAAAAAGAAGTGAAAGCAAAGGGGGAGCAGGGGTAACAAACAGAGGGGTGTCCGGGGGGGGCTGGGGAAGGAGAATCCGGTGGGAAGTAACAGGAAAGGAGATGCAGAAGAGCAGAGGGGCAGCAGGGACATGGAGCCACTTCTGGAGCACCCCCCCTTTAGAGGCAGCGCACGGGCTCCGTGTCCTACTGGCCTCTTGCCTCTCCCTGGCCCATGCAGGTCTGAGGAGCTGGATTTGGGGTTCCCTTTACCTGGTGATTCACTGCAAGGACAAAAAATTAATTTTTTTTTTTTTTTTAAATGGGCCTTTGGGTTTCCCGGCAGAGGACACGAGGATGCCCTGCAGGACCCCTGCACCAAGCAGTCCCCAGCCGGGGCAGTCAGGGGGTGGCAGAGCCCCCTCCTCTTTCCTCCTTTCCCTCCTGGCTGCCCAGAGAGGGGCTCAGAGCTGGGCAAAAGGCCCAATGCAGCACCCCAAACCACAAAGACCCCCAAACCTGCCCACCTGCACCCCCCCCCAGCTCCTTTCTGCTGCTCCCACAGCCCCCTGCAAGCCCCCAGACCATTTCTCTTGCACTCTGTGGCTCTGTTGAGCCCCGTCCCCCACAGCTCACGGTGACAACATTAAAGAAAACCCAGTAAAGAACCCCCCCCACCCCCCAAACCCTGGGCCAGCAGCTGGCCAGGATGGGGTGTGTGGGGCCCTGCTACAGGGGTGAAGGTGTTTATAGGATGGGGGGGCACCACACACCCCCCTCAGCCCCCATCTGGCAGGCACAAGGCTGTGACCCCGGTGGGACTGCTGCGCTGCAGGGGAACAGGAGGAATTTGGGGGGCTCCCAAGGGGTCCTGGCTGGGACCCCCCCACCATCCACCCACATCCTTAGGGTACGGGGGGGGCCAGCCCAGGGCAGGGACTTAGAGCAGCGTGGGCCAGGTTTGGGAGCCCCCCCCTAAAACCCCACAGCCCCTTTTTTGGGGTGGCCCTGCCACCTCCTGGCCGGCCCGGGGACTGCCAGGCATTGGGGGGGGGGGGGGGCGCACGGCTGCGACACCGCCGGCGGCTCCGGGACGCGCAACCCCTCGGGGATGGGGACAGGACCCGGTGCCACCCACCCTCCTCGGGGTGTCACCGTGTCCCCAGCACCGTGGGCAGCACCAGGTCACAGCCCAGCAATCCCGGGGCAGGACCCTCCATGGGGACAGCCCCACAGCCCCCAAAGCTGCCCCCTAAAGCGCATCCCGACCCCAGTGCTTGTCCCACGCTCGCTGCTTTGCTCAGATCACGGCTTCATCTCAGCCCCCTTCTCCATCCACCCACCTCGGAGCAGGCTGACCTGCCAGAAATCCTAAACCCAGACTTTTTTTTTCCCCCAAAAAACCCCCTCCCTCCCCTCCAAACACTGCAGGCAGCGCCGCTTCGCTTCGAGGAAACCAAACCCCTCTGACTCCCAAGTTTTATTTCATTTCATCCCCTCCCGAGCAGAAAACACCAAGTGCCACGAGTTTTTTTTTTTTTCACACCAAAACACATCCTCACCCACACCACGTCCAAGCCAAACTGCAGGAGAGCGAACTCGAGGAAGGACGCCTTAAATACACTCGCTTAAACACCCGACACGCCAAAGAAACCCTCGGCAGCGCCGTGCCGAAGGTGGGTCCCGTATAAATACAGTGCAATAATTAAGGTACAATTTACAAGGGCAGGAGAAGAAGCCTGGAGGGAGGAACTCTGCCCGAAGTTCCCAAGGGGATGGGGTCAGGGCAGGATTTCCCCCCCTGGCGCATCCTTGCTGCGGGATGAGGCCGTGGGGAGCACAAACCCAAGTGGCCGCATCCAGCCCCAGCGCCCGGCCCCCAGGGGAAAAATCAGGGCAGGGAATCGGCTCCAGGTTGATCCCAGCATGGGGAGAGGGGGCCAGGCCTCCGCGCCCCCCAGCGAGGAAGGGGAAAGCGGTACAATTAGGGAAAAGCTTGGGTTTCTCTGTGGGGCACAGCTGGGAAGGACCAAGGGGTCCGCGGCGCACCTGGCTCTGCCGCTGGCACAGCCACACCAACCCCCCCACCCTGCTCCCAGCACCCCCCCATCCCAGTCACCACCACCTCCTGCCCATTAAGCTCCAGTTCAGACCCCCCCCCAGCACCGACAGCTCTCAGGGAGCCGGCACAGGCAGGAGAGGGGATGCTCCCTGCCCAGTTTGCTGCCTGCTGGTTTAAGAGGCTCGGCGCCCTCCCCTCTTTAACAAGAGGTGATTTCATCTTGGCTAATAGTTTTTAAGGATATTTCAGCTCTGGGGGGGGGGAAGCACCACCTCGGTGGCGTTCCATCCATCGGCTCAAACCCCAGGAGAGCTGCACCGTGCCCCGTAATACCCAAACCAGCAGCCACCACCCCGAAGCACCAGTCGGACTGGGGAGCAAGCCCCAAAATGTGACCCCACACCCAGCAAAGCCCCTTCTGGGCAGGGGTTTCTGTGCTGCCTGGGGGGGCTGGGGTGTCCCTAACCCCATGCCATGCACACAAAGCCCCCCCCAGGTCTGCCAGCAGCCCTCAAGCCGTGATGGTGACGGAGAGGAGCACGGCCCTGGGACCCCCAAACCCCCAACCAAGGCAGAGCCACGCAGGGCGCTGCGCTCTCCATCCCACCCACCTTGGGGACAGGCACGGGGGGGGGGACAGCAGGCAAAAGGGGGGTGGCATCGGGGAAGCAGAGGCTCAGTTCTTCAGCAGCTCCCCCAGGTCATACGCCTCGAAGAGGTCGCTGACGCCCTCGCCGTCCTCCAGCCCCCAGAGGTAGTCGTCCTGCTCCAGGGGGGGCGAGAAGGTGACGAAGGGACCCGAGTCCAGGTAGGAGGGGGCGCAGGGCAGCTGGTCCTCCGTCTGCTGCAGGAGGTGCTGGGGGGAGCCCAGCAGCCCCGTCCCCACCTCCAGCAGGGAGCCGGGCCCCCCCGGGCTGGAGAGGGGCAGGGACGGGGACAAGGATGGGGCACGGTGCCCGTGGAGGGGCTGCGGGGATGCGCCGGGGGGCTCGGGGTTGTTTTGTAGGGAGGGGTGGGTGCTGCTGTCCTGCGGGGGGGGAGTGGTGGTGGCGGGGGGGACGTCGTGCTGCTTGGTGGGGCTGTCCTCCGGGATCTCCTCGGGGCACAGGTACACCTCGATGGGGCCGTTGGTGCTCTTCAGGTGGAGCTGCAGGTTGTCCTGGCGGGGCAGAACAGGGCTCAGGGGGCACCCAGGGGGGCACCCAGAGCCCACCCCGCTGCCCCCAAACTGTGTGAGGTCCCAGCAGGGCACCACCCCACACCCACCACCCCTAAAGGACCTGCTTGGGGTCAAACAGCCCCACGGAGACACCCCAAAAGCTCTCGGGGCAATGCTGGGCTGCACCCGTGAGATGCCCCAGATGGCACCGTGGGGCACGGGGTGGGCACGGCAGCATCCCGGCACCGACCCCACTGCTGGGGGGACAGCTCCCGGCCCCACACACACCTCGCTGAAGTCCGGCACCTCCAGCCTGGTCTCGGGGGGAGCCTTGACGGCGATCACCGTCTGCTCCTGGAAGCTGCTGATGGTGCGGAGGTCCTGGTAGGTGACGTACGCCAGCGTGGGCAGGGAGGGGGTATAGGAAAAAAAAAAAAAAAGCAGGACCACGAGCGGGACGACCCCAATTCCCCATCGCACAACGCTGCCACCAGGCAAAGACCCCCAGGGACACGTGGGAGAGCCAAAGACCCCCAAGGACACGTGGGAGAGCCACGCGGGGAAAAAGAAGGAAGAAAATGGGACTCGGAGGGGGTCCCCCAGCCCCCCGCAGCCACAAATCCCCCCGGTTAAGGATATCTCTGGTTGTCCTCGTGGTCCGTCAGCTGCCGGAGCTGCAGGGCGCAGTCGTGCAGGAGCTGCTCCAGCGCCCGCTCGCCCTTGGCCAGCTCGGCCAGCTCCCCCCGCAGCGCCTGCTGCTTGGCCGCCAGCGCCGCGTCCTCGAAGATCCCCGTCCCCCTGCGGGCGGAGAGGCGGAGAGGTGAGGACCCCCGTCCCCCAAACCGCCCCCCTCCCCAAAAACCCCGACCGGAGCGTCGCCTACATCCACTGGATGTTGTTCTTGGACTTCTTGCGGATGAGCTGGATGCCCTCCAGCACGTTGGTGATGTCGTAGATGCGGCGCTTCTGCACCCCCAGCACCTCGGCGGCGCGGTTGAGGTCCAGCACGCCGTCGGCCGACTCGCTCAGCAGGTGGATGAATTTCTTGGTCAGCAGCCCCAGCGAGGTGTCGTAGCGCGTCTTCTCCCCGGGGGATTTGGGGGCTGCGGGGAAAGCAGAGAACCCCCCCCCCCATTATTTCCTTAGCGTGGGGTGGAGGCGGCACGGCGCTGGCCACGCTGGGGTCGATAAACTTGGTGGATTCCCCAAACTGGTGGAAAAATACCCAAGAAAGAGCCCAGATCTGCGTCCCCATCCCGCCACCCCATCCCCCTGGGGTTTTCCACCCACATAGCCCTGAGAAACGGGGGTGTCCCCCCCCCTCGGCACCCCAACTTACTCCTGGGGCTGGGGAGCTGCGCCAGGGTCCTGCCCTTCCCCTTGGGCGTGCGGAAGTCCAGGCCCTCCAGGTCCAGCTTCCGCTTGGCCTGGAGCAGGAGAGAAAAACCCACACTGGGGGGGCAGGACCGGGCTCCCCCCCGAGCCCCCCCCCGGAGCATCGTGGAGCCCTGGGACCCCTCACCGGACACCACCAACACCCCTTATGGGAAGCGCTCCCGCTCGGCACCCCGGTGCAGGTGATGGGGCCACCAGGGATGGTTGGGGTGGGGGGGCCGGACCCCCCCCACACTCCCACCCCCCCGATTGCTTCCTGCCCGGGGAAGCCGCAGGGATTTCCCCTTTTCCCCTCGCCCCCAGCTGCTGGCACGGCTCCGGGGGCCGAGCCCTGGGAACGGGAGGTGCCGGCACCCACAACTGCTGGGGGGGGGCGGCAAGAATGGATCCTGCCCCCCCCCCAGACCCCCCCCGGGTGGTCTGAGGGGCACGGGGCTGCTCCCCAGCACCACCACCCCGCCACAGGTACGGGCAGCACAGGGGACCCCGCCGCCACCCATGGGTGCCCCCAGCCACCTGCACCCAGCTGGAGCAAAGTGGGGGGGGCAATGGAGGGGGGGGGTCCATGGGGTCCTTGGGGTCCTTGGGGAGGGGACACCCTGCCAAGCAGCTCCTTGGTGTAACCCCCAAGGGACCCCCCCCAACCTCCAGCATCACTTTGGGACCCCAGGAAGCAGAGGGGGGGGGGCAGAGCAGAGCTGGGGGTGTCAGCAACTCGCCCCCCCCCCCAGCAATGCGCACAAGGACCCCCCCCCACCCTCCCATCCCTACACACAACCACGAGGACTTTCCCTGGAGAGGGGGGGGGGAATAAAATTTGGCTCAGCAGCAGAAAGCAGCCCCCCAGTGCCCCCCCCCCGGTGCCTCCCCACTCCCCCCAGAGTCCCCCACCCCCCCCCAATCCCATACCTGCTCCCAGGCCGGGCTGTCCCACAGGGCCCCCCCCAGCACGTCCCTCATGGCAGCGGGGTCCCCGTGGCTGCTCGGCACAGCTCCGGCTCCCCGGGGAGTGCACCCAGCTTTGTGGGGAGGGGCAGGAGAGGCGCCGGGGGCTGTTTTCCGCCCCCCCAGGGAGCCAGGGCCCTCCCGAGCTCCTGTGGGAATTCGCTGCCTCCCCCGCACCCCCCCCACCCGAGCAGGTTTGCCCCAATCCCCGGCTCTGCCCCCGAGCACCCCAATGGGGAACGGGGAGCGCATGGGAAACGCCTGCCCCACAGCAGACCCCGAGCGGCTGCCAGCGAGATTTGGGATGGGAACGGGGAGGGGGGGGACATCCAGGGCCCCCCTCCTGCTGGAACCCAAACCCTGACCCCCCCCTGGACACCCCCAACCGTGGCCACCCGCGTGTCCCCGTCACCAAGTGCGGGGCTTCGGCTGCTCCCCCCCTCCTGGAGCAGTGGGGAAACTGAGGCACGGAGCCGAGCTGGGAGGGGGGGGACAACTTGGACCCCTCCTGCAGCTGGGGGGGGGGGGTTCCGGCCAAGGTTGGGACACGGCCACCAAGGACAAAGGACAAGGGGGTCCCCTCCTGCGTCCCAGCTGCCGCCCCCCCCCCAGCCGGGCAGGATTAGGCACACGACAGCTGAGCCAGGCACAGCCAGACCCCAACGGGGGGGGGACAGGACGGAAAGAACCAGAGCAGGCGGCCAAACCCCGAGCCCCCCACCCTGGGGGACACTGCGGGACCCCCCCAACACCACCCCCAACCCACCCCTGCTTGGGGAGGGGGCACCGCAGCGCCCCGATACGGTGCTGGGGGTGGGAAAGGAAGCGCCAGCAGGAGCCTGAGGTCTTGGGGGGGGGGATTAAAAAAAAAAGGGGGGGTCCGGGCCCCCCGCCAGCTCCTCCTGCCAACAGCCCCGGCGCCAGGGGCTACACCCAGCGCCCAGCCCAAGCATCAGAGCAACCTCTCCCCCCGGGGGCCGCGGGCGCTCCTCCTGCCAACGCTGGGTTTCAACAGCGCCGCTGCCTTCCCCGGGCTTGCCCGGGCTCTGCCCGTCACCGCCACCCCCCCAAAAACACACACACACACCCAGGGCCCCCCCCCTTGGAGCCAGCCCCGCCACCCCCCCACGCTCCCCAGGGCGTGGGAAAAGCAGCACCCAAAGTAAAAGGGGGGGGTAAAGGGGGGGCACGATGCGCCCGGCTGGGGGGGCACGGGGCACCCCAAGGTCCCAATTCTGTTTTTGGGATGTGGTGGTGCCAAGGGTGCTGGGTCTGGCCATGGGATGCCGCCCTCCTTGCCCTTTGGGATATGGGGGGTGTTTTTTTTTTTTGCAGAGCCCCCAGCTAAAGCCAGATTTTGGGGAGGGGGGGGGGGGGTCAGCCCCCGGCTGCAGGATGGGGGGCTGGGAAGGATCGGGTCCGGGATGGGGACGGCAGCACCATGGGGTACTGCAACCCCTCCGAGGGTCTTGGGGCATCTCCGACCTCTCCAAAAACCCCAAATCCTGCACGGAGCAGGGAAGGGATGTTCCCAAATGAGAGAAGCTGAAGAGGGGGGGGCACGGAGCCAAAAGGAGCCCTGGCAGTGGGGTGGGGGCCCACAGGGCACCCCCATGCCCACCTGCAGCACCCCAAAGTCACCCCTCCGCTGGGTGGCTGTGGGATCGGGGCGGGTCAGGGAAACCCCCCAGTAAAGCTGGGGGGCTGCCGAGGGGTTCGGTGCCCCCCCCGAGGGGAAAGGGCGCTGCTCACGGTGCTGCCACCCCCCCCCCCCGCCCCAGCTGCTCTTTGCACTGCCTTGCCCTGCCCGCCCGCACCGAACCCACAGCGGACTCTGAACCCCTTTTCCCCAGCACGGAGGGGGTGGGGAGGGCCGGGACCCCCCCCTCCTCCCCGAGGCTCCTTGGCAGCCCTACAGAGACCCTACAGGGATCCCATATGGCCAACGGCGGGGTGGGATCAGCCCCGGCTGACACAGCTCCGAAATGGGGGGAGAGGCGTTTGCCAATTCTGGGGACCCCAAAGCAGACACCGAGGGAAACCTGGGGTCTTTTGGGGTCACAGGGGAACACCCGGCTTGCCTTCCCGCAAGGGGACACGGGACAACCCGGGGGGGGCTCCTGGCTACGGCCATACGAGGCAGCTGGGGCGAGTGTCCCTGCTTGTATGGCACGAGTCCCGCGGGCAGGTGGGAGCGGGGAGGAGGCTCCTTATCTGCTGGCCCCGGCTCTGCACACAAAGCTGCTGCTCGGGAGCGTGCCCGAGCCACCAGGGCCACGAGCCAACGGGGCCACGAGCCACCGCAGCGGGGTCCCCAAAAGCAGGGTCCCCAGGAGCGGGGTCCCCAGGAGTGGGGTCCCCAGGAGCGGGGTCTCCACCTCAATGCGCACCCCACAGCCAGCACTGGGACAGACCAGGACCCCCTAGCACAGAGTGAGGTGCCCCCAGCACCACGTGAGCCCCCCCCAGAGTTGTACAGGGTGGGGGGACATGGGCAAGGAGCACCCCGAGTATCCCCCGGGCACAGCACCGAGCAGGGGTGGCGATGCCAAAGAGACCCCAAAAAGCCCTGCGACGACGCAGGCGCTGCGTTTGGGGGGATTTGGGGTGTTTTATGGGAAGGGGGGGCGCTGAGTGTCTCTGAATATAATCACCCCCAGCATCCCACGCTGTGCGGAGACAAAGGCGGCCAGAAGCAGCTCCCAAAGCCGGGGAGGGGACAGGTGGCCCCATAGCCCCCCCCCCGGGATGGGGCCGTGCAGAAGGCAGCAGCCAGGACAGACCCACATGGGTGGGGAGGACAGCAATAAATAAATAAATAAATAAAATAAAATAAAAATAAAAACTCTGCCCCCACCGCAGCGCCGTCCCCAGCTGGCACCAGGCATCAGTGCCCGGGGAAGGGGGGACAACCCAATAAATGGGGACGCTGATGGGAGCGAGCGGGGTCTGGGATGGCTCCAGCACCGGGGAGAACAGAGGAGCACAGTGAGGGCTGGACGCACGCCCGGGGCCGGCAGGAATTAAATGCCAGCCCCAGCTGCCAGCGGGACCGGGCAGATTTTTTTTTTTTTTGGGGGGGGGGCCCCCAGGAGAAGCGGGCCCCAATACCGGGCACGGGGCAGCCTCAGTTTCCCCATTTGGGACCCATTTGGGTTGTGCGAGCGCAGCGCCTGTCACTGCTGGGTGACACGGCCAAATTGGGGCTGTCACCGGCACCCCCCCCCATAAATAAATAAATAAATAAATAAATAAATAAATAAAAATAAATAAAACAGCCCTCAAAAAATAAAAATAAACCAGCTCCCAGCTCGGCTCCTTCCTCCCAAGGAGGAGGAGGATGGTTTCACATCGAGCCCCCCCCCCCAAAAAAAAACACCACTGCAAACCCCGGGGGAACCAAGCTTGGGCAGCGGAGCTGCAACGCCCCAGCCCCGTGTGCCCCCCCCCCCGGGACGGGTCACGGCAGCAACCCAGAGCGGGAGGGTGGGGTGGGGGGGAAATAAATAAAAATGTTTTAAAAAAAAAAGCAGAAAAAGGGAGAAAAGAGGAAGGCGGGAGGCAGCCGGGGAAGTTGAGAAACGCCCGAGCCCTGCCCCCCCCCCCCCCCCACAAGGCCCGGCGGTGCAGGGGGACCCCCAGAGGAGCTGCACGACCTGGGGGGGGGGCTCCTGGCATTGCCCCCCCTCCCCTCCTTGCTCCCCACCGCGTCCCCTCTTTGCACCGGGCCGGCAGCTCCCCCCCTGCCCCCCTCCCATCCCACCCCCCCCCCCAAAAAAAAATAAAATAAATCAGGGTTGGGGGCGCAGACACCTTACCGGCAACCGTCCCGCAGAGGCCGATCGGAGGGTCCTGAGGTGGGGGCTCTGGGGGGTGGCGAAGAGGCAGCCCCCCCCCTGCGAGGAGCCCCGGCTGCAGCAGGCTGCGGGCAGGGGGGGGCTGCACAAAGCGGAGCCCCCCCGCTCCGAGGAGCCCATGGCCGGCACGGTTTTTTTGGGGGGCCGCTGGGCAGGGGGGGGCGGGAGGGCCGCGCCCCCCCCCGGGGCTGGGGACACTCCCCGGGGCAGCCGCAGCATTGCAAAGTCCTTCCGAGAAGCCGGCTCGGGGGAGGGATTTGGGGGGGGGGGGGGGAAGAGAACCGAGCGGCTCCGCGGGGCGGGGGGGTCACGGCATCACCGGCGGCTTTGATTTTTTTTTTTGGGGGGGGGGGTCGTGGGAACCCGCCGGACGCGGACCTAAAACACCCCGGAAAAAAAATAAAAGAAAAAATTAAAAAAAAAAAAAAAAGGCGCGGGGGGGGGGGGCAGGAAAAAGGAAGGCGGAAAAGGCGCGCTCGGCCCTAAAAACACCGCGTTTCGCCCCAAAATCGCCGCGTTCGGCACCAAAATCACCTCGCTCGGCCCGGATGGGACCGGAGGGGGCGCGTCCCGGTGCCCCCCCCCGCGGTTGTGCCCCCCCCCCCTCGGTGCCGGCCGCTGCTTTTCCTCCTCTCTCTCCCCGGGTTTTTTTGGCCTTTTTTTTTTTTTTTTTTTTTTTTTTTAAGCGCCAAACCCCGTGCCGCGAAATTCGGATTTCCCGCGGAAAACGCCGCGCGCTGATTGGCTGCCGCCGCCGCCGCCCCGCCCCCGGCAGCCCGCGGAGCCGCGCGGCGGGGAGGGGGAGGGGCCTCGTATGCAAATTGAGGGGGCGGGGCTTATTTGGCGCCACCTGCTCGGGTTATCGGCGGGTGGGGACTGGGACGGACTGGGACTGGGACTGGGGCAGAGGCGTGGACTGGGACTGGGACGGGGACGGGGACGGGGACTGGGACGGGGACTGGGACCGGGACCGGGACGGGGACCGGGACCGGGACTGGGACAGATGGGGACTGGGACTGGGACTGGGACTGCGGACTGGGACTGGGACAGCTGGGGACTGGGACTGGGACTGGGACAGAGATGGGGACTGGGACAGAGATGGGGACTGGGACTGTGGACTGGGACAGATGGGGACTGGGACTGGGACTGGGACTGGGACAGAGACGGGGACTGGGACTGGGACTGGGACAGATGGGGACTGGGACTGGGACTGGGACAAACTGGGATGGGGTCTGGGACAGGGACTGGGAGTGGGACAGGGACTGGGATTGGGATAGACTGGGAATGGGACTGAGGCTGGGACTGGGATAGGAACTGGGATAGACTGGGAATGGGACTGGGATTGGGACTGAGACTGGGTTGGAGACTGGGATGGGTATTGGGACTGGGATAGGAACTGGGACTTAGATGGGGACTGGGACCGAGACTGGGACAGGGATGGGGACTGAGACTGGGATGGGGACTGGGACAGGGACAGGGACTGGGACAGGGATGGGGACTGAATCTGGGACAGGGACTGGGTTTGGGATAGACTGGGAATGGGACTGAGACTGGGACTGGGATAGGAACTGGGATAGACTGGGTTGGGAACTGGGATGGGGACTAGGACTGGGACTGGGATAGGAACTGGGACAGGGATGTGGGACTGGGAC
This sequence comes from Anas platyrhynchos, assembly GCF_047663525.1. Lineage (NCBI taxonomy): Eukaryota > Metazoa > Chordata > Aves > Anseriformes > Anatidae > Anas > Anas platyrhynchos. Next base: position 4,394,521 of record NC_092610.1, read on the forward strand.
TGAGACCGGGACAGGGGCAGGGACTGTGCAGGCGGGGGGGTGTGGGGGGGGGTGAGTGCTCCAACAGGGAGTGAGCAGCAGCAGATTTGGCCTCGGGATCCTAAATCTCTGTGTTTTCACCCCAAACAGACCCCGAGTTTAATCCATTGTGGCTGGATCCCCCCAATCCCAAAGCCCCCACTCTCGGGGCTGCAGCTCAGGCACAGGGAGGAATTTCTTACCAACCCCCCCCAAAAAAAAACGAGCGCCCTGCAGAGCCTCCCAGCCCTTCCTGCTGATAGCGGGAGCAAAGTGCAGACCTCGGCCCCCACCGGCTGCAGGTGGGGGGGGGGGGAATCCTCTTCTGGCCTCCCGCCCTCCGCCCACCGATGGGGCTTGTAGGAAGCACTCATTTGGTCCAAATTCTCCCGCTTTGGGGCTGGGGGAGGACTAAAAAGGAGACATCCTGTCTGATGGCTGGTGGTGGCCACCGGGACCCTGGCCTGGTTGTTGTTGGTGGCCACGAAGACCCCTACCTGGGGGTTGGTGGTGGCCATGGGACCCCTGCCCATGGCTTATGGTGGCCACAGGGACCCCCTGCCTGGTAGTTGGTAGTGGCCACGGGGACCCCTGCCCATGGTTGGTGGTGGCTATGGGACCCCTGTCTGATAGCTGGTGGTGGCCACAGGACCCCCTGCCCCATGGTTAGTGGTGGCCACGAGGACCCTGGCCTGGTTGTTGTTGGTGGCCACAAGGACCCCTGCCTGGGGATTGGTGGTGGCCATGGGGACCCCTGCCCCATGGTTAGTGGTGGCCACGAGGACCCCTGCCTGGTGGCTCATGGTGGCCATGGGACCCCTGCCTGGGGGTTGGTGGTGGCCATGGGGACCCCTGTGTAGGGGATGGTGGTGGCCATAGGACCCCTTCCCAATGGTTGATGGTGGCCACAGGGACGCCCTGCCCATGGCTGATGTTGGCCACAGGGACCACCTGCCTGATGGTTGATGGTGGCCATGTGGACCCCCTACCTGGTGGCTGGTGGTGGCCACGGGGACCCCTGCCCATGGTTGACAGTGGCCACAGGACCCCCGTCTGATGGTTGGTGGTGGCCACCGAGACCCCTGCCTGGTGGTGGCCACAGGACCCCCGTCTGCCCGGTGGTTGGTGGCCACCCTGCTGCCACACACGGGGAGGGGCCATCGGGGTGTCCCCGTCGGTCCCCGCGGGGGGGGAGCAGCCCCGGAGCAGCCCCCCCGGCCCTGGCAGCGCCGCCGGCCCCGGCTCTTCCTCCTCAGCTCCTGGGGGGGGCAGCAGCGAGCTGCGGAACACGGCGCGGCCCCCCCGGGGACGGGAGGGGGCACGGGGGGACGGGGGGACACGGGGGGGGTGAGGTGCTGCAGGCCCCCAGCCCGGCTCACGGCTCTGAGCCAGCTGGGACAGCTCGGACCCCCCCACGGCACCACCCGGCTGGGCGAGGGACCCCAGGGGACACAGGGGGAGGAGGTCGGGGGGCGAGTGGCCCCCACCGCCCGGCCACCGGCTGCCCCCCAGGTGCAGAACAGAAACCCTCGTGGCTTCTCCGGGGGCTGCTATGGATGAAGCCCCCCCACAGATGTGAGCGTGGGGCCTCCCTCCCCATGCGTGGTGCTTTTTGGGGTGTCCCCCCCCCAAAAAAAATGGAGCTGTGGGGTTTCACAACCCCGTCCCGGAGGCACCGAAAGGGATGGGAAAAGGGAAAAGCGAGGAAGGGGCAGCGGGGCTGGTGGGGGGGGCAGCCAACGCTCACCTTCTGGGGGGGCTTCGGGGTCCTGATGAGCGAGGATCATCCCCACCTTGGGGACGGGGGGTGACCTTGATGAGGGGGAGGCCGGGCAGTGTCCTGGGGACAACCAGCAGATGTGTTCCCGGTGGTCCCAAATGTCCTGGTGGGGAGCCTGGGCCCCCCCCCGCAGCCGCTGGGCTGTGGATGTGGCCGTGCCCCCCCTGCTGCCCCCTCCCCACCTCACCGTGCTGTGCCTTGGTGTCCACGTCCAGGTGGCCACAGGTCGGGGTGGTCCTGGTGGCCCCGTGCCGGATCCGACCCCATTGTCCCCCAACCCTCCCGTGGACATCCTGGGGGGCAGCAGAGCCCCCCCACCCCTCACCCTCCTGGTGCTGAGCGGAGAAGCCATGGGGGGCGCTGGCAGAGCTGGAGGGGTTAATGCGGAGTCAGTCCCCCAAACTGGTCTGGCTCCAGTTTGAAACCAGAGGGACACTGGTGGGAAAAGAGAGGGGACATGGGACACGTGCCAGTGCTCCCGGAGCCAGGCTGGTCCAGTACCGCCGCCAGCCGTTCCCAGTTACCCCAGCAGCGCCCCTCCCCTGTCCCAGTTTGCCTCCTGGAGCTGCTGCCCCTTCCTTCCGTGCGGATGGGGAAACTGAGGCACGGGGGGAGCTCGGATCCGGGTCCTGGCAAATTTGGGGGCTGCACCTGGGGAGCCTGGGGCTGCTCGGTGGTCCGGGGGGGTCGGAGGGGAGGGGGCTGCTGGGGGGCTGAGCAGGAGCCCTGAGACCCCCCCACCACTGCACGGGGCTTTTGTGCGTGTGGCTGTCCCTGCTGGGTGCACACGTGTGTGCACACGCGTGTGGGTGCATGCACGCGTAGGTGGGTGCGTGCACGTGTGTGTGTGCAAGCGTGCATGTGCTCACGGGAGCTGTGCACGCACGCATGGGTGTGCATGCACGTGCTGCTGCGGAGGGCGTGCACACGCGTGTGAGCTGCACCCCGGCAGCAGCGCGTGTGTGTTGGTGCACGCCGTGCACGCACACGGATGTCCCAGCACAGCACGCGAGTGGCTGCCGCGCCGGGGGGGGGTGCACACGTGTCCGTGCCAGCGTGCGTGTGCACACGCGCGTGCCCTCACAGGAGCGCATCCGTGTGTCTGCATGGCTGGAAGCATGACCACACGCGTGTGCAAGCATGCACAAATGTGCACGCGCATGCAAAAGCGCATGTGCGCACTGGCTGTGCATGCACGGCGGCACGCGGCCAAGCACGGCTGTGCCACGATCCCGCTGCCACGCGCAACCACGAGCACCACGGGTGTGCAAGCTCCACGAGCGAGCCCGGGCGCGCACGAGGCCACGCGTGTGCGTGTGCTGGGTCCCAGCGCGGCGGAGGTTGGCGGAGGGCCGGGAGGCCTTGGCCGGGCCGGCAGCGGGAGGAGGAGGAGGGAAGTGCGGCTCAGACAGCGCGGCGCCAGCAAACACCTGCAAACAGCTCCGGGCACACAATGGCAAATACAGGTGGGGAACCGCGCCGCCGATTGCATCAGACTCCCGGCTGCCAAGAGCCACCGCCACCAGCACCAGCACCCCGCTCGGGGCCGCTTTCCCAGCAGCACCCCACTTTTTTTTTTATTATTATTATTATTTTTTTTTTTCCCCCTTTTTTTTCCCATCCTTTCGTTCCCCAGATGAAAGCCGGCCGAGGGTTGCAGCGGTACGGCTGTAGTGGGGCTGATGTTTTCGGGGGGATGCGGGGGGGTTGTTGCGAGAAAGCTGCCCCGTAACGCCCGGCCCGGCCCCACTGGAGCAGCGGGGGCTATTTTTAGGATTTTGTCCCTTTTTTTAAAAAAAAAAAATAAAAAAATCAGGATTTCCAAGGAAAGCATCGGCGCCACGCCACAGCCCTGTGAAGGGAGACGGCGTGGGGGGGTCCCAGCGGCGGTGGCACGCAGGGGAGTTGTCCCCGACGCTGTCCCCACTGCGGGGGGTCTGGGAACCATGGGGTGGCCACAATGGGATGCGGCCACCAGGAGCTGGCACCGAGCCCACGGTGCTGCCAAACCCGGGAATCCCGGTCCCCAACAAGGGGCATGGGGAGGAGATCCCCTAAACCCCCCCAGGCTGGGGGTGCGGGTGGCCCCGCTGTGGCATTGGGGTCTCACCGACCATCACTGTGGGATAATTGTTCCTTTTCAGCCACACAAGCAGAAACAAGGTCCTGAGCCTCCAGCTGTGGGGACGAGAGGGCAGAGGGACACCCCGATGGTCCCCAGTCCCCCCCCCCCAGTGGTCCCAGAGGTGATTTGGGGCACCCCAATGTCTGTCGGTGCCGGGTGCGGAGCCGTCCCCGTCCCATTTCCAGGGAAGGCAGCGGTGTTTTTTGGCCAGACACCCACGGCCCCACATCACCCCATGGGGCTGAGATGCTCCTGGGGGGCAGGGGGCACATGCAGCTCATGGGGAGAGGTTTGCACATCCGCACGAGCCCCCCCGCTGCCTTCCTCATCCTCCTCCTCCCCCCCCAAATTATCTCACCTGGAGGCTGCGGAGATTTGGGGACACCCCAATGCCACCAGCACCGTGCCCCTGACCCCGGGAGCAGGGGGCAGAGGTGATGGTGCTGCCAGGGGGGGGTTGAGCAGCCAGTTGCCCCCCCCGGGGAGCAGGATCCGGCCCAGCTGTGCTGCAGCCACCCCGCAGCTGAGCCAGCCCAAGGCTTGGGTCACATCTGCTTTGGGGCCAGAGGGGAACCAGAAGGCTCATATTTGGGGGGGGGGGGGCACATTTCTGCTCCAGGCAGCCCTCCCCCAGGGCGCTGCCCCCACATCGCTGCCCCAGGGACCGGGACAGAAGGAGGGGGGCACAAAGCAGCCGCCCCCCAGGGAAGGGCAAGGCTCTGGGCAGCTGCAGCCCATTAGCACCCCTTCCTCTGTGGGGGGGGGGGGGGTCACAGAGCCCCCAGGGCCACCCTTTGCATGGGGCTGAGCCCCAGCAGAGCTGTCCCAAAGTGTGGGGGGGCAAAATTTTAGAAAAATCATCTCCCCCCCCAACACTCCGGCTACACCTCCCGCTGCTCCCCGGGGCTCGGCAGCGCTGGGGGGGGGATGAAGGGGGGGGGGGGCACCTCAAACCTTCCCTATCAGATAAGGAGAGCAGCACCCAAAATAGCTGGCAGACACCTCCGCCGGGAGACAGCAGCCTAGGGTTAATTCCTCCCATACCTGAGCTGACATTTCAAAGCTATTAAACAATTAATGAGATTCCTACCGTAACCCTAGAAGTTACGATCGCAGCTCGATGGCAGCGAGGGTTTTTTTGTTTTTTTTTTTTTTCCTCCAACCCCCCCCCCCCCCCCAAAGGGAAGCACGGAGAACGAGGCGAGCTTTATTACGTAAAAACGGTAACTTTTATAAAAAGTTTATAAAGCAAGTACAAGGCATGTTCGCAGAAATCTCACCTTCCTGCACAAAAGGTACAAACGTTATACTCTAGTATAGAGCTCCACAATACACGAGGCCGTGGCCCCAGAGAGTTTGGTTCGTATTCGAGGACCCCCCCACCCCTCCCCAAACCTCCCCCCCCCCCAAACCTCTATCCCCCTATTGAACGCCTCGAAACAGGGCTCGATCGCTATAATCCAAAAATATACAGACAACCACCGCGTCTTCACCAGTCTATCGGTACAAAGTGTCTCGTTTTATAAAGCGGGCTGGAAAAAAAGTCCTAAAAGAAGCCGGGATTTTGGGATCGCCGCTCGAAAACTCGCCGAGGAGGCAGCTCCTGGTCGCGGGGGGAGGACAAGGGGGGGGCGGCAGCCGCCTCTCCCCTTGCCTGGGGTCTTTTTTTTTTTGAGGGGGGGCGATGCACCTGGGGTCTTTTTATATATTTTTTTTTAATTTTTTTTTGTCTCCGGGCGATGGAGGAGCCCAAGGGTGCTTGGGTGCAGCCAGGTGGCCCCCGTGGTGGCCGGGGGGGGCTCCGGGGGGGCCGCGGCAGGTCGCAGACAGCCTGGCGCCACGCAGGAAGCTGCTATTTACCTCCGGCCGATAACGAATCAGGAACCGACACTCGCTGCGTGTTTGCTAATTGGCACTGCTGGGGGGGGGGGGAGAGAAAGAAAGGAAGAAGAATTAAAAATAAGAATTTTATATAAAATCGGTTTGAGCGGGGCGGGGGGGGGGGATGAGGGGAGCGGGGGCAGCGCCGTGCGGGGGGATCGGGGTTGGATGGGGTGGGGGGAGAAGGTGAGGGGTGGGTTTGGGGGATTTGGGGGACGGGGGGGATGCTCGGGGGGGGTTTGGGGGTGCTGTGGGGGGGGGACACACTCACCTGCTGGAGGAGGCGTTAGTGGCACAGGGCGCTCTCGTCTTTGGAGCAGAGCTCGGAGGCCAGCTCGGCCGCCTGCGGAGAGCGGGGACAGGGGTCAGGGCCACGGGGGCAGCAGGACACAGCCCCCCCAAACCCACCCCTCCCTCTTTAACACCACCACCCCCCTTCCCGTGTCAGTCCAACCCCATAACCCTTATGGGACCACCACCACCACCACAACCACCACCACCCCCAGCCCCACGGCGCCCACCCCGTACCTTGAGGGACAGCAGGGTGGCCTCCGAGGACGGGTCGCGGCCCTTGGCCTCCTCCTCCAGCACGATCTGCAGGTCGAAGATGTAGTCGATGACGTGCTGGAGGATCTCCACCTGGCTCACCTTGGTGCCCTGCGGGATGCCGGGCACCAGCTCCCTCAGCTTGGAGTAGCAGTCGTTCATGTCGTACAGGAGGCTCATGGGTTCCTCCAGCGCCGGGCTCTTGTTGCTGCTGCCACGGGCGATGGCCAAGCTCTGCTCCGACAGGCAGCACACGGCCTCGTAGCAGCTCCTGACGGACCTCACGGGGCTGATGGCTTTCATCTTTTTGGGGTTTTTTGGTTGGTTTTTGGAGGGACGACGTTGAGGTTCTGCTGCGGGACCTGAGGTGGCTGAGGCTGAGGCTGAGGCTGAGGCCTCCGAGCCCTGCGGCCTCCGAGCTCCTCCTGGCCCTTCACCTCCTGGCCCCTCACCCCTCAAATCCCCTCTTCTCAGCCCCTCGCCCCTCAGCTCCTTCAGCCCCCGACCCCTCAGACCTCGCTGGCGCAGTGGGGCTGGGGCAGCCCGGCTCGGGGCTATATAGGGCCGCCCCTCTGGGCCCGCCCCCCTCATGCAAACCGGCCCCGGCTCCCCCCCAAATTATGCAAACCAAGCCCTCAGACCCCTCCCACGCATGCAAATGAACCCCGAGGAACCACGCTCCCACCCCAAAATCCACCCCCCCCCCACCACGAGTGACCCTTGGTGGCCAGGGTGGCCCTGTCCCCACATGTCCCCCCCCACACACACCCCACAGCATCACCACAGGGCAAAACCCCAAAACCACCCCATTTTTTTTTTGAGGGGGGGGCTCCCCCTAACTCCATTTCCCCCCCCCTTTGCCCCCCTATCCCTTTGCCCCCCATCCCGGAGGATTTTCCCCTCCAGCTTTTTGGGGTGGGTGATATTTCCCCCCCCCCTTCCCTTTTTTTTTTTTGCTTTTTGCCGGGCGATCCCGTAGGAAATTAGTGCCGCCCTGTTCCTCAATTCGCTTCTCATATGACCTCCAGACTTTCTGGCGTCAGGAATTATCTTGTGACCAGCAGAAAAAAATTAATTGCGGTAAAGCTGAGGTTACGATGGAGAAACCAGATTTAGGTCAGCCGCTGCGCTCCTGCGAGCGGCCGCGAGAGGTTTTTTTTTTTCCTTTTTTTTTTTTTTTGGAGGGGGGAGCGGAGATTTATAGGCACGGGGGGGGTTATTCCAGCACGGCCCCCCCCCCCTCAGCCACCCCAAAATGCAGCCGGTTCAAAAAGCCCCGAGCCGTGGGGACATCGGGGTGGCCGGGCCCTGTGGGTGTCACTGCAGAGGGTGGCGGTGGCACACGGAGGGTCCGGGGGGGGGCAAAGGGCCCGCGACCCCCAGATGGTGAAAGCAAGGGGCGATGCCCCCCCCCCCAAAAAAAAAAAATCCTCGTTGGGGCGTTTTGGGGGAATTTCCGTAAGTTTTGGTTGCAGGGGGAGCGCAGGGAGGGGGCGTCGTGTTGGGGGACACCCCGGGACCCCGCTTGCCTGGGGCTCCCAGCTCTTGTGGGGGGGGGCAAGGGGGGGGGCAGAGGCACCTGGAGCAAATTACGCCTGCCCACAGCAGCAATTTATTCCAGATCTGCCCAAATCCCAGTTCGGTGGCGCTGGGTTTTGTTTCCCCCGTTCCGACCCCCCCCCGGGGGCTGCACTGCGGGGTAATGGGGGGGGCAGCAGCCCCCTGCTTCTCCCCCCAGCCCCTCGGAGACCCCAAAACTCTCAAAGCAGCAGCTTTTTTTTTTTTTTTTTTGAGGGGTCTTTTTGAAATTTAAAAACTTTTTTTCCTACCCCCCCCCCTTTCACCCTCCCCATAAACTTTTCCTGGGAAATCAGCTCCGGGCACGGAGCGGGCACGGGGGGATCCCAAACCCTTCCTCGGTCTGCTCAGGGGCAAGCAGGGAGGAGAAGAGGGACACCCCCCAAAAATAAGATCAAATAGGGTAAAAAAAATAAGATTAAATAGGACAAAATAAAATAAGATTAAAAAATAAAATAAAACAAAATAAATAAAATAAAATAAAATAAAGTAAAGTAAGATAAAATAAAATAAGATAAAATAAGATAAAAATGAAATAAGATAAAATAAAAATAAGATAAAATAAATATAAAATAAGATAAAATAAATATAAAATAAAATAAGATAAATATAAAATAAAATAAGATAAATATAAAATAAGATAAAATCATATGAAATGAAACGAAATGAAATGAAATAATGAAATGAAATAATAAAATGGAATAAAATGAAATGCAGTAAAATGAAAAATAACGTGAAAAAAATGAAAGAAAATGAAAAAAAAAAAAAGAAAAAAATGCAAAAAAAAAAAAAAAAAAGTAAAATAAAATAAAGCAAAACCAAGTAAAATGAACTAAAATCTGGAAAGCCCCCCGAAGCCCGGCACTCGGCAGCCCCAGCCCCTCTTCCCAAGCCCCGCTCGGGCGGCCGAGGGGTCCCCGCTCCGTTCCCATGCCCGCTCCCCGCTCGCCGCCCCCCATTTCCCAGGGGGCTGAAAGGGCTGCGCCGGGGGGCTTTTGTTTGCAGGGGGTTTTGTTGGCGGCCGTTCCCACAGGCCCGGCCGGGGCGGCGGGACCCGCTGCCTTTGCCCAGCTGTGGCCCGGGCCCTCCAGCTGTGTTGATCTAACTCCCGGCCCCAGACAGCCTGGCGCCAGCCCTGTGCACGTCATGCATTCACACAGGGATGCGTGGCCAAGGCAACCTCCCCGCGCCATGGCCACGGCCCCGAGCGCGCGAGCAAGATGGTTGCGCGGGGACGTTGGCCGGCCTGGCTGCCCGGTGGCTCCCCGTCCCAAACGGGGACACAGAGATGTTCAATTTTTTATTTTATTATGAATTTTTTAATTTTTTTTGTCTATGGGATCAGGCTCGCCGCAGCGGTTGGGGTGTCCTGCGTCGTGTCGGCGGCCGGGGAGGCGGATTTCTTGGCGCGGAGAAAGGGGAAAAGGAGGGAAGGGAGAAGGGGGGGGGTAAAAGAGAGGGGGGGAAAGAGAGAGAGAGGAGGGAAAGGGAGCGGGAATGCTCCAGAGTGCAATGATTTCATGTTGAAAAGGGCCCACACTGTGTGTTTTATTAAAAGAAAAAAAAAATGAAAAAATTAAGGGAAAAAAAAAAAAAAGAGAAAAGGAAAAGAGGCGGAGGCGAGGAGCGGCGGGCGGGAGCGGGGATTTACCCCCTGCATGTGAACACGGCGCCCCGAAACGGCCCCAAAAAGCCCCCAAGTGTCACCCCACATCCCGCTCCCACCCCCTGCCCCCCACCACCCCCTTTTCGGGGTCATTAACCCCTCTAAATTTGCCCCTAATTTCCCCACACTCGGGGAGTTCCACAAGCAGAGGCCTGTGAGCGATCATGCTCCGGATCCACACTCACCACCCCCCCAAAAAAAAATTAAAATAAATAAATCCTCATTTCATTTTTTTTTTTTTTACTATTATTTTCGGTGTTTTTCTCCCTAAATGAGGCCATACAGGTGGCAGGATGCGGGGCGCACAAAGCGGCGTGGAAACGGCCAGCTCCGGCCCCGCTGCCCCGCTACGGGGACGGCGAGCGGGGCCCCGCTGTTTTGGGGCTCGCCGGCATTTTTGGGGGAATTTCTCGAGTTCTGGAAGCCGGAGGCTGCCTGGAAGCGCTGGCTCCGGGGAAACGATTTGGCCGGGAGAGGGGAGGAACGGAGACGTGGCAAACGCCCAAGTGAGCTACAAAGGGAAGAAGGGCTCTTCCCCAGTGGTCATCTGGATCCACTTTCAGGACAAGGACAGGGGATAAATCCCGGCTCCCTGCGCTCGTCGGGGGCCCTTTGTAACCGGCCCCACTCCTCCAGCTGGGGGGCTCGGGGGGGACCCCGCGGCACTCGATGCGGCCGCATCCATCCCTTGGGTTTTGGGGATGCTCCGCGCCGACCTGGCACGGCCCCTGCGGGCTGCTGGGGGGCACATCGGGATGCTTATGGGGCAAAAGGGATTCTGGAGTCCCCAAGCACCCCTAAAAAATCCCCTTCCCACCTTGTCCCGAGGGCCATATCCAGCCCGGTGCCACGCTGGGGCCCAAAATGCCCCAAAGTGAGCGGGGGCCCAGCATTCCCATGGGGGCTGGGGCTTTGGGGTGGGCACCGCTGCCCCGCTCCGGATTTCAGCCACATGAAGGACCCCCCCCAGCACCCCAAAAAGGGGCCGTGAGCCCCCCCAGTCCCGTCACTAGGAGACTGGATTCGGCCCGGGGAATGCGCAGCCCTCCCCGAGCGCTGTTTGTGCAGGGGATTAGCCCCGGGGACCCTTTTTGTCCCCCCCCCGTGTTGGAGGCAGGCGCTGAGCGTCCCCCCCTGCGGCCAGGCACAGCCCAGCCCCTCCGTGCCTCAGTTTCCCCAACCTCCTCCAGAGCAAACCCCCGGGGAGGGGGGGGCTGAGATCCCAAAGGGGCCTGGGGGCAGCTCGTAGAGGCCATGGGGGTCCCTGGGGCTGGCTGGGGGGGCAGACTCCCCAGGGGATTTTGGTGCCCCCCCTCACAGCAATCACAGCCTTCCCTCTCGCCTTCACTTGTGAGCAGCGACTGACCCCTGGGGGCTCAGCCCAAAATGCTGGATTTCACCTTTTTGCCCTCATTCTGGGGAGGCTCCGTCCAGAGCAGGGTCCTGAGCTGAGCACCGAGAAGGCGAAGGGACCAAATCCCCCTCCTCCAGCACCAAAACCCCCCCAAGCAGCGCCCGTTTGGGCTGATGAGCTGCTCCCTGTCCCCGTGCCGTGCCTCAGTTTCCCCTCTCTGCCCTATTCCGGCATGGGGACACCCCATTATTTTGGGGGGGGTGGTGCCAAAGCCACCCCCACTCAGCCAGGTTCCCCTGGGGCACCAGCAGGAAGGATCCGTCCTCGTCTCAATCCAGCTCAGGGGAAACTGAGGCACGGCCTGCGGGGCTGCTGGGGGGTGGGCACCTCTGGGATGGGGCAGAAGAAGCTCCTCCATCCCTGATCCCTCAGGAGACCCAAAATTAGGGGGTTCCTCACCCCCCCCAGGAGAGCCTGACCTGATTGCCTGCAGCAACGGGTCATCATTAGGGACCAGAGTGAACGCAGGGAGGAATTAACTTTGTGCACAAATCCCAGGGCAGGGAGCGGAGCGCAGCCTTCCCTTTGGGGTGGGGGGGAAGCTGTGTGGCCCCAACCAGTCTGCCCAGTAGCCACCAGCTGGGGGGGGGGGCTCCATGGGGACTGGGGGGCTCCCGCAGCCCTGGAGGGCCTCGGCGGGCGGCGTTGGCTGTTCCCAGCGCCGGGATTCCCCGCAGCTGCTTCCTGCCGCCCTATCTCACGGGCGCATCTGGGGGAGCCGGGAGCGGCCGCCCCCCCCCAGCCGCTTCCTGCACTGCCCCCCCCCCCGGCCCCAGCCGCTGTTCTCACGGCCTCCCCCCAAGGCCGGCCGGAGACCCCTGGGGCCCTGTTTCCCCCCCCCCCCCCCCCAAAAAAAAAATGCCCACCCTGGGCCTGACCCCATAACCCCCCCCCCATGTCCCTCTCCCATCCGCATCCCTGGGGTGTTTCGGCCCCCCCCCAGGATGCTCAGAGCATCCCCAGACTGCATCCACCACACCCAAAATTCGGCCTTGCCCTCCACCCCCCCCTGATTTCTCATTTCTTTTTCTCCTGCTCATCCACCCCACAAAATTTTGGAGGGGGGGGGTGCAGGTGTGAGCAGCGGGGTCGGGTGCAGGTGTGGGGGGGCCATGGGGTGCCTCGGAGCAGCCCCGATCCCGCTGCCAGCGGGGTGTCACCAAGCGCCTCCAGCCTCCCACGATATCCTCCTGGGGCTGGGGGGGGGGGGGGCACCCCGAGTGGGTACAGCCTCCCCCACGCCCCCCCCGGACCCCAAAAAGTCGAGGTGCTCTGGCCCCGAGTGGGGAAACTGAGGCACAGGGCGGGGGAGCAACTCCCCAGCCCGGCAGCGTTTTGGGGTCTTATGGGGGAGTGGGGGCGTTGTTGGCGTCCCCCCCCCCGCATCCCTCCGTTTCTCAGCCCCCCAAAATTCCTCCCCCGGGTCCCGCCGTGCTGCAGGATGTGGCTTTGCCTCGTTCCACCCCCGGAGACCGTTACAGCTCATCACACCCGGCCCCCCCCCACCCCACCCCACGCTGCCCACCCAAAATTCGCATCACCCTGTGGAGAAGACAAAACCCTCTCCCCCCTTCCCGACCCCGCTTCCACCGACCCCAAATCCCCCAGATCCACCCCGAAACGGGCCGAACCCCACGGCAAACCCCATCCCATGCCCCCCCCCCCGGCTGCAGCCCCCGTCCCCCACGGAAAAACTCGGGGGGAAGGCGCCTTTATCGCGGCCCCATCGGCCCGCACGGGGCAGCTTTATTTTTAGCGGAGGTGAAAGGCAGCGCCACCAGCGCGAGAGCATTTTTCCACTCGCATCTGCGTTTGTACAATTTGGGTTTCCTGTCGCGGTTTCGGCGCTTTTCGAACCTGCCCCGAATTTTTTTTATTTATTTTTTTATTTTTTATTTTTTTTTTTTCGCAGAGCCCTTCGAGTACCGGCGCGCGTCCCCGCCCCAACCTCCGTGCGCATCCGGCACCCCCAGCCCCGCTGCCTCGGAACGGGGCAGGAGCAGCCCCCCCCCGGGATCGGGGTGCCAGAATAGGAACAGGGAGGGGACCCCGGGGACACCCCCTTCCTGTAGTGCCCCCCCCCGGGGGCAGCATCCCGCGGGCCGAGTGGGGAAACTGAGGCACAAGGGGGTTTGGGGCAGCACAAGGGTCTGGGGATGGACGGATTGGGGTTTTTGGGGCGGAGGGTGGGGAAGTGATGGGGATGAAGGGGGTGAGGACGCAGGGACCAGCTGGTTCCCCCCCCCTCCCCAGAGTGTGCCCCCCCCCCGCTTCCTCTGACACAGTTTCCATCCGCCCCAAGCAGGTGCCAGGTGAGGGGCAGGGCAAGAAGGGCCCCCCCCCCGCCACGTCCTCTCCTGGAGCTGCAGCCCCATAGGGACCCTTTGGGGGACTCTTTGTCCCCCCCCCCCGCATATCCCATACCCCAAAGCCCCCCCCTACCCCAGCCCCCTCCCCAAAACCCAGCTCATGCAGCCCCCGAGGGCTGGTTCCCCGTTGGGGCCAGGTGGTGACGGGACACCCGGTGCCCCCCATGCCCTGGGGGGGGGTCCCCTGGTGGAGGCGGCTGCCAGCAGCTGTCAAAATAAAAACAATAATAATAAAAAAAAAAAGAGAAATACACAATAAAACAGAAAAATCCCCAAATTTGGGCAACTTCCCCCAATCCATCACCCGGACCCCACCAGAAGCTGTGGACAGGCTCCTTGGTGAGGATGCTGCGGGGTGAGGCTGAAGGCCACTGCCCCCCGTCCCTGTCCCCTGTCCCCTGTCCCTGTCCCCTGTCCCTGTCCCCCCCCCCTCTCTCCTTCCCCCCCCAGCCGAGCGGTGCCGCAGCTGCGGGCCAGGTGCCGGAAGCCGACCTGCCGCCTGCTTTCTCCCCGCTTTTCTTTTCTTTTCTTTTTCCCCCCTCCACTGACCCGCTACCTTCACTTTCTACACGAGAGGTGACGGGTGGCGGGGTGGCATCGTGTCCCACCCCCCCCCCCCCCGGCACCGGTTTGGGGACGTCACCGCAGCCGGCCCCGTGCTGGGCTCGGTGCCAGCCCCCGCGGTGTGGGGACAGCACCTGTGTGTCCGTGTGTCCCCGTGTCCGTGTGTCCCTGGGTCCCTGTGACCGCGTGTCCGTGTGTCCCTGTGTCCCCGTGTCCCCGTGTCCATGTGTCCGTGTGTCCCTGTGACCCCATGTCTGTGTCCCTGTGTCCCTGTCCATGTGTCCCTGCATCCGTGTGTCCCCGTGTCTGTGTGTCCCCGTGTCTGTGTGTCACCGTGTCCATGTGTCCCTGTGTCCCTGTCCCTGTGTCTGTGTCCCTGTGTCCCTGTGTCCGTGTGTCCCTGTGTCCGTCCCCAGAAACCATTTGGGACACAAACATTGTCCAAGGGGGGGTGTCCCCAGGATGTCCCCAGGCTGAGGGTGGCCGGGGCACGGTGTCAGGGGACAGCGGTGACCCCGAGCCCAGCAGGGGGGTGTCAGGCTGGGAGGTGTCCCCTCAGGTGCCAGCACTGCCCCGATGGCTCCTTCTGGGGGGGGACACACGGGGGCTACAGCCATGTCCCCATGTCCCCAGGTTGTCACCTGCAGCTTTGTTTCCATCCCGGCTCCTCCTGCAGACACCGAGGTGCCCCCCCCGTGCCCGGTGTCCCCGCGTGTCCCCCCCACGCGCACCCAGCGCCGCCTCCCCCGGGGACCCCGGGGGCTCCGGGCGCGCGTGCCCGACGCGCCCCAGAGCGCGCGCACCGACGGGGCGCGCCCCCGCTGCCCTCTGCCGGGGAACGGAGGGGCTGCAGCCCCCGGAACGGCCCGCGGACACGGCCCCAAAGACCCCATTACCCACAAACACGGACCCCCTCCTTGAGACCTGTGTCCCCATCCCCCCGTGTCCCTGTCCCCATGGGTTCCCCATCCCTGCAGGTCCCCATCCCTCTGTGTCCCTTTCCCCATCGGTCCCCAGTCCTCCTGTGTCCCAATCCCCGTGTCCCCGACCCTACAGATCCCTCTGTGTCCCTCTCCCCCTGTGTCCCCATCTCTGTATGTCCCCATTCACCTATGTCACTTTCCCCATGGGTCCCCATCCCTTGTCCCCATCCTTGCAGGTCCCATCCCTGTGTCTCCACACCCATGTCCCCATCCCCTTGTCCCCAACCCTGAAGATGCCCATCCCCATGTCCCCATCCCTGTGTCCCCATTCCCATGTCCCCATTCCCATGTCCCCATATCTGCAGGACCCCATCCCTATGTCCCCATCCCCGTAAGTCCCCACCACACCAAGCAGAGAAGGGTTAACCCCCTCCCACCCATGCGTGGGGAAGGGACACCCCCACAACCCCCCCAGGGTGGCCTCAGAGTGGCCGGGGAGGTGACAGCGCCGCGGGCTGTCCCCAGCCGTGCCACCACCATGCTCCAGCCCCCAACCCGGGGGATGCACCTGGGACCTGCAGATATGGGGACATGGAGATGGGGACACGGGGATGGGGACATGGGGATGGGGACACGGGGATGGGACATGGGGATGGGGACACGGGGATGGGGACATGGGGATGGGGACATGGGGATGGGGACATGGGGATAGGGACAAGGGGATGGGGACACGGGGATAGGGACACGGGGTGGTGCACAACCCCACACAGCAGCCACGCAGAGGGGTGCAGAGCGATGCCCGGCCGTGCACAACCACGCACAATGGTGCAGGGCAGTGCCCGGCCCCACACAGCAGGGCACAAGCAACGGAGCACAGCGGTGCTGAGCAATGCACAACCATGCACAGAGGTGCACAGCGATGCACAAGCGCGTGCAGCAGTGCACAACCACGCACAGCAGTGTTGAGCAATGCACACAACCATGCATAGCAATGCAGAACCATGCACAGCAGCACCAAGCCGTGCACACAACCAGGTGCAGCAATGCACAACCACGCGCAGCAATGCACAATCCTGCACAGCAGCGCTGAGCAATGCACCAAACAATGCACGGCCGTGCACAGCAGTGCACAACCACGCGCAGCAGTGCTGAGCAATGCACGCAGCAATGCACACAGCCATGCACACAGCAATGCACACAGCAATGCTCACAACCCCTCCCAGCCGTGCACAGCCCCACGCCGCGGTGCACGGGAGCCCTCCCGTGGCAGTCCCGGCTCCTCTCCGCTCCCAGCACCCGGTCGGTGTCACCGCACCCTCCCCACGCCACCGGGTGCTCCGACCACCTGCAGGGCTCTCTGCATTTGTACTGCAAGCCCCCAGGGCTGATGTTTCCCCCTGCAGCAGAGCCGAGCCCCTTCCTCAGGGCAGTTTGGACCCCCCCAGCCCTGCCCCGATGCGCAGAGGCGTTGCACATTATTTACCCAAGGGTTTATGCAGTGCCCAGAACCCGTGTTTTTTTTTGTCTTTCAAGGCCCGGGTCAGCCCTTTGCTCTGCAGCCCCCCCCAGCTCCCTGCCCTGCTGGGGGGGCACGGGGAATTCACCTCCTCCCAGGGAGCAGGGCCATGGGGGCAAAGCAGGGCACGGGGGCTTCCCCCACGCAGCCTACAGGGGATGTGCAAATATTTTGCCTTTGGAAATAAAGGGGAGCAGTAAAATTGCTTTTTTTTTTTTTTTTTTCATATTTTATTGGTGTGGTCTCCATTTTTTTGCCAGTATCCGTACGTTTGCCATGCCCAGACACCTCCTCGGGGCAGCCAAACCTTCAGCAGCATCCCCCAAATGAAGGCACGTCAATACCTCTTTCTCCGTATCTCAGCTACCTAAATCTTTCTTCCCCTAAATCTCTAGGACACCCACTCGGCCCCTTCCTGGGTACAAACACTCCTCACGTTGGACCCCGTTTTGGTGCCACCCTCTCGGTTTCCCCCCCCCAAACCCGCAGGTCTCCCCAGCAGCAGAGCACGGCCGGGCATTACGCAAAAATGACCCATTTTTGGCCAAACTTCAGGGAAGAGCCCCAAAGCAGCACAAACACCAGCACGGGGCCTTGCTGCGGGGTCAGTAAGGTGATGGGGCAGGTAGTTTTTTTCTGAAGTAATTGCAGGCAGGGAAGGTTTTACACCAGCTTTGAAGACACCGCCAGGGATTCCGCACCTTCAGCCAGCTCGGGGAGGGAAAGCAAGCGAAAAAAAACACAGAGACTGAAATTCCTCTGGAGGAAAGGTGTAAGGAATCCCCCCAAAAACAGAGGTGACCACAGCACCGCTTGGTTTGGGCAATAAGAGCAGAAAACAGGAAAGGGATGGGGCTGCTCGGAGCCAGATTTTGACCAAAGCAAGAATATAGCCCAAAAAATTAACCCCAAAAATGACAATGCTCATCCGTGGGGTGATCCCCAACCTACCCCTGAAATGGGAACAAATCCCAGCAGTAGGGCACAGCTCACACCGGGGAGGGGCTCCAAATCCCAAGAGAAGGCAGCCCCAGCCCCAAACATCCTCCTGCCGAGGAGGGAGCAGGGCTGGGGAAGCGACCCCCATGCACGGGGAGCGAGGTGGAGACCCCAAACCCATCAGGCTCAGCACCACGGGCATTAAGGGAAGGATGCAGCAGCAAACCCCGAGCTGCAGAGCAAAAAGAGGGGAAAAAAATCAGAGAGGGGAGCGCCAAAGTGAGCAGCGGACACCAGTGATGCTCAACAGGATCTCACGTTTATTATTGAGAAGTGATTAATGGTGAAAAGAAAGGCAACGCCCATTCCTCATTGGCTTAACAAGAAACTGAAGAAACATATTCACTACACATTTTACAATATTTTTTTTTTTGTCCAAAAATCATTTTCCTGTAAACAAAACAAGTTTTTTTTTTTTTTACCGCTGTTCTCAGCTCTCAAATCAAATTAACCCAGACTTCATCTGTAATCCGTATAATGCACAAGAACAGAACATCTCTTAGGACTCCTAGTACTTGACTTTCGAGTAACAAAGGGTCAGCGAAAAATGAACCACCTTCAAGACACAACCTCGTGGACAATTTCTGCTCAATTCTTCTTAGGCCAAAACCCCAACTTCCTCGTCGGATCCCTCCTCTTCCAGGCCGGGGGGGTGGGGAGAAAAGAAAAAAGTTCCTCCACTTTCTGCGGTGGATGTTACAACTCGGTGTTCCAAGTGCAAATGTCAAAACCAGGGGAAGGAGGCGCGAGGGGGTGGAAGGAAGGGAAGCAGCGGGGTTTAAAAATTAGAGAAAAAAGGCATATGCCACTTACGGACTTGAAAAATCCGAAAAAACATAGTAAAAAGACAAAAAACAAAGCGTATGCTCCAAAAATCACAACCAAAGCCAAAAGAAAGGGAACAGTTTTTTTTTTTTAAACCTATGCTCTACCTAGAAGGGATTTTTTTTTTTTTTAATTTTTATTATTATTTTAAGTCCTATGTCTTGTGAAATTCCAATACTTTTTTTTTTTTTAAACTGCAAGTTTGTAAGAGTCACTTTGAAGTCAATGAAATTAAGAAAAAAAAAGTCCTAATTCTCTCTGGGATATTTTTGCTCTTTCCTTCTCTCTCCGAGAGATAGCCGGGACGCAACCTCTGCTGCAGTCTCTGGGGGAGGAACGGTCTTTTACTTGACACGGCCTTGGCGTTCCTGCAAAAGCAAGAAGAAAAAAGGGAAAAAAAAGACAGCAGGTTAGCCAAGCAGCTCTTACAAAACCACCAGGGTTGAGTTTGATTCACTGGATTCACACAGCAGCATTTCAGCACACGGCAGGGACGTGTCTGGGGTGGGTGAGGTGAGCCTGAGACGTGCGGGGCTCGGGGCCACCAGCTCAGCACCTGCCCCTGGAGGGATCCTCAACAGCAGAGCTCTGGGATTTCCCTGCGAGCTGAGGAGTGGGGAAAATAAGGAGTGAAGAATAAGAAGCAAAATGCGAAGGACAAACCAAGGAAGAATTGGTGAAAGTGGGAGGTCAGTCGAGGTGACTGCTGGAGTCACTCACATCGGGGAGGGGGTTGGAAGAAGCTCCCACCCTCCTGGGCACTGCAGGACACCGAGCACGGAGCCAGCACCACGCTGCAGGGAGCAGCTTTTGGGGACTGGAGTGCTGCCTCTGCCTTTTTCCCCTGGTGTTTCACGGGCTGGAGGCTCTCCCAGCACCTGCAGACACCGCCTGCAGCCCTCCTCCAGCACTGAACACGCACAGACCCCAAGCCAAACCCAGCAGCCTTGCCCACAAGCTGCTGATTATCCCAAGGGATTGCGAGGTGCTGCCCAGCCCACCTTCAAAGCGTTGTTCCCAGGCACCACCTCCAAAAGGAAACCTGCCAACAGCTCACGGAGCCTCCTGGAAGCAACGCCTTGTGCCAGGAGCCGGCAGCACCAAGGAGGCTCCAGCTCCAGCTCCTCCGTGCCCTGCTGCCCTCCCTGAGCACGGGGACAGCCAGCCCCACACAGCGCCATGCACAGGAGACCTGCCAGGGAGAGGGGGTGGACTCGAGCACAGGCTCTCCAAGAATATTTGCACTGCATCAGTCGACTTCACTCGGTTCTGCTCTGGTACAGCTGCCCGAACCTCCTGCAGGTGCTAAAAGATGCTGGCACTCAACTGCAAAAATCCAAGTACCGTGGTGCTGAGCAGAACGGCTCCATTCGTGGCTGTCCCCATGGTGCCCGGAGGTGCCAGATAAACGGCCTCAAAAAGTCTGACTTCTCAGAGGCAGAGGACACCCCCTCCGAAGATCCCCATCTGCCAGATGTCCCCGTGCCTCCAGGCTAGAGCGGGGACGTGCCCGAACAGCTCCGTTTCGGGGTGGATCACAGCACCGCTCCTCCTCAGCTCCTCAGCCTGCTGTTCCATTTCAAAGCCTCCTCCTGCTCAGCACTGACCCAGCACCGTGCAGAACCAGCAGCTCCCTCCACCAGCATCACCCAGAGCCTGGGACACAGCCCCAGGACAGGTGCCACAGGGCAGCAGCGCTGCAGCATCCACCACCGAGGGCACGGTGCCTGCAGGGAAGCCCAGCAGGAGGCAGCACAGGCAGCAGCATCCACACCTTGGGCTCTGATCTCATAGGACATCCTCAGGAGGAGATCCCCAAAAGCTTCCTGCTCTCCCTGGCTGCCTTTCTGCACACCTGGGCTGTCACCTCGCTGATTTAAATAGGAGGAGCAGGAGAAGGACAGCAGCACGGACACATCCCTGCCTCCCTGCAGCCGATCCGTCAGCAACCAGAGCGCAAAAGGGATCGGTGATGAGTGGGATCCGGCTGCTGTCGCTCACACAGCACCATGGGGCTGGCAGGCACCAAGCTCTGGTTAAGCAGAAGCCCTCCAGCATCACCCTGCTCAATCCTTGCGACACGTCACAGCAGTCCCAATGCCACCAGCCAGGTCCCAATGCCACCAGCCGAAGGAGCGAGCGGAGCAGGCTGAGGACAGACCCCAGGCAGCCCTGCTGCGGGGAGCCAAAGCCAACAGAGGGCTCAGGAGCCTGCGCCCAGAGCTGATGCCAACGGGTGATAACCCCAAAACCCCACAGCCAAACACCAGCCTCAAGAGACCAACACAACTCCCCGAGCTCCTGCGCCTTGCCCCACACCTCCAGCAGCCCACACCTCTCGCTGCAGCAGCACGGTGTTGGGTTCCCCAGCTCTCCTCTCACACCCTGGATGTGATCCTGGCGAGGTACCGTGATGCAGAGCAGGATTTCCAGGGCCCTGTCCCCGAGGCAGGCTGCTGGCTCAGCTTGGACACTCAGCTTGGCCCAGCACAGCCACAGACAGCACAGCCACGGATGAGGCTTCGCTTCTGTTGGGCTTATCAGCTCCACAGACAGCCCCAAGGCCTGGGTTACAAACCAAAGGTGAGGTTTTCCTACCGTGGGCATTAGGAAGCCGTGAGAGCTACAGGGAGGAGCTGCACCTGAGCCTGCCTCACACCAGAACAGCGCCTGGCTTCCAGACACGGCTGTGCCTACACCTCCGGGTCACCAGGAGACAAGGGGAGGCCTGAAAATAAAAGCAATTCCTTGCCAGCTTTGCAGCTAAGAATTTGATAGAAGCCTAAGGGAGCAAAACCAACATCTACACAACCCCTAAAAGAAGAAACCAGCATCGCTGGGAACGCACGGGCCAAGCAGGGACACCACAAGCAGGGCTGAGCGGGCTCCTGCTGGCTCCAGGGCGCAGGAGCAGCCGCACAGATCCCATCGAGGTGCTGGGAAGGGCAGAAATCCACCTCGTCCTCCTGCAGGGCACCCTCACTGCTCCCCACCAGTACCGGGGTGGGAAGCATGGGAAGCCAGCCACCTTCCTGCAGTCGGGGGCTTTGGGCACAGCAGCACCTCTCGTTTCCAGCTCCAATTTCCCCGTCGGGGCTCAGGGCGCTCGGCTCTGACCCATCTGCCACGCAGAAACCCTGCGGAGGGGGGAAGTAACAGCACAGATGAAAGGAAGGGGAACAGGTAACATCAAATTCAAGCAAACTGTGTCCAGTGGCACTTACAGAGGTTCCCTGAGCTCTGTGCCAAAATTTTCACCTGCACCAGGCACAGTAAGGTGATTTTGGGTGTTTTAAAGTCGTGTTCCTCCCCATTTGGGTTCACAAGAAGCATGTTTCATGACTTGAGTTCCTCTACAGTCACAGCTCACACAAGGAGGATCAGCACCAGAAAATGAGCACCCAGTGCCCCTTCAGAAGAGGCAGGGCTCCCACCTGCATGGTTCAAACCCTTCAATATCTCACTTTTTCTACCCTCTGTCACACCGTGCGAGTGTCACGGTAAAGACTGAATAACCCTGTACAGAGAATCTGGGGAGCTTCGCTAAAATCTGTGGTTCAAAATAGCCCTTAAAAAAAAAAAATAGGAAAGAGCAAATAATGAAGTGACCACGTTTCCTGATGCTACTGTTCCATCCCAGGTAATAAAACAGCAGCCAAGTGTGAAGAACCGGAGGGCCTTGGGACAAAACCCAGCTGAACGGCGCAGTGAATTCGGTCTGCGTGGCTGAGATAAAGCAAATGACGCAGGTGGAAACAAAAACTGCCCTAACCCCACGGTGATGGGCTCCGAGCTGCCAGTAACGACCAGAAGCAAGGCTTGGTTTGATCCGTAGCGCCTGGAAAACACCCCAAATCAGAGCAAACACGTCCAGAACAGACCTTATCGCCGGGCTTTGCTACAGCCCGAGCTGCACCTCGGCCCCGAGCAGCGCCTGCTCCTCTCCACCTCCACGGGAGAACTGGGAAAGGGTTCGACAAGGGCAGCAGGGACGAGCAAAAAAAAAGGGCAGGAAAGTTTCTACCTGCAGAGGCACCGGGCTGCAGCTCTCGCTCCTGGAGAAGGCCAAATGGGGTGGGAGAGCAGAGCAGGCACCGGCTGCACACTGAGATCGTTCAGCTTCTCCTCCTGCATGAGAACGAGGTGGCAGCTTCTTCCCAGAGCACCTCATTAAGCCGAGGAACTCGCTGCCACAGCGTCCTGAGGATGCTCAAAGAAGGAATCAAAACGTGGGAGAAGGAAAGCCAGCAGGACACAAACGCTGGGCCCAGGAACTCCTGATAAAGGCGAGGGAGCCTTAGGAGATGGAGAAACACGTGCTCGTGCTGTCCTTACAGCCATTTGCTCCTCACCACGTTACTGCTGGCTGCATGCAGAGCTGACTACCTGGAAAAAGAGCAAGGAGGCTCGAGGAACGCCTCCACGCATCCAGCACAGCCCCGGGTCAGCCACCTCGCAACCCCCTGGTGAAGATGCTCGATTTCTCCGTGCCAAGTGAAGGCTGCAGGGCGCACACAGCCGAGCCACCTGCAGCCTTCTGTGCCTCTGCCTCACATCGCTGCTAGAAGGGGAACACGCAGCAGCACTCACCGGAGCAGTTTGAGATCTCAACTCTTGTTTTTTTCCCTTTTTTTTCCTTTAAGCTCACCAGGAGCACAGCACTCGCAGCAGCTGAATGCAGACTCAGGCTGGCTGACAGCAGCCTAAAGGTCGAGCGATGGTCGGGACTTTGTGGTGTCTTCATTATCATCACGCAATTAGGAGTTCTCTGAAGGTTTTAGAGGAGGTGACATCAAATCATGAGTAACAGCTGGGAGAACAGAGCCTTGTGCATACAGATGCACGTGGAACAGGAAGAAATCCCACTGCTTTAGTGTCAAGACTAGAAATGAGACGAAGCTGCAGGTAGATCTCAAAGTCTTCTAAGCCAATATTGCATCATAAGAACCACTCTGCTGTTAACCACAGGGGAAAAATCTTAACATTGTCCTTTTAATAAAGCAACGCTAGTGGTACGGAACCAGAAACAGGCTCCATCTCCAAGCTCTTCCTAGAGAACAACTTGCAAAACCCCAGAGCTCTCCTACGAGCCACTCAGAGGGCCGATCACTCGAGGTGTGTGCCCAGTAAGCACCTCCTGCAGGGCAGCTCGTCGCTGAAGGAGCTCTGAGAGGCTCTGCCCCAGCCGGGGAATGCCAGAGGCAATCCCAGAGGTAAGAGCAGCCCTCCTGAGCAGAGCCTGCCTTGGACAACTCTGCCCCAGTATGAGCAGAGCAGCACTGGTTCACACACCACAAAGGAATTGATTTAGGAACCCATAAAGCCCCAGGACAGCCCAGCCACTCCCAGGTACAAATGGGAACGTTCAGGAGAATAAGAGGGCTCAAAGAACTGCAGCTGAAACAGTCACACAGCACCCAACACGATGCCTCCCAGCTGAGCACCGGTCACGTAACACAGAAGAGAAGTGGCTCCTTGCAGGCAGAAGTGCTGCAGAATTACAATTTTCCCACTAACTCGGTGCACGAAGCTGCTCTTGATGTCCTGCACTGCCACACTGCCCGTGTATCGATGCACTTCAGCAATTCTCCTAGGATCCTGGTCAGCTTCAGGTGATGTTTTGTGACCCTGCACCTCTGCACCAGGCAGCAGAGCAGAGCCATGCCCCGCGCACGGTGCTCAGCTTCAAACCAAGCTGCTTGTAGGGACCTGTTCATAAAATAACCTGAACCACAGGGCCTGGATCAGCAGCTGCTAACCTCGGTGCCAGCACCTTGCTCACAGCTCCTGAAGAAAGCCACCAGCACCGACATCTCCCATTCTCTCTCCTCGCAGCTCCCAGGGAATCCGCCAGCCACACGCAGCCCGGCTCAGTCACTGAGGGAGGCACCAAGTCTTGGTTTTCCAGCCCTTCTCTTGAAGTCATCGCGCTCACAGTGCAGACACTTCACACGTTGGCAGCAGGATCAGGCCGGGGCATCCTGCAGCTCGGAGCCAGGTGAAGCAGCCTGGAGCAGGGGGATGTGAAGGAGCGAGCAGCTCCTGGTGGCCTGCTGACCTGCAGACGGAGGCTCTCCATCCGATTACTGCTCCTCTCCCCACCTTCAGAAGCCACAAGCTGACTCTAACGAGATGCTGACGGAGTCAGGAGCTGGAACAGGCTCCCTCGCTGCAGGGAAACGGCTCCCTGCTGCTCCTGGGTCAGGGCAGGGGGAGCTGAGCCTTCCCCTCCCGTTTTCTGCTGCCCCTAAGCAAAGCAAAACGTAACCGAGCTGCGGGAGATCACCACTAAGCGCTCCGCAGTGCTGCCAGCAGGTGTGGCACGCACAGAGCACTGCTGGTGGCAAACAGGGAGCAACAAAATACTAGGGTATGCAGCAGGGGGTATGTTCAGTGTTACTGATGAACACAGACACATGCACAGGACTGGGAAGGCTGGGACTAAGCTGGGGGAAAGAAGGCGTGTTACCGAGCAGTGGAGGGCACTCAGTGCCTGTCCTGGTAAAAAACAGCTAAAATCCCTTCACTAGGGTCAGGATCTAGAGCAGAAACAGCAAACAGCCTCGGGATGGCTGGATAAAAGGGACCACAGGAGTGCAAGCAGCGTCCCCTTGCTGGCACAGCTGCCTGTGCCTGGATGTGCAGTGCCCACAAACCAAATCTGCCTCCCCTGCAGCCAGAAACACTCTCCTGGGGAGATGGCAAAGCCAGACGCAACACAGCATCAGCCAGGACAACCAGCAGAAGGAGAGCAGTGCTACAGGAAATATTCCCACTCCTCCCTGCCCTCAGAGGCTACAGATGAAGAGCTGAAGAGCTCTGCAGGAGGCATCGGAGGCGCTCCCTTTCCCAGGGGCTGGGGAGCTGCCTGCTGGTGCCAGGCAGGCTCGCACAGCCCCGCTCCGTGTCCCTGCATCCTACCTGCTGTGGGGGCAGCGCCACATGCCCCTAGTGGAACTCCTTCAGCGCAGAAAGCAGCACGTTTGGGGAAGCTGCACCCTCACCGTGTTCTGTTTGGAGGGGCACAGCCTCAGCACAGATCCCGACCCCGCACTGCTCGCCCCGACTCGATGCCAACTGGCCACGGGCATCCGGCCACCCCGCAGGGAGGGCAGGACGTTTTTCATGCAATTTCCTTCCCCAAATCCCTGAAAAACCCAAGGAAAGTCCCCCAGTCCTGGCAAGGGGATGAAAGACCCATGGGCGTCCCTGGGAGCATGTTTTCTGGTTGTTCATTCACCAAAGGTAAAGCCATCCTTCCCACGAAGGAGCTGCTGACACCCCCCCCACAAACACCGCTGGCTTTCCAGAAGCCCTGCACTGCTCCAGCCGGGCTCACACCAGCAGTCGGCTTCATCCCTTGGGCACAAACACCTAAACCCTTTAAAAAATTGATTTAGTAAAGCAAAGCAAGACCTCGAAAGAAATCAGAGGGCAGAGGCGAGGACAAGAGCACGATTTCAGCGCCTCCAGCACCGCTGAACCTCCCCTCACCGGCCAGAGGGAACAGCACCAACCCCCAGAGATATTTTTCATATGACTTCTGGGGACTATTTTGGGGAATTCTAGAGCAGCGACATCAGCAGGGAGACGTAGCAAAGGATCCTGGAGAGTTCCCAGGCTTGCACAAGAGCTCGCCCATCTGCTCGGGCGGCGAGCACGGATCCAACTGCAGAGGTTTTGTCAAGCTGGGAGCCGAGTGCGACAACCACAGCTCGCTCCGAGCCCAGAGCAAGCCCAGTGGAGACATTTCAGCTCCAGGGGAGAGGAACGCAGGAATTACCGTGGCATCGCCACCCCAGGACTGGTGGTGGAGACAAAGAGCTCGTTGCAGCGGGATTTCCCCGACACAAAAGCAGCCTGACACACCACGGGCAGGGAGGCAGCGCCGCAGCCCCAGGAGCATTTTAACTTTCCACTGCCCCGGCTGCGCTCTCTGATTACTCTTCTTTTTCCAGGTGACTCGCTGAGGTGTCCCGGGGCAGGCACAGCGTGGGGCTGGGGTTTTTTTTTCTGGTTCTTTTTTTTTTTTTTTTGCCAACCGCAGCCCCCAGGGTGCCTGTCAGCACCCACCCTGCAGCCGCTCCTCAGTGAGGGCGCACGGCAGCGGTCACAGAAACCCCAACCCTCCCCGGGGCCGCGGCAGAGAGCCCTCCGAGAGGTCAAAGCGCTGCAAGAAAAGCCCCGAAATGCTGCAAGAAAAGAGCCACTCACTTCCTCCGTGCCGGATGTCACAGGGCAGCGGCCCTCTGCATGCCCCATGGTGAGTCAGCAGCCGAAAGCAAACTTCACGAATTCCTCCTTGCCTCCTGCTCCCGGAGGAGGATTTGCAGCATTGCCATTTCCTAACGGCCACTTCTGCACCGGAGCAGCACCGGGAGGGAGGCGCCCAACGCCCGCTGCTGCGGCCGCTTTGACCCCACCACGCAGGAGCACCCCAAAAAATCCGAGGCTTGCTGGGGACAGGCTGCAAGGCCCAGCTGAGGAGACGGGCAGGGATGTTTTGCATTTTAAAGGAAACTGCCAAGTCCCTATTTTTAATATCTTACTCATTTTCAAGCCGTTGTAAGCTAGCAAACAGCAGGCCACGTGCCTGGCCCCTCTCCCCCTCTGTTCTCTTCCTTCTTCCCACCCCCTTGCACCTCCCCATGACAATTTTCTTTCCGTCCCTGCCCAGATGCTGGGCAGGTGAGGACCCCACTTCCCACAGCACCCTGCAATGCCCACCCCGCTCACAGCCTCAGCTGAGAAAGGAGAAAGAGAAAGGCTGGATGGAGAGCAAGCAATGCTCGGATGTGAGGTCACACAGCGCATCCAGCTCCTCACAGAGAGCAAGTTCAGGTGTGAAATGAAGAAATCCTCCTCTCCCCCTGCCCTGTGGCTCCATCCTCCCCTACAGATTTCCTTCAGGCACTGCAAATGCTCGAGGCTCCGAGATGGGACCACCTCTGGTGATGCTGCTTATGGGGCTGATGCTCCAAGTAAATACAACACGAAATTAAGGTGTTCACTGCCGTGGTGAGCGGCTGCAGCTCCCGACTCAGTTCTCCAGCTGCTGGTGGAAGATTCCCCAGCGCTGAAGGTGCAGAGCCCACCCGAGGGCTCAGCAGCCCTCCTCGAGCTGTGCCGGGGCTCAATTTTAATCACTGCTGTGATCAAATCCCAGCAGAGCCCCGCTGCAGAGCAGGTCAGCCGCAGGTGATTCTAACACGAGCGCACCCAGGCTCACCGCTCACTGCATTTCCTCCCAAATCAGAGTTTGGGAATGATTTCCAGCCCGCCCCGTGAACAAACAGGGGTGACAGCAGGCTTCGGGGTGGCAGACCCACGTGGCAGGGCACGGCCACACCGTGCCGGTGCCAGCCGACCAGCTCCAGGTCCTGCCCCTCGCTGCCAAAGGAACAGAACGACCCACGCCGCCTCCACGGGAGAGGACGAGCGCTCACGGCCTTAAATTGCTGCAAGGGAGATTTAGGTTGGGCATTAGACAAAGCCTGCTGCCGGGAAGGATAATTAAGCACGGGGCTGGATTGCCCGGGGAGGGCCAGGAGCTGCTGCCAGCGGAGGTTTTATGAGCGGTGGGGAACATCTGCCAAAGCCTCCACCGCCCCCAAAGCCCCCCTGATCTCCCACTCTGTGCCATCCCAACACCGGAGCTGACCAGGGGGAAAATGGGTTTTGTGCGGAGCGTGGTGCTGGGGAAATCTGGGATCTGCAGCAACCAAAGGGCAGGAGACCACCAGCAGGGCCAGCACGAGCTTCCTCACCCCGCTCTGCCAGGAGGCACCCAGCTCTGGCAGCACCCCTCTGCACCCCCTTGGCCAGCAGGTTGCCTGTGTGAGCACACAGCCAGCCAAAAAGCCCCCCAAAAAGCCCCTTGATGCCCAAACTCGCCCACGCACCCCGTGCCTTCAGGCCACAGACCCCATCCGCGGCACGGCAGCCCGCCTCCTGCCCCGCAGGACCCCGCCGGGCAGACCCAGGCGTTACCTTTTTGACATTTTCCTCCTCCTCCTGGCGTTTCTCATAGTGTGAGAAGTCATCGAAGATGGAGGTGGTGTGCTTGTAGGTGGCAATGATTTTCAACACCTGCTTAGCCTTTTCCAGAGGCACCTCCTGAGTGTCCCTGGAGTTGGTCACTGGTTTATTCTCGTTGTTCTCTAGGCGGATGTGCCGCAGCTGGCTGTTGGGAACGTCCTTCACAAAAATCCACCTGACATCAAAACGTCCCTTCCACTTGTCCTGGGACCACACCCCCGCGCACGTGTTGTAGTCCACAGCGGATTTCATCTCTGCTACCCCGCAGAAGTGACCGCTCCCGTTGACGCTGAACAGTAAGTAAACGGGGCCCTTCCCGTTCATGGAGCGGTAGGCGGCATCCAGTCTCTTGTTGCCATGCTCCGTGCTGCACCAGATGTTGTATTTGATGGACCGGTGGATATCGTCCTCGGAGTAACTCTTGATGATGAACACCCGCCCGTGCTTGGGGTTCCAGTCGAAATCCTTGGGGTTGTAGTTGTTGATGGACCTCAGCTTCTCCAGGACCGGGTGAGGCTCCAACGGGGCGGACCCGGAGCCGGCCTGAGCCTGCCCCGCTCCTCCGCCACCTCCGCCGCCGCCGTCCGCCCCGTTTTGGCCGAAGCCGGTGCCGCGGTTGCGGGGGGCCACCCAGCGGGCGGGCTGCGCCCCCTGCTGCGGCACGGCCAGCGGGGTGGGCTGCGGCGGGGGCAGCGGCTGGGGCTGCTGCTGCTGCTGCCCGGCCGAAGCCTGCGCCACCACCGGCGGGCTGCCGCTCATCTGCTGCCCCACGGGCTGGGGGGACGCCTGGGGGGGCTGCTGAGCGATGGTGGGGACCAGAGCCTGCGAGGGGGCTTTGGCCACCGGCCCTTTGTTGTCCCAAGTCCCGATATCCATGTTGTGTTTGATGGGGGGCGGCGGGAGGCTGGAGCCCGCCAGGCCGTTCTTGGTCTTCAGCTTGGGCTGCTGCTTGGCCGGTTTGCTGGCGATGTCGGCCCAGGACGCGGGTTTCGGGGGAGCGATGGTGGCCGGGGGCAAGCTGCTGGAGGCCACGATGTTACTGGCCATGGAGCCGCTGCCGACGGCCGAGCCGACCACTTTGGGGACGTTGCTCGCCACGTCCGTGCTGCCCAGCTTGAGGGCGGCCATGCCCTGGTCGATGGCGTTCATGCCCGGAGCCTTGTTCAGGGTCTCGCTGGCGAAGGCGGACTGCCCGTCGATCATGGCTCCCCCCAGCGAGCTGGGGGCGTAGGCGTAGTTGCTGCTGTAGCCGGAGCTCTGAGTGGATTGTCCCTGAGAACTGTTGTTGCCCCAAGCCGAGAAGTCGATCCCGCTGGGGAAGAAGTTAAAGCCGTGCTGCCCCAGGAACGGGGTGCTGCCCAGGGCCCCCGGCTGCCCGAACATGGCATCGGGGAGGAAATGGGGCTCCCCGTTGCTCAGCTGTCCGTACGAGGTCAGGTAGGGCATGGGGGGGTCGCCCCCCGTGGACCAGGCAGCCTCGCCCAGGGAGTAGGAGAAGCCGATGGAGGGGCTGTAGTAGTTGGGCAGGTAGGAATCGGACATCGCAGTGTAGGCATTGTTCTGCAAAACAGAAAGCGAGCACTGAGCGGTTAGGACGAGCAGAAGAAGCTTCCAGGGGCCAGAACCAGAAGCCGTTTCGCCTTCCTGTGCCCAACCCTCCCTGCCCTGGGGCTGGGCAGGCAAACGGGCCCGGCCCCAAAGCACCTCCAGCAGCAGCTTTGCTGCCAGATGAAGCACGAAGGCTTCACCAGCTCCTGGTGCTAGGAGAGCACACGGTGCTCCTCACACACGGTGCTCCTCACACACGGTGCGGACCGGTCACTGGGCTGCCTCGGAGCTCCTGCTCACGTTGTGAAAGCAGCATCTTACCTAGCATAGTGCTATCTTCTGCTTCTCCTACCTGCTAGGGAAGAGGGATTTTCTCACCTGGGAACGTACGTGTCAGAGCTCGTTCTGTATGATGCAGGGTTTGGGGGAAGGAGGCAGAGAAGTGGAATACCCGGGGTGAAGGGCACTGCCGAAATCACAAATGTCCTCGCTGCTTCTAGCACAAGTCCCTTCCCCAAACTTACCACCCAGAACTGCTTTATCCCAACAACTCAACTGTTAGAGTTCGAAATATTCCAAGAACTCGCAAACGAAACAGGATTTAATGCCTCATCTTTGGGATACCAGCTGCTCTGCTGCTGCAAGCACATCCTAAAAACACCTGGAGACGGGGAGCGATCAATAACATCTCATCCTCATGGCGTGGTGACCACGACAGCATGAGCAAGCAGGCTGCAGAGCAGAAAAAAAAAGCTGCTCTGTGCTCTGGTCTCCCTTTTAACATCCAAATAGCCTTTAGGTTATGAAAACAAGTGCTTAATTTTACAATTAGGAAACTCTCAGACATGACTAAGATTTGCTTCCACGAACAACATCTGTCATTTCGTATTCAAAGCCGGGTCCCCCCCGGGGAGCTGTTAAAGCCTCGCTAATGGACATTATCAGCTGGTAATTTGAACCTGGGTGCAGACGGGCTGGTGCTACGCAGCCGCTCACATGCCAACCCGATGCAGATGAGATGAGAAGTTCAGTTCCCGTTTAAAAGCTTGGCTTGCAGCAGGCTCTACTCCATTTTTCGTTGAATCACATTTCCATGTGCCAAGCGGCTCCCCCAGGACTTCACGCCGTGCCCAAATCCACGGAGGCTCTCAAGATGGCTCGGGCATCCTCCAGAAATAGCTTTGCCTCCATGGGGTTGAATGGAAGCAACAGGTTTGGGGCTAACAGGGTCAGCCTCAGCTTCCCCCAGATCAATAGGAATTAAATTCCCTCCGTTTTCAGTGTTTGGGGTGGAAGGGGGCTCTCAAGATCCCTGGTTCCAATCCCTTAATTCAAATAGCAAAGACAAAGCTCGTTTCCCTGTGTAAAACTAAAAAACTTTGTGCTACTTCGCAGCGTGACTGCAGGGAAGCTCCAAGCCTGGCACTCCTGCCCGTCTGCCCAGAAATTACCGAAATTAACCCCTATCCCAGGCACGGTTTCAGTAATTGAGGAACTCAGTCCTGCTAACCCCAACCACCCAACGGTCTCGAGGGCTCAATCTGCCCAAAAATACGAACGGCAACACTGACTCGAAGGGGTGGTTTGCAAGGCAAATGAAGGAACTTCACAAATAATTACTATTTGGATCCAGCAAAGTGCCTTGCCCTCACCTAAAAGCTGCAGGCAGCGCAGCGCAGAGCTCAGCTCCCTCTCTGCAGCCTCCTCCTTCGGAGCCAGCCGAACACGCGGCCCCCGTCACCTCCAAACATTTCCTCGTGTGCTGCCTGACGCTGAACTTGAAGGCAGCCCAGGTTAAAGCAGTACCTGCAGAACGTTCACCAGCTGGCCTCACGCAGCAAGGCCGGAGCAGAGGAGTTAATGAACTCCTAATTAGCAGGTGAGAGCTGGCAGCTCGGTGTGTTTGCGACAGGCCCGCTGCTGCTGCTCACTGCCTCGATTTCCACAGCCGTGCTTCGCCATCAAGCAGCACCTCGCTCTGCTGCACTGCACTTGCACAACTGACACTGATTAGCATGCAAATAAAGCCTCATCAGCTTTTAATTCTCTCCGATGACTAAGACTTCACATACAGTTATTTCCTCAAATTCGCTATCCCTCTGCGTCTCCACCTCAGACCAGGGGCTGGGGCTTATTTACTGCTGCTGCTCAGCTTTCAGGGCTGGTTTTTGGAATGAAGAGTCACTGACCGTGTACCTAAGCTCTGAACCGTGCAGTAACATCACGTCCCAGGCTGCCAGGCCAGCAACAAGCACCTGAAACAGCAGCTCTCCAATTAAAGGCCAGGAAACTTTACAGCGTGGTTACCTCGTGCTGCTGGAGAGGGCTCAGCCAGCAGAGCTCTCGTGCTGCGCTGCAGCAGTTGGCTGAATTTGATTCATTTCTCAGCCTCAGCTCCCTTCCCACCTTCAGAAGAGGGGTGCAACCTTCCTGCTTCTCTATCAGGAGCCTGGCTGGCAGCTCAGCAGCTCCGGTCACCTCCAGACTCACCCCCAGGTTCTGGATTTTTATTATCAGGAGCCTCACGATACAGATGAGAGGTGACAAGAGGTGACGAGCATCACAGCACAGTAAAAAAAAAAAAAAAAAGAACCAACAACTTCAACTTACCCTAAAGTTTCAGTCAAAATCAACACAGCTGCTTTACCTCACTCCTGCTGAATTTCTAGGGTAACTGCTGTGGTTCAGCTCCTCGCTTTTAAAAAATAATTGTACCGGTTTGTGACACAAAAAGAAACTTTCAGATAGGTACCAAGCACACAAAATAAAGTCAAATATTGTTTTGCTTCTAATATTGCAGTAACTGTCATGCTGTTTAGGAAATTTAAATGAAACTATGCTCTGTAGGAAACACTTCCACTTCCAGATGGAGGTTAGAGATTGGTGATGCTGGTCTTGGGGACAAAACAAAACAAAAAACTGACCATTAAATGATAGGGCAAGGAAAATAGCTAATTTTAGTCAAGGCTTGAAAAAGTCACCCCGCTCTCTCACCCTAAACAGTTCAGGCTCGTAACATTTTAGGGAGCTGAACGCAGCGAGTTACCTTCACGGGCAGGCTGAGTGCTGAAGGGTACTGACAGGGAACTTGGCCTCAAGTTTTTAGAGGAACTAGGAAAAGACCTGTTGAATATTTAACTGAGATAGAAACCTGCTCCTGCGTTCCAACAAAACATGCGGCACCTTTATCTGAAAAAAAATAAAATACACTGACTAGTAAATATGATTAAAAAAATAGAGAAAGGGAGAAGTGAGGCAGCTTATTGTCACTAATCACAGCAGGAGAGGGAAAAGAAGCCAAGGGAACCAACTCAGGGCCCCGCTCTGCCTGCAGATGTTTATCTGTAATGCCCACTGGTAACATCTAATCAGCTGAACTCCATCTGCTGCGTGTCGCTCTCCTGCTCCGAAGACAGACCAGTTACCAACAGAGATAATCTGAAGGAACAAGGTAAGAGGGGAAGGATCGGGAAAGCCGACTCTCCGAAGCTGGTCACAGTCTGCAGCCCAACTCTAACTCGAGCTCTAACAAAGTCTTCACAGCCTTTATCACAAGAAGGTTCCGCAGGCTTTTTTTTGGTGAAAATTTGAGGGGGGAAAACAACAAACCCTTGACGTGCATTTTCAGTTTACTTGGCAGAGATAAGAGCCCCGATAGTATCCTCCCAAAGCCTCCAGAGCACAGCAGCGTTTTGTGAAGCAGTTTCACAATGCAGCAGAGTGCATCTGCTCGTAGGGGATAAAGAACCACACACGAGCAAGGAAACAAGGTCAAAACAGTAAAACTGAAAGATCAGAAACGCTAACTTGGAGACAGTTGGTCGCTACTGTTAAAAAGGAGCTGAATCCAACCCTAGGGGGTCCCCACACCCCAAAAAGTTGCTAACAGCTTTATTCCTCACCCACCGGGGGCTGTTTTTTTTTTTGCCTAGGGAGCTGCAGGTGTAAAAGCCACGTTATGGGGCGAGCAGAACGCCCTGGGGACGGCAGACACGAGGATGCCAGCCCTGCCTCGGCAGCCAGGAGCAGCAGGAAACCGCCGGGCTCCCGGCGCTTCCTGCCCGCTGCAGGTACTCTTACTCACCGGCCTGGCCTGGGGGCTCAAGTAGGGCTCAAAGTCGTCATCGTTTAAGCCATCCTTCTGGTGCACGGAGCCGTTTTGCACTGGGGGAGAGATTCGGGGCGTTACAGAGCTCCGCCACGGCCCCGCCGGGCGCTACGAGGCCACAGCCCCTGCCCGAGAGCTTCCCCCAGCCCCACACACAGATCGTCTTCACACTCCTGCAGCGTGCCAGCTTTTATTTCACTTATTTTATTTACCTAGCGGCCCTTCTTCCTTTCCCCAGCGGTTTTCCTCCTCCCCCAACCCCTTCAGCTCACGGCCACGCTGCCTGGGGCTGCTTTAGCCGAGCGCTTCCCACCCACACCCCCTGAGCCCCAAGTTCCCCCCGGGGCCGCCTGCTCCCGACCGGACCCGGTGCCCACCCCAGCATCCCCCTGTACCCCCCAGTGCTCCCAGTACCCCCCAGTAACCCCCAGTATTCCCAGTACCATCAGACACCCCAAAACCCTCAGTATCCCCCAGCGTTCCCATTACCCCCCCATACCCCTCAGTGCCCTCCACACCCCCGGTACCCCCCCAGCGCTCCCAGTACCCCGTGGCCCCGCTCCCCCCGGTTCTCCCCACACCCCCCATACCCCCCACACCCCCGGTCCCCCCCCACCCTCCCGGGTGCCCCAGCTCCCCCCGGCGCCCCCCTCACCTTTATTCCCCTGCCCTTTGGGTCTCTGCGGGAGAGAAGAGCGCGGCGGTGAGCGGGGCAGGCCCAGGCCGCGGGGAGGCCGCTGCTGGGCCCCACCGGGCCGCGGCCTGCAACGGAGCGGGAAGGGGGGGAGGGAAGGGAGGGAAGGAAAGGGGGCGTGTGGGGGATTTGGGGGGGGGTCGGCGAGGCCCCTACCTGCTCCAGGAGGCTGCTGGCCGACATGGCGGCTCCGCGGCGGGGCTGCGGGCGGGGCGGGGCGGGGCAGCGGCGGCTTTGTCCGGGAGCGGGGCTCGGGGTGCGGCCGCCTTTGGAGGACTCCGGGCCGGCGGCGGCGGCGGAAGGGGGCTGCTGGGGGGGCGACGCTCTAGGGCGAGCGGCCCCCTCCTCGCCTCCCCCCCCCTCCTCCTCCTCCTCCCTCCCTGCCCCTCCGGCCTCTGCTTCCGGTCCGCGTCTCTATGGCCCCGGGCCCGCCGCGCTCGCGCCCACACACGCGCGCGCGCTCCCCCCCCCCCCTTTCAACCCGGCGTCACGCGGCCCCGCGCGCGCGCGCGCGCAGGCACAATGGCGGGAGGGGGCGTGGTGCATGCCGGGCCGGAGGAGGACCAGCAGGGCGGGAGGACCCCCAGCGCCCCCTGGTGGGAGGGGGGAGCTCTTAAAGGGCCACGCGCCCTTTAAGGTGTTTTTTTTTTTTTGGGTGAAAAAAGGCGAGTTTTAGGCTCGGCTCGCCCCCCCTAAACAGCTCGCCGCTGTTTGAGCCTCCACGGTTTGGCTCATTGTGCCTAGGGGTGTGGGGAGCGCCCCCACTGCGATGCCCCCCCTGTGTTTCCCATAGGGCGCAATGGGGCCGGGGGCTGTGGGACAAGGCCCTGAGGGGCTGTGGGGGGGTGTGGGGTAGGGCTGGGGGCTGCACGAGGCCGGCAGAGCCCCCACAGGCTCAGTGCTTGCACCCAAGGGGGGCATAGTGTGGGCACGCAGGCCCTAACCCCAAAAATAACCCCAAAAACAACCCTAACGCCCAAACCAGCTCCCAAAACACCCCAAAAACAACACAAAAAAGTCCCCAAAGCACCCCAAAAACACTCCAAAAAAAGCCCCCAAAGCACCCCCAAAAACAGCTCCGAAACCAACCCCAAAACTACCCCCAAAACTACCCCCAAAACAGCCCCAACCCCAAAACAGCCCCCAAAACACCCCAAAAGCAGCTCCAAAAACAACTCCAACCCCAAAGCTACCCCAAAACCAGCTCTGAAACCACCCCAAAACCAGCCCCCAAAACAGCCTCAACCCCCAAAACAGCCCCCACAACACCCCAAAACAATCCCCAAAAACACCCCAAAATCAGCCCCCCAAAACAACCCCAACCTCAAAATCAGCCCCCAAACCACCCCAAAAACACCCCAATGGTTCTCGAGGTTCATCCCCCAGCCCCCGTGTTTTTGGGGTGTCACTGGGGCAGGGGGGGGCCCTGTGAGGTCGGGGAGCCCCGCCAGGCCCATGGGGGAAAGGCGCAGCCGCCGGGGCCAGGCCACAGAGCTGGGCTGGCCCCAAACCCATCCCTGTCCCCCCCCAGCCCAGGCCCAGCTCCTGGGGGGGCTCTGACAAAAAGCGGGGTCCCCGCACTGCCCCTCACCCCCCAGGAAGAAACCGTTCAAGCCCGGTCCGATTTTTTTTTCCTTTTAATGCAAAAAATAGCCAAACACATCTGCCGTCCCCCTGCCCACCCCCCTCCCCAGGTGTGTTTCCTTTGCTGTTGTTTTTTTTTTTTTGCTTAATATTTCCAGCCAAGCAGCTCCCCCCCACCCCCCCCCAGCCCTCCCAAATCTCCGCAGCTTTCCCGGCGCCCCCCCGGCTCCCCCCTTTTTTTCTTTTTTTCTTTTTTTTTTTTTTTTTTCCCCCCTCCCCCGGGGGGATCCCCGAGGGCAGGAGGGACCCCGGGCGGGGCGCTCGGTTACTTCAGCGCCGTCCTGCGGAGAGATCCTAGGAAGAAAGAAGAAGAAGGAAAAAAAAAATAAAATAGAAAAATAAAACCACCAGACGAGTAGCGACAAGCAGGGAGCAGCCCCGGCACGCAGTGTAAACGGGAGGCCCCCCCCGATCCGGAGTCCGGCTCTCCTGGGAAGCGACAGCACACGACATGCTTTGTACACCCCCGCGGCACGCGGGGAGGCTGCGGGACGAAGCTCGAGCTGCTCTTGTTCTGCCTTTATGCACCAGGCTGAAAAGGGGCTCGGAGGCTCCAAGCGGCTGCGGCCCCGAGCCCGGCCAGGCGAGGGAAAAGGGAAAGGGGGAAAAGTGCTGCGGGGAGAGAGCGGGGCCGGGGCTGGGCAGCTGGCGAGCGGGGATACGGGAAGGGAGAGGAATACAAAAAAATAAAAATCGAGATATAAAAACCAACTGGTGTGGAGGAGGAGGAGAATACGGACAGCGAAGTCGGGTTGCTGTCTTCTTCCCCGAAGCAAAAAAATAATAATTAAAAAAAAAAATCAATCCCAGTTGCGGTGACAGTGAAGAGTCCAGCAGAATTCCCTTCCCTGGGCAACGAAATAAAAACACGGATGAGGTACCTGTTCCACCCCATAGCCATCACCCCTTCCCACAGTCCCATCGAGCTCCAGCCACTGGTTATTGTCTCTCTGAAATAAAAGCGCCTGGGCCGTGGCAGGCCCGGAGGGAAGCACCATGCCCACGCCGGGCAGCGGGAGCCCCGGCCCGGTTCCTCCCGGGTTGTTCAGCAGAGATCCAGTCTCTCCTCGGCCCTGCAGACAGGCAGGATTGTTCAGTGCTCCACGGAGACAGAGCCTTGTCCAGGTCTCGCGTGTTTCTCCAGCTTTTTGTTTTTTTTTTTTTAAAAAAAAAAAATTT
Source organism: Anas platyrhynchos (assembly GCF_047663525.1). Classification (NCBI taxonomy): domain Eukaryota; kingdom Metazoa; phylum Chordata; class Aves; order Anseriformes; family Anatidae; genus Anas; species Anas platyrhynchos. The sequence goes on from NC_092610.1 coordinate 4,431,936, forward strand.
ATATATATATATATTTTATATACAGTGCAATGAAAATATCCATGGAAACAAATGGGGTGGCCGGTAAGGATGCTTAACCAAAAAGCCCAAAATGAAACGGGTTCCCAGCTCTTCCCCAAACCGACGCTCGCCTTCCCCGCTAGTCCTCCAGGACCACAATCTCCACGTTATGGACCTGGTGCTGGTGGTCCTCCACGTCCCCCACCACCTTCTCCTCAGTCCTCAGCTCCGTCTCCAGGATCACCGCCTTGCCCTCCGCCTCGTCCGCGTCCGCCTCGGGGTCTGGCGCCGGGTCGATCTCGATGATGGTCTGCCCGTCGTCCGAGGTGCCCTCCACGGCCTGGATGGTGGAGGTGAGGCCCGACTCCATGGCCACCAGCTCCACGGGGTTCACCACCGCCGCCACGTTGGCCAAGGCGCCGCTGTCCTGCATGGCCGCCGAGCTGAGCAGCGCCAGGCTGGAGGACGGGTGGAGGGTCACCGTGTCGGAGGAGCTGGTCTTGGAGGAGGACACCACGGTGGCGTAGCGGAAGAGCTGGGAGCCGGAGGGCAAAGTGTGGACAGTCACCGGGCTGGAGCCTTGGCTGATGGTGGCCACCGGGATGTTGCCCACGGAGAACTGCTGCCCCACGGGCGCGATGGCGATGGGCGAGATGACGGTGAACTGAGGCTGCTGGATGGGGGTGGAGGGGCTGAGGACGGTGGCGGAGGCCGGGCGCTGCAGCCGGGGTCTTTTGGGAGGTTTGGGGGCGCTGACGGGCATCAGCACCACGTTCTGGATGGTTTGGGACTTCGCCTTCTGGTCCTTGGCGAGCTTCTTCTGCTCCTCCAGCTGCCGCTCCAGGTCTGCAGAGAGAGGGTGGGAGCGGTGCGTGGGGCTGGGGGCAGCAAACTGGGAGCTCCCAGGACTCGAGGGCTCCACGAGCAGCCGCTGCAGCCCACGTCGGTGGCAGCAGGACCCCGACCACTCCTTCTAGCACTGCACTCAGGACCAAACTGTGCCAAGGGAGCAGCCCCGGGTCCTTGTTCTGCACCCGCTCAGCCCCTCGGCAGTGCCCGCACGAGGAACACGCGGTGCCCTGCAGCACTCTGCTGCTTCCTTTATCCTGCCAGGAAGATGGGAGCTTTGCTTCCCGGGTGAAACCTGCCTACAAGGAGGGGACGAAGCCCCTCTGGGCAGCAGGAATGGGTTCCTGAGCCTGGCTGGGTCCTGGGGGCCTTGGACACGTGGGACAGGGACAGGGCCACCCAGGGCAGCACAGACATCGCTTTGACCCTCGTCTGGGTCAGCGGGGGAAGCCAGAAACAGCGTGGTAATCCCATTTACCCAAGGCAGTAGGGGACTAGGGCGGCCCAGCTAAGAAAAGGTCCTAAGGGGTGTGGAGAGGAGGGAGCTGCATCCAGATCAGGCTCCCAGAGCCAGCACTTCGGCTGCTGCAAAGGGCTCAGCCCCACTTTGGGCTGCTGAACGCCCCCAAGCAGCTGCTCTGGGGCCACGGGCAACTCCACTCAAGCCCTGGGATGGAAAGGGATTGGTGGAGGTTTGTTTCGGGGCGATCTGGAGTGAGGAAGGACCCTGATACGGTTCATGGGGGGGTTATGTTGAGGGAAGGTTGTGTCGGTTCCCCAGAGCAGTGAGGGGACGAGGAGCCGGGGCACTGCCCCTACCTGCCAGCGCGTAAAGGAACTGCTCTTCTCCTTGCTCTGTCTGGTTTTTCCTGTTGTCCAGAACCTTCTTGACTGTGTCCATCAGGCCAAATGTGTGAGCAACGTTGTTCAAGACTGCGGCATCTGCAAGGAATGTGCAAAGGGATGAATGCCAGATCCCACAGGGGGTAAGGGTCTCCGTCAGGTACTCGGAAGGTGCTGTAATTACACCAAATTCTGTCTTTTGTTTTTTATAAAACCATCCCTATTCTTCCACGAGGGCTGGCTGATGAGGGCAGACCCAGCTCCCTCATCCTTCTGACATTCAAGAACTAAATAATCCCATTCACATGATAAAGAAAATGAAACAGAGATGTGTCACCCAAGCAGCTCGAAATTGCTGCAAATGAAAGCATAATTTGCAATCACAGAGATACAAACGAGATCTCCACCTACAAATCATCACCCCATGCTGCTGACAGTGTCATTAACATGCCAGCTCCACTGAAAGCTGTGCAAAATTTCTATTATAATCCACTGACTTCAATCACTCACAGCTTCCAAAAGCTGCCACCTACCAGACACGAAGATTTGCCAGCCCAGAGCTACTTTAAGGGGGGGAAAAATTAAAAAAATCCTGGGTAAAACGAAGTTTGTGGTTACATGGGTGTTCTCTCAGCAAGAGCATCAATAAGAAGTGCTCTCAAGCCCTGTGCTCACGGGGCCGTGTGCTGAACTGGATTAGGGCACTGATCCAAGGCAAAAATAAGCCTCAGAAAGGGAGGGGAGCTATTTTTAACCCAGATCAGTTCCTTCATCTGGTTCAGCCCCAAAACCAGTTTTTTTGGCACAAGCGAGGCCAGGACAAGAAGCGAGGGGGTAGGACCTGTTTACGGTCACTGTCGTGGAAAAAAAAGTGTTTGAATGGCTCCGGTTTGCTCGGAGAATCTGCTCCGAGGAGCACCAGGAGCTGGGGACAGGCGCCCCGTGGCCTCAGCACGCGGCTCCCTTTGGAGCAGCCTTCCCCACCGCAGGGGCTCCGGCTCACGACTCACCTGTCATCTGGAAGGGAGACTGGCCCAGCCTCTGCTGGACGCCTCTCAGCACTTCTTCGATCTCCTTCTGGATGTTGCACACAACCTCCTCCATCAGCCCCACGTCAGCGATTCCCTTCCAGAACATCAGCGTGTCCTCTGGCACGGGGAGAGGGAAAAAGAAGTCAACAGGCATCGGTGGGCATTTCCCCACAAGAGGACCTTAAACCTAAGCCACGTGCAGCAAGAGTAACTTTGCAAGATGACTTCTAATTCGGCCGTTGGGGTGGATGTGACATGGAAAAAAAAAAAAAAAAAAAAAAGAAACAAAACCCAAAGAAACAAAAATAGATCCAGGAAGCAAGGCAGCAACAAGTTTTCAAGCAGCACCAAGGCCACATTTCACTGTTCCTCTTCGTCCTCCCGAGACACAGAGCTTAAAATCTTTGAGGAAATTCTGCCTGAGCTTCTGCACTGACGCTGGAAGGGAAAGCAAGGAGCCACAGCCAGAGAAACACAACCCGGAGGGCTGCCAGGGTACTGACACGGGCTGCTCACCACGCTGATGGTTGCAGCCTAGCTCCAGGCTGGGGGACATTCATGTACTTTAAATAAACTAAAAACCAAACAACCCTCACTGTAACTAGTTACTAGCTCCGAGGAATCAGCCCCCAGGCCAGGGCTGAAGCCCCCAGCAGCAGCAGCAGCAGCAGGGAGCTCTGCACGCCTGGGAAATGCTGGGATGGCCCCGGGGCTGTGGGGCAGCTCCGCCACCGCCTCCGCTCCTGGGATTTCCATCTCCGCCTCGTAGCAGGCGGGCAGAGGGGGAGAAGACGCCCGAGGAGCTTACCCGAGATCTCGTCTGTGTCCTTTTTCATGCCTTCCTCAGTGGCCATGGTGACGGCGGCTGTCAGCGCCGAGTTCCACTCGATCCCCTCCTCCATGCTCTCCTCCGACAGCGCGATCTGGGTGATGCTCCCTGCCAGACAGACGGCGTCAGCCCTCCCCGCAGCGCCAGCCCCGAATCCCTGCCTTGCTTTCCGCCCCCTCACCCCTCCCCGGCTCTTTTCCACTCTCATGGTCAGGTCGGTTTTGCCTGGCTTCTGTAAAGAAAAGCAGCTAAGAGCAAACGATGCTGCTTCTCGATGGGCTGTGACAGGTCTGGGACTTCTGGAGGGAGGGCGACAAACCCTCCAAAAACCAAACCAGAGCTCTGGGCTAAAATTAAAAGAAAGGGATCAGAATAAAGAAGTGAGGAGCAAACAAGTCTCAGCCCAGCCACCTTTTTCGCCCTGTATCATCAGCATCAGAGATGCTCTGATCTCTCAGGAAGCGACAGGATCCAGGTCCATGCTAAATGGAAACAAATCCAACTTAACTTGATGCTCGTTTTCTGGATCCATTTTGGGACACCTAAGCCAATGTTCAGCCACTGCAAGGTTTTCTCATGTAGCCACGGTTCTTTCCAGGAAATTCCCCTTAGCCTACGGACACCTCTGCCATCTCACCCACCCAGGGCCTTATGGAGAAGTAACGCCCGGCTGAATGATGGGGTACAGCTGGGAGCATTCTGCTCCTTTGACCTCTGCAAAGAGATCAATCTCTGCTCTGAAGCAAGGGATTAGCTGAGAACTTGTAGCTGGAGTGACCGTCAAATCAGGCCTTCAGCCATCGTGCCCCATTCGCTGATGGCCAGGTGATGTGGAGAAGAGGAAGAGGTCAGCGTGCCTGGACCCATCAGTATTAACCTTTGTTATAGACCCTCAGGTAGGAAACACATCAGAAAGCGCTTCCCAACCTCACACGGGGCTCCCAGACAAGAGGGATCCCTCAGAGTGAGCTCCCCAGGCTGCCTCCAGCCACTGCTGCCCACCCCGAGCTCCCTGCCTGATGCTGTGTCAGCTCTTGGAGAGGACAAGGGAAGCACCTTCCTCCCAGAAACCAGGGCAGCCTCCCGAACTGCCCCGCTACACCCGGGGAGAAGGTGCCGAGTGGTGTGGGAAACCCGATTTGGTAAGCCCAGGGAGGGAGAAAACACCAGGGGGAAGCTCGTGCCACTGCCAGGAGGCTTCCTACCGTCAGCGGAGGTGGGGGTCTGCACCACGCTCTGCTGGCCTGGTACTGGTGCCCGGGCGCTGCTGATCAGCAGGTCGAACTTGGTGCTCCGGCACGTGTTGGTGCAAACCTTGTCGTGCTGGTAGAAGTCGATTTGCCCCGAGTCCATCATCTTCCTGCGCGGGGAGGAGGGAGAGGAGCAGGCTCAGATCAGGTCTCGGATGGGGGATGAAAGGGAGGGATCCACGTGGGGATAGTGCGGCCGTGGGAAGGACGGGGGAAGGGGAACCCAGCAGCACTCTTTGCACAAAACATCTGTGGAGCTTTCAAATGGCACGCACAAACCAAGCCCCAGCTTCACACACACATCTCCAGCTGGGGACCAGTCCCTTTCCACTTCCAGCAAGCACCACGACCCCCAGGTGAGGCCGTTTCTGTACAGGATGAGGAATCCTGCCCTGTCCACCAGGATCTCTGCCCCACAGGTGCTGCTGGCCAGGTAAGGAGAGCCCCCAGGAGATCTTTTGGGGACTGCAAGGCAGCCAAAATGCCTGCTGGGGATCCTGCAGCTGCAGCGAGGAAGCCCTGAAGCTGGACAGGGAGGCGGGCAGGTCACGTACCTCAGCATGATTCCTCCGAGGCGAATGGCTCTCTTCCAGTCCTTTAGGGTTGACTTCCCAGCCAGGTGAACAAAATGCTTGGGGCTGATCAGCTGGTCATTGAACTGGCAAGGAGATAAACACGGGCTCAGCAAACACAAGGGGGGGGCATCGCTTCAGGAGACTGGCTGAGGGCACAGTCACAGCCAGGCCAGCTCACCTGAGCCCCCAGTCCTTCCCCAAAAGAGGAGCTGCTTCCCAAACCCCCACCAGCTCCGAACCCCTCAGCACGGAGCGCTTACAGCCCAGCAGGGACAGTTTGCAGCACTCAAACCACACAGCCCCAGGCAGGAACAGCCCCAAAAGCTTTTGTACAGGTCATGAACCAACTCAGCTCCTTGTGCGAGCTGCAGTCATCTCGGAGATCATTCTGGGAGGCTCCCAGTACAGCACAGAGCCGAGCAGCGTCCCGCTGACACAGGTGAGCACTCGGGCATCCTCCTGCCCTGCCCCAGTGACCGAGCTCCCGCTGAGGGTCTCAGCAGAGTGCCCACCACAGCAGCACCCCGAGGTGCAGCCTCAGAGCACCAGCTGCTGCTTTAGCACGTTGTCAAGTGGAAAAAGGGAGCGGCAAGATCCCTCTTCTCGATGCAGCCTGCTCCCTGAGGAACTGACAGGAGCGGAATACCAGGACGCCGAGGGAAAGAGACAAGGAAGAAAAGCTCTGGCAGCTCTCACTACGCTTCCCTGCCTGCCTTCAGCCCCACGTCCCTCGCCGTGTGCCAAACACAGCTCTGCTCTAGGCTGCAACCAAGAGCAGCACTGAAACGTAAGGTGGGTGAGAGGCCTTCCCCCCTAACCCACTCTTCCCTTCCTTCTCCCCATGCTACAAACATCAGCAGTGACATCCAGCACGCTGCAAAGATGAAGTCACTCAGCTCCAGGACAGGGCTCAGATGGAACAAAAAACATAAGGAAGTGCTGCAGAGGTAAAGGGCCAGACCCAGGGAGCAGAGAAGAAACCTGCTGTGAAAACTCTCTCACCTTCACACACTTGACATTAATTCCCGGACAGACGAACTTCTTCCAGAGCAGGATGGCTTTGCTCTCCCCGCAGGTGATGGGGTAGGCAATCTCGATTTCCTCGTTTGTTTCAATGGTGCTGGGGTCTGAGGGAGAAAAGGCAAAAAATGAAATCTGCCACCTGAGAGGCTCAAATCCTACCAAGTGCGAGCTGAGAGCTCACAAACTGAAGACCTACACTCAGGAAACCACAAGAAGGGCCGCTCCTAGCTCAGGACCTGACCTCCTTCAGCCTTCTCCAGTTACTGCTCTAGCAGCAAGCGGACAGAGCAAATCTGCTTCTTAATACAGCAGCACAAAGCTCATCGATTAGGAGAACGTGGGATTGGAAACCCAACACATCCGTGAGGGAGGGAGCAAGGAGAACAACCTTCACTTTGTGCAAAAAAAATAAACATATTTCAGAGGTTTCTTGGAGCCCTGGTGTCCCTCTAGCAGAGATCGGCCATCTACTCCCCAGGTGCTCTCTGCACGTGCCAAATCTTTGCTAATATTGCCAGAAGACCCGCACCCAGGCAGGAAGCAGACATGAGTTAGGATTTAGTGGCAGCACCTAACGAGAGGGCGCTTTATGAGCCCTGGGCAACCAGAGCCCAATGCCCAGGACCCCCCGGGAGCCCTTCCCACTTGCTGCAGGAGACCCAGGACCTCAGCACCCACCCGTGAGCCAGCACCCACGGGGACAGAGCCGGAGGGAAGCCCCCAGCCCCCAGCCCCCAGCTCGGTGGCCGTGTAGAGGGGGAACAACGCCCACAGCAGGCAGCAACTCACCGAGCCCTTCTTCCAGCTTGTGGATGGTGTGCGTTTCGACGGCCACCACGGCGGCGCTGGCCTCCGAGCCCTCTTGGTAAATCCTGTTGAGAAAGGGCCCGCGGGTAAAGCAACCGCAGGCGGCACGGCGTGGGGTTGAAAATCCCCCTCGTTGCTTTCTCGCCCTCGTCCTCGAGGGCCGCCTGTTTTCTTTGACAGTTTTGCCACGGGCGTTTTTTGGCACGCACAAAATTTGCTAACAGCCCCGGGGGCCGGGGCGGGCAGGGGTGTTGCCAGCCCTGCCATCGCACCGAGGTGCCCGCGGAGCAGGACGCGTCCCCCGACCTCTGCCTTTGGTTTCTGACGCCCGCACCAACAGGAAGCGGAGCTCCGTGACCCAGGATTTCCCTTCCCTCCTGCGTGACATTCTGCAGCGCATCGGGCGACTTCCCCCGGGGGGGGTTCAGGCAGGGAAGAGCCATTGTCAGGCCTGCAGCAACCCCCTGCAAACAGCACGGGGCCGGAGCTGCCGCGTTTACACCCTGCAGCTATTTGGGATGAGGCGCCGGCCCCGCGAGGCTTCCCTCCGAAATCCTGGAGAATTTGGGAGGATAACTAAAAACCCCGGGTGCCTGCAGGCACAAGGCAGCCTCGCAGGCTGTGCGGCACAGCCCCCCCAGGGGAATCAGCTGCGGGTTGACAAAATCCCACCCGGGGAAGGGCGCGTGGGGGGCTCGCCCCCATCCTCCCCATGACGCAGGGGCCAGCATCCTGCGGCTCTGCAGGACGGCTCCGGCCCTCGGGAGCCCGGTGATGGTGCCACACACAAAAGCTTTCCCCGCTTCCACCCGGGGAGCCTTCAGCCGGGGTGATTTTCCTCAAATAAAACCCCCACGGGGGGCCACGAGGCACCCCCCCACCCCAAAAAACCCACCGCCCCTCGGTGCCCGACTCACCCCTGCTGCACGGGCTGGAGCTGCAGGATCACTTGGGTCTTGGTATCCTCCGGGTTCTCCCCTTCGTTGCCGTCACTTGGTACAACCACCACATCGCCCACAGGGACGCTCACCTCGGCGTTCGCCATCTCTCACATGAAGCCCGGCGGTGGCGGCGGTGGCGGGGGGCCGGGGCGCTGCGGAGGGCAAGCAGAGGCAGGGCTGAAGCGCGGGAGCTGAGGGGGGAAACGGCGCCGCAGCGCCCGGGCATCGTCCCCCCCCCCCCCCCACAGGTCCCGCTGCAGCAACCGGGCTGCCGGAGAGGCTCTCGGGTTCCCAAAGGGGGGGGTAAATTTGGCAGCAGGGAGGCGGCAGGTGCCCAAATGTCCTCCCCAAAGGGGAGCTCGCTCCTCAGTGCTCGTCTGGCGACGTCGTGCCAAAGGGCTTGGGGTCCCCCCAGCGCCATCTCGCTGGTAACTCGCCCAGCGAGGCCGTGTGCGAGGTTGTGGCAGCACCAAGAGAGAACGGGAGGAAGGAGCCCAAAGCACAGCCCCATCCCCATGGCCGGGGCAGGTCCCATCGCCCCCAAAATGGCCCTGCCTGGGATGGGTCCTCCCAACAGCCCCACACAGCCCTCGAGGCTGCCCGAAAAGGTGCGGGATGGGATTGGCCCGGGGTGTGGGATGGGATCGGCCCCAGAATGGGATCGGCCCCGGGATGGATTCGGCCCTGGGTGCCAGGCACTGGGCTCAGGCTCGTCCTCATGGCTCTAAAAGCGACCCCAAGCCCCCCCCCCGGCCTCCCCGGCCCCATCCAGCTCCTGCCCGGGGGTGCAGGCAGTGCCTGGGGGAAGCGGCTGCAGGGAACATGGAGCTGGTGGAGGCCGGTGGGATAAATGGGGCTGGAGCGAGGCCAAAACCGGAGTGAGACCGGAGTGAGACCAGAACCAGAGCGAGACCAGAAGCGGAGTGAGGCCAGAATTGGAGTGTGAGCGGGGTGAGACTGGAGCCGGAGCGAAACCGGAGTGAGACCAGAATTGGAGTGAGATCAGAACAGGAGCGAGGCCGGGGGGGAGGCAGGATCCGGAGTGACACCGGAGTGACACCAGACCCAGAGCAAGGCCACCCACGGGACACGGCTCAGGGGGCACCCCCCGGGCTGGGGGCCACCCCCTCCCCCCCATGCCCCCCCCCCCTACTCCCTCCCCATCCCCTCACCCCCCCTTAGGTAATGGGGGGGGGGGGGGGGGGCGCACCCGATGCCCCCGCGGCGCGCGGGGGGGGGGGCGTGGCCGCCCGGGGGGGAGGGGGCGTGGCCTCCGCGCTCCCCCCTCCCCTCCCCTCCCCTCCCCTCCCGTCCCCCCCCCCCCCCCTCCCCCCGCAGGCGGACGCAGCAGCGCAATCCCCCCCCCGCCCCCCCCCCCCGCGGCACGTACGGCGGCGGCACGCTCGCGGAGGGAGGGGGGGGGGGGGGGGGGAAGCGCCCCCCTCCCCGCCCCGCCCCGTTGCGCTGCCGCCGCCGCGGCCGCCGCGGCCTGGCCCCTGCCGGCTCCCGTAGCGCGGCCCGGCCCGGCCCGGCCCTTACCGTCGCCGAGCGGCCGAGTCCGGGGGTTGGGAGAGAGGCGGGGGGGGGGAGGGGAGGGGAGCTCGGGGTGGGGTGGGGGGGGGTGGGGGGAGCGGGGCCGGGCAAGAGCTGAGCATGCGCAGTGCCCGCCGCGGCCTCGGCCGCCAGCACTTCCGGCCGCCGCCTGGCTTAAAGGGGCCGCGGCCTCCGCGCTGCTCCGTTGGCTTCACCGGGAGGCGCCGCAGCGCTGAGCGGCCCGCCCGCGGTGCTGGTGGCTCCGTGCCGTGCCCGCTTCCCTCACTTCCCCTCCCCATGCTCCCCGTGCCCCCCCCGAGGCTCCGTTTCGTTGTCCCCCCCCCCCCCCCACCAGGCTCGCTGAGCCCCCCTCAGGGCATCCTCAGCTGAGTGGCAGCGCGGGCAGCCAATCGCAGCGCGGGGCCGGGCGGCGGCGGCCAATGGGAGCGAGGCGGGGGCGGGGCCAAGCGGCTCCGGTGGCGGCGGCGGGGCCGGGGCCGTGCCGAGGATGCGGGCGGGCGGCGGCGGCGGCGGCGGCGGGGGGGGGGCGCTGGGGCTGGCGCTGGAGCTGCTCCGCCGCTGCCTCCTGCTGGGACCGCTCGGGCTGCGGCCGGCCGGGGGCCAGGACGGTGAGTGAGGGGCACAGGGAGCGGGACGGGCACCGGGACCCCCCCAGCAGCCCGGTTCTGTGAGTCCGTAACGGGGCCGCTGTGCCCCGGCCCGGGCTTTGGGGTTTTTGTGGAGAATTTTTTTTTTTGTGTGGAGAAATTGTGTTTTTTTGTGGAGAAATTGCCTTTTTTGGGGGAGAAATTGCTTTTTGGGGGGAGAAATTGCTTCTTTTGGGGAGAAACTGCCTTTTTTTGGGTGAAAGTGAGGTTTTGGGGCAAAAAATGGGGTTTTTGGGTTTTTTAGGGTTTATTTTGTGTTAAGGGTTGGGTGAGGCACCCGTCAGGGTCCCCGGGACCGGTTTCAGCCCTACGGGCAGCGGTGGCACCATGGGGAGGGGGCTCCCGGTTCCACCCCCCCCCTCCCCGGGATGCTCTGAGGGGGATTTGGGGAACGGGACGGGGCCCCCGGTGCCCCCCCCACCCCGTGTCCCCCCCCCGGTGTCCCCCCCTTGTCCCCCCCATCCCGTCCTGCCCTAACTCCCCGAGCGGGACATCACGGACCCAAAGTTCCCGGGCATCCCGAGCCTTTTTTTTAATTAATTCTCATTAATTGAATGAAAATCAGCCCAAAAACAGCACGGGGGGGGGGCACAGGATCCTGCCCGGGGGGGTTCCGGAGCTTCCACCATCCGCTCCCCCCCCCCCCCCGTGTCCCCCCCCCTTTTCCTTCCCTTTCCCTGTGGGATTTTTCCTGCTGACAGGGCTGGGGATGCTCTGACCCCCCCCTTCCTTCCATGCCCCCCCCCCCCATTGGGGTTTCGCTCGGGGTCTTTGCCCTGCCGGCCACAGCTGTGGCTTCGCTGCCTTTTTGGGGCAAGATTCCTGCACTTTGGTTAACCCCCTCCGACAAAAGCTCCCCCCCCAAGCTGTTAAAATCTGCATTTTTGGGATCTTGCCCCATATCCGGGGGCGGTGAGGCTGGAAAAAAGCCCCCTTTGTGGTCGGTGACCCCCCCGAGGAGCATGGGGGGGCACGCAGCTGCTTGGTGCTGTGCAGCCCTGCGGGGTTGTTCCCCCAAATCCCCCCCCCCAAAATTATCCTCGGTGGGGGGGGTTACGGGGGAAACTGAGGCTGCTGCGACCCTGGGGCCGGTCCCCTGGGGGGTTTGCTGCTTTTTATATGACCGGAAAAATGATTTTTTCCAAACAGGAAAACATTTTTTGGAGGGGGGGGGGCGCGGGTACCAGCGGGGCATCCCCAGGGAGCTGATGCTTGATGGGGAAACTTGGGGAAACCGAGGCACGGGGCCCTGATGGGCACAACTCTCCCTATTTTTGGGGCTTTTGGGAATCCTGCTGGCTCCGGGGGGGCCCTGCTGAGGTTTCACCCCCCCCCCCCTTTTATCTCTCCGCAGGGGACGGCTGCGGCCACACGGTGCTGGCGGCGCGCAGCGGGACGCTGAGCTCCAGGAACTACCCGGGCACCTACCCCAACCACACGGAGTGTCGCTGGCAGCTGCGTGCCCCCCCCGACACCTCCCTCATCCTCGTTTTCGGGGACCTCGACCTGGAGCCCTCGGAGCGCTGCGCCCGCAGCTCCCTGCTGCTCACCGACCCCGACAGCGGGGCCACCTACGGTACGGGGGGGACGACACAGGTGGTGCCACCCCGGGGGGGGGCACGGATGGCAGATTTGGGAAGTCCCGGTGAAGGAAATGGGGGAAATTTGGCTTTTTGCCCCGTTTTTGTGCTGAAGGGGGTAGCTGAGGTGGTGCACCGGGGGTGTCATGGCCCCAATGGGGTGCAACCACTGCTGTGGGGTGGGAAGGAGCCGGTATAAATCCCCCCCCCCCATGTTCCCAGGGCTGGGATTTTTGCCCGTTTTCCTCAATTTCTCACTTTTTTCACCCGCCTCCTTGGTGTTGGCACCCCCGGGGTGGCACCGTGTGTGCCCCAAGGTGGGGGCCCCCCAGCCCCATGGCACTTTGGGGTCTGTACTTTGTCCCCTCCCCAGCCTGTCAGGCTGCCCCAGAGCCGTTCCCCTCACCCAGCTGTGCCCGAGCCCTATAAATATTTAGGGGATGGTGCCTCTTTCCCCCCCGTGTGCACCCCAAAACCCCTTTTGGGCCTTGCTGGGTTAGGAACCACTCGCAGCCACCTCTGTGGGGGGGGAAACTGAGGCACGGGGGGTGCTGGGCCCGCACCCAGGGCTTTGCACCCATGGGTGCCTGATCCCTTTGGGCCACCCCAGCCCCTTTGCTGTTGGGATGGGGCCGGTGCCAGGTCCCGCTGACACCCCCATCCCTCTCCTGCTGCTTTTCGGGAAGGGGCTGACTCAGAGCTGGCTCCTGGCGCCTGACCAGCCCCGCAGCGAGCCCTGGCCTGACCCTGCTGCCCTTCCCCGGGGCCACATCAGGGTCCTGGGGACCCCGCCCCATCGGTGGGGGATGTGGCACGGGACTGGGGGGGGGACTGGGGACACCTCTCGTCCTGTTGGGGCTCAGCGATGCCCCCCGGACCCCTCCTGCACCCGGAGCTGCGGTTTTAATCCGGGAGATGGAGCCTGTGGGTTTGTCTGGGTTACACCCGGGTGCTCCCCGGGATTTAGGGGGTGACTTTGGTGGCCCCTGTGGAAAGGGGGGGCCAGGAACAAGGACCAGGACCCCTTTTTGGGGCTGTGTGGGGCCGAGCCGTGCGTGCCAGCCCCGGCAGCGCTGCGTGGCGCCCACGAGGGCCGTTGTCCTCAGCGGCTCGCTGCGTCCCAGCTGGGTGTCATTAAGCAGTGAAGAGGCTCCTCGTGAGATGTTTTCCAGGAAGCAGCAGGGATTACGCAGCTGCCCGAGGTGGCGTCACCACGGGGGAGAGGGGGGGCCCTGGTCCAGTCTGATCCCAAGCCGGGGGCTTTCTGTCCCCCTCCCTGTGCGCCCTATGGCTGTGGGGACGGGGCCAGTGCCACCCCGAGCATCCTGCCCGGGGCACAGCCCCCTGCCCGAGCCCCCCGGGGAGGTGAAGCCCCAGGTCTGGGCGCTGTCCCCACCCCCCTAGGGGACCCCGATCGCCCCCACGGCCCCGTCCCTTTTGCAGGGCCCTACTGCAGGGACTCCGGCCCCGCTGCCTCGCCCCTGGTGACCAACTGGAGCTCTGTGACCGTCCTGTTCAGCAGCAGCAGCCACCGCTCGGGCCGAGGCCTCCTCCTGTCCTACGCCAGCTCGCAGCACCCAGGTGTGGGGGGGGGATGATCCTCTGGGGGTGTGGGGAGCTCCTCGCCCACCCCAGGGTGGCTCCTGTTGCTCCCAGCCCCCGAAATAATGCCCCCCCGGGATCCTGAGGTGGTTTTTTTCCTCCTGCCTGGGGGCACGGTGGAGGCTGGGGGTGTGGGGGAGGTGATGGGGGGTGGCGGGCTGAGTTGGGGACCCCCGGATTTGGGACCCCCCAGGGCAGCTGGGACCCCAGTCAAGTAAGGAAATGTCACTCCCCATCCCCCTGAGGTGGGTGCCCGGGTGTGGGGGACAAAAACCTACAACAGGAGCAGGATTTGGGAAGGGGATGGGGTGCTCCGGGTGCCGGGGGGGGGTCCCACGTAGCCCCTCACCCCGCGGTGTCTCTGCCTTGCAGACGTGGTCTCCTGCTTGAAGAGAGGCACCCACCTGGCCCAGGAGCACACCAGGTGCGTGCCCGGCCCCCTTGGTGCCCCCCAACCCATCCCCAGCAGCGCCCCTTGTCCCCAACCCTCTCTTGGGGCTGAGGCTGGGCTTGCTGGGGGGGTCCTTGGGGTGCAGCCCCAGCTCCTCTGCCGGGGGAGGACACGTTTTGGGGCACAAAACCACCCTGGGGCGTACAGGGGGTGGCAGCCCTGACCCCCCCCTCCACGTTGCAGCGTGTACTGCCCTGCCGGCTGCAAGGACATCGAGGGGGACATCTGGGGCAATGCCCACCAGGGCTACCGGGACGTACGTACAGAGCCTGCCCCCACCCTGTGGGGTGACACCCAGGTGTCCCCAACACGTGGCTGGTGCCTGCCACCTCCATCCTGCTGCTGGTGGGGGGCAGGGGCCAGGCTCAGCCCCCGCTGGGAGGGGGTCCGGCTGCTCTGACCCCCCCCGGGTCCCCGCAGACCTCGGTGCTGTGCAAGGCGGCCGTGCACGCCGGGGTGATCGCGGACGAGACAGGCGGGCAGGTCACCCTGTCCCAGGAGAAGGGGATCACGCTCTACGAGTCCGCCTTCGCCAACGGGCTCCACTCCAAAAGGTGGGTGCGGGGGGCTGCCAGCCCTCAATTTCGGAGCCCTCCCCAGCTGGGGGTGCCAGGATTTCATCCCCCAAGAGCAGGAGCAGCCCTGACGTCCCTCCCCTCCCTTCCCGCAGGGGTTCCCTCTCGGAGAAGCGTCTCCTGTTCCACAGAGGTATTTTTTCCATGAATTAGGGCACTGCTTTGACCCAAAGCGGTGCCGACACCACCCAGCGTGGGGTCCCCAGCAGCGGCCGGGCCCCCAGCTGCCCCCTCCCCTTGCAGCCTGCGGCGATGCCCTGGAGGTGGCCGCTTTCAACGCCTCGTCCTGGTGGCAGGAGGTGGACGCGCTGGGGCAGGAGCGGGGCTGGGTGGCTGAGCGGGCGGCCCTGGGCACCCCCGGCCCCTCCTGGGCAGCTGAACCCGGTGCCGAGGCCGCCTGGCTGGAGCTGGACCTGGGCACCCGCAGGAACATCACAGGTCGGTGTCCCTGGGCTGCTGGAGGGGGACAGCCACCGTCCCTGTGCCCCCCACCCTGCCCCAAGTGGTTGCAAATCCCCCTAAAATGCCCCAGGAGCTTTTTAGGGCTCCTTGGGCCACCTCCTGCTGCAGTTCCCCTGCTGCAGACAGCACCCAGCCTCCCTCACGGCTTTTTCCCGTCCCCGTTTTGTCCCCTCCCTGCCTCCCGCAGCCGCCTGTGGGGCCGAACAAGCCCACGTTGTGCTCCTGCATCCGCTGCCAGCGAGCGCCTTTTGTTCGCTCGCCGCCAACGGGGGCTTTGTGCGGCGGCGCTGGAGGAAAATGGGGACATTGTGGGGCCGGGGGAGGAGGGAGGAATGCAGCTGGGGGGCATCGGCTCCTCGGGGCTGAGCAGGGACCGTGGGTGTTCCTGTGGGGGGGTGGTGACACACAGGGCGCATCCTGCCCGCCAGGGATCGTCACGAAGGGCTCCGAGATGTACGACTGCTACGTGACATCCTACAGCGTGTCCTCCAGCCGCGACGGGAGGAACTGGAGACCCTACAGGGGCAGCGGGGGCCAGGAGGACAAGGTGGGCGCGGGGGCACGGGTGTTGGGGTGGGCGCCAGCCCCCGCCCACAGCTCCGGGGCCATCCCTGCCGCCTCCGCCAGGTGTTTGAAGGCAACGTGGACAGCCGCGGGGAGGTCTCCAACGCCTTCATCCCCCCGATCGTGACCCGCTACCTGCGTGTCACACCCCACAGCTGGCACCAGCGCATCGCCATGAAGGTGGCCCTGCTGGGCTGCCCCACGGTGCGGGTCCGCGCCCCACGGCCCTATGGTGAGCGTCTCGCAGCCCTCACATCCCCATGGAGCACCCAAGGGTGGCCCTGGCGCTGATGGCACCCGCTCTGCCCCGCAGCGCCCAGTGACCCCCAGGAGGTCCCGCTCCCCGTCCCCACCAGCCGCTCGCCTGGCCGCACGCCCGTCCCCGGTGTCGCCCTGGACCCCGAGAAGGCCGGTGGGTGCCCCGTGGGGCTGTCCCCGCTCTCCTGGCTGCCTGCAGGCACTCGGCTTCACCTCCCAGTTCTGGCTGCCTGCCGTGGGCTCCTGGCACCCTTGGGTGCCCTGTGGGCACGGGAGGTGGCACGGTGCTGATGCCACCCTCTGTCCCCAGACCCCACACTGCTGGTGCTGCTGCTCGTCGGCGGCTTCGTGCTTGGCTCCAGCCTCCTGCTGCTGGCCTTCCTCTGCCGCAGGAGGAGGTGGGTCCTGGCCGGCAGCCCCCTCCCCAAAAGCTGCCTCAGGCTGCTGGCCGTGTCCTGGGGGGGGGGGGGAAGGGACCCCGCCAGCACGGGGGTGCAGGGCAGCCCCTCATCCTGCTCTCCCCTCGCAGGAAGCCAGCGGCTGAGCTGAACTGTGGGATCGTGAAAGGTAATGGCCCCCACCCATGGGGGGGCCCCAAAAGCTGGAGGGGGGGCGGCTGATTTAAGGCCTGAGCTCTTTCTGGATCTTTCCTGCTCAGCCCTGGAGGTGGCCCCGTCCCTGAGGGCACCCAAGGGTGGCGGTGTGTGGGAGCTGGGGGTTCTGCTCTCTGCGCAGGGTACCCCAAGCTGGAGTCGAGCCAGGTGTGCTCCCTGGGGAGCCTGCCCCCCCCCGGCTCCACGCCGCCCTCCTTCCCCGCAGCGGCCGCGCTGGGAGACCTGAGCCAGCCCCATTCGCCAGGTAACGGGGACGTGGGCGTGCGGATGGGTCCTACAGCTGGGAGGAGAGGCAGAATGAACCTGGGTACCCCCACGCTGCACCCCGGGGAGCCTCCCCCCCCCGCCCCAACACCCTGGTGCAGCCCCCATCCTGCATCCTGAACCCTCTGCAAAGGGAGAAATTGTTATTACACCTCCACCACTGGTGGTACTGGAGGGCACTGGGAACCTACGGGGCCGTGCTGTCCCCATGGGGCGGGTGCCCTGCCCTGAGAGGTTCTGGCAGCCCTTGGGGGCAGTGCTGCTGCCCCCAGCCCCCCCGTGACCCCACAGCACACCTCAGCCCACCATAGAATCACAGAATTTCTAGGTTGGAAGAGACCTCAAGATCATCGAGCCCAACCTCTAACCTAACACTAACAGTCCCCACTAAACCATATCCCTAAGCTCTACATCTAAACGTCTTTTAAAGACCTCCAGGGATGGTGACTCCACCACCTCCCTGGGCAGCCCGTTCCAGTGCCTAACAACCCTTTCAGTAAAGAAATTCTTCCTAACATCTAACCTAAACCTCCCCTGGCGTAACTTTAGCCCATTCCCCCTCGTCCTGGAGCAGCCGGGGGTGGCTGGGTGGGCACGGGGCCCCTGCTCGTCTATGGGGCTGTCCCCAGCTGAGCTGTGCCTGTCCCTGTGCCAGAGTACGCCGAGCCCGACCTGGTGCAGGTGAACCCCAGCAGCCAGCCGGGGCCCTCCACCTTCAAACCACCCCCGGACGAGGGCTACACCCTGCCGCTGGTCGTCAGCCACTACGCCGTGCCGGGCCAGTACCACGAGTACGCCGAGCCGCTGCCGCCCGAGCCGGAATACGCCACGCCGTTCGGTGACCCCGAGCCCCACGGCACCCGCTGCGGCATGGCAGGGCTCCCCGCTGCCCTGAGCCGCGCCGGCTGCCCAGAATCCCCCCTGGCACGGTACGATGCGCCCACCCTGCCCGGGGAGCCGCAGGGACTCAGCGGGGTCAATGCAGCCCCCCGAGGGGAGCTGCCCCCCGTCCCCCATGGGGACAGCGCCTCGCCGGAGCATCCCTACTCGCACGTGTACCACGAGGCCTGGTGAAGGAACGGCGGCGTGGGGGGGGGGGCACTGATGGAGGGGAGGCTCAGGGCACTTGGCTGGCGAGCCTCGGGGGGGGATTTTTTAAGAAGAACACTATTTTATTTAAATATATATTATATATAGCTATAAACGGCGCTGTGCATCGCGTGCTGGGGGTGCCGGGACGTGAAGGGTGCAGAGAGCAACAGGAAGGTGAAATAGGGACGCAAGGGGGGGGCGGGGGTTTAAATCAAATTGTAACCGAATCGATGCGGATATGGACACCCCTCTCACTCCCCCTCTCCTCTGTTATTGACCCCGGGCCTTGGGGCGCCGTCACTGTCGGTTACCGGCGGCCCCGCGCGCAAAAATTGTGCTTCCGAAATCTCTTGATGTCGATTCCGCGGGGGCGGCCGAGGCCCCCCCGTGCCACGCACGGCAGAAGCCCTTTTTGGGGCCGCCCCCCGCGCCGCCGCGTCCGGAAAGCGCCCGAATCCCCTCAAGGTCATGGCGACTCCATCTTCCTCTCTGACCCAGAAACAATTCCTTCCTTATTTCCCCTTTTCTCTTCAAAATTTTCTTCCTGAAATTCTTTACTTTTAACGATTTCTGCCCTTTTTCCCCTCAAAACCCCGCTCTCCGCCTCCGCGCGGCGATATGCAAATAAGCGCGGGGCATGCCGGGATCCCCCTCCCGCCTCCCTCCCCCGCGCACGCGCAGCGCCACAGGGAAGCGCTTCCGGGTGCTGCCCCCGGAAGGGCTCCGGCTGAGGCGGCGGAGGGAGCGGGGCCGGCGGCGGCGGGGCCGGGTCCGGCTGCGGGGCATGGGGAGGTACGGGGGGAACGGGGGGGGACTGGGGGGGTTTGGGGGGACCGGGGGGGGGCGAGCGCGGTGCCCCGGGGCCGGTGGCGGAGCCCTGCCGGTGCCCGGTGCCGCCGTGCCCGGTTACGCGGGGCCGGGCGGGGGCTGCGGCCTCAGCTCGCGGCCTGTCCGGGTACGGAGCCGCCCCGGGACGCGGTAACTCATTATCTAATGTACAGGACTAATGAGCTGAGGTGATAATTAACCGCCTGGCACCCGGAGCCGCCCACCCGCCCTCCACACCTGGCCCAGGGGCACCGAGACTGCTCCGTGGGGAGCCCCCCGGCCCGTGAGCCCCCGAAGTGCCCTTCTGGGGGGGTCCGGGCAGGGCTCAGAGCCCCCGGAGCGCCCCAGGAGCTGCCTTTGGGCTTCACGCGGGGCTGGGAGCGGTGCTGAGCTGCAGAGGGTCTCTAGGGGTTAATTAAGGTTAAGGTTAATTAAGGACGTTAATTAAGGACCCACTGCAGGGGGTGCCAGGAGCCCCTCTGTGTTCCAACCTGAGAAGGAAGCCAGCCGAGGGCCTGCTCCTGCTTCAGGATCTCAGGCGAAGCCTCGCCTCGCACTGGGCAGCACCGTGCTGCTCACCGCTGCCCCGAGCAGCCCCTCACACTGCAGGAAGGGCACCAGCAGCCCCCCGACCTGCTGCAGCCCCCGGCACCTCCCGAGAGAGTGGGTGACACGAGAACTATCCGGTGTTCCCGTAGGAACGGGAGAGAGATGGAAGAGGAGGACGTGAGAGTAGGTTAACGCTGGCTGCTGACGCACCGGGACGGCTCGGGGATGGCCTCTCCGTTGGCTGGGCCCACAGCAGTGGCGGATGTAATAAAAGATGTAGACACGCAGATAGCTGTAAGTAAGCGGGGGCTCGCCTCCGGGCAGCATGCAGGCGTGCGGTGGCACCTCCACGTCCCCTTGGTTTTGCCTCTGGCGATCTTGCCGGTGCCGCAAGATCGAGAAATACACGAGCAAAACAACCTCAGGCTGATAACGTGTGTCTCGTCCCCGGATTTCAGGGGCAAAAATCGCCTCCTGCCCTGCATGGTGGGCGAGGAGTGCCTGGGGGGGTTGTAAATGGCTGGGGGAGCAAACGGATGGGGTCAGCCGGTGTGAAAGGTGAGATGTGTGAATGAAACGCGGCTGGTGCTGAGCTCCTCGCCCAGGAATGGTGTTGGGGTGAGCACAAGGGGCATTTGGGTACACTGGAGCAGGCTGAGAGCCCGACGAGGCTTGGTCATGATGTGAACGCTTCCAGAAGAATTCCACGTCCGTAGGGGGCCGCAGAGCATGAGTCTGGGGGGTCGAAGCACTAAAACAGCCCTGGCTAAGCGTGAGTGCCACCTTGCTTTTCCGTGTGGATTAATCCCAACTAACCAGGCTTGCTCCGAGGAGGGGAAACGCCGGCTGGTGGCTGAGGTTCTTACCTGGAGCTGCCAAACGAGCCGTCGGTGTGAGAGTCGTGGCCTCGAGCGGCCGCCTCTCCCCAGCCTGTCTTTCCAAACCGCCTCCAGCGCTCGTGGCACGCGGTGGCAACGGGAGGCTGAGGGCTGGCCGAGTGCCCTCGCGCAGGATTTCACGTGGCACTGCCAGAAAGGAGACCTCCACCTCGGGGAGCCCAAACCCTGCAGGCTTCTGGCTCGGGCTTCTGTGGCGCAGCCTCGTTGAGGACCCAGACACTGCTGGGTGCTGTTGGCTGTGGCCCTGGGCTCAGTCTGGGCTCTGGGCACGGCCTCACCCTTGAAGCTGCTCACGGTGCGAGCGGTGTGCATGCAGGCAGGGCCCGGCAGGAGAAGCAGGGGGGCCGTGTGGCCATGTGTAGCCCTCAGGCTTCTCGTGGCAAACTCCTCACAGACTTGGGAACATTTTCTCTTCTTCTAAGCGTCCTCCCGCCTTCTTTTCGTGTCCAGAGAGACCCAATCCATCAACCTCTGGGCCCTCCAGGACGCCTGTGGGCAAGGACCAAAGCGCCCCTTGGAATTCTTTGCTAACTCCAACAATTCTGTTTCTTCCTCCAGTTGATTGGTTCGGGTCCCCACAACCCCAAGAAGAAGCAGGACCTGGACAAGCTTTACGACCTAAAAGCTAAAGCCCAGCAGATTATGAACCAGTTTGGCCCTTCTACCTTGATCAACCTCTCCAACTTCTCCTCGATAAAGCCAGAACCGGCCAGCACCCCCCCGCAGAGCTCCATGGCCAACAGCACCACCGTGGCCAAGATGCCCGGGACGCCCAGCGGAGGAGGGCGGCTCAGTCCCGAAAGCAACCAGGTAACCTCAGCCCCGGCTGGAGGAGAGCAGGGGAGAAGCTTGGACCTGCCTGTAGCTTCACCCCTCTCCTTAAATTACTAACAAAAACCTGATAGCCCTTAAAGTATCGGTTACTGCCCCCAGCAAACGCCTCCACGTGTTTCTTCCAGCTTTCAGGCTGGGTTGGGTGCAGAGGCTTCTTCAGTCTCCAGAAAATCTGTATCAGGGTGTGACTGGGAAAGTCTTTTTAAACATGTTTTAAACATTTTAAAAAAAAACATGTTTAAACATGTTTTTTTAAACATGGTTTTCCATGGTCAGGGAAACAAAAATGCAGCTTTGTAGCCCCGGTCTTACCGGCATGGTGCGGGAGGCTGCCCGAAGCTGCTGCCTCGTTGCCCATTTGCTCAGGGTCTTGTTGAGCCTTTGGCACGCACAAAATCTGTTTCTGCCCAGCAAGTGCTCTGGGAGCACAGCCCAGGCTCCCTGAGGTCTTCCTTGGCGCTGTCACAGCTCTGGAACAGGAACAAGTCCCCAGCACAAACACAGCCACAGCAATTCCCCGCTGGAGCCGTGCAAGGACACCAGGAGTGGGTTCGATTCTCCTGGGGCTCCAGCGAGCCGGAGAGGTGGAGCTGGGATGTGCTGGTGCCGGGGGCAGCACAGCAGAGCAGCCCCAGCTCTCACCTGGCTGCTGTCAGGCCTGGTGCCTCATCACGGCTCAGCAGCAGGACAATTCCTGCTCCCTGGCCCTGTTTGGGCTGTGAGGGTGCTGCCTTCTGCCCCACAGTAACCCAGTGCTCACCTGTGTGTCAGCTTTCCCTTTGAAACGCTGCAGGTGAAGCACTAGAGCAACGGAAATGCTTCCTTTGTGTCCTGAGCACAGATTGAGGCACTGAAATGTTGCTTGCGTTTGCCTTTTAAGACTTCTCGTCGTGCCTTTGTCCTCTCACCAGCAGCCTCGCTTCAGCCGGGGGCATTTTGGTGCCAGCTTAGCTTAGATTTATTTTAGATTTTAGCTTAGATTTATTTCTCCTGGGCTGCTGCACTACGCTCGTGCTCAAAAATGACTCCTTAACACCTGATGTGTCTTATCTCTGCCGTTCTGGGGCTGATATGCTGTGTCAACACGGGTGCCTCGGGGCGGTGGGGGAGCCGAGGGGGCAGCAGCTTTGCTGAGGGAGCAGCAAATCTTTCTTCTCTCACCCCCTCAGGTTTTAACCAAGAAGAAGCTGCAGGACCTGGTGCGTGAGGTGGACCCAAACGAGCAGCTGGATGAAGATGTGGAGGAAGTAGGTACCGAACCCTAGCGGGGGCTGCACAAAGAGCTGACAGAGGACTTTTCACGGCCCAGTGGCCCTTTGTCCCAGGCATTGGGGGGAGTTGGCTCGCGTTACGCTGCTGGATGCTCCAGCCATCCGTGTCTGCTTCCTGGCACTGAGAGAGGTTTTTAAGAGCAGCAACCGTAGCGTATGCCTTTGACACGTTAGCTCCTGAGGACTTGTTTTCATGTTTTCCACCCAGTTTCAGCTGCTCAGCACTGACAGGGCTGGTGCTTGTCCTTCTTCCGTGGCAGATGCTGTTGCAGATCGCCGACGATTTCATAGAGAGCGTGGTGACGGCTGCCTGCCAGCTCGCGCGGCATCGCAAGTCCAACACCCTGGAGGTGAAGGACGTCCAGTTGCACCTCGGTAAGGAACCTGCCCTCACCAGGGGGCTGGGAACACGCCCTGCAGCCACGGTGCTGGGTGGAAACCTCTGAGCAGCTGCAGATTCATTGCTACCAGATAACACCCTGCTAAGTGGGGAATAAGCGGGTGCATGCCCCAGCCTCATCCTCTCCCAGTTTTGTTTGCAACTGTGCAGTCTGTAGCCGCCCATCAGCCTCTGCTGGGGTTCCCAAGCACAGGGGCTGCATCTTCAGCGTGCTTTAATGCCGTGCAGCCCTCCGGAAAGAGTTTTAGAGCTGGCCTGAGGATCACCCCCACACAGCTGTGTGTAGCACTGGCTGCAGGCGGGTGTCCCAGCGCTGTGTGAGTGACGAGGGGGCTCCTCGGGCAGAGGGCAGCTGGGGAGGAGTGTGCTGAGTGTGCTCTCTCTTCCAGAGCGTCAGTGGAACATGTGGATCCCAGGCTTTGGTTCTGAAGAAATCAGACCCTACAAAAAAGCCTGCACTACAGAAGCTCACAAACAGGTAAGGGGCCCTCAGGAGCACACCGAGAGCCGCGTGGTGGAAGCCTGGTTGTGCGTAGGGTGCTCCTGGGCTCCAGGCACCACATGAATCTGTCGCCTGTTCCAAGTGCTTTGGACTTGAAATCACTTCCAGAGCTTTCTCGTTGGTTTGTGCAGGGGATGGAGCTTGCTCTGCCTCTTGCTGGTGGTGCTGTGCTGGTTGTGCCCTGGCAGAACGGTAACACTCACCATCTGAATGGCAGCACAGGTTGGGCGGGTTAAAAAGCAACAGAAAGCTGCAGGCAGCAGCTCCTCAGCTGTCCCCTCGCAGATCTTGAGCCCCGAAGGGAGTGAGGACACCCTGCTAACTCCTCGGGCTCGACAGGAATTGAGCCACCTCACTGCCCTGGCCTCACAGCAGCCCTCAGTTGAGCTCCCGACACACAACAGCTCACAGTTCAGGCCCGTGAGAGTCTTTGCCTGCCAATCTGCAGACACTGTGGGAATAATTGCAGGTCTGCAAAGGGCATCAATGAGCATGGCGCTGGGAGCAGCTCTCGCCTTGCCTCCCCAGCCCTGATACTTCCCCTGCAGGCAGTTCAGAATCAAGGCAGGGCCTGGGGCTTCCTCCCTGGAACGCCACAGAAGGGCTGGAGGAGGCAGAAACACAACTGAGGTACCCTGAGGGACCGCCTGAGCCCGCTCCTGCGGCTGCTTCTGTCTGGGACTCAGACTGCCTGCGAGGAACCAGAGCCCCACGCTGCGTTTGCAGGCCCTTGTTGCATGCTGCAGCGTCCCAGGAGGCTGCCTGTGGTGTTCCGTGCCGATTCGCAGTGCTCCTTGGCAGGCTTTAGCTCAGGTTCCTCGTTTTTTTTTCTGTCTGCAGCCCGAGGCAGTGCTCGGCTGTGCTGAGAGCAATGCCAGGCGCCTGCCGTGTCTGCACACAGCTCTCGGGGTTTCCAGCTGGGGGACAGAGCTGGGCAGCTCCGTTTCTTCCCCTGAATTTTTGGGGGGCGGATTTTAAGCACAAGGTCAGGCTCAGGGAAGGAGGTGCCCTGCAGGAGCCGTTCAAGAGCAGGGATGTTACCGCAGCTCCCCTCCTGAAGGTGGGTTTTGGGTCAGTGTTCATCCAACCACCCCCAGAGTGCCAAGCAGGGGAGTGCAGGCGCTTCCTTCTCCTCTGGCTCCGGCTGGGACCTCTCTGAGATTCAAATGGACTTGAAAGACCTGTGCGGAAACGAGTCGGGCGGTGTCCTGAGAGAACCCGGGCTAATGCTGCTCCTGCATGGCTGCGTTTCAAGCTGCTTTGCAGTACCCTTGCCTGGGACCGGCTTCCCACGTTTTTCTCTCTCTTGTTGCAGAGAATGGCACTGATTCGCAAAACCACCAAGAAATAGCCCCTGGGAAGAGCTGGGAGATGACGCTGGTGCATTTTGGGATATCTGCCTCTCCACTGAAGCCTCCACGATGCCATCCACGGGATATTTTTTTTAATGCTTTACAGAGAAGCATATATTTTTTATTAACGGTGCAGCAATATCTGACTTTACGAGATCTGCCAAAAACATTCTACGCCCCCGTCCTCATTCCCTGTAAGAGCGCAACATATCTCAAAAAACAAAGACTTTTATTTGTGACTTGAAAGTGGTTTATTGTATAAGTGATTATCCGAGGGCCAGAGCATTTGATCTTGTGTGGGACAGTATTAGAAGCATCTGTAGAGGTTTTTGTTTCCTCCTTCCTGCCCCTACCTGCTCCAGTACTTTGTAATGTCAGTGTTTATATAAATACTTGCGTTTGTTTTACATGAATAAAGAAATTATTAATCTAAAGCCGCGGCACAGTCTTGTGCTCTGCCGACAGCGTGCGGAGGCAGTGCCAGGGAGATAACCACCGGGTTCGCTTGTTCTCCACGTGTGGTGCTGGCTCTGGGAGAGCTCTCCTGGGCTTTAATGCAAGCAGAAGGCTTTGCCTGGGCTCTGGGCAGGCGCTAACAGGGCTGGGTGGGCGCCTTGCCCCCTGCCTTGGGCTCCTTGCATCCAACCCAGGCTGAGGGGTTTGCCCACCGCTGGGACACCGGCACCGTTAGGACACCAGAGGACGTGGAAATGAAGGTGACACCATGGCTGAGGATGGGAAATGAAGGGGATCTGCTGCTTTGTTGGCCTGGGACGTGAGGAAAGGCCCCGTCCCGCTGCCTGCCCTGCTCACCAGGGACACTGCAGGTGCTGTTGGACGTGGTGAGGAGGGCGCTGGCAGATAAAGGAGGCTGCTGTGTGCTGAGCTCGCTGCTGGGGCTCTCGGCCTCCAGGGCTGCCAGCACCAACGGGGGAAGCCCCCTTGGTTCAAGGTCTCTGTGCTCCCTTCCCGGAGCTGCCACTTTGGGAGCCCCGGGCCTGCACCAGGCAAGCGCAGCCCCAGACGAGTGCCTGGGGAGGGGAGAAGCTGCAGGGCTGGGGCTGGGGGCACGGAGCTGGGCAGAGCCCGCTGGGCTGGATGGCACGGGGGGGTTGGGAGCTTTGGGCCCTCAGGGCGCTGTGAGGGCTGCGGTTCCTGTCTGGGTGTGGAGGCAGCTTTGCAGGAGAGGTGAGAACAGGAGCAGGGAACGCTGCCCCTCTGTGCTCCCACTCCCAGCAGCAGCCTGGGCCCAAATCGCCTCCCCTTCCCCAGGAAAACACGGGCAGGCAGCGAGGTGACCACGGGGAGTTTAATGCACCCATGCAGCCCCTCCCTGCCCGATTTCTGCTTCACCTCCCCTGCATCAGCACAACCGGGCGGCTCGGAGCCCCCGTCCCTAGCACGAGCACTTCTTCCTCTTCTCCTCCTTCGTTGTGTGAACCGGGAGCGGCGCGGGCAGGGGGCCGCTGCTCTTCACCCCGTCCCACGCCTCGCAGGGGGCGAGCAGCCCGCTCTGCAGCGCCCGGTAGATGGCCAAGGTCAGCATCTGGAAGGCCTGGGCCACGTTGCTGGCGTCCTTGGCCGAGGTCTCGACGTACTGGGCGCCCAGCGAGGCCGCCAGGCGCTCGGCCTCCCTCCTGCCCACCCGGCGCTCGGCCGCCAGGTCGCTCTTGTGGCCCACCAGCAGGAAGACGACGCGGAAAGGCTGCACCGTGTCCGTCACCTCGCGGTGCCACCGCCGGACGCTCTCGAAGGACGCGCGGTTGGTGAGGTCGAAGAGCAGCATCCCCCCCGCCGAGTTGCGGTAATAGGAGCGGGTCACCGACCTTGGGGGGGCACGAGCAGAAATGGGGTGAGCGGTGCCCGGGGCTCCCCTGGTGCTGCCCTCCTGTCCCCGCGTCTCGCCCGAGCAGCCTCAGCCCAGCTCCTGCCCCGGGGAAGGAGCGCGGGGCTCTCGAGGCACCGTAAGGGCAAGGAGAAGTTTTTGCTGTACCAACGAGCAGCTCTGGCCCCCAAGTGCTCCCGTTCCCAGCAGAGGGGCGTGGAGGCTCCCAGCAGCGTGGGGAAGCCGCTTTGCCCCGCTCCCAGCAGGAGCACCCCAGTCCCACACAGTTTTGGGGTCTCACAGCCACTTCAGAGCTCAATCCAGGGCTTACGAGGCAGCCCCGAGGGCTCCTCCTCATCTGGCAGAGGTGGGGAGAGCGCACAGCCCTACCCAAACAGCCCCCAGGGCTGTGCTCAGAGCCCCCCACCCCAAACCTGGCTCCCGATGCCTCCCCACCTCCACACTCCCAAATCTCTGGAACCAGACCCCACGGCCGGCTCTGGACCCACCTGAACCTCTCCTGCCCGGCCGTGTCCCAGAACTGCAGCTTGACGCGCAGCCCCGGCTCCAGCTCCACGAACTGAACGTAGAAATCCACCCCCACCGTCTGGTTGACGGCGTCCAGGAAGACGCCCTCGGTGTAGCGCCGCAGCAGCGAGGATTTGCCCACCGTGGAGTCCCCCAGCATGATCACCCGGAACTGGTAGTGCCACCGCGGCTCCATGGGCGCTCGGCGGCACCGCTGCCACCCGCCGGCACCCACCGCCCCCGCGCCCGCTGCGTGCTCGGGCAGGGTGCTGCCGCTCCTCCCGCTGCGCCCGGGGCACGGGAGGTGTTCCTGCCCCAGCAGGGGGTGCTGGGTGCCGGGGTGAGGGTGGGGGGGTCCCTTCTCCTCCTCTTCTCCTCCTTTTTTTGCTCCTCTCCATCCAGCTGGAGGCACCGGGGGTATTGGTGGGGTGGGTGGGGGTGACCCCACACGCAGTGACCCCCTCCCCAGGGCTCCACGCCGGTGCTCCAGCACTCAGAAAAGCTTTTTTTAATGCAGAAGGCAGCTGATTTATTAAAAACACCCCTGGACGGTGGGGGATTATTGTTTCCACAGCCCCCAAACCAAAGCTGGAAGGGCAAACCAACACGGGAACACAGCCCCAGGGGGGGTGAGCTCCAGGCAAAGAGCAGGGCAGCGGCTCCCCAGCTCCATCCCCATTTTTGGGGGGGTCCCGTCCCCATCAGCACCAGCAGCGCCCCTGGGGCTCGCCCCGTGCCAGGGGCCGGGGGCGGCTGGGGCTGGGGATGAGCCTGACGGCGCCGCAATCGTGGGGTGGGGCGAGGGCCCCGCGGCCCAGCGCCCGCAGGATGCCCCCCGCCAGCGTCTCGAAGGCCAGCTCCACGTTGCGGTTGCTGCGGGCCGAGGTCTCCACGAAGGCCATGCCCAGGGAGGCCGCCAGGCGCGAGGCCTCCTCAGCCGACACGGCTCGCTCGGCCGCCAGGTCGCTCTTCTGGCCCACCAGGACGAAGGCGGCGGCGCGGTCGCCGGCGGCCTCGCGGTACCACTCAGGGACGCGCTCGAAGGACGCCCGGTTGGTGAGGTCGAAGACCAGCAGCACGCCCGCGGCGCTCCGGTAGAAGGACCTGGTGATGGACCTGGGCACAGCGGGGATGTGGGTGCTCAGCACCCCCTGTGCCTGCTCCGGGATAAATGGGGCTGGGGGGACCTCCCCAATGTCCTGAAAGGCTCCCGGGGATGGGGTGGAGCAGGACCCCGATGAACCCAGCCCTTTCGCAGCCTGTTTGAGCCTCCTTGGCCGTTCCAGGCTGATGCAATCAGGGAGGCGATCGCCTAACCCTAAACCCGGTCCCCTCAGCTCTCCCCCGAGCCCAGTGGTGGCTTTGCTGCCAGCTCAGCAAGGAGCTGCCACGGCCCCAAAAAGCGTCCCCGTGGCGGCGAGCCCTCGCTGCCCGTCCCCGTCCACCCCGGGCCTTTCCCAATGGGGACTTTGCTCCCACTGCAGCCTCCTCGAGTGAAACCCGAAGCAAAACACCGCAGACCCCAGGCACTGGGACAGGGACGTGCCTCTTGGAGGAGATCCCAGGATCCATCCCTGGGTGCATTTTTGGGGGATTTGTCTGATCGCACCAGGGTGCCCCAGCTTCCCAGGGTGGGGGCGAGCCAGCCGGGTCCCCGTCCCTGTCCCCACCTCACCTGAACCTCTCCTGGCCGGCTGTGTCCCACAGCTGCAGCTTGGCCCTGCCGACGGGCGGCAGCGGGACGGTGCGGCTGTAGAAATCCACACCAACAGTGGGGCAGGGCACGGCCCCCCCCGGCCCCTCGGCGTAGCAGCGCAGCAGCGACGACTTCCCCACGGCCGCATCCCCCAGCACGATGACACGGAACTGGTAGTGGCCTCCTGCGTTGGGGACATGGGGGGACGGGGGGGCACCCAGAGTCATCCCCATGCCGGTGGCTGGGCTGGGGGGAAAGGGATCCATGGGGCCGGATAGATCCCAGCCCCAGGGGCTTTGCTGTGCTGGTGGGACTGGGGCCAGGTCTCCACCCTTGTCCCCACCCCGCAGCGCTGTCCCTGGGGACTGGGACAGAGCCGTTGTCCTGTCCTCACACCCACCCCGGGACAAACAAAGCAGAGGAGGAGGAGGGAGAGGCTGCCACGCTGTGAGCAGCCCCAGGGGCACAGCCCGGGGGGTGTTTGGTTGTTTGCTCCTTGCCGCCGTCCTTGTCACCTTCTGTCCTTGTCACCTGCCACTGAGCACAGAGAACAGCCCAGAGGTGGAGGAGGCTGCAGGCAGGAGCTGGGGCAGTGCCCCAGGAAACGGACGAGGGGGTGGAGACTCTCTTGCACCCCCAGCACACCCCCCCACCAGCTCGGGTCACTCCCATGCCACTCCCTGCACCAGGTCACTGCTGTCGCCCTCCCACTGGTGGCAGTTGAGGGACAGGAACAGCTCTTTTCATCCCCAAATTGCTCTCCACAAAGCACCCAACGGTGGGCACAGCTTCAGCACCGCCTTTCACTGGCACCTTTGTCTTAAAGCAGGCGGCTCCCTCCCCTCTGGCACCCCAGCAGCTGGAGAAAAGGAAAGGGAAGTGCCACTGGGCTGTGCCCCAGCTCCCCTGGGCCTTCACCTTCTGCACCCAGAGGTGTTCTGAGGAGCCCCGAGCTGTGCTCCCCTGCACCACACCCGGCTCAGGGCACTCAGCAGGCGTCACAAACCCCAGACACAAACACAGACACAGCAGGAGCTTTGGGTGACTGCCTTTATTCACCCCCAGTATTCCACACAGTCTCTTACTTTAAGTATTTCAAATATTCCCGATCCTCCCCCCGAAGCTCTTTTTCTGTGAAAACTCCCTGGAAGAGATCGTTCTTCCACAGGGAGCACACAAACGGCAGCATCAGCAGCAATGGAACCCACAAGGTTCCCACTGCCTGCAGTGCTCAGCGCCGGGTGCAGGGCAGCAGCTGCCCCAGCTGGGGGAGCTCACGGCTCACCGAGGAGCTGGGATCCTGTCACACACAATTGCAGTTGCTACAGGAGCAGGATGCTGAAGTCTGAGACACCAAAACCTCCTCGCTCAGCTCCATGTACACCTGGGGAGGGAAGAAAAAGCCCGGTCAGAAGGAAGCTCAGCCTGACACAGCGCACAGCGGGTCAGCTCCTGCTGGAGCCTGGCCTCAGCCCCATATCCGCAGGACTCATCCAGCAGTCTCCCAACAAAGGCATCATCACCGACCAGGCCGAGCTCATCCCACAGGGACTCTGCCCTGAGGGTATCAGGCCACCCAATTACGGGCTGCACTAATTAATTTGACTGTTCCAACCTGCAGAGCCCCAGCAGGCTGCCACCTCCAGCACAGGCCGAGCTGCCCCCGGCAAGCACTGCTGAGATCCCCGTCAAAACCACCAAACATCTGATCGCTCACGAAGCCACTCACCCAATCCACTTCCCACTTTCCTCATGATTTCAGCCTTCAGCAAACAGATTCCCTTCACGGAGAGGGGCTCACGAGCTCTCAGCCTCTTCCACTGAGGGAGTAATTCCTGAAAGAGACAACGGAGCCACCGGTGGGCACCTGAAGCTGGTGTGCTGCTGTGTGCAGAAAATTAATGCTTCAATTCAAATCCAGCCCCAGTGAAACCAGCCCAGGAACCCTGACTGCATCTCTGACCTCTATACCAGATAGATTTCCTCGGTCTCCTGACTCCTGCTCCCACCCCAGCCCCCGCCAGGGGAACACACTGACACTGTCATCAAACTGGCCCCTCTCAGAGCTGGGCTAAACCAGCAAAAAGGCCAAGACCAGTTTGAATTTTCCTTTTCCTCCTTTTTTGACCACAAGACCGGTATTCAGATCTGATGGGAAAGGGATCTGGAGGGACAGGCTGCCGAGCTCTGATGAGGGCGCACGCTCTCACCTCGTGTCCATCCCGGCAGGCAGGACATCAGCTGGGTGAGCTCGGGAACATCGAGGGGCCCTGAAACACATCACAACAACTCCCTGAGTCAGCAGCAGGCTGCAGACACTGCTTCATGAGTACATGCCACAGACACAGCCAGCCCACAAACCAAAGGCCCTGTGAGGAGGAAGCTCCCTCAAAAATATCTGAAAATGTATAGGAAGGGCGAGTGACAGCAACAGGCAGAAGAGGCCCAGCAGTCAAAGACCTTCCCCTTGCTCTCGCATGTCGTTGGAGACCTGCAGCTATTTCAGAGCCACAACTCTTGGATTAACATGCACAATAGGTAAAAATCGACCTGTTTTGGCAAAACCTGCTACAGCTGGAGAAAGAAGCAACAAATGCATCAAAGGCAAAGCGATCTACTGGCTTTGGATCAAATTCGATCCTCAGTTCTGCCACTAAGGCCAAGGGACGCTGGAGAAATCCTCCTTCTACCCCTACTATACATGATTTTGGTAAGAGCAGGAAATAAGGGGAGTTCACAGATCTTAACGACTGCAGGGAATGTTTTAACAAGCCCACCAGTGGGAAATCCTCCCCTGCAGGGCCTCATCAAAGGAACAAGCCCTGCAAGGGAACCAAGGATCCTCCTGCGGGGGATCTGTAGCACCTGGCACAGGAACCACCTTCAGAACTATCATCGAGCAGAGGGCTGGGCAGTGCTGCTGCCCTGAGGATGGGAGGCAGCGAGGGCAGCGAGCCCCATTCCCAGCAGTGGGGGCAGCCTGCAGGGCCCGGATCACACCACTCACCTGCCTGGTGCTGCGGGGCCACCTCCCACGCTGGGAACCACAGCAGCCTTGAACTCCAGGTAGATTCTTATGGAGAAAAAAAAGAAACACTTTAAAGCAGCAGAACAGCAGCAACACCCCCACCTCCCATTCCCCTCACAGCGAGGCCCCTGGGGCGCCCCTCCGGGCCCCGCGCTCCCCCTCAGGCCGTGTATTTCCCCCTTATGTTGCCGGGCAGCTACGGAGGCTCCAGCTGCTCGGCGACCGTCGAGGAAAACGGGTGGCTCTGGGCTCCTTTTTGACTGCATCTGCCACGGCACCGAGGCAGAGGCAGCTTCGATAGGGCCGGGCAGGCTTCAGTCTCCCCCCCCCTCCCCTCCGGGCCTGGTTTTTACCTCATCCAGGGGCAGGCCGGCGGCCATGTCACCCCGCATCCGCGCCACCCGCCATCCGAGCGCCCCCAGCCGCCACCGCCCGGTAGCCGAGCCCCCGAGGCACCGATGCGGCGGGGCAGGGCGGAGGAAAGGCACCGGGAGCGGGCGGATGGCGGCGGATGGCGCCCAGGCCGCAGCCCCTATCCTCCGCCGCCATCACAGGGAAAGGCCGAGGGCGGGCGGCCGCGCGTCTTTTATAGGGAGAGAGCGCGGGCGCTGATTGGCTGCTGCGGCCGGGCGCTGCCGCTGCGCCTGCTGGGAGTTGTAGTCCGGGGACCACCCCCCCCCCCCCACCCGCCGCCATGCCAGGCCCTGCTGCTCCCCCAACCTAACGTGCCCCAAACCGCCAGCAGCCGGGGTGGAAGGGGGAAACCTCACCCCAGCGCTGCAGGAGCTGCGTTTCCAACCCCTGAACATGCACAGGGGGCAAGCTGTGCTGTGCCACCCGCCTCCTACACGACCCCCCAGCTCCTTGGCACTGCCACACAAATTTCTCCCGCCTCCACACCTGAGGCGTGTGCCAGGGGCTGCTCGTTGCGAGGTGCAGCAGCCGCTGCAGTTCTCCTGCTCCATGTTTCTGGAAGGCCAGGGGGCACACCCCACCCTCAGGGAATGGAAGAAAAGGTTCTTGGAAGCCAGAGCCTATCTATCTGCCAAGGCAATCCCTCTGTCACATTCCTGGCTCCCGATCTGTAATTAGTGGAAAGGGTTTAAAAGGAGAGCACCTACCCGCTGATTGGAAGGGACTGATGAAGTTTCTGCTGGTACGGATGCTGAAGGCACGGCCACCATGAGAAATCCGGTCAAAAAGCTGGATCTTAGAGCAAAAGTTTTGTGTCCTGCCCCTGAGCCCTGGAGAAAGCGCAAAAAAAAAAAAAAAAAGAAGACAGAGAACAATACTTAGGTTTTAACCTGTTCTGAGCAAAATCCACAGATCAGAAATTCACATCACCCTTTCAAACCGGTAACCCCTCACCACAAACATGCCAGATTACTGGCAAAATAAGCCTGTCACCCATTTAAAGCAGAGGTCTGGAAATGGGCCCCAAACCTTCCATGAGCAAGCTCTTCTAAAAACAGGCCTTGTCAAAGCTGCTGGGACAGGGCACGAGCAGGTGGCCCCAGACTCCACAGCCCCTGCAGCTGTTCTGCTAAGTCACAAGGCATTCCCTGGGGGCCCAAATTCTTCCTGGGACAACAGCTCGCGAAAACTGAAGCTAGAAACTTCCCGCTCAAATCCTGAGAGAAACTGGGAATTCATTGTAGGAAAAAAAAAAAAAAAGAAAGAAAAAGAAAGAAAAAGACAACATTGGTAAACATCAGGTGTTCAGGAAGTAAGTGGGGAAAATCCCCAAAGATCAGTATGAAATCCAGACACTGCTCAGTAGACCTCTGCCCATCACAGTCTGAGCACGAAGACCGATGGAGGAACAAAGCAGAGCAGTGAAAATCCTGCTGCAGTGCTCTCGACTGTACGGTCACAAGGCCCTGATGGAACCTCCACTCGTGGTTTGGAGCCTTACATCAACCTGCAGGGGGAGAGCAGATACTGGAAGAGGCTGCAGCTCCTTCACTGGACACCTGGGAGCAGAGTAAGCCACGGGGAAGGGCTCTATAAACAAGCAAGCACCCAGTACTGGTGCACTTGGCTTGCTGGTCCTGAGCACTGAGGGACAAGACAAGCCCTGGCCATGCACAGCTCTCAATCTGCAGCATTTTAACTGCTTTATCTGCAGAAGGAGCATGATATTGGCTGAGAGAAATGGAGCATGTACCAAGCAGTATGCTCAAAGCCCCCCTTGCAACACTTACTGCACCTGTTAAAACCATCTGGGCTGGGAAATGACTGCTAAGAAAGAAAAGAGCAATAAAACTTGATGAAAAAAAAGGAGATACCTACTGAAGAGATGTCCTGAACAACCAAAAAGGTAAAGAAAGCGTTGTCAGTGCCTTTTTTTCTGAGCTAGTTTTATCAGCGTTCAAATGTAGCTATTGCATTTAAAACGTGCAGCCCATCCTGTCATAAAATTAATTTTGTGTCTAAGTAAATCCCAAGTTAAATCCAGAAACTGGAGTATCCAGTACAGTTTACAAGCAGCACTGGGAGATTGCTAGTCTGGAAGGTAAAAATTCCTCTCTGATCTCATTTAGCAGAAGCTGGGGATTAGCAAGGCAGTAATGAGGAAACCAACAGCACTTAAAGATCAGAGTACAACATCTCCCTTTCTCAAAAGGGATTCTGAAGGATCTGAAGGGCGCTCAGCACCTCTTGGCAGCGTGCGCAACATGAACCTGTCTCCTGAAACTGGCCCAAATAACAGGGATTTTCTTTAGGCAGGCACAGAGGAAACATCACTGCAGGTGCCTGCTCAGACCCCGTACTTTGCACACACTTGTTAACCAAGAGGTTTCACGCCCCTTGCCTTCACACCACTGGAAGCTGGTCAGAATTTCCCCCAGGCTGTCCCCGGTGCTGGCTTTTAATTAACCACATGGTAATGACAACAGGATACCCTGCAAGCCTGGCAGCTTATGGTTTGGCAATCGCCACTCAATGCCCGGCAGGAGTAACACCCACCTCGCTGCAGCTCCACAGTTGGCTGAACTTTTTCCAGTCTCCGTGACTCAAATTGTCATCCGAGAGCCCCTGCAATTTAAAGAATAATCGACACTGGATCATCACAGCTCAGCCACGTAATGCCATAAGGATGTTTAAGTCATTTCTGTGAGTAAATGCTGCACGCTGAAAGGCAGAATGCTTCGGAATCTAAATCACAGATTTTGATGCAATTTACGAGAATTACATAATCTCAGTGAGCTGTGCTATCACCTGCCTCGGATTTCTTGCCTTTAGCACATAAAGATAAAAGCAGAATTTACCTTACTACATGCAGTCCTCATCTTTCATCCTGCATTATACCAGATGGTAATTAATCAGGGCTTTTCCTGTAGCCATCCACAAGAAATGAAATCCCACACTCTGTTTGACTTGGATTCCAAAACAAACCCTGCACATCCAGGTGAGTGGCTGTTTTGTAGCTCCACATAAAAGTCTCCTCTGTGCTCCAGGTGCTGCAACGGTGGCCAGGAGCTGAAAGTGAACGTTAAGATGGGTAAGTGATACACGAAAAACAAAAAGTGCGGAGAGATTACCAGCTCAACAGAACATTGGCAGAGATTCACAAACAACCCCAAAAGGCTGGCAGGGATGATTAAAACCCCACGCCTACAAAGTAAGGCGAGGGAGGATGCTTTCTCATCTCACCAGCCTGCTGCTGCACCTCTCCCATCCGTAACACAGCAGGGAGAGGAAGCTGCCTCCTGTCTCACTCACCCCAATTCCCTGGGTGGGGGAGCAGTTCGATTTTACCCCTGTCTCTCCAGGGTAATTCCCAGCTTTGATAGACAGCTGTAAGCATTTTATTTCCTCTCCTAATGCCCTGGGCTTTTCCTGCCCCCCTTCCCTGTTGCTGGGGGCTGCCTCTCCCTTCCTCAGCCAGCAGAGAGGGATCGGCCTCACGCATTAAGGGAGCATGGCCCGAAAACTCCCATCAACCTCCTTCCTAAAAAGAAAGGCACGAGCTGTTTTAAGCCCTGTAGCACCCTTAAAGAGGCCTCAGTGGGTAATCTCTGTTGGCCTCTGTATTCCCAAATTGTTCTCCCCATAGGGGCCTGAGGGTCTGTATGTCAGAGCTATCCTGGAAGCTTGGGATGCCACTAATGATGGATCAGACCACTACCAACTTTCTTTCTGGGACAAAACCAGATGATTTTGCCCCAGGGTCACTGTCTGTGAGGGGTGCTACTCTGTGATAACCTGTCCCACTGTCCTTTAGACAGTGCTGCTTCCCTTCGTCCTCCATCTCCTGCAAGTATCAGGTCTGTGACAGCTGTCAGGCAGCAGCGTAGCTCACGGAGCTTACATGGATGTGGCTTACCCATCCATTAGGGAGCATTAAACAGGACAGCAGTGCTGGCCAGCCACAGAACAGCAACACAAAAAGTAATCGTGGCTTCAGGTCACCTCCTGCAGCGAGTGAGGAGGGCTGCTTTATAAAAGCGAAAGTTTGGGGGGGATAGAGAACAGCAGGTCAAAAAGGGAACGAAGGGCACACAGAGGAGCACTCCTGTAGCACAGTAACGGAACGATCTAGAAAGCGTGTCACTGCAGAACACAAAAACCTCCTTTACATCACCTCCTGAACGCCACTCTATTGAGGGGCATCGTTTTGTTCAGCGCTCAGCACCGCCGAGCAGCTCCATCCGAAGAAAAAATCACTCTGCTCTCTCCCACCTCTCCGCTGCCTTTCAAACACTGCACCAGGAACATTCATTTCCTTAAATTCAGAGTAACTCAAGGTTAGGACACTGTTGACAGCCCACAGCAGTCAAAAGCATAGCAGGAGGAAAAAATTCACAGCGGGTGAGAACGCAGGGGTCCAGCAGCCCTCTTAGCACTTGTTCAGAAGTTTGCTTAATCCAGCGTACGTTACCACCAGCCTCATATCCACGGTACGTTTACCATTGCAGTTGATAAAAAGACCACAGACTGACAAATATATCATAATTATGGACACAAACAAAGGCGTAGTAGAAGTAGGTTTTATGAAAGTATTTAAATTTTGTGGCAAATCTCTGCATCAACATGGGGAGGGAGGCAACTTAGTGCTTTGCAGTAGCAATTCCAGTTACCAAACTATTTCTTGGATAGACATTTATTACAGGTAGTTTATCTGTTCCTGTTTCTCAAAGAGTTTAAGGCACAAAAGCCTGAAAAGGGCTTATAACACGTACATAAGTGCTATCATTTTCGCTGTCACCTCTAACGCAACATAATATTAGCTTAAATATATTGCTCGTCCATCCAGCTTATACAACATCCAGTAGAAAAATGCTTTCCAAGTTAGCAACAATTTGTTGCACAAAATATAAATTGCTCTGACCCGTTTTTGCTGCAAGATCTTCAGTTTCACCATATACACTCTGACAAGACAGTGGAAGACGCTGTGAAACCGTAACATCATCACGAGACCATCAAGGCCTGTCCACAATGAGAAAGGCATGATACACAGAGTAACATTTAAACAAGGTTGTTGGGAAAAGTGTTCTAAACTGCTCGACTGCTGAGGAATTGTTTCCTCACAGATGGGTGGAGAGGCAAGCCAAACACGCTAGAGACCACCTGGTGGAAGGCATCGGTCTGTAGTAGTTATAAAACTCCTTCCTGTCTTTACTTTCCAAAATGCTCTTCAGGCAGATTGCTTCAGAACACCAAGCTATAAGCTTGCTAGCTCAAGATCACAGCTTAGATTAAGCAGAACACAAACTTTCATCGA
Organism: Anas platyrhynchos; assembly: GCF_047663525.1. Lineage (NCBI taxonomy): Eukaryota > Metazoa > Chordata > Aves > Anseriformes > Anatidae > Anas > Anas platyrhynchos. The sequence goes on from NC_092610.1 coordinate 4,469,187, forward strand.
CACAGTTCTTTCCCATACTCAGTTTACAGCAACCTTACCCAGTCACTAGAAAGCTTCTGAGACATTTTAGCGGTATCTGACAGTGACTCTTCAAAAAATAAACAAACACATTTATGGGAGTTGGATCAAGTGACTAAAGACAGTTAAATGGGCATCCAAACAGAAAGGGGGGCAGGAACCAAAATGCAGAGTGTAATTTTACTTAAAAGACCAACTTTTTTATTGTACGTTGGAGTGGAGTCTTTCCCCTGTGCCATCTGGTTGAAAGTTTATAAATTACAAGTATTAAGAGTTCACTTCAAGACAAAAGGAATAAAACTGCTGCAGTTCTAACTTCCACCACGAATCAAAGTTACCATGATGCTCCTACGACACTCGTGTCGTACAGGCAACGCCACAGGCCTCCTGTACGTCGAGTAACAGACCTGGGTGCACAAAGGGCCACCCCTCACTACCGCAGGATCCAGGTGCAGCGTAACAGTCCGGAGCGCACTGGCGGGTTTGTCACACAGTCAGTGCCTCAGCAACGAGGCTATAACATGGCTGGAATCTCTGACGAGACAGTGTCCAAAGGCTGCCAATGACAGTCCATCAAGGCATCGTAGAGCTCTTCGCTCTGTTCCATAAACTGTTTATTTGCTTCGTGGACGTCCAACTGAGGTGTCGGGTCTGAAGGAAGAAAGACAGACAAACAGGTCACATGCCAAATGCGTTAGGAAAAAACCCCACCCCATAAATATGGTAGTTTTATGAGAAAAATGTGGAGGGAGTCCCAAAACATTCCCATCACTCGCCCAGTCATGAGCTTGACTAGAACAGCCCTGGTAAACCTTTGTGCAATGGGATAAGAGCTAACTGGGTGCAGATATGTCCCTCTTGCCAGTGGTGATTGCCCCCCTAGCAGAGTCAACAGAGAGAACGCATACCTGCACCTCGCAGCCCGGGGTAGCCACTTAAACTGCCCAAGAAGGCACCGGACTGCAAAGGGGAGCAGCGGAGGCGCAGGCACACGTTCCGGTCTGCTCCCTCCGCTACGGGGTCAGAGTGGATGGCTGGGGACGGGAGCGTCCTACGCTGCTGCAGCAAGAGTCACCAGAGCTCGTCTGCCAAAGCCTCGAACATCTCAAAGCATTTCACAGTTAGTAACCACAGAAGTGCCAGTGAATTAAGCATGAACACGTCCCCTGTTTTACAGCTGGAAGAAATGTCTGTAAAGCATTTAGGGGCAGGAGGGCGACCCAGTGGGTACCATTCTGCTGCTGCCAACGTGTACTTAACATTCTGCAAAAATTGACTCATTGCACTACCCACCCCCCCTGTAGGATTTAAAGCTCACCTAACAACACCCCCAATCTAAAGGCTGGGTTATCAAACTGTTCCAATCACTTAGGTCAGTACGCAAGTACCAGAGTGCAAAGAAACTAGCCAAGTGAATGGAAAAGCTACAAAGCACATCTGGAATAAAATGCTTGTAAACAGGTTTGGGTTTAGCTATATCATGTTGCAACACATCACAGGGAAACACAATTAAGAAAAGAGCGATGCACTGGCAAAACATTATTTCAGCTTCCTACAAATTTTAACGTATTAGTACATAGGAAATTTAATCAACGAGCAAAAGACACCCCAGAGATATTCCAATTCCAGCACTGGTGGATTAGTTTCAGCAGAAAGGAAAGCTCTCACGTAATGCCTTTAAAAGCCAGCGAGGGTTTTCTCATTGACACCATTACTTATAGCCACAGATCATATGCAGGGTCTAGCTGCTTTCTACTTCCATTGTTTTTCGTTTTTTTTGTTTTTAAGAGAACAGTAAGATACACCACATCGTGCATACTCCATTCAAGACAGAAATTTGGAATTACTAGTACAAAATAAGTATTTCTTGAGTGAATAAATGAAAACAGCTCATATGTACATGTATACTTAAAACCACAATATGTTTTAGTGGTTCATTTCAACTAATGACTGCTAAAACAAATATTTTACCAGTATGCTGATATTATTTGTTTTTAAAACAATAAGCACAGTTTAAGTAGCCTGGACTCTAAATAACAAGAATCTATATACAATATAATCTTGTATATTGTAGAAGACCATTATCTGTATTTTCAGGGCAAAGGAGATGTGAACATTACACCACAACTGGTCTCAATGCCAGTGAAGTCAATTTGTTTCAGCCCTGACAAGGTCTAGACTAAGAACAGCAACTGTAAAATAAGGTTTCAAGCCAGGTGATAGGGACCAGAAAATTTTCTCAGACCTCAAATTTACTCAAAGACAAAGGTATATTATACATTGAATTTGGGGGCCAATTTGAGAAAGACTCTCCATCTGCAACCAGTGCAAAGGAAATACACAACTTCAATAAAGAACTGAAGAAACATACCTTCCAATGCATCCTCGCCAACTTCTTCATATGACTGCAAAGACAAAAAAAAGCCCTTAGGACAGCAGATACTATTTTTATTTCAAACAAACATCACCTGTTGATTACTACTGTCATACGCTGACTTTTATAACTGACTGATTACAACACAGTTCTTCACGCACAAGCCCTCCGATCCACTCCCAGAGGGCTCCAGGGGGAGATCACACACCGAACTTCTAACAGAGGCAGCAGTTCTCGAAATTCCTGTGGTGCAGTGGGTGGCTGTCTTGATCTGCTTTATCCTCTAAACCAAAGCCTATGAAGGATCCCAGTAGTCAGTCTCAGCACTGGCTGAGATGTCCAGTTGCTCATATAAAGGAAAACCTTCTACCATGGCAACTGTATTTAGAGCCCCTTTATACCCCACAGACCTTTTTACCCACCCAGTCCTAGCAACAACCCCTACACATGACAACATCGCAGGCCAGGGTCTGCTGAGCAGTTCTGCTTCCTCATCAAATAGCTGTATTAAAACAGAAGAGCTTGAAGATAACGTGCCTACTAGAGTTTAGAAAGCTGTTTTGTGCTGATAGATCACTGCAGAGGGAGCGCTCTGCCCTGTCCTACCTGCATTGTGCTCTGCGTGTAGCCGTACTGGGGGTAGCTGTAGCTGTAACTGCCCGTGTTCTGGTCGTAGCCCCACTGGGCGTAGTAGTTGTGATATTGTTGGTAATACTGGTTATAATTATAGCTGTACATCTGATTGTACTCCATTGGTTTCACACGATTACTTGAAAAAAACAAAGCGGGAATAAGTTACAAATAATGCAGAGCAACTATGAAAAAGCAGAAGTGAAATAGCTTAAGGTACAGAGGGTTTATTCTAGCATGCAAATTTCATTCTTTACAATACGTTCACTATTTATTGTGGTAATTTTTATCATTTGCATAAATGTGCAGAAAGAAAGAAGTGGTTTATACTTAACCCCCTTTCCTGTATTCATATTCATTAATAAAATAAACACTGCTTTCATTCTTTATGAGTAATTTAGTATCACCTCCTGGCTTTGGGAAGGGAAGAGTTTGGGACTACGGGTCTCAGCTTAGAATATCCTGAGCCATGATCCAGATTCTTGGGTCCCTTTTTCTTTCTGACAAATGAGAAGTACTACTCTGCAGCCTCCTGAAACGAGATACTGAGTCTTACTTTACATGAAGAGCTAAAGACTTAGAGCCTTGCAAAAGAACTGGGGTTTCTTTTGGTGAGAATGGTCCAAAATCTCTCCCTTCTGCCACTGTCACAAAGCCTAAGCAACAACGGGTTGTCCCCATTCTCACTGAATTGGATGGTCTTCAATGAAAATAGTTTAAAGAGCTCATAAGTAAAAAGGACTACAAGTAATTAAAATGTATCTGTTTAATAGCCTGTGAGCTAACTAAAATTCTCTTTCCTTGGCATAAAGAGGCAGCAGTCCCAAGAAATTGGGAATCCCACCTAATTATCAGGATTTGAAATAATGAGATGACAAATGTAGCTTGCAAATGAGAATGTCACACGCAAAGCTTTATCTAATGATGAAATCAGTGAGAAGCAGGAAGAGGGAAACATCAGTCTTCTTACCACAGTACATTCCCTTTTCCCTTCCTTATCCCCCCAAGACTTCTGAGGTCACTGAAAATCTAAATATTATTCAAATAGGGAGCAATTACTATTATGTGTATTACCCTAGTGCTACGAGCCCCAAGTCAGACCAGGATCTCATTGTATCAGGTTCTGAACAAACACAGAAAAAAAAGTTAATCCCTGCCCCAAAAATCAGTAGACATTGTAATAGAATCAGCAAGGTAATTGAGCTTTGCTATCCAGAAGTCAATAAGCAGATTTAGATTATTTCAATGCAAAGGAACATATACTTCAAAAATCAACACATTTAAATACAGTGTGTGTATGTGTGTGCATTTAATAATGTATATAATTAAAAATAGTCTAAAATGTCTAGTCTTGATCTAACGTTATAATTTTTGATTCCTCTGCATTCTGACACTCCAGCTAGTCTACTAGATTTGTGTGTATTCCTTCACTTTGTGATGGAAACATCCAGGATATGCACCCAAATCACCAAAAATTATTAAAAAATGCACGTGTTTTCAGAAGATACTGCTCTTAAATCTGACATCTGTCTGCTCTTATACTCACGCTTTTGGTATAGCCACACTCAAGCGTACAGGTTTAGAGCCCAACCCCACGGCTCCTTGACACTCTGTCAGCGCTCTTTTCTGTTCCAGTTCATCCGTGAATTTCACAAACCCGTAACCTCTGCAGAGATACGGAATAATTTGTATCAAGCAAAAGCAAAAAAAAAAAAAAAAAAAGCCATGCTGCTTGTTTTTTTTAACATTTACAGTGAAATCTAAATTGGTTTTGAAAAACACAGCAGATAAAACGCTTGCGCTAGGGCTTTTAGGAGAGATTAAATGATTCCCTGTTCCACTTGTTTTGCATTGTTTGCAGAATGTTTGACACATGTCTGAGCTTCGGGAGCACTTTCAAGAGCTTCAGAAAAGTAAACTAAACCTTGTGCCAATGGATTCTGGGGAACTTGAAGTGAGCTGACACAAGAAGTGTTGAAATGCATGAACAGACAGCAGCAAAGCCTCAAATCTATATTGGGAGGATACCGATGATCTGAATGGTTGCAAGTCAGCACAGGATTGACAAGACATTGGCATCATCACCATACCTAAAACTGCCCCGCTAGGAAGGAAAACTTTGCCTTTCCATAGGATTGAGCAGGATGCACTTTCTAATCAAGTCCTTTTTCCAACACCAAGCTATTCAAACAGGCTTTCTGTCATTCCCAACAACCACACGATCCCGTCAGCATTCTCAACAGTGGACTTAAAAACAAGCTCCTAACATCAAGTTGCTAAAACCTGCTGACAGCACAACTTGAGCAGGGTAACGTGCAGCCAGCATGCCCTCACCTCTGCAGCGATGCTCCCCTGCAGCACTAACAGCAGGGCGTACGTTAGCCAGAGAAGAGACATCAATTCCCCCCAGCCCCAAAAGTCCTTTGCGTGGGATTTGATGCTGTAGTGAGTCAGAAGCAGCGCAACAGCATCCAAGGGGCAGTGCCAGGATCCCAGGATGGGATGGGCCGCCTCACGCAGCAGAAAGATCAAAGACTTAGGTGTGGGAGGGAAAGAGGAATCCATCTAGGTGAAGGAAAGAGGTTGGGAGGGAAAGGGCTTGTCTACCCGGGGAAAAGAACGAGCCGTAAGCGAGGGTGTAAATTTACAGCGTATTATCTATTCTGTGGGAACAATGAAATGCAAAATAACACACACAATAATTCTGAAAGTGGCATCACCTAGCATTCATAGTACGGCCACACTGGAAGCTATTACAGAGCAGTCGGTGCTCCAGAAAATGCAAGGAGCTACATAGACAAGTCCAAATACATATTTACATATACGTATGTGCCTGCGTGTATGTATGCTCCCCATATAGAAGCCCAAATCAAAGCTCAGACTTGTCTATATACAAACTAGATAATTAAGCAAGAGCAAAACTCTTCATGGGTACCCATTCTGTTTAAAATTGGTTATCTTAGCTTAACTTGCCCTCTGTGAAAGCGTTGTGGTGAATTAAACCAGTGTAAATCACGTTTAGGTGTTCACACACATCAGTGTGTACGTTTCTAAGCTGCTACAAAGACTCCCGAAGCCTTTCAGACAGGACCAGGAGTGTTGAAGTGAAGCCATGAATATTGCCAGTTCCAAACTAGAGCTGGATGGAGAGTTAGACGTAGTGCACTGTTGGCTGGGTGCAGCAAGGCAGAGCCATTCTTCCAACATTTGGGGATGATTATTATTTTTTCCATATCAGTGGCTAAACTGGATTTTGTAAAGAAAAAACAAACAAACAAACAAAAAACCACAAATAATCCCTGCCAAAAATAACCCCAACAATGAGTCATTTCTATGAGGTCAGGACCTCCCTGGCATTCTGTCCTGTCCCAGCAGATAAGAGGAGACCCCCAGCCTGCACCTATGGCATAAAGCAAGGAACAGGCAGAGTGCTGCAGCATCAGGCTCCAAGGTCCTCTCCTGCCTGTGCTGGAGGTGCTGGGAGGAGCCTTCCTGAGCCTGGAAGGGCCTGGGCTTCACCAGGCACGTCCACAAACCCCAAGATCCTCTCTCGCACCACACTAGCACCTGCATTGCCTCAGCTTTGAGTAACTGCACAAGTCACAACAAAGCCCTGGCAGCAACAGCCCAGGGGAGACTGCTGTGCTCTTCCCAGCAATACGTAAACCCCCGTCCCTTCCCCAGCTACCACAGGTCACCTTTCCTTGAGGTCTGCACCTAGGAACTGTTCCCAAAGCCACCTAATGGCCCAACATCCATCACCGACCACCTATTTTGCACCATGTACAGCAAAACAGGAGCTGGAGGAGGCAGCTGGGCACAGCTGGTCTCAGGCGAGGTGGCAGTAACAGCACAGAGAGTGACAGAGCAGCTCTGCAAGAGGTTCGGGTTGGACGTAAGGGAGAACTTCATTACTAGAGAGCTGTTGCAGCACTGGAACAGGCTGCCTGGACAAGCTGTATTATCTCATCCTGGGAGATTTTCCAGGCTGCACAATTCATGGCTGACCTGATCTTGTGTTGGCAGCAGCCCTGCTCAGAGTGGGAAGTTGGACAAGACACCTCCAGACATTCCTTCAGAGCAATGTATTGAAGAGTGAGAAACCCTTACGTGAGTCTGAGGGAGATCTACGGCCACAACACTCTCACATGCATTGTATCAGAATACCGTGTGTCACTGAAGCCATGTTCTGTTCTGAAAAATAAGGGTGCCGGCCAACTGGTGGACCAACTGAGTGATCTCTCTTCTAAGAAAAGAGTTTCATTTTCTGCTATTTAGAAAATGTTTGGTTAAGGTTAAGAAAACTAGGGTTTTGACATCTGTTTTTGATGAGACATTTCCAGTGAAGACGAACAATACAGCTACTAACTACATGACAATGAATCATAGCTTTGTTCGCCCTACCCCATGTGAAACAAAAAACTATAAAGCTTCCATAAGAATGGAACTCAACAGCCAAAAGGCTGCAAAAGCAAAATTCTATCTGAAAGTCCAGGAACCAGTGTCTATAGATCACTTAGACATTTTTCAGCATTTTCAGAAGTGCAATAACATACTGCCAACACACAAGGAGCCCAACGACAGAAGAGTGACAATATGCCACGGTGACCTACCAAAACCCAAACACTGCAGAGTGAAAATCCAAGAACACTGTATTTTTAGCAGGTATGGGATCTACTAAAATCTAAACTTATATAAATAATATTTTTCCCTTGCTGCATTACATCTTTCCTATTGCTGCATGTGAAGTGAAAGAAAAGAATGAATAAAACATAACTTACTTGGATACTCCTGCCTGGTCCAAAACAACTTTTCCACCTCTACACGATGGATAAACTTTAACAAAAAATTCATATAACATGCCATCATCCACATCAGGAGTCAGATCTCCCACGAAAAGGGAATATTCTGGACTAAAGAAATCAAAAGAAAACTTCTTCAGCACAAATACACACACACAATGCGCTGAGTGACAGCTAACATTGAGCCTACAAATTTGACTTCAGAGAGAAGTGATATTAAAGGACATCTCCTTGATATTGCTTTGTATTTAAAGGTAATTCCATTTTTTAGTTCTCAGAGGATATTAAACTGGGCACCATATAGGAATTTCTAACACAGCAAGGAAACATTATTGTATTGTTTATAAATCTGCTATTTCCTACGTACTGATCTTAACTTATAATATATAAATTAGATAATTTGATGTTAAAAAGTTTAAATATTTGAAAAGACACTCCTGACAAACCAGCTGAGCCACATAAAAAGAAAAGCATAAAACTGACAGGTGGTCTAAGTTAACCTCTCTCTGTTAAAGGCTCATGGAGCAAGTTGCTGGGGCCAGAAAGGTTGTGCTATCCATCTGTAACACACTTCCAGAGCAACTAGAACCACAAGAATTAGTTACCAGCTGTAAATCTCATTCCTTGCCCCATCTGTCATGCCTTGATTCTAATCTCAAGTTGTTATTTTTTTTAAAGATTCATAAATAATCATCTAAAATAAAAATATAATTGCAGAGATATGACTAACACTGCCCTTGGAAATTGCAGGACTGTGTTGTTTTCACCCTAGTACACACCTGCCTGAACATCTCCTCGTGTTATTATTAATTCAACTGTGTAAGCGTTTCTGGGCAGGCATTATGAAAGGTATTCACACCACCCAACTTCAGAAGCCTAATTTAGCCCATTCACCTCCTTACACACCTTTCACTGTCAAGGGAGAAAGATGGGCTCCTCCAGAGGGCAATTCCGAGCGCCTCTCCCTCTCTGCTGACTGCGGTGGTACTCTAGCCAGTTAAGCCAGGTGGTGTGAAACCACTGCATCTATGCCCAGGTGCCAAACACATTCATGGCATTACACGGTGCCAGCGTGCTGCAGCATCACGAATATTTATAGTGTGTCCCAAGACGGTTTAATGTAACCCACGTTTTTAATTGTGGGATTTACTTATCTGGCACTACTCGACAAAATGGTGCAAGATTTGGTTCTATGCATCCCATGAATTGTCTCCTGTCCAAATCTGCTAGCTGTGCATCTTGTCCAGCAGTGATGAACTTGTGGGTTTACATATTTTGAATACTCTTTGCAAGGTAATTGATAAGGAGACATTAAACAGGCAAAACTAACATTTGAATATTGAGTGTTTACCTGTTATCGGGCTGTTTTCCATACGTTGCATAATTCAATTTAAATCGCTTTGCCTGAAACAAGGCAAAAATGAATCCATACATTCAAATGTTTCCATGTGAATCCAAACAATTAGGAAAAAATACAAGAAGCTAACTTTATATACTTTAAAAAATGTAATACTGACAGATGTTCGGCGCTGTCAGGCCAGTCAGTTAAGGTAGCAAGAACAACATTTTTGTTTTACTTCAGTACAGCTCTAATAATGAAAATCAGCAAACAAACTGCACCAAGAGGCTTGGGCTGTCTTTACTTCAACAGTTTATAAAGCTAGTGAAAGACGGGTGGACCTTACATAGCATCAAATTTTTATCTCTTTATGGAAGGAAGGAAAACTGAGGTACTAACAGCAAATATTAAATGACTTCTTATTTTAAGGTCTTAAACTGAAATGATAGCACATGTAGTTGGACATTTGTGAATTACAAGAATACTGACAGGGCAGAATCTGCCACACTGGAAAATGGAATCAATCCCTGATTCTAGAAGCATGCCTAAATATTCTGCTCTGGATGATGCACTCATTTATTTGGGGGGAGAAAAAGGGGGAGGGGGTCATCTGAAAGACTTACCTGTTTTTTGATAGTGGAGGCCTCCCTAAACTTTGCACTTGATCTTTTTTTTAAAAAAAAAACAAACAGTCCCCGGGAGCCTAGATTTGTGTCACTAGCACATCTGGAACTCATAGCCCCCATCCTGTCAGGTTTCAACCCACCTCACATTTAAATTTGACCAAGATCTAAGGAGCTGAAGATCTTCTACCTCAAAACCCTGCGGGTCTCAGTCCCAGAGGCACTCTTACGTGATGCTCAGCACACAGTGACCCAAGCAGGCTCACTGCAGAGTGCAATGGTAACTGCTATTTTCTTCCAAAACATGTCTGATAGAGGAAGAAGCAAAGGGTTGCACTCCTTTACAAGAATACTGGTTTCATAACTCACCCGGGCAGTGGAAGACCTAAGCTGGATTCCCTTGTCAGTATGAGGGGCTTCAAAACCATTTTTCTATCTCCCAACAGGCTTCCAAAGCAGACATCCCTCTGTACTACACAGTGGCATAGCATCAAAGAATTCAATTTGGTCAAAGAAAGCAAGCCTACTGTGAGTCCATAACCTAGAGATCAGAACGTTTGTTTAGTACAGTGGAGAGCCTAGAGTGCTCCTGTGCCTTGCACGATGCATTCCCTCAAAGATAGCGTAAATAATTCTTGGGAAATAGAGCAAAGACTTAACTCTAGGCTATAATCATGTTCCTTGCATGCTTGCATTCACTGGTGCACAGTGCTACACAACTCTTTCTGTGGACCATTTACAAGCTTAGTTTCTTAACATAAAATTGAGATTCCATTCTAAATCACTTTGATCTTTTTCTTTGGATCTAGTTCTTTGCTGCAATACTTTGGGTTTAAAATCAATGAAAAAACTGAGAGTATTTCCACTCTCACAGGAACTGGGGACACTAATTCTGTAAGAGAAAGACAATAAGAGCACCACAGCTCTCTGTTAGTCCTTTGGCAGATTCAGGATTTAAAAATAAATAAAAGAGTGAGCCACATTCAGTTCTCTGCAAACAAGAGAAAAAATATCTAAACGCAAGAGACGAGCTGGACAGCTGCCTGCTGAGGGCACTGGTTTAGGCTGCCTACACTGGGGCTCTGACATCCGTAATTCCCTCCATGCATTATGGAAATCATCCCTCCAAACAACACTACATTTTGAATTAAACTCTGGATAAACGCCAGCATTTCCAAAACCAAACTTCAATCATCATCTTCTCACAGGAGCTGTTCTCGTTCTCTCTCTGGTGGCTACGGAAGGCATCTAGGAAGATTACCTTCCCTTAGTCAGGGCCTCTGACTTGCAATATATGGGTTATTAAACGGGACAGGAGAGGACCTCCAAGCCTCTTACCTACCCCTTTCGACAGGGGATGTCATCCTCTTAGGAAGGCTGATGAAATAGTTCAAGGAACACCACCTGAACTTCCCAGTTTCCAACTCAATGCATTAACTACTCTGAAACAAGACGTCCATTTACCTTAATATATCACACTGCCATAGAGGTGATTCTAGAGCTGCTTTATGAACCAGTCATCCCAGCTACTGCAGCCAAATTCTGTGGGTACAACGGACAGCTGTGTCAGCCATCCCATTTTAATATTCTACACATTCAAGTCAACACCCTAAAATTAGCCTCTATGACTATTCCTCCTCTTCTTCCTAACTACCTAGCTTTTAGGTACCCGAGACATTTGGTATGCGTTGCAATTATAAAATGGACTAGCTCTTTCTCCACTGTAAATGGGTTTGAATAACTTTTCTTTGCTAAGGGCCAAGAATAATGCAAGGCTTGAAAATCACTTTTCTCTTGCAAATCAATGTTACGCAAAACTCAGTGTAAACTTGCAAGTTCAGCTTGTGCATACATCACAACGTACAAACTATAGGAAATGCATATGGAACTACAAATGGAGACAGAAGGACTGTGGTACGTATACTCAACCTATTTTTTCCTTGATCTTCTCTGGTTTCTCATCAGTCCAACTTTGGTAACAGTAGAAAGGCTCAGAAATAGAAAAACACACCACAACATTTCTATACCTGGATATTATCCAGACATTCAAACAAAAATTAACATTTTTTTCAATAATTATCTGAGTAAGAACGTAACAGCTTTATGTTCATTAACTTTAGTGTAAAGAAAAGAACAATCCCACTTTGCTAACTAGTTGTCTGTAATCATTATTCAAAATACAGTTTCTACCTCTATTTCTTCACAATTTGCTTTTCTACTGGCTGATTTGATTTACTTACCGGTGTAGCGCCAGGAAGCGGTTTTCCATTGATTTTGTGTAAACACTTCTCTGCAGTAGCTAGATCTGCAAATTCTACAAAGCAATAGCCTGCTGGAATTCTGAACACAGACACAGGAGAGGAGAGAAAAGGATTTCAGATTTAAAACATTTGAGGAGGACTACTATATTTTCAGATAACTGCTGGGAAATTTGCTATAGCAGCGATATATGGGACAATTTCCTTTTCAAAATATAAACGTTAGCTACAAAGCAGAATCTAGCACAGTAATCTTGGATCTTCACTGAAGTGATAGCCCCTACTTACCAGTAAGTCAGGTCAACATAAGGACACAGAAAATACTTTTGCTCGGTTATTCCACTTCCTCCTTTCACAGACTATAACTTTTCCCACCCAAATTAAAGCAACCATAAACGAAATTACAGCATTTACAAAAACACCAGACTACGTTATCCTGTGTACAGTCACCCATTCTAAACAAACTCAAAAGGTCTTCACGTGGCTCTTTCTAATTTAGACTTCCCACCTCTGCTAGCATCATGTAGCTGCACTAGTGCAATGATTAACAGACTCGTCACTGAAGTCTTCATTCAGCCCAGAACACGTAATTCCCCGATGGACTGTATGCCATACGTGGGCCATTCTGAAGGAGTGCTGAAGCACTGCAGGATGGTTCACTGATGGGGAGGTCGAAGAGCCAGCAACTTCCTCCCCATTGCTATCATCAATACCCTCATATTGTTGGCAGCAATGGTGAAAAGCTGAAAGGGAAAATCACTCTCGTACGGACAGGACCACAGCGATGCCACGTAAAGGGCAAACAGTTCAATCCAAATGTAGAGATGCAGTGGCAGAACGAATTGAGAACAAGCAGAAAGAGTTACCCTGTCAACCTGTTTCGAATGATTTTTACACTCAGTACAAGCTCTCCCATGGTGGCAAAGGCTCTTGAAACAAAGTTTTCATCCATATACGGCTCCAGCTACAAAAGCAAAAAAATAAGTTAGATCAGGGCAACTACAAAAAGGAGAATATATGTGTCAATGTCACCCTAAGCAGTTAAAACATTATTGAGAAGTATTTTACCCTTACACTTCAAAAAGAAGACTCATTTAAGAGGGTCGATGCCACTCAAAACCAGCAGGCATGCATGAACCAGGCTCAACAGTCTGCAAAGTGGAACCCAAGAGACAGCATGAATTTCAGAGAACAGGGAGCTTTCACAGAAGGACAAAAGCCACTCAGAGACATACAGCAACAAACTGAGCGTTCACTACACAGGAGCAGG